>NC_064929.1:211125178-211787678 GCF_023897955.1 Schistocerca gregaria
TTAATACACTACTGGCCCGACACCTACAACGTGCTGACATGTGGAAAGTTTCCAACCGATTTGTCATACACAAACAGCAGTTGACCGACGTTGCTTGCTGAAACGTTGTTGTGATGCCTCGTGTAACGAGCAGAAATGCCTACCATCACGTTTCCGACTTTAAAGGTCGGATTGTAGCCTATCGCGATTGCGGTTTATCGTATAGCGACATTGCTGCTCGCGTTGGTCGAGATCCAATGACTGTTAGCAGAATATGGAATCGGTGGGTTCAGGAGGGTAATACGGAACGCCGTGCTGCATCCCAACGGCCTCATATCACTAGCAGTCGAGATTACAGGCATCTTATCGGCATGGCTGTAACGGATCGTGCAGCCACGTCTCGATCCCTGAGTCAACACATGGGGACGTTTGCAAGGCAACAAACATCTGCACGAACAGTTAGAGGACGTTTGCAGCAGCATGGACTATCAACTCAGAGACTATGGCTGCTGTTACCCTTGACGCTGCATCACAGACAGGAGCGCCTGCGATGGTGTACTCAACGACGAACCTGGGTGCACGAATCGCCAAACGTCATTTTTTCGGATGAATCCAGGTTCTATTTATAGCATCATGATGGTCGCATCCGTTTTTGGCGACATCGCGGTGAACGCACATTGGAAGCGTGTATTCGTCATCGCCATACTGGCGTATGGTGTGCCATTGGTTACACGTCTCGTTCACCTATTGTTCACATTGACGGCACTTTGAACAGTGGTCGTTACATTTCAGATGTGTTATGACCCGTGGCTCTACCCTTTATTCGATCCCTGAGAAACCATACATTTCAGCACGATAATGCACGACCGCGTGTTTCAGGTCCTGGACGGGCCTTTCTGGATACATAAAATATTCAACTGTTGCCTGGCCAGCACATTCTCCAGATCTCTCACCAATTGAAAACGTCTGGTCAATGGTGGCCGAGCAAGAAGCTCGTCACAATACGCCAGTCACTACTCTTGATGAACTGTGGTATAGTGTTGAAGCTGCATCCAAGCTCTGTTTGACTCAATCCCCAGGCATATCAAGGCCGTCATTATGGCCAGAGGTGGTTGTTCTGGGTACTGATTTCTCAGGATCTATGCATCCAAACTGCGTGAAAATGTAATCACATGTCAGTTCTAGTATAATAGATTTGTCCAATGAAGACCCGTTCATCATCTGCATCTCTTCTTGGTGTAGCAATTTTAATGGCCAGTAGTGTATGTTGCTTCCTAATAACTGATAATGAACTAGTTTTGAAATATCAAAACTGTGTGTCCTATTGTACCTATAAACTTTGTAGCAAGGAATATGGTCACAATGCATACAATAATTCTACCATTGTATTTCATATTCATAAATATTTGCAGCACACAATTGTTCAATGTTATTTGCTTTATTGTGCGACCTGCAGGATCTAACATGTCACATTAGGACATTGTGAACAGAACTGGAAACAGTATGCTCCTTGATATTTTATTCTAGTATATAAGCTTATTTCAGCTTCACTGTCTTCATCAGTACATGTCCTGACGTTGTAGATGGACATATGTCAATTTTAAGGAAATCATTCTTGCTGTCTGCAGTTGTTGGATGTAATATTTTTAGTGACGTTTTAAAGTTGTTCTATAATTTCTTGTTGCACGTATATTGGCTCTGAGCACTATGTGACAACTTCCGAGGTCATCAGTCGCCTAGAACTTAGAACTAATTAAACCTAACTAACCTAAGGACATCACACACATCTATGCCCGAGGCAGGATTCGAACCTGCGACCATAGCTCGCTCCAGAGCACGTATATTATAATACGTTTTTTTTAATATCTGTTAATAAAAGATTTTGTAAACAATCAATATGTTTAGGGATTTAATTTTTCGTTTTCCAGCACGAAAATTATGATAGTGTCATGTTTATGTTTCACGAACTAATTTAAATGTGAAAAAATGGTAAACTTAGTCTTCCGTTGCAGCAATCAGAGCTGTTTCTGATATGTCCACGAGAAACAGTTTTCAAATTTAACTTTGTATGAACTTAACAATTTTCATTTCTTCATGTTGTATGAGATACGTCACACACACTGCCGTGATTCTCTTCCGAGTTCGCATTCAAAGTCACGACTACGGCTCGTCGTCTGGAGGCTAACGTCGCTGCCTCTAGATCTCGGGGACCCGAGTGCAATCCCCGGCCCAGTCGGAGATTTTCTCTGCTCGGCGTCTGGCTGCTTGTGTTATCATTTCATCTCGTCTTCGTCGATTAGTAAGTCGCGGAATTGCGTCATACAGAAGGACTTGCGCCACGTGTCCCAACAAAGTCAAAGGGAGTCCTCCAGTAAATAATGCCATACGTACGAGCCCATCATTTTCTCTTTCACACACACACACACACACACACACACACACACACACACACACACACACACACATTAAAGGGTACTACACCAGTGATAAATTTAGAGACTGCGCAGGTGTTACTTTGCAAGGAAGTGTCTTCGTAATTTGTCGGATATAGATATCGATGAGTCGAAGGACATGGAAGGGAGTAACTCGGGGTGGTTGTTCAATGCGTACATTCAGCAAACGGTACAGGAAACTAAAATGAGAATTTTGTTATATACTATGGCACTTAACTTCTGAGGTCATCAGTCCCCTAGAACTCAGAACTACTTAAACCTAACTAACCTAAGACATCACTCACATCCATGCCCGAGGCAGGATTCGAACCTGCGACCGTACCGGTCGCGCGGTCCCAAGAATGAGAATTGGTAATGGAATTAAAGTTCAAGCAAAGGCTTTAAAACTTGAAGATGCGCTGATGACAATGCCAATCTGTCAGACGACATAGGGGTTGGAATGTCAGATGAAAAGAACGGGTAGTGTCTTGTGAAGAAGTTATACGATGAACATCAACAAAAATACACCAAGGCAAATCAGTATAGTAAAAATAAGTCAGGGATTGCTTTTACAATTAAATCGGGGAAAAAGATGCTAAACGCTGAAGATGGGTTTCGTATTTGGTCATCAGAATAACTGACGATGGCGAAAGTAGCGAGGATATGAAATACATGGAGAAAGATGTTCCTAAAAAAAGAGCACTATTTGACATGGAACATAAATTTAATTGTTAAAAAGTACTTTTCTGAAAGTATTTGCCTTTTGTTGAAGTGAAATGTAGACGAAAAGTATCATAGACAAGAAGAGAGTAGAAACTATTCAAATTTGTTACTACAATAGAAAGCTGGATGTTACGTTGGAAGATCGGATAACTAGCAAGTACATTCCTAAAAACAATTGGGGAGAGAAAAATTTAAGACACAACTTGGCTAAAAGAAGGCACCGGTTGACAGTACACATACTGAGACATCAAGGGATCACAAATTTAGTAATGGAGGGAAGTATGGGGAATAAAAACCGTAGAGGGTGACCAATAAATGAAAACAGTAAGCAGATTCAGAAGGATGTACGTTGCAGCAGTTACTCGAAGATGAAAGAGGCTTGCACAGGATAGAGCAGCATGGAGAGCTGCATCAAACCAGTCTCTGGATTGAATACCCAACAACAGCAATATAGGCCTCCTGATGGTACAGATTCCTTAAACAACTCAGTGTGCGTCACTGAAGGCCTAGGCGACGGGCAAATTAATAAATCAGAAACATGACTTGTTTCCACTGAATGGAACTTTATTCTCGTGTGAGTCCTCTTTAACGTTTCACTGGAGGAAACTGCGCCATAAGAATAATATGCGGTGTTCACCAAGTACGACACTGACAATTGTTAAAGAACTGCATCACAGATTCGCCTCTCACGAAATTAACTGTGAATAATCCATTAGAATTCATTACAGACAATGAGATGCATAGTAGTATACAGAAGCGCCAAAGAAACTGGTATAGGCATGCGTATTCAAATACAGAGGTATGAAAACAGCCACAATACGGTGCTGCGGTCGGCAATGCCTATATAAGACAATAAGTATCTGACTCAG
This sequence comes from Schistocerca gregaria, assembly GCF_023897955.1. Lineage (NCBI taxonomy): Eukaryota > Metazoa > Arthropoda > Insecta > Orthoptera > Acrididae > Schistocerca > Schistocerca gregaria. The sequence continues at coordinate 211,129,182 of NC_064929.1, forward strand.
TTATTAGATCGGTTACTGCTGCTACAGTGGCAGCGTACCAAGATTTAAGCGAGTTTGAACGTGGTGTTATAGTAGGCGCACGAGAGATGGGACACAGCATCTCCGAGGCAGAGATGAAGTGGGCATTTTCCCGTACGACCATTTCACGATTGTACCGGTAATGTCATGAATCCAGTAAAACATCAAATCTCCGACATCGCTGCAGCCGAAAAAGATTCTGCAAGAGTGGGACCAACGACGGGTGAAGAGACTCGTTCAGCATGACAGAAGCGCAACCCTTCTGCAAATTTCGGCAGATTTCAGTGCTGGGCCATCAACGAGTGTGAGCGTATGAACCATTCAACGAAACACCACCAATATGGGCTTTCGGAACCGAAGGCCCACTCGTGTACCCTCGATGACTGCACGACATAAAGCTTTACACCTCGCCCGGGCCCGTCAACACCGACATTTGACTGTTGATGGCTGGAAACATGTTGCCTGGTCGGACGAGTCTCGTTTCAAATTGTATCGAGCGGATGGATGTGTACGGGTATGGAACATCCTCATCAATCCGTGCACCCTGCATGTCAACAAGGGACTGTTTAAGCTGGTGGAGGCTCTGTAATGGCATGTGCAGCTGGAGTGATATGTGAACCCTGATACGTCTAGATCCGACTGTCACAGGTGACACGTACGTAAGCATCCTGTCTGATCACCTGCATCCATTCATGTAATTAAGCATTCCGACAGAATTGGGCAATCCCAGCAGGACAAAGCGACAACCCACATGTCCAAAATTGCTACAGAGTGGCTGCAGGAACATCTTATTACTTCAAAGACTTCCTCTAGCCACCAAACCCAAACATGAACATTACTGAGCATATCTGGGATGCCTTGCAATGTGCTCTTTAAAAGAGACCTCCACTCCCTTGTGCCCTTACGGATTTATGGAGAGCCCTGCAGGATTTATGGTGTCAATTCCTTCTACTTCAGACATCAGTCAAGTCCATGCCACGTCGTGTTGAGGCACTTATACGTGCTCGGTACGGCCCAACACGATATTAGACAGATATACCAGTTTTTTTGGCTCGTTAGTGAAATACTGAAGGAAAGATTGACTTTCATTACTCTTTCATTACTCACTAGCACAATCTTTGATAACTTACCTAATGACAAATTCAGAATGACATTTTGAAAAAACGGGATTTCTGACGGATGTTCGCGTCCTTCTCGCAACGATATTTCGACGGCGTAAATCACTGTCTTCTTCAGGTGATACCCGAGAAGCACCTGAAGAAGACAGCGAGTTACGCCGTCGAAATATCGTTGCGAGAACGACTCGAACATCCGTCAGAAATCCCGTTTTTACCAAGATGGCAACAGATCACCGGGGAAGCCTGAAATATTCTGAATGTTTTTATTGTCAGTCAAATGGTACAGTAGCGGCCAACGAGAATAATAACGTCTATATCACTACTCCAGGAGTCACCTGACCGAGTCTGGCGGAGGGTACTTCTGTACTACCATCTGATACGCCACCCCCTTTCCCTGATCTATTAACGAATGGCGGGTAGAAAGAATGTTTTTGGTAAACTTCCGTATTGTTTCTAATTTCTCGAATTTTCTCGTCGTAGTCATTTCGCGGGACGTAAGTGCGCGGAAATAACACGTTGCACGACTCTTCCAGCCGGCCGTAGTGGCCGAGCGGTTCTAGGCGCTACAGTCTGGAACCGCGCGACCGCTACGGTCGTAGGTTCGAATCCTGCCTCGGGCATGGATGTGTGTGATGTCCTTAGGTTAGTTAGGTTTAAGTAGTTCTAAGTTCTAGGGGATTGATGACCTTAGAAGTTAGGTCCCATAGTGCCCAGAGCCATTTGAACCATTTTGAACGAATCTTCCCGGTCCGTACGCTGTCATAATAAGAACAGTAAAGCCATCAATGGACTACCATTGGAATTTGACAATGGTCTCTGTAACGCATTCCCAACGCTTTTCGTAAAATCTCACAAATAAAATGAAAGAAAATAACACATACGTCAAACACGCTGCTAATATCTTACAGAAGATACAAAAACACACATGTTTCCACACACATTCAGAATTAAAAGAGAACGGGAAACACTGTATTCTCGTTAACAGTCACCGTGTCCACGTCCGAGTGAGTACGGGCATAGTTTCGTGAACACGAGCTCTCTGGATCGACTCTAGCTCTTGTAATGTTTTTGAAGATGGAGGTACTCTACCAGCGAGCAATATTAAAGTCATTCCTCCAAAACGAACTCTGCTGGTGGGGCCCTGTGATGTTTGTTATCACAGGTTGGCGAAGAATCTTACAAAACGACTACAAAATTTCGCTTATATCATCGAACAGAAAAAGAGAGGTAGCTGCTAGAGAAGATCGCCTGAAAGTTTAGTCAGTTGTACGCCATCAGTTATCTGCGTCATTATTTGGTGATATGATTCAATGTGCGTGATAGGCAGGGAAATTGTCCAATGACCGAGAGCCATTTAAAGCTGTAAACAATTTTTTTTTTGCAATAGAACAGTGAAAAATCGATGCATAAGCAAAATTTCGTCGTTCGTTTAATGTGCTGTCTGTCGCAATAATTGTTTTCCACGTTTCTACGAGAAGTATCTTTCTGATTCGTGCAGTGCTCCATAGGTTACACATAGTATTTGTCACAAATGTAGTTACAATAACATAAATATAACAAGTATACTTATTTGATTTGAAGTTCTCGTGTATCCTTTGTTAATTTCCGGTCTCCTTAATTTTTTTTCTTTTTTGCGGTTAAAGATTGTGAAAATAAAATAATTAGGTACTTATAATTTCTGCAGTGATACTGAATCAGTTTATTGAATTACGCTGGAATGAAAAAAAAGAAACATTACCGGCAGCGAGATTCCATCCAGAGACCTCATGTTTAGTGAACCAAGCACTTACTCGTTCGGCTGTGAACGCCTTGAATACGAGCGACCATAGAAAGTACACACACACACACACACACACACACACACACACACACACACACACACACACGCCCAAAATTTTCAAATTATTTTCTCCATTTCCCAGGAAAAGTAAACTGATTCCTCGGAATTTTGTTTTAAACAAAGGTAAACAATTCCATCTGGAAAAGCTACTGCGAAACAGGAAACAACGTTGATTGTGAGACAAAATATAAAATAAAAATATTCTCGCCAGCTAGCAGAATTTTAGAGATGATATTCATTTGCCGGACCATACTTTCTTCCGTACCCCGCCGTTCTTGCCATGAAATGAATGAAGAAATAAAGAAATGACAGTCGCTCTGGATCTGCGCACATCACAACGTGACAAATTGCTCCCGATCTTGATTGTGCATACAGACCTTGTTCAATCGTACTGTCTTCTCAGAAGCAGTATTCCATAATGCCAGACAAGAGCACAAGTTTTATGTTTTAGAGTTTCCGCCATTCATTTCAGAATGCCGGCCAAAGATGCTTCTCTTAACAGCTACCCAATCTTACAGCAGAAACATCTCTGGAGTGAGCATTCAGATGCGCATAATTGATCTTGTGTTGTCAGCATACATTGTCACGGTGGTCACGTGATTTCTCGACGGCGTAGATTTGTCCGCAATGAGTCCCATAAATGTTGAATGTCATATCGCTAGTACAGACAGATACCCTTCGTAGTTGCAGTGCATTTCGTATAGGCGTTTTGTATACGCCACAACAATTTGTATTTGGTACGTGGAATAAAGTGGGCATCACGTAGCGGCGTCGTCACATTTGCGTGTATTTACGTACAATGTTCGTCACGTCACGTCAGTTCCCTTAGCCGAACGGTAAAAGTGAGGTTACGAGTCACCATCCCTGAGATTATAGTATCAAAATGGAGTAACTAACAACGCCAATGTTTATTAATGGCCAAAGTAAATTTCATAACGTATGTTCTAAATCAGTTTCGTTTCCTGAAGCGCTCAGAAGTGAAACCAATTTTCAAATCATTGAAATTTAATTCCTAGGGAAAATATATACGTACAAACACATCAAACAATAGCTACAAAGGAATTACTGGAGCCCGTTTATCTTATTCACTACGTTCTTTTGTTAGACAACTGAGGAAGTAATAAACAATTATACCTTTCTGATTAATTATAGCTGACCTTTTCACCTAAAATCTTGTGTAATGGAAATTGCTTAATCAACTTGTGCTCTTTCTTTATACATAGTTTCATTGTAGTGCATCAGCACTGTTTTGTTATTGTGAAACCTAAATAGCTTCTCGCTTCAAGATATTTGACGTCACTTGTGTAACACAAAGGAAAAAATATCCGAGTTTCCGTGGAACATTTGCATATACCACGAAAACAAAGCTTAATACCAACATAAAGTTTACGAAAAAAGAAAATCACGGAATCCACTACTTTAATACGAGTGAGTGCAGCGAAAATAGGTTAACATACGTTGTAAACAGACTGCGACACCGCCATAACTTTGTTCTCGAGAAACCTCAACGTGCTGTAGTGTCACGTGACGGTCCATTCACAGCATGTGTAAATGCCTCCATTTGAAATGCACTGTGAAATATTTTGTCGTGACGTGAACTAACGTGACGTGACGCGACGTGACGTGACGTGACGTGACGTGACTCCCAATTTACACTGGCCTTAAACAAACGTCGTCCCGAGATGGCGTGACAATTCCAGCTTAATGCTGACAACATGCGCTGAAGGTAATGGCCACTCCAGAGATATTTCTACTCTACGTACCCAACGCAACACGTGGAGGGGGAGAGACAGAACACTCCCACCGGAATGAATTCGATCTTTGGTGCAATATGTCGCAGTCGGCAGATGACGGCCATCTTAAAGCAAGCGCTGCGAGACGATGCAAAGCAGAGGCATTCTCAAGCTGTTAATTTTGACACTGTGTGTCAGTCGATAGTTTGACCACGGTGCAAGGAATTCTAACCACACTCACTACCAACCGCTACGAAAGACTGATACAGACACTAGCTCGTTTCTGACAACACAGAGCGCAGAGTAACTACTTCTGAAACCAGATCACCTTATGCAACTGCTCTACTTTTCTGTAAGGGGAATTGCCAAAATTGTACCACTTCTGAGAATTTACTAAATTCGCATTTCGCGCCATTTTTTCTTTAGGGTTCACCAAAACACATTTAAAACTTAGGTGACATCCATACATGTTACTTTTTCCTATAGGCAAAAAAGCAAAGATATACAGAATACAGTACACACAATACGCTGAGATGATCCAAGTCATGGGACACCTGCTAATATCGTGTACGACCTGCTTCTGCAGCAGTTCGACGTGGCGTGCACTCAAAAACTGGTTGAAAGTCCTCTACGGAAATATTGAGCTATGCTGTTTCTATAGCTGTCCATAATTGCGAAAGTGCTGCCGATACAGGATTTTTGTGCATTAGCTGGCCAATAACGTTCGATTGGATTCATATCGTGCATTCTGGGTGGCCAAACCATTCGCTAGAATTGTCCAGAATGTTTTTCAAACTAAATGCGAACAATTGTGGCCTGGTGACATGGCGCACTGCCACCCATAAAAATTCCATCGTTGTTTGCGAACATAACTCCATGAATGTCTGACAATCGTCTCCAAGTTCAGTTGGACGAGATGACCCAGTCCATTCTATGCAAACACAGGCCACACCATTAGGGAGTCATCACCAGCTTGCATAGTGTCTTGTTGTCAACTTGGGTCCATGGCTTCGTGGGGTCTGCGCCATACTCTAACCCTACCATCAGCTATTATCAACAGAAATCAGGACATGCCACCCGGCCACGGGTTTCCAGTCGTCTAGGATCTAACCGGCATGGCCACAAGCCCAGGAGAGGCGCTGCAGGCGATGTCGTGCTGTTAGCAGAGGCACTTCCGCTGGTCCGCTGCCGTAACTCACTAACGCCACATTTCACTACAGTGTCCTAAAGGATACGTTCGTCGTGAGTTCGACACTGATTTCTGCTGTTATTTGATGCAGTGTTGCTTGTCTGTTGGCACTGACAACTACCCACAAACGCCGCTGCTCTCGGCCGTTAAGTGAAGGCCGTTGGTCACTGCGTTGTCCGTCGGGAGAGATAATGCTTGAAATCTGGTGTTCCCGGCACTCTCTTGACACTGTGGATCTCGGAATATTTAATTCCCTAACAATTTCTGAAATGGAATGTCCCATGCGTCTAGCTCAAACTTCCATTCCGCTTTCAAAGTCTGTTAATTCTCGTCGTGCGGCCATAATCACGTCGGAAACGTTTCCATATGAATCACCTGAGTACAGTTGACAGCTCCCCCAGTGCAGTGCCCTTCTATACCTTCTGTACCTTAAACTAGGGCTATCGGTATATGTGCATATCACTTTCCCAGTGTACCTTTTTTTACTATGGAACGACTATGAAATACAAATTTTAGAAAGTTATTACCTAAGACTCTTGAATAGGAACATGTGAATATAAATATAAGTCAGACAATAAAGGAAATTACTCTTACGAAGAAATATAACAACCTCACCATACACTTGACACGTATTCGCGACACATCAATGTATCGCGACATGGAGGGTGAGAAATGCTGGCCTAAACAGTAAGCTAAAAAAAGTGGAAACAATGCCAGCGTTAACTATAGGATACTGTTCGTGGGCTCTGATTTAAAGACTGAAAATTCTGAAAGAAATATACACACTACGCTAATTTTCTTAACATCTTGAAGTGGTGCAAATTAGGAATGTGCTTTCCTAATTTGTGCCAGAGAGTGCATAAATTGTGCCAAATCTTCCCTGAGCTTAAAGACATGTACCAGTCAAACGAAAGTTTTTCTGTTTTAGTTCTTACATCACTGTTTTCAGGCATTACTGCATAATGGTCTTACTTTTGTACAAAGCGACAGTCATATAACACTTTTGGAAGGATACAACCGCCATTTGACTACACAACAGATTTTTTTAACAATCTAGATTTTGGCCTTATACCATTATTAAGTGTTACAAGTATTGTAAATCATTAGCCTTGAATAGGACCCAAGTCATCGTCAATACATGTACCTCCATTTATATAAAATAATTTTTTCGAAATTAAATGGGAGAACATTTGTGTAATATGCTAATTTACCGGCATGACACACTTGATCTGGTTATGAAGTAAAAGAGATGACGAAATCACAGGTTTTAATTTTTACTACACTGTATCTAAGCAGTGACTGATATAAACGTTAGTGAAATTATCGCCAAAGATCATCATAAAGGCATCCCAGTTTGCACCATGCGATACCACAGAAGGACAGAGGGAGGAGGGTTCGACAGAGAGAGAGGGTGAGTATAGTGGCAAAGGGAGGGGAAGAGGAGATGGAGGACACAGACATAGGGGGAAGAAGCAGACGGACAAAAGGGGAGGAGCAGATTGACAGAGAGGGGGGCAGAAGGAGATGGAGAGAGTTTGGAGATGGAGAGGTGGACAGAGAGGGAAGGGTGGAGTTAATGGACAGGGACAGAGAGAGATGGGCAGAAACAGCAGGAAGGAGATGCAGATAAAGAGCAGGGAATAGATAGGGAGAGGGGCAAGGAGGATACAGAGAGAGAGAGAGAGAGAGAGCAAGAATAAACATCCAGAGAGAGTGGCAGGAGTAGGTGGAGAGAGTTTGGAGATGGAGAGGTGGACTGAGAGAGGGAAGGTTGGAGGTGGTGGGCAGGGACAAGGGGGATGGAGAGAAACAGGAGGAAGGAGGTAGATGAAGAGAAGGAGATGGGTAGATAGAGGGACAAGGAGGAGTTGGATAGAGAGAGGGCAAAAAGAGACAGGCAGAGAGAGGGGCAGGAGGAGAGAGGAGTAGATGGCCTCATAGAATAGCGGAATAATTAAATATCTGTGCAAAGTCAGGTTCCTAAACTTGCTTAATGAATCACTAACATGGAGGTGTGTGTCTGCTCACACTGGAGGGTGCGGGGCTCGCAGTGTCAGCCTTAGCGTCTCGCCAGATGGAAATAGGCCTGACAGTGTGTCGGCGAGCTGTGGCGCAGAAACCGCGTGCCTGCCGCGTCACCGGGAGCTACATCCCAGACCAGCTGGCGGTCAATTTGCGGGAGAGCGGCCGTCATTAGGGATTGCGCGCCCTTTGTCCCGGCCCTTTGTCTGGGCGGGTGCGGCCTCGGGGCCCGCCCTCGCCACCGCCGCCGCCGCCGCCGCCTTTCGGTGGGCCCAGCACTGATCCCCGCGGAACGCCAGCCCGGCGCACAGTGTTTGCGCGGCTCCGTACAACGCCAGCCAGGCGGCGCATCTGGCTGTGGGGCGCTCGCCTGCCTGCTCCCTAATGTTCCTGAGCCTCTGGCGACAGCACTCGCAGAGGCTAATGCCTTTCACTGCGCCCCCAGATGGATCACCAGTGCTTCAGACGTTTCACAATTTCAGTCAACCCCAGATTCCTTAAGGGGACCGACAAGTGTCTTATCTGGACCACGTTAATTTTATACCAAATATTTCTGAGTAGGCTGTTCAACATACACCAATGAAATTTCTACCAGGCATGAAGCACCTGCTGTGTATTTTACTGAACCTAAAAATGTTCTTTGTGTTGCTTTTTATCCAAAATACTGCACAAAACAAAAGGATACAAAATTTAACATATTTTTTCTTCACTTATAATTTATTTATAATAAAATAATATACAATTTCACATTATTTGAGGTTCCACAGTTGCAGATGTTTACTATATATATGTATGCTAAATTTCAATGAATTATCTCGAATAGCTTTTCAGAAAAAGGTCTCCTTTAATAAGTAAAGTTATATCTGAGAAATCAGTTTTGAAGAAAATGAGCTGAGGTGGAGTAATTAGAGATAATTAAAAATAACCTAATGTATATTTTGTCTTCTTCTGACTCTAGCATGTTGTCCAGCTTTGTTTTGCAACATCCACCTATCTGTCTCCCATTTTTTCCCCTTTACTGTCACAGATCTTTCAGCATTTTTCTTCTTATAGTCATCATAGAAAAGGCCTTAGACCAAATTCTCCCCAGGAATAATCTCTAATTTTTATAGTACCCAACACTTGTTAGTATTCCCACAGTTGTACATGAGAACAGCACCATGGACTCTTAATTCTCATGTCTACTTACCTACAAACATACATTTTGATAGACGATTTCAAATCTGGATTTTATGTACAGCTGCTGAAACACTATGCTTAGGCAAATAAGATTCTCCTTTCACTTTTGCCATATTAAACTTGCACTGCAATATGTCACCTTTTGAAGAAAGACAATGGCATTGACTTTCATCTGTAGGAGATTTAGAAGAAAGTTTCTATTTACGCTTCAAAAGAATCTATAGTTCTTAGGTGCCAACTGTGCCACTCGTGAATTTGAGTTCGATAATTGTTCACCCCATCTGGACTTGGATGTGAGAGATGGTTCCCATGAAGACAGTTACCTGTCCAATATCTCTATTAATTGTGATTCTAACTAACAGAATCCAATTAAATAAGTGACAAGGAAAGGTTCAACGTTAGATATTACAGTCACAGTAAATGCAGGTGTGAATGAAAAATAAAATAAATGTCGTAAAAACAACTTTTCAGGAAAATCCTTTAGAGAGTGTATGAACAAGATACGAAAGCATCGAATTCTATCAAGAAAAAAAATTCAATTTTTTTAAACTGCTATCATGTATTGGTCCCCTTAACGCTCTGACCACTCAGCAGAGGAGCCCGGAATTGACTGAATAGACACTCTCTTCAATCTAAGTACAATGTATGAATACTTCAAAAAGACGAGATTACATCTTCTGTGTAGGACATAACACGAGTTCCGAAAACAAAGCTCAGGTGAGACCTGGCTTGATGTGTTCGTCCACGAGACGCAGAAAGCAGTGGACACAGTCGCGTTCCATACAGTTCTGCGTTGTCACGTAGTGAAGAAAATCAGCCTGTGCGATGAGACTGAACAGATTTTAGCGAACGGACCACAACACGTCATTCTGAACGGAGAGAAGTCTTCAGACGTAAAAGAAATTTGATGCGTGCCCCAGGAATGTGTCATACAACTGTTACTTTTCGAAGTTCTGTGAGGCTTTTCGCGGATGATGGCAGTGTGTATAGACGCGTCGTAAAGCTAGAAAATTGTAGCGAAATGCAAGAAGGCTTGCAGAGGAACGACGTTTTGTGCTACGAGAGGCAACCGAACCTCAACATAAAAAAATGTAACGTATTGCGAATATATAGACAGAAAACTCCATTGTTGTATGATTACGGAATAGTGCAACAATTACTGGAAACAGTCACATTCACATGACAGCTATCTAGCAGTATACCTGCAGAGCAATATGAAATGGAGCGACCACATAAAACTAATTGCGAGAAAGGCAGAGGTCAGGCTGAGATTCATCGCGAGATCCGTCAGGAAATGGAGTCCATCAACAAACAAAATGACTTACTAAACGTAAGTTCGATCAACACCTGAGTATTGCTCGTCAGTCTTGTACCAGTTCCAGATGAGACTGATAGAGGAAGCGTTTGATCAATACTGTTCGTCAGTCTGGTACATGTACCATATACGAGTATTGATAAAAGAAATAGAGGAGATCCAAAGCCGAACAACGCTTTTCGTCACAGTAAACGCGAAAGCATCGCTGTCGATGTCCGCCCAACTGCAGAGGCAGATGCTGAGACACACGTGTTTCGCATTGCAGTGTGGATTACTGTTAAGCTTCCTAGAAGAATCAGCCATTACATCGCTTCCCCTACGTATATCTCGCGCAAGACTTGGAAGAGTAATCGTAGAGATTCGAACCGACACAGAGCCTTACCAGAAATCTGTCTTCCCCTGAACCATACGCGACCGAAACAGGAAAAAAAGAAATGACACCGTTACACAAAGTACCCTCCACCACACACTATAAGGTGATTTGTGGAGTATAAACCTAGGTGTACACGTGACACCAAATTACACGTAGACGGAAATCAGCTGCTCTCATCTTAACATCAGAACGGCCAATTCAAAGCTAAATGCCACATTCAATGGACAACCCCTTCAATGTTTTGTTATTTGTGTTGTAAGGGACACTGCTAGCAGAACAGTTAATCAAACGAAATTCTAGATCTGCTAAGAGAAGTGGAGTACACTAGTGGAGACAGGGAACAGTTCTTTATCTTCTATTCAATAATGGTTAATTTGACGAACAATGCATTTAATGAGGAGCAAAGGTTTGTAGCACAATGAGAACACAAAAATAGGGAATAGAGCTATCAGAGACACACCTTTGACAGTGAAATACGCAATTGATACTATGAAAGTTTCAAAAATTGAACAAATTAAAATCGCTGTAGCAATGGATAAAGTCATTACACAAGAATCCAATAGACCTATTTCTGTAAACGGAAAAACGATTGTAGACATTGCACAAATTTAATATTGGAGAAGCTATCGTTACGAAGCCAAAGGGAACTCGGTGGCGACTGTAGGGAACGGTGGACGTATCGCTAAGTCTAAAAAGTTTTTTGATGAAGACTATTATAAGAATAGACAGAAATGTAGCATCAGAAGCACATAAAAAACGGAATGAGAAGTTATAAAGATATAAAGAAATCCTTTCGTCCTGGAAGGTACAACAGCTTAAGGTAATGAGTCCACACACCACTACACTTACAGAGCTGGTTAAGGTCCACAAGGATTCTGCGCCGACAAGACCAATCGTTGATAGAAAGTGGGGGAGGAGGCTTTCACTTAGGTCGCTAGGAAGTACCTTAATTCCTTAAAGAACCATTATCATCTCAGTAGAATTTTCAATTAAAAATAGTTGTGACTTGCCCACGAACATCAGTAAGATACAGATCTCAAATTATGAAATTTGTACCCCTGGATGTAGTGAATCTTCAGTGTTTTATTGAAAATCCAGATCTAGCAGTAAATGTTTACTACTACACCTACTTTAGGTACATTGATGACACACTTCTTTTAGTTAATGGCAAAGATGACGTAATCCATACTATTATAGATAAGTTCAGTGGACATGTGACACGGAAACCAGCAGTTTCATTAACTTCTTAGGCTTAAATATCAGCAACGATAATGGGAAACACGGATTCGTGATTTTCAGAAAAAATACTTGTACTTATATTACTATTGACTACCATTTTCTATTAACCGTCTTCTTAAGCTCCCACTTTCTCAAGTTGATTAAAGAAATGTGTTCAACGTATTAGGATTCTGCAGAGTAGAATGTCCAGACTGTGATGCTTGTAATGTCGGGCAGAAAGGCAGAATACATGAGATCAGGTTTGTCCAGGATGTAGTTCTGGATAGTCGGGATACAGCTGAGAGACCCAGCTTCCTTGCACACCTGGATGAGAACGGACACGCCCTCTCCTCTCTGAGGTAAGATGTCAGATTTTTGCACAAAGCCGAGGAGGTCGGGTTCATGGGGCTCCTGGAGGAGATGGCCTCCTGCCTCCTGAGGGCATCTGATGGTGCTGGTTGATGATGATGATGATGATGATGATGATGATGATGATGATGATGATGATGATGATGATGATGATGATGTTTGGTTTGTGGGGCGCTCAACTGCGCGGTCATCAGCGCTCGTACGAAGTTCCAATTATTACTTAGTCCAGCTTTTCTAAACAGTCCAATGTAGCTATTGTCACGAAGAATTATTAAGTGATTAGGACAACACAAGTACCCATTTCCAAGGTGGAGAAAATTCCCAACCTGGCCGGGAAACGAACCCGGAACCCCGTGATCTAGAGGCAGCAGCGCTAGCCACTATACCACGAGCAGCGGACGCAAGTATGGAACAAAAGCAGCTGGTATTTGGAGTTTTCCGACGGTCTCCTGCTTCAGAGCAAAAGACAACACGACCCAGGATAGAACTAGTTGCGAAATGTTGTCCTGCCTTAAATATGACAACATTAGGCATTATGGTATGTGAGAACATAACTTGCTATTACTAGTGGAACAGTCTGTCTTTCTTGTGTTGGTACTATCCGAAGCTATATTGGTTTTACCATCAAATAAGTAAAACACCATTCAACTATTAGCCTTTGGGGCTAAATATGAGGCAATGTGTTACATTGTTCTCTGCAGTGGCAAGGAAAGCGTTTCTGAAGAAGAGAAATTTGTTAACATCGAGTATAGATTTAGTGTCAGGAAGTTGTTTCTGAAAGTATTTGTATGGAGTGTAGTCATGTATGGAAGTGTAACGTGGACGATAAATAGTTTGGACAGGAAGAGAAGCTTTCCAAATGTGGTGCTACAGAAGAATGCTGAAGATTAGACGGGTAGATCACGTAACTAATGAGGAGGTATTGAATAGAACTGGAGAGAAGAGGAGTTTGTGGTACAACTTGACTAGAAGAATGGGTCGATTGGTAGGGCATATTCTGTGGTACCAAGGGATCACCAGTTTAGTATTGGAGGGCAGCGTGGAGGGTGAAACTCTTAGAGGGAGACCAAGAGATGAATACACTGAACAGATTCAGAGGGATGTAGGTTGTAATAGGTACTGGGAGATGAGGAAGCTTGCACAGGATAGAGTAGCATGGAGAGCTGCATCAAACCAGTCTCAGGACTGAAGACCACAACAACATGCTAATATACGATGGTTGCCCAGGAAATAACGCACCCCATTTTTTTCACAGCCGAAAAAAAATGCTACGAATGCGAAACGTTACATATGTATTATTTGAAGCCTCCTGAGTCAGCCGCCAAGATTCCGTCACTCCCGACAGGTAGCGTAGCTGCAAGACAGTTTGAAAATGGCGCCTGCAGGTGATGTACGTTACAAGCAACGTGCCGTCATTTAATTTCTCACTGCAGAAAAAGAAACTATGGGGAATATGCACAAACACTTGTGCAGAGTCTGTGGAGCATCTGCGGCCGACAGAAGTACAGTTAGTGGCTGGGCACGGAGGATGAAGTCACGAGAACGCGGTTCGGCAGCGTTCCACGATTTGCAGCGGTCGGGGAGACCATCGACGTCTGCTAACACTTGACACACCCCGACATAGCCCCCTCGGACTTACGCCTGTATGAGCCATTAAAGGATGCCATTCGTGGAAGACATTTTGAGGACGATGTGGAGGTCACTGACACGGTGAAACACTGGCTCCTCCACTAGTACAAGGATTGACATACACGCCCTTGTTTCGAGCTGGAGGAACGCCAGAGAATGAGATGGAGATTACAGGGAAAAATAGGGTGTGTAGATAAAACACCATTCTTTCGTGTGTGTAATTCTCATTGTGTTCAGTAAAGACTTCTTGAAGAAAAAAATGCGGTGCATTACTTTCTGGGCAACCCTCGTCCTTGCTGATTTTGTTTAATCAAAAATGGGTTTCAAACTACTGAATGAGACAGGAAGTGGGTTAGTTAATTTTGTAATACATCGTTCGTTACTTACACTACATGACGCGAACTGAGGTTACTGTATTGTAAACAACAACCGCAGTTTCCTTCTGCCTGTACACCGGTAGAGTTTTATGGTGACTTGTACTGCGAAGAGTTTTTTGATTATAACTTACTCAAATCGTGTGTTGACTAAAATGGATCATTGCTATTGGATAAAGTGCAGCTTTACTTATTGTTTTATGTAAATCAATTCTGATTCTGTAGTTTTCTTGTAGCTGAAATCTCGATATGCAAGAATAAAAAGCAAACGGATTGCGCCTGATTGCTTCTTTATTTAATTGTCAAGTCCTGCACCACAAAGACTTCCACAAAATATTTATGAGCAACTACTGATGGAATCTTGTCCTACAAGAAGCACTCAGAAAATACCGCAACAAAGCTGAGTTCATGCATTAACACATCATACAGAAGTCGAGTGGTACCTCGTGGGTCGCAAGAACTATAGCGCTGCAACGTTCTTTGGTAGGACTCGTTTCCTCTGCTGCGGGAGTACTGCACACCAGTGTTTCTTAACAGCGCCAGTGTCAGGGAAATCGATGTTCCGATAAATGCAGCAGTGAGGAAAATAACAGCTTCCATCAGATCTACTCCTCTTCACTGATTACTGCCTCCATAACTCACATGCTCCATCGGAACTTCGAAGACAGAAATCAAAATTCCCCTACTCCCAATCGACTCTGATATGCCTGAACTTAGAATGAGTCGGTTAAAATCCAGGTAGACACTTATAATATAGGCAGAATTGCTGCAAGCAATGGTTTTCAGCACGAACAGGAATTGGTTAAAAACATACGCGTATGTAATATATAAAGAAAAAAGTTGTAACCAAAAGTCTGGAAAATTACTTGACCGATTTACTTTAAATGTCCGCACCATCCTCCAATAAAGACTTGGGCGGGCATTTTGTAATGTGCACAAAATATAAATACACATATAAAAAAAATGCCGGCCGCGGTGGTCTCGCGGTTCTAGGCGCGCAGTCCGGAACCGTGCGACTGCTACGGTCGCAGGTTCGAATCCTGCCTCGGGCATGGATGTGTGTGATGTCCTTAGAACTACTTAAACCTAACTAACCTAAGTTCTAGGGGACTAATGACCACAGCAGTTGAGTCCCATAGCGCTCAGAGCTATTTGAACCACATATAAAATGAATAAAGGAGAAACATTGTTACCGAAAATCTCGAAAAGTAGTTGACCGATTTACTTCAATTTAAAGCGACTGCAGTCTCACGTGCGGCTTGCATTCGCTGACTGTATCAACAAGACACATGGCTAATCACTTTGTGAGGCAGATATTAAATATCCCGTTGGCAACGCCGGGAATTGGGCTTGTTTTGAAATAAATGTTTTACTTCAGTATTTAAGGAGCGACTAATTTTGTTCCCTACCTGGTAATAAAAACAGTAAGAACCGTTATAGCAACTTTAAGAAGAAACAAGGAATGAAAAAAGAATATTTTGCGAAAACAGAAATAATGGCAATCAATGTTTATACAGTGTTACTTATAATCCGTCTCGATTGCAAAAATGGTTATTCACATGACCGGTTTCGATTCCTCTACAACCATCTTCAGTTCTGCATTTTCGGTTACAGGAGTAACCCGTCCACGGGTCACGATACCAGCGTGAAACGTAATAAAATGCGTCAGTGTAACCATTGAAATAAAACCCACATGGCGTGCTCAGCGTCTAAGGATCAAGTGAGATGAAAGTTAAAGAACTTAACAGGGCGATTATATAGGCGCAGATACAAAAAACCGTATACAAAAACAAATGTAAACTTGATCAAAGATACTACTACATAAATATGCATCATTTAAAACATTCTCATAGCACTTAAGCGGGAGGATAATATTATATCAAACGCATATGAAGCTTTAAAAATGCGGAAAGATAGAGAATGTACAACTTTTTTAAAATATGTGTGTGTGTGTGTCAGCTAAATTACAATAATGACCATTGTGTAGTAAAATACTAGTGTTACGATTACCTGAGATCGTCAGTGGAAGCAGGAAGCGACCTTTTATATTTGAGAGTTTAGTATCCTTTTGAAACACTTTACTGTCTAGATTGCAAGTTCTGTTACGTAGATAACCAGTTTCTGATAATTCAGTGGCCATCTTCATATCTGCAAAGATTTACAACGAAATACAGACCAATACATCTTAAACAAACCAAAAATGTAGTAATCCAATTAAGTAGAGTATGTAACCTATACGATAATAATTAACAATTCGCATGTTTGTGAACAACGTGTAAAAAACATAATATTTACGTAACTGCTCCGACGTCGTCAATAACATTACACTATTGTGTTGTATGTACATTACCTACCCATATCCGCAACTCTGTGCCATAAAAGAAGGCACAAAATCCCATGTCTATCATGATCTCACACTTCCTTTAATAACAGCCATGAGAAACATAGCATGCCACTCTGCGTGATATGGGAACCGATGACGAAAACAGGCAAACTGACTGCAGAACAACACTTTGGACTTAAGTCACA
The DNA here is from genome assembly GCF_023897955.1 of Schistocerca gregaria. NCBI lineage: Eukaryota > Metazoa > Arthropoda > Insecta > Orthoptera > Acrididae > Schistocerca > Schistocerca gregaria. The sequence goes on from NC_064929.1 coordinate 211,146,088, forward strand.
CCTGTTGTCGGGAGATGGCAGTACAGTCTGGTGCATCTAATACATGAAGTTACACCACCACATACTCCGTTTGAAATTAAATGAAACACAGTAATTACCCAAATGTATTAGTAGCCGTTGGACTATATATCACACATAACAGTATATAAGAGAACATAATGAAGCTTCTTACTTCCGTTTAAATACTTCACACAACAGTCCCACAGATATTTATGGCACGACATTAAAGCTCCTTTATCAGAATTTGTTTTATGAAAACGAGCTTGAATCTCGCACCTTAAAGATCACTGCAGCATATATGTTTTAAGTACTTTATTAGAATATTGAATATCAGGTTGTCTATACACATTTTTTACACTGATACTACTCTGTCCTATAGGGTCTACGTATAACAAATCTCGTACCTTAAATATCTGGCCAGCTTGCCTTTTAAGTATTTAAACGTTTGTAGCAAGTTCCACTATGTTCTGTTATACACTGTTAAGTATGGCATGTAGCCTGATGGCTGCTGACAGGTTTTAGGTAACTGATGTATTTTATTTATAACGAAATATGCACTGGTATTACTTCAAATGTTAAATATATTCCCTGTTTCCGTCAGCGGAATTAGTTCAACTGGTTCCCACGTCTCGCAGGACGGCGTGTTATATTGCTTATGGTTGTTATCTGAAAAGCTGTAAGCCGGCAGCTGTGGCCGTGCGGTTCTAGGCGCTCCAGTCCGGAGTCGCGCTGCTGCTACGGTCGCAGGTTACAATCCTGCCTCTGGCATGGATGTGTGTGATGTCCTTAGCTTAGTTAGGTTTAAGTAGTTCTAAGTTCTAGGGGACTGATGACCACAGCAGTTGAGTCCCATAGTGCTCAGAGCCATTTGAACCATTTGGAAAGCTGTAACATGATCATACACATGGAATTCTGTGCCTTTTTTTGCACTATATAAGTGTGTTCAGTACTCTATACAGTGTCTTATGTGTTGCGAGTTATGAGATTATGGATCGGTAATGTACAAATATCACACTGAGCTCATGGTGACGTTGTCTTCGGATCAGTTGTGTAAATTATTATACTTTTTTATGTGTTTTACATAAACATGATATTACTTGATTAACAGCTTTGCTATTACTGTATAAGCTATATACCCTTCTTAATGGTATTAACGGAAGGCAAATTTACGTTTCTAGCATTTGTAGACGTAGAGAAAGACTTTGACAATGTTGACTGGAATACTCCCTTTCAAATTCTAAAGGTGGCAGGGGTCAAATACAAGGAGCGAAAGGCTATTTACAATTTGTACGAAAACGTATAAGAGTTATAAGAGTCGAGGAGCATGAAATGGAAGCAGTAGTTAAGAAAGGAGTGAGACAGGGTTGTAGCCTATCCCCGATGTTATTCAATCTGCATATTGAGCAAGCAGTAAAGGAAACAAAAGAAAAATTTGCAGAAAGAACTGAAATCCATGGTGAAGAAATAAAACTTCGAGGTTTGCCGATGACATTGCAGTTCTGTCAGAGATAGCAAAGGACCTGGAAGAGCAGTTGAACGGAATGGACAGCGTCTTGAAAGGAAGATATAAGATGAACATCAACAAAAGCAAAACGAGGATAATGGAATGTAGTCGAATTAAATCGGGTGACGCTAAGTGAATTAGATTAGGAAATGAGACACTTAAAGTACCAGATGAGTTTTGCTATTTCGAGAGCAAAATCACTGATGATGGTCAAAGTAGAGAGGATATAAAATGTAGACTGTCTATGGCAAGGAAAGCGTTTCTGAACAAGAGAAATTTGTTAACATCGAGTACAGATTTAAGTGTTCGGATGTCTTTTCTGAAAGTATTTGTGTGGAGTATAGCCATGTATGGAAGTGAAACATAGATAAAAATCAGTTTAGACAATAATAAAACAGAAACTTTTAAAATGTGGGGCTACAGAAGAATGCTGAAGATTAGATGCGTAAATCACATAAATAATGAGGAGGTACAGAATAGACTTGGAGAGAAGAGGAATTTGCGGCACAACTTGACTAGAAGAAGGGATCGGTTTGTAGGACACGTTTTGAGGCATCAAGAGATCACCAATTTAGTACTGGAGGAGAGCATGGAGGGTAAAAATCTCAGAGGAGACCAAGGCACGAATACACAAAGCAGATTCAGAAGGATGTAGGTCGCAGTAGTTACTCGGAGATGAAGAAGGTTGCATAGTATAGAGTAGCATGGAGAGCTGGACTGAGGACTACAACAACAACAACAACTGTATTACAACATTTTCGGGTTGGATAAGACATATGGACCTGTTTTTAGTTGTAAACATTTACATATTTGAAGATAGACATTGAACAGGTCGAAATACGTTATCTATGTTTAAAAAAAAATCCTTGCCATCTAGGCAATAAGACGTTTTAAAAGAATACTAGACTCACAAAATACTACAGCACGGCTCAACCACAGAGGAGTTATAACACATTCATGGAACGAAGGCCTCATATTGTGAAGAGGATATGATAAAACGTGTAAGCTGGCTGCGATGGCCGAGCCGTTCTAGGCGCTTCAGTCTGGAACCGCGTGACCGCTACGGTCGCAGATTCGAATCCTGTTTCGGGCATGGGTGAGTGCGATGTCCTTAGTTAGGTTTAAGTAGTTCTAAGTTCTAGGGGACTGATGACCTCAGATATTAAGTCATATAGTGCTCAGAGCCATTTTTGAAAATGTGTAATCTGATTTTCTGCTAGAACTTAAGGTCGTCATTTTCAACAATTCACTCGGAAATGTTGCTTGTATACCAAGAAGGTACTTCTTTGGAAACGAATTTTGAAGTTTCAAAAACCGTTCAAAGACTGTTTCATGTAAGGCCTTTGGTATTTAAAAAAATTAATGTTATAGAGTTTTAAGTTTTAGGCCTTCAGTTGATTTGAATTTAACTTGTTTGCTCTTGAAGTGTCTGATTCTTTGGGCCTTCAGCCTACCTTAAAGAACTGATTTAAGATAAGGCTTTGCCTTTTGATTTCTGCTTTGGTTGAGTTTTGCCTAATTAAAAACTGTTTTACATGAGGCCTTCGCTTTTTTTTAAAAAAAAATTTCTGTTGTTTAGCCTTAAGTGTTGGGCTTTCAGCCGATTTTGAATTCAAAATATTTGCTCTGAAAATCTCAGATTCTTTGGGCCTTCAGCCTAAATAAAGAACTGTTATAAATTATGGCTTGCCTTTTAAATTTCTGATTATGCTTGAGTTTTAAGTTATTGGCCTTCAGCCATTTTTAAATTAAAGTGGCTTTCAGCTGGTTAGACGAGCGGTCTAAGGCACTGCAGTCACGGTCCAGGCGGCTGGTCCCAGCGGATGTTCGAGTCCTCCGTCGGGCTTGGGTGTGTGTGTTTGTCCTTAGGATAATTTAGGTTAAGTAGTGTGTAAGCTTAGGGACTGATGACCTTAGCTGTTAAGTCCCATGAGATTTCACACACATTTTTTTTATTTCAGCCGGTAATTAAGTTCAAAAATGACTCTGAGCACTATGGGACTTAACTGATGAGGTCATCAGTCCCCTAGGACTTAGAACTACTTAAACCTAAGTATCCTAAGGGCATCACACACATCCATGCCCGAGACAGGATTCGAACCTGCAACCGTAGCGGCTAGATCCGCTCGGCCACTTCGGCCGGCAGTAATTAAGTCCCAAAGATTAAGGCTGTGTGTTAAAAAAAAATATATTTTTGGTCTCTTGTAATGTTCGATCAACTAATAAAGTTGCATGTTCGAGTGTAACTGACAGCTCTTTACTTTGGCCCCTTTCCACAATTTAAACTCCCTGTCCTGTCGTGCTGGTTAAGCTGGGAAACTACAAGTAGTGGTACAGGGTACCCTTCACCACGCACCGTACAGTGGCTTACGGAGTATGTGTGTAGATGTAGATGTAGACGTCGAACATAGAAGGTGGTCGCATCAGTGTTACTGGACCGTGTTCTTTGTTAATTAAAATCCCATACAATTAAATTAAATAAAATGTTGTGAGGCGAGGGCCTTCCGACGGGTAGATCTGATCGCCTGGTGCAAGTCTTTCGAGGTCACGGCACTTGGGCGACTTGCGCGTCGATGAGGATGAAATAATGATGACGAAGACGACACAAACACCCAGTTCCTGGGCAGAGAATATCTCCAAACCACCCGGGAATCGAACTCGGGGTCCCTGGCATGACAAGCCGGCACGCTGTCCATTCAGCTACGGTGGTGGACATAAAATTAAATAATAAGCCTTAAAAGCTGCGTTATAGTTTTTTAATTCGAGAATTGGATTAAAATGCAGTTTGTGTCAGTTAGTTATAAAAAAATCTCCCCCAAATGAGTCCACACCACAGAGCTCTTAAGGTCTCAGGTATATACAGCTCTGACCCAACGTCCCACAGGGTACAGTGTACTGCCGAGTACAAGTGTGTGGGTGTAGACTCAGGCAGCAACAGTTTTGTACTCCAGAGAAAGGAGGGAACACCCCGAGCCGCTCGCTGGGGCCCCAGCGCGAGGAGCGGGCCGTCGCAGGGAGGAAGGAGGGAAGGGAGGAACCAACAGCCGTTCCTGTAACGCTAACGAGGCACGGCGAGCGTCAATTAGAAAGGACCCGCAGGCAGAACCGATTACCGCCGCACGCCCGCAAGTTGGCAGCCCCGCCGGCGAACAGGCCTGCCACTACACCGGTACATCCCCGAGCTACACCTGGCTACGACGAGCCAGTGTGGGTGCCGACGTCTACAGGGTGCGGGCCACAGAGTCCAGCCAGTATAGCTGCTGGAATTACCTGAAACAAGCAACTGACAAAGACGACTCGTTAGCCGTGAATGTCATCTATTCAGTTTCAATTTCATTACTAGCGTCCCATCTATTGGAAACTCACCTCAGACCATGTGTTTGGGGTGGGGGGCTGGTGGGTAAGGGAGAGGGGGTAGACCATCAGCGTTCTGACCCAGTGTGTTAGAGTGGCACCACAAGGCATTGGCATAGCTACCATTATATACACAGCACAAACAAACAAAGGTGATGCCAAGACACTGTTACATTTATTTAAGCGTACAGTAGTAAACATGAAATTCTTCTAGTAGAGGAAAGGTGGCTACTATGCGATAGTTCCCTAATATGAGACACCCGAACTGTGCTCATGTTAGGGGTCGCACTCTGGTGGAGAGTTTCTTAAACACGTCTGTTGTGTGCCAGACGACGACACAGCGAGTAGGAAGCCATAGTTGAGCCGGTCACAGTACGTAGAGGTTGATACAAAATTTCTTGTGTTTGGAGTTTTTGCGACATCGGCATTGAGACAATATTTCAGCTTAGAAGTGAGTGGATATTACTGCACTCTTTTATTGTTGTTATTTGTAACGGTATTACCTATAATTATTGGCAATTAGGTTCATTTTCCAACGAACGTTGTTAGCAAGAACGTGAGTCTTTGTGTAAGATGGAGAAATTCCTAATATGCGATAGTATGGGGATTCAAATACGCGACAGTGTCGTACATTACGACACCTATCGCGTATTGGGGGAACTCGTTCTCTCACGACTTTTGTATGTAATTTACGCAATACGATCATGAGATAACAATATTTCATCATTTATTGTAGTAAAATTTTGGCAACTGCGTTTATTTTAATTCGATTAAATTATGATAAACAGGGATTACTTTGACTAGTCTTATGGTCAGAAATTGGAATGTTTTCTGGAACTTGATGGATGGTACACCAACAGGATCAACATCAGCTTGTCATCCAAGTGGCTGGATACAAACTCACATTTTTACTCAGTGGTTTGATCATTTTGTGAGTCATGTAAAGTCATCTTCAAATGACCCTGTCATTTTGATTCTTGATCGGCATTATTCCAACACAAAGAATCTCGGTGTGTTAGATAAAGCACGTGAAAACAACGTTCATGTTGTATGCTTGCCACCTCACTCAACGCATAAAATTCAGCCACTTGACGTCGTATTTATGGGACCTGTGAAAACCTACTATGCCCAAGAGATAGAAACGTGGTTGGCAAGTAACCCAGGTCGTGTTATCACTCCATTATTAATAGCCATGTTATTTGGGGCAGCTTACAACCGAGCACCAACAATGGAAGCATCTTTGAAGGCCTTCAGAAAAACAGGTCTCATCCCATGAAACAGAAACATCTTTATAAACATGAATTTTCAATTCATCGCCATGCTGACGCTCTTCAAGAAAGAGATGCCAAAAATGAAAATGAAACTACTAATGGTGATGGTCAAGCTGTCAGCCCGGCAGACATCAGACCTCTCCCACACATCGCAAAATCACCTGGAGTTAGTCAAATAGTTCTAACATCGCGTTCGTGCTCTGCTGCATTACTAACTTCAACGCCTTATGTGAAGCAATTGCAAGAATCTAAACAGAAGAAATCAGAGGCTGAAGCTAAGAAAGAATCGAGAAAGTTATTTGGGGGGAAGAATGGAAAATCTTCCAATCGTAGACCTAAAGCAGAAAAATCGTCTAGTGACTCGGCATCCGATGTCGGTCTTGATGACAGTGGGGATTCAGACAGCAGTTATGACGATCACGCAGAGTATCTATCTGTAGTGGGCGCTTTTCTGGAGGCAAACACGGGGAGAAATGGACACAGTGCACGAAATGTTATCGCTGGGCTCACGAAGATTGTGGTGTCACAAAAGACAATTCTTTTTGCCACGGATGCCGTAAATATAAACCTAAGTAGTGTAAAATGAGTGAAGGATAACAGAAATTAATGAACATGTAAAAATTTTATTTTCATATGTCATTATTATGCAATAAAATAATTACAGCAAAATATTATTACTGTCTCATATTAGGAAACCTTGACCTCATTTCTACGAAATGCGTTGTTTGTGAAGATTTAATAACTACTCTGAAAGACTGTTTATTATTGCAAATACGATAATTGTATTATGAAATTAAATAATGCAAGATCTTATTACCATCATAAGAAATACAATTGCATTTACTTTTAGGTCGTTTAAATGGGTTTACAAAAGTGTGTCTCATATAAGGCACCTTTCTTCTATAACTAGTCTCTCTCAACAAAAAATATTAGTTCACAAAAAGAACTCACTTGCTCTACATATAAAAATAATATTGGCAAACATACACAAAAATGGAATTAAAGTCTCTCTAATTCAAGTAACTCAATTCTAGTACCCTGTGTACATACCGTTAGCTCTGATGAAAGCTTCTAGACGTCTTGTCATTCAGAGAACCAAATTGCGAGTAATATCTGCTAAGACGTTCGACCATTTCTCTAACTATTCCGACCGGCCGCTGTGACCGAGTGGTTCTAGGCGCTGCAGTCCGGAACCACGCTGCTGCTACGGTCGCAGGTTCGAATCCAACCTCGGGCTTGGATGTGTGTGATGTCCTTAGGTTAGTTAGCTTTAAGTAGTTCTAAGTGTAGGGGACTGATGACCACAGATGTTAAGTCCCATAGTGCTTAGAGCCATTTGAATTTCTAACCATTCCGACTGAAACATCCACTTCCCTGTAGAACGATGTTTTCGATCCAAGCGTGCCCAAAGACGCTCTATCGGGTTACGATACAGTGATGCAGTCAAAATACTTCTCGGAGTATTACACTGGAGCGCCAAACAAACTAGTGTGGGCATGCGTATTCAAATACAGAGATACGTATACAGGCAGCATAAGGTGCTGTGGTCAGCAATGCCTATAATAACACAACAAATGTCTGGCACAGTTGTTAGACCGGTTACTGCTGCTACAATGGCAGGCAATCAAGATTTAAGTGAGTTTGAACGTGGTGTTATGGTCGGCGCACGATCGATGGGACGCAGCATCTCGAAGGCAGCAATGAAGTGGGGATTTTCCCGTACGACCATTTCACGAGTGTACCGTGAATATCAGGAATCCGGTAAAACATCAAACCTGCAGAGGGAAAAAGATCGTGCAAGACGACTGAAGGGAATCGTTCAACGTGACAAAAATCAACCCTTCCGCAATTTGCTACAGATTTCAGTGCTGGGCCATCAACAAGTGTCAGCGTGCGAATCATTCAAGGAAACATCATCGATATGCGTTTCGTAGCCGAAGGCTCACTCGTGTACCTTTGATGGCTGAACTACACAAAACTTTACGCCTCGCCTAGGTCCGTCAACACCGACATTGGACTTTTGATGTCTTTTGTGCATCGCGTTGGACTTCACGAAACTCCAGCAGGACAATGCGACACCCCACACGTCCAGAATGGCTACGGAGGGACCCCAGGAACACGGAGTTCAAACACTTCTGCTGGCCATCAAACTCCACATACATGAACATTATCGAGCATATCTGGGATACCTTGTAATGTGCTGTTAAGAAGAGGTCTCCACCCCTCGTACTCTTAGGGATTTATTGACAGCCCTGGAGGATTCATGGTGTCAGTTCCCTCCAGCACTACTTCAGACATTAGTCGAGTCCACGCCACGTCCTGTTGTGGCACTTCTGCGTGCTCGCAGGGGCCCTACACGATATTAGGGTAGGTGTACCATGTTCTTTGGCTTTTCAGTGTACACGGATCACAGATAAGTAAATGTGATGCCAAGACACTGGACATTTACTTACATGTACAGTAGTAAACGTAAGGTTCTTCTAGTATAACTGGTTTCTCTCAACAAAAAGAAATCAGTAGCTCTACACATGAAATAGTATCGGCAAACCTACATACCGTTAGCACTGTCGACAGCTTGTAGAAGTCTACGCACAGAGTGAAAAATGGTTCAAATGGCTCTGAGCACTATGGGACTTAACATCTGAGGTCATCTGTCCCCTAGAACTTAGAACTACTTAAACCTAACTAACCTAAGGACATCACACACATCCATGCCCGAGGCAGGTTTCGAACCTACGACCGTAGCGGTCGCGCTGATCCAGATTGTAGCGCCTAGAACCGCTCGGCCACCACGGCCGGCCACAGAGTGAAACAAGTTGCGAGTAATATCCGGTGAGATCTTCGACCTTTCCGCTAACAACACCGTCTGAAACTCCCGCTTCCCTGTAGAACGGAGTTTTCGAACTTTGTATCCAAGAGTAGCGAAACACACTGTGTTGGGTTACGATGAGGCCATTGTGGTAGAGTGAAAACCCTTCTCGGAGTATTATTAATAACCATTCCGAATTCTCAGAGCCGTATGTTTAGGATAGAAAGTAAAATACTCCATGAAGACCTAATATCTAGGCACTGCTCCTAAATGACCTCGCAACACATCGATATATTTACGATACAAAATATGTAAATCTCGTGTGACTGGAGCCTCCCGTTGGAGAGACCGTTCGCCTGGTGCCAGCCTTCCGATTCGACGCCACTTCGGCGACTTGCGCGTCGATGGGGATGAAATGATGGTGATTAGGACAACACAACTTCCAGTCCCTGAGCAGAGAAAATCTGCGATCCAGCCGGGAATCGAACATTCTGTCGCGCTGACCCTCAGCTACCAGGGGGCGGACATATTTACGATGACCCACTTTCGATAACTGCCAAGTCACCAACACCAGAAGGCGCCACGCATACCCAAACCATTATGTCTCCTCACCCTCCCCATGTCTTACTGCAGGTAGGACACGAAACTGGAGCTCTGTATTTGGTCTGGGGCACACTTTTCCCTTTCCTTCAGACCCAAACAACGTGCATTTGGATTCGAGAGAAAACAGCTTAGTTTTCCTAAATTCAATCGTTTGATTGACACAATCCTCGGCGAACTATACGCGCTGTTAACAGCCAACTGCACAACACTACAGTAGCAAACTCCAATAATGCAAACCAGCCACAGACTGCACACAGCACAGTGAGTGATTTTCATACAGAGCGCTACGTGGCAGGCTCACAAGGCAAATCTTTGAGCTAGTAAACAAGAGCAAAAACAAGACAATGTGGATAACTCAAACAGAACAAGACATTAAAGAACTGGGGATCACACAAGAGAACATAAACAATAGAGAACAGTTTAGAAACATCATACAGAAACACACATTTAAACAAGAACACACGGAGAACAGAACAGGAAAAAGATGGTCGGAGAGATCACAGTGAACATATCAAGGGAATTTGGGAAGAACAAACAAAGAAGAAGAAATCATGACTACTCAAGTTCAATCGCTCTCTTACAATGGCACCATCTAGTTGTTGTTGTGGTCTTCAGTCCTGAGACTGGTTTGATGCAGCTCTCCATGCTACCCTATCCTGTGCAAGGTTCTTCATCTCCCAGTACCTACTGCAGCCTACATCCTTCTGAATCTGCTTAGTGTATTCATCTCTTGGTCTCCCTCTACGATTTTTACCCTCCACGCTGCCCTCCAATACTAAATTGGTGATCCATTGATGCCTCAAAATATGCCCTACCAACCGATCCCTTTATCTAGTCAAGTTGTGCCACAAACTTCTCTTCTCCCCAATCCTATTCAGTAGCTCCTCATTAGTTATGTGATCTACCCATCTAATCTTCACCATTTTTATGTAGCACCACATTTCTAAAACTTCTATTCTCTTCTTGTCCAAACTATTTATCGTCCATGTTTCACTTCCATACATGGCTACACTCCATACAAATACTTTCAGAAACGACTTCCTGATAAATCAATACTCGATGTTAACAAATTTCTCTTCTTCAGAAACGCTTTCCTTGCCATTGCCATTCTACATTTTATATCCTCTCTACTTCGACCATCATCAGTTATTTTGCTCCCCAAATAGCAAAAGTCGTTTACTACTTTAAGTGTCTCATTTCCTAATCTAATTCCCTCAGCATCACCCGACTTATAGTAAAGGATATATTACCGACGGCTAGAGTCACTGTCATGTATATCTCTTGTTTTTTATTAAACTTATGGAGAAATGCTACGGCGTTGTGCACCAATGCGATAATAGCATATTGTAAATTGAGAGTAGCTGCTCATAAATCAGTTGAGACTAAATAATTTATGGCCTGTATGTTTATGAATCGCAGGACGGTACAGCGACAGAGAGACAGAGCGGTGGCTGGGACTCGGGGTGTGGGGTGGGGTAGAACGCGTCCTTGCTGAGGAAGCGGAGAAGCAGCAGGGGCAGAAGAGAGCAATCACAACTCGGCTCGCCGGGCGCCGGCCCGCGCTGCCGCGTTTTCCGGCGCGTCCCCAGGCGAGCTGCGGTGGCGTCCGGCTAATTACGAGCCGGCCGTCGGGGATTCCCCGGACCGTCACTCCGCTCAGCTGTCGCGCTCTGCGTAGGCGCACAGGCGATCCGCCGCGACGGGGCGGTTGTCACGGCACGAGGCTGCGCCGCGGGAAGGCTACCCCCACAGGGGCTCCACAGCCGGGGAGTGGCGATGGCTGGCAGGTCATCAACGAACCGCAGTCGGGAGACGGCGCGGGGTGTCAGTTTTCTTCCGTCTCACGTTATTACTTAATAGAGTGCCCGCCTCGACAGCTGAGTGGTCGGCGCGGTCGGAGATTTTCTCCGCTCGGGGACTGGGTGTTGTGTTTTCCTGATCGACACGCAAGTCGCCGCAGTCAACTCAAAAGACTTGCACCAGGCTACCGGTCTACCCGACGGGAGACCCTCGCCACACGACGTTTCACTTAGTAAAGTCTTCAGGTAAAAGTGTTCTGACCTAAAGAGCGTGCTGGCCCGCTTTTGGTTCGCACTGTGCGTGCATTGATTCCAGAACTCTTTGACTGGATTCCGGCGGTGTGTGACAGCAGGTGTGTAGCCTCGGATCACTCATTTCCCGCAAACAGTGGAGCGACGGTTTCTCGCCGTGGAGCTGGCACCGGGCGACGTAGTCCGCAGCTGTCGCGGTCTCTTCCAGTACTAAAAGTGAGCGTCATTTACGACGGCGGCCGAGTTTAAGTTCGTTCTGCGCATCTGACGTCACACAGTCAGCCAATGAACAGAGAACGACGTTGCCAGAGCTCGACTGCAGTGCACAGCACGGACGAGTGTCTTCAGTTTTAGAAACGTTCAGTCATAATTAAAGTAATTGAACAAAAGCAATGTCTTGATAGCAGACTTTCTTTTGTAGAAAATTTGGAAAAAGCATTCTTTATACCATTTGCTTCACATTCTATTAATTAATTAAACCAAGCAAGCAATAAGCCTCCTAATTCAGGCGATAGCAAGGTAAGGTGTTCACGAATCGCTTTACCGCAATAAGGAACAGCGATAATTGTTTACTTCCTGTTGTACTTCGACAAAACGAGAGTAATTGATAGTCATACCAACAGTGCTTCCCGGTATTTTGCGTCATATTTTAGAGTCCTCCAGGAATCGCACTGCCCTACGACCTGCGTTTGCGTAATGGTTGAGGTGTTTTGCTGCTAGTCGAAAAGTTGCGAATCGAAAAGTTCTAAGTTCAAACCTAGGTCAACGCTTAGTATTTACTTTATTTAAAAACAATATCGAAGTGTGTTACTTAATGAATTTTATTCGTTTGAATGAATTTTTTTGAAATTTCTAGTGCTTTGTTTCTTCATTATAATCATAACTTTTCGGTTTTTCTAATTTTGTCGTCCAATATTTCTTTTCACAGCAATTAAAAACAATGAAATGTCACACGTACAATATTCATGTTATCTGTTTTGTTTGTATATCTTCTCTTCCGCAGTCACTGTTTTACTATACCTACTGAGATATATTCTTTTGCGACAGTATTAAAAGTATTATTTAGAGCAGAATTTCGGCTAGTATGTTGCCGAGATACTTGATTGCCTGACGCAATTCTTTGCTTCGCTGCTTTGGCAACATCATATTCAATGTTTCCGTCGACTGCTCTATGTTTTGGCAAGTATTTGCTGTTCGTTGTGACAAACATAAATTGTTTCTGCAATATATTTTAGTTTCTATGTTTTATTATGTCCACAATTCAGTTTTGTGTACTTCGCCAACTTTGTTTTAATCAGAACGATTTAGAAAAAAGCAAAATGACTCTGGTATAAATAAAAGTTTTATTACAGTCGCTAAAGATGGAATATTTCCCAATTTATAAACACTGTTTATGTTGTAAAGGGTGTTCATTGTAACCGGGGACATTGAAATCTCTTGAAAACGACACACTCAGTCAAAAGAAATCCTAATGAAAATTAGTTCCTCCCGAAAGGGGACATCACATTATAACAAATTTGACCACAAGCCGTTGGATTTGGTATCACTGGATGTCCCACAGATTTGTTTAATGTATTTTGTCTACTTACTTTTGATTGATTGAAGTGCTTTAAAATAAAGCCAAACGCGCCCGGTGCAAATAAAACTTTTATTACAGTCGCGAAAGACGGAATATTTCTCAGTATTACATACGACACCTATGTGGTACTTAAATTAAATGAGATATCGTTATACAGTAAATTTTATATGAAATTTAGGTATCTTGTCCACATTACATTCTCAACATTATCGCAACTAAAATCGACCATACGGAAAGTATACGCTATGGACTTTTACCTCTGCAAACTCTTCAAAATATCGTACAGTGGTTTACTACGTTTAATGCTGCACAATAACTGCATTCGAAACAAAATTACGTCATTTATGGGGAGAAGGTATTAGTCAAGAAGATGTGTAAAAATCAAATTTTTGGGCCAAATCGTCTTTGTGAAATCGAATGATAAATGTGTCAAAGCAGCCGGAACACCATGTGTCTGCACAAGCGAGCAGTGTAGTGATGACAAAATCGCGCACAGCGCGGAATGTGGGGAGCACCACGTCTCTGTAGCACCGAAAGGGTTAATGCGGCCGTGGTGGCCTTACTTCATAAACTGCGCGCTGCCCCCTAAACGTTAAGTTTGAGAACTACCATTTACTATACTATGGCGCTGCTTCTCTTGGCGCGTACAACTGGCAACGCAGCAATCTCCCACGTCTGGGAGGGGCATGCGCGAGCCGCCAAGATAAAAGAATTGGACTGTACCAATGATCCCACGAAATCGCAAACGAATGTTCTATGGCGGCCGTAACATCTGGCGTCTTTGGCGCGCCTCACCTTTCAGGCAACCATTGGGCTGCTCGATGGCATGTTAAAAAACGACCGTGGACCAGGTGTAGCTATACATCTACATCTACATGATTACTCTGCTATTCACAATAAAGTGCCTGGCAGAGGCTTCAATGAACCACTTTGAAGCTGTCTCTCTAAAAATGGCTCTGAGCACTATGCGACTTAACTTCTGAGGTCATCAGCCGCCTAGAACTTAGAACTAATTAAACCTAACTAACCTAAGGACATCACACACATCCATGCCCGAGGCAGGATTCGAACATGCGACCGGAGCGGTCGCTCGGCTCCAGACTGTAGCGCCTAGAAGCGCACGGCCACTCCGGTCGCAGCTCTCTCTCTACCGTTCCACTCTCGTACGGCGTGCGGAAAAAACGAGCACTTAAATTTTCCTGTGCGATCCCTGATTTCTCTTATTTTTGCGTGATGATCATTTCTTCCTATGTAGTTGGGTACAACAAAATGTTTTCGCAATCGGAGGAGAAAACTTGTGATTGAAATTTCATGAGAAGATCCCGTCGCAACAAAAAATGCCTTTGTTTTAGTGATTGCCACTCCAATTCACATATCATGTCTGTGGCACTGTCTCCCCTGTTTCGGGATAGTACAGAACGAGCAGCTCTTCTTTGAACTTTTTCGATGTTATCCGTCAGCCCCACCTGATACGGATCCCATACCGCACAGCAGTACTCCAGAATAGGGCGGACAAGCGTGGTGTATGAAGTCTCTTTAGTAGACCTGTTGCGCCTTCTAAGTGTTCTGCCAATGAATCGCAGTCTTTGGTTTGCTCTACCCACAATATTATCAATGCGATCGTTCCAATTCAGGTCATTTGTAATTATAATCCCTAAGTATTTAGTTGAATTTACAGACTTCAGATTTGTGTGACTTATCGCGTAATCGAAATTTAGCTGATTTCTTTTAGTACTCATGGGATTAACTTCATACTTTTCCATATTCAGGGTCAATTGCCACTTTTCGCACCATAGAGATATCTTATCTAAATCATTTTGCAATTCACTTTGGTCATCTGATGATTTTACAAGACGGTAAATGACAGCATCATCTGCAAACAATCTAAGACGGCTACTCAGATTGTCTCTTATGTCGTTAATATAGATCAGGAACAATAGAGGGCCTATAACACTTCCTTGGGGAACGCCGGATATTATTTCCGTTTTACTGGATGACATTCCGTCTATTACTACCAACTGTGTCCTTTGTGACAGGAAATCACGAATCCAGTCGGACAACTGAGGCGATATTCCATAGTCACGCAGTTTGGTTAGATGACGCTTGTGCGGAACGGTGTCGAAAGCCTTTTGAAAACCTAAAAATATGGAGTAAATTTGACGTCCTCTGTCGATAGCACTTATTACTTCATAAGTATAAAGAGCTATTTGTGTTCCGCAAGAATGAGATTTTCTGAATTCGTGCTGACTATGTATCAATAAATCGTTTTCTTCAAAAAGAGGGTCAAATGGCTCTGAGCACTATGCAACTTCTGAGGTCATCAGTCGCTTAGAATTTAGAACTAATTCAACCTAACTAACCTAAGGACATCACACACATCCATGCCCGAGGCAGGATTCGAACCTGCGACCGTAGCGGGTGCTCGGTTCCAGACTGTAGCGCCTAGAACCGCACGGCTATTCCGGCCAGGAAATCGTTTTTTTTTCTTTTTCGAGGTAGTTCATAATGATCGAACACAGTATATGTACTAAAACCCTACTGCAAATAGACGTTAGTGATGTGCGCCTGCAATTCAAGGGATTACTCCTATTTACCTTTTTGGGTATTGGTGTGACTGAGCAATTGTCCAGTCTTTAGGTACGGACGAGCCTCCAACCTGCACGTTCTGTGGTGACGAGGGAACGTCTGACACGCTTTTGCCTGCCCGTGGACTCATCGTGCTTCAAATACTCTGTACTGCTTCTCAGGACAGGGCGACGCGGATAGCCAACCAGCCTAGCCGCCCCGTGAAGTTCATCCGCCGGCGACCATGACGACCAAGCCTTTCGAAAAGTCCGTGTCATTGGATTTCTCCATTTGCGGCCTGTATCGTCACTGGGACGATTCCCCATTCGTGTCTGCAGCGAATATACAGGGCATTTCCGTAAGAGCGTGCAAAAATGTAACAGAGAATGCTCCACTGAACATTGTGAGGTAGGTCACCTGGTGTCGGAGAAGCTAGCTTAAGGAATGGCCACTTGAGGCTCGTGCAAAGAGTCCACCCTGAGTTGTTTGAGAACGTGCCCTTGGCTGTTCGTGAGAGGATGTGGATACAACATGACGGTCCACCGCCTCACTTCAGTGTGGATGTACGCAACCATCTCAGTGCTGTATTCTCTGGTCGCTGGATTTGAAGAGAAGGCCGTATCTATTCCATGGCCTTCGAGGTCACCGGACCTGAATCCCCATGATTATTTCCTATAGTGACATCTAAAGTCACTTGTATATGAGAGCCTAATGGATAAGGAGATGGCATTAGTTGCCAGAATTGCAGCTGCCTGTGATGCGATCCGAGACACACCAGAGATATTTGCCACGGTGCGTCAAAATGTTATCTGCCCATGTCCTGCTTGCATTGAGCTTGATGGCCGTCAGTTTCAACACATTTTGCAAGTTGTTGTTTGTTGTGGTCTTCAGTCCTGAGACTGGTTTGATGCAGCTCTCCATGCTACTCTATCGTGTGCATGCTTCTTCATCTCCCAGTACCTGCTGCAACCTACATCCTTCTGAATCTGTTTAGTGTATTCATCTCTTGGTCTCCCTCTACGATTTTTACCTTCCACGCTGCCCACCAATACTAAATTGGTGATCCCTCGATGTCTCAGAAAATGTCCTACCAACCGATCCCTTCTTCTAGTCAAGTTGTGCCACAAACTCCTCTTCTCCCCAAACCTATTCAGTACCTCCTGACTAGTTATGTGATCTACCCATCTAATCTTCAGCATTCTTCTGTAGCACCACATTTCGAAAGATTCTATTCTCTTCTTGTCCAAACTAGTTATCGTCCATGTTTCACTTCCATACATGGCTACACTCCATACAAATACTTTCACAAACGACTTCCTGGTACTTAAATCTATGCTCGATGTTAACCAATTTCTCTTCTTCAGAAACGCTTTCCCTGCCATTGCCAGTCTACATTTTATATCCTCTCTACTTCGACCATCATCACTTATTTTGCTCCCTAAATAGCAAAACTCCTTTACTACTTTAAGTGTCTCATTTCCAAATCCAATTCCTACAGCATCAGCCGATTTAATTCGACTACATTCCATTACCCTCGGTTTGCTTTTGTTGATGTTCATCTTATTTCCTCCTTTCAAGACACTGTCCATTCCGTTCAGCTGCTCTTCCAGGTTCTTTGCTATCTCTGATAGAATTACAATGTCATCGGCGAACTTCAAAGTTTTTATGTCTTCTCCATGGATTTTAATTCCTACTCCAAATTTTTCTTTTGTTTCCTTTACTGATTGCTCAATATAAAGATTGAATAACATCGGGGACAGGCTACAACCCTGTCTCACTCCCACCCCAACCACTGATTCCCTTTCACATGCCCCTTGACTCTTATAACTGCCATCTGGTTTCTGTACAAATTGTGAATAGCCTTTCGCTCCCTGTATTTCACGCCTGCCACCTTCAGAATTTGAAAGGGAGTAGTCCAGTCAACATTGTTAAAAGCTTTCTCTAAGTCTACAAATGCTAGAAGCGTAGGTTTGGCTTTCCATAATCTGTTTTCTAAGATAGGGAGTAGGATCAGTATTGTCTCACGTGTTCCAACATTTCTACGGAATCCAAACTGATCCTCCCCGAGGTTGGCTTCTACCAGTTTTTCCAACCGTCTGTAAAGAATTCGTGTATATTGCAGCCGCGGGTTATTAAGTTGATAGTTTGGTAATTTTCAGACCTGTCAACATCTGCTTTCTTTGGGATTGGAATTATTATATTCTTCTTCAAGTCTGAGGATATTTCGCCATACAGTAAAGTTGCATGCCCTCGGGAAAAATTGCGGCTGTAATTTCCCCTTGCTTTCAGCCATTCGCAGTACCAGTACAGCAAGGCCGTTTTGGTTAGTGTTATAAGGTCAGAGTAGTCAATCATCCCGACTGTTGCCCCTGCAACTACTGAAAAGGCTGCTGCCCCTCTTCAGGAACCACACGTTTGTCTGGCCTCTCAACAGATACCCCTCCGTTGTGGTTGCACCTACGGTATGGCTATCTGTATCGCTGAGCACGCAAGCCTCCCCACCAACGGCGAGGTCCATGGCACGTTTGTTGTGCCAATGACGGTTTTTTCAGTTAACTGTAACTAATGCAAATAAAAAAGTACACACTAATGTGATTTTATTCCTGTTATGTCCTTAAGCTGGCTTCTACGACCCCAAGTTCCGTACCTCGATTTGTTGATAGGAGCATGCTCCGTGAGCTGTTAAATTTTTTCACGCCCTTACGCAACCACCCTGAACACTCTCCTGCCAGTGTCCACAAAGCCACGGGGCGGCTGTCAGTTCCTGTGTGGGCGGTGGTTTCAGCGTTTTGCGTTATCAGTGTGGGTGGTCATCGCTGCAACACACTGAGACCAATAATTTACGAAAGAGCGGCAGCAGAGGTGGTACCTGACGTCGGGAAAGTCAGTTGCGGTACTGGAGAAATGTGAAAACTCGCGTGGCATTCTGAACCTGCCTCAGATGTTACGAGATGCACAAAAGAATGGCAACCGTAGCATTTCTATATTTAGAGAAAGCTTTTTACAGTATCGGCTGGAATATCCTCTCGAGACCTCTTAGACGGTGTGCAGATGATGCTCCCGTTTACTGTCTACTAAAGTCATCAGCTGATGGAAACAACTGAAAAATTCTTTAGACATTTTATCTCTACTGTGCAAAAGTGACAATTAACCTTCACAAATTAAAAAGACTGGTATTATGTACATAAATACTAAAATAAATTCGGTATTCGGTACAGTAAATGGCCCAAATTGGAAGGCTCTCAATAAAAGTAAATACTCAGCTATTACCATCACGAACGACTTAAATTGGAATGATGACACAGATAACATTGCCGAGAAGGCGAAGCAAAGAGTGCGCTTTATTGGAAGAACTCTTTCGAGATGCAACAGGTCTGCTAAAGAGCCTGCCTGCAATACCTTTGTCCACCTTCTTCTAGAGTGCTGTTGCCCAGTATGGAATGTGTAGCAGATAGGACTGACGGAGGACACCGAAAAGTTCAAAGAGGAGCAGTTCGTTTTGTGTTGTTGCAAAAAATGGAAAGGTGTGTCACGGATATGATAAGCAAGTTCCGGCGGCAATGATTCAAAACAAAAGACCTTTTCACGAAACTTCGTTCACCAGTTTTCTTCACTGAGTGTGAAAATATTTTATTGTCGGGAAGCTGCACAGAGAAAAATGATTATTGAAATAAAATAAAAGAACTCACAGTGCGAACAGAGTTATTTAAAAGTTCATTTTTCCCAGGCGCTGGGACAACACACAGATTGTATGAATGTGGTTCGATAAACTATCTCCTAAGAACTACTGCAGAGTAGTGATGTACACGTAAATGTAGATGCACAAACGAGACAGCAGTTCTAAGAGTCGACGGAAAGTGGAGCAGCAATTGCGAAGGTAGTGAGAAAAGATTGTAGCCTATTCCACAAGTAATTCAGTCTTTACAAATGAAACTAAGGACAAATTTGAAGAAGGAAATAATGTTCAGGCAAAGACGTAAAAATTTTAAGGTATGCCAATGACACTGTAATTCTGTGTGACACGGCAAATGACCCTGGAGATTAAATGAACAGAATGGATAATCTTTCAAAAATGCGTTTTAATCTGAATGTCAAAAAAGTGAAACGACGTTAATGAAATCTAGTCCAAATTAAATCAAGATATGGTGATGGAATTAGATTATGAAATTAAACACTAGAAACAGTAAATGAGTTTTGGTATTTGGACAAAATAACTGATGATGGCAGAAGTAGAGAGGATGTTAAATGCATTTCCACAGAAGAAAAATTTGTTAACATCGAAAACAAATGTGATAGGAAGTCTTTTCTGAAGGCGTTTTCCTGGAATGCAGCCTCTTATGGAAGTGAAACGTGGACGTATAGCGGTTCAGACAAGAAGAGATAAAGCGAATAGTAGCTTCTGAAATGCGGTGATACAGAAGAATCCTGAAAATTAGATGGCTAGACCAGATAACTCATGAGGAGGTACTGCATAGAAATGGGGAGAAAGAAAATTTGTGGCAAAAGGGATCGGTTGATAGGTAGGGTATCACCAATTTAGCGAACTGTGGGAGCTAAAAATTATAAACGGAAAGCATAAGTTGGATAAAGTAAGCACATTCATAAGGACGTAAGGTGCAATACTTATGCAGAGATGGAGAGGCTTGCACGGGATAGGGTAATATGGAGAGCAACGCAAAAAATCAGTCTTCGAATTAGAGACCACAGCAACAACATGTGAATCAACTCACACTCCCTGTGTGAAAGATTTCCGTAATTAACATCAAACCAGCTCACCGGCAAAATATATGTATGTATCATGCCAAAACTGAGTTGCCATAACGGATCGGTAACTATATTTTATTATTTATTTGGGTTCCTATCACAGTTACCTTCGTACAATGACGGAAAAAATCTCAGTACTAAGCAATCATTCATGTAGAGTAATGAAATTTCTGGAATGCATTTATGTAAGTAACATGTTTAAGAGATCATCATTGCAAGTTCGTAGATTAATGTAAGCGCAAGTAAAGCTACTGCAGATGTGAAATGCTGGTACACTAGTACCCGGTGTAACCGCGACAATGTTGAATGCAAGCGTGCAGATGTGCATGCATTGTGTTTGCACAGTAGCCGTGTATCAGTTTGTGGATAGAATTGCACGCCTGTTGCGCTTGCTCGGTCAATACGGGGTGGGTCAGTGCTATTTGTGGATGACGCTGGAGTTGTCGCCAAATGATGTCCCATATATGCTCGATTGGACACAGATCTCGTGGTCGAGCAGGCGAAGGCAACATGTTGACATTTCGTAGAGCACGTTGGGTAACAACAGCGGTATGTGGGCGAGCGGTATCGTGTTGGAGTGCTGTTCATGAACAGCATCGCAACAGGTCGAATCACCAGACTGTCGTACAAATTTGCGGTCAGGGTGCGTGGGGTAACGACGAAGGTGCTCCTGCAATCATACGAAATCGCACTCCAGACCACAACTCCAGGTGTAGATCCAGCATGTCCAGCACGCAGTCAGGTTGGCTGCAGCCCTAAGATGGCCTCCTCCTAACCAGCACACGGCCATCGCCGGCGTCGAGGCAGAACCAGCTTCCATCAGAAAACACAACAGACTTCCACCTTGCCCTCCAATGAGCTCTCGCTTCCCACTACTGAACTTCCAAATGGCAGTGGTTTGCGGTCACTTGAATGCACGTTAGCGCGCGTCTGGCTCTGAACTGTCCTTGAAGTTCCCGACTAGCAACAGTTCGTTGTGTCGCTGTGGTGTCAACTGATGCTCAAATTGCTGCTACAGATGCATTACGGAACCCTACGCAGAACACGACGGTCTTTCGTCTCGTCAGTGTCATGGGGCCGTCGGAAGCGCGGTACAAGGTACATGCTCGTGATCACCGCTGTCTGTAGTCATGTACAGCGGCTAATTTCCTGCCAGGTCTTTCTGTAATATCACAGACGGGACATGCAGCTTCTCCTAGATCTTTTACGCCACGTAGTTCAAACTGAATAAGCTGCCGATAATGGCGCCTTTGTCGCTTGAAAGACATTCTTGCTGGGGATGAACTCACCACGTCCAACGCTCACGACTGTCACAGCACCTATTTGAAGGCAAACTGATTTCAACCTTCATAGTGGACCTGCTAGCGCCACTCAATTTGAAAGCCGCTGGTCACGATGGCATTCAGAACCTCGTTCTCCAGGAGCTCACGGTCAAAGCTATAGAATATCTCACCTACATTACGAATGCCATCCTCAAACACCAACACTTCCCTGCCTGTTGGAAGGCGGCCAAAGTCCTGATGTTCAGGAAGCCAGAGAAAGACCACTCCCTCCCACAAAATTACCGACCCATCAGCTTGCTGAGCGCGCTCACTAAGGTCGTTGAGAAGGTGATTCTAAAACGATTCACTCGGTTTTGCATTGACAATGACACCCTGCGCCCGGAGCAATTCGGATTCAGGAACCACCACTCGACAACACAACAACTAGAGTACATAACACACGGCTAACACAAAGCAGCTGAGTCAGTGTTCCTTGACATCGAGAAAGCTTTCGATCGTCTCTGGCACAATGGCCTCATTCGGAAACTCACGGAAGCTGGGTTCCCCGGCTGACTCGTATGTCTCGCACACTCATACCTCATACTACATGCAAGTCCAATACAATTCGCTGCGAAAGTCAGATACCTCGATGTTTGGCTAGACCGGAAGCTCACATTGGGGGGGCCACATATAATACATGACCAACAGGGCAAACGCGAGGCTCAAAGAACTCTATCCTATGCTCAACAGGAACAGTACACTGAATAGAAGGGTGTCTAGGACATTATACGTGACACTGATTAGACCGCTGATGACATACGCAGCTCCTGTCTCGGGAGAAGCAGCGTCCACACACCTGGAGCATCTCCAGAAAATACAGAACAAGGTATTGCGTATCATAAGCAATGCTTCCCGATACACACGGACAGCGGACCTTCACCGAGAATACCGACTGGAGACTCTCAGGAAGTATTCAAAAAACTCGCCACACGACTGTACACGAAATCAAGTCACTCGAAGAATCCTCACATCCTACACTTGGGCAAGTATGATCACAACCATAGATGGAAACACAAGCGCCCAAAGACACTCCTTAGGGACTAACCATCTATGGTAACTTCGTAACTACGCAAACGTCACAATGAGGCGAGCCCCTGCACTTCAGCCACTGACTAGCTCGCTAGCTGAGCCTCTGCCATGAGAACAGGCAATCGCAGGGAAGCCAAACACGACTCACAAACGAACCCCCAACACATATCACACTGCCATTTCCTTTGAGGACCATAGAGCTGACAAACCTACAACGACATGGTTATGTTACAGGAGCGGCAGCAGCAGCAGCAGCAGCAGCTGGCCCAGGAGACATCGTCGGCCCAGCAGCAGCAGCGCTACCTCCTCGAGAGGACTGATCATTCCATGACAATCTGGCATTACTTCTATGGTACTGATGCATGATACCCAACCTCTAACATAACCTTACCTTGCACGATCTGTCGCAGATAGCGAGAAACCGCTACTGCCCTTTTTACTCAACCTGACACTGTCGCAGAGGTTTTTTTCCCTTGGCGCTTGCCTTG
This sequence comes from Schistocerca gregaria, assembly GCF_023897955.1. Lineage (NCBI taxonomy): Eukaryota > Metazoa > Arthropoda > Insecta > Orthoptera > Acrididae > Schistocerca > Schistocerca gregaria. The sequence continues at coordinate 211,169,427 of NC_064929.1, forward strand.
GAACTTTTTTCTCTCTGCCCTTTAAAACGCTGTTCTTTCAAGCTTGACTCTGTCGAGCATTTTCGACCACTTCTATCACCCAGATGCGCCCGTATTAATGGGTAACCCTACCCAGACGTACGGATAACATCGCAGTTCCTCGCTCCTGCGATCTCCTCGATTCTAAAGACTAACAATGCGGAGGTGACAGTAGACCTTTTGAGTTGGTCACCATGCTTGTGGGAGCGTGGAGGGGCTCACACCACATCTAACTCAATTTGAATAGACGTCATCTTTGAGATGCTGAAACACGCTCATCAACTTTCGTTTACGTCCTTCTTGGCCTTGCAATGCATGTGCCATCTGGTCACAAGGTACTGCACAACAAGGTTAGGTGTTGCGTCCTGTGCCTCGTCAGTAGTCCGTGGTGGATGAGCAAGAGCAAAACTGCCAGTTAAAGTGCGTCAGGACTGTTACAGTTCTGTCAGTGACTACTCCTTGAGAGTGATACTGGCACTGGGTTACACACCTATCTACACTTGGAATCTATCAGATGATAGATAAACTCCAGTGGAAGACTCTGCAGGAGAGACGCTCAGTAGCTCGGTACTTGCTTTTGTTAAAGTTTCGAGAACATACCTTCACCGAAGAGTCAAGCAGTATATTGCTCCCTCCTACGTATATCTCGCGAAGAGACCATGAGGATAAAATCACACAGAAGCATACCGACAATCCTTCTTTCCACGTACAATACGAGACTGGAATAGAAGGGAGAACCTATAGAGGTACTCAGGGTGCCCTCCGCCACACACCGTCAGGTGGCTTGCGGAGTATGGATGTAGATGTAGATGTAGATGTAGATCAGCTGACACCGTCGATAAATTTGGGTCCTGGCAGTCTATTACTGCAGTCATCCGTCCTGATACGCCCGCTAAACCCGCTGTGCAGAACGTGTAATTAGGATTGTGGAAAAGGCCAGATAGGTTCGGGTCAGTTTCATCTTCCAATTGTAATTTATTGTAATTTAATAACACTTTTACAACCAAAGCGGCACACAGCTGGACCTTTACCGAATGCAACTCTTTCGCGGCTGAAGGCCTCCAAACAAGAAATCTTAACAAATCAATAAGATAAAAATCCAATTAAGATAGCAATAAAACAGTTAAAAAAACATCACCACAAAGTAGATAGAACAAACATATGCAAGGTGCAATACAAATGGCTGAAGGCTACAATGTTAAAAAACAAGAAGTTTTATAAATCAACAAGATAAAAACGCAATTAAAGGGGGAAATAAAATAATAAAAATAAAAAACATATCACGGCTAAGTGGAAAGCCTCAGGGCAAGACAGATAGAACAAACATATGCAAGATGCAATACCAATGGCTGAAGGCCACAATTAAGTTTCAATATTTTAAAATATATTAACATAATCTTTTAAAGGCAGAAGGCCGCAATGTTTAAGCTTGAAAGATTAATTTAAGAATTGATTTTCCAAAATTTTGAAGACAAAAGGAAAATACTATAAGCCTTAAATTTTAAGCAGCTGAAAACAGATAATTAAACACTGGTGGCACTCAGAACCCTCCAGGGAGGCCGGTCTGCCCTCGGTCACTTAGGTGAGACAGGTGGTGAGCCCAACTACACTTGATCCGTCGGAACCCAACCAGGGGACAGCCACGCACCGACCGACACAACGAATTGCTTCCCATGAATCAGTGTATGAGAACTCAAACACGAATGTTACGGGCGTAATTATGCACAATCAAAAATGTACAAACACTCGGTGTTGCTCACAGGAAAACCTCCCCAGCAGCGAACCACCGAAACGACCACAACATGAATAGACGTGGCTTGGGTAGTTGAAACCACTACTAAACTTTGACGCCCTGGGTCGGTGAACCACGAAGCTCGTAGCGATCGGACAGCTCCACACACACTCCGACACTGCGCAAGGACCGGCAGCGGACCCAGCGACTGCACCTCGCGGAGATATCTTCCCTGGTCCGCAGCAACCGACCGACTGCCTGCTGGTCCGTCCGCGACTGCACTGCTGGTGCGTCTCCTACTCACTTCCAGACACACGACGGCGGAAATACTGGCTCTCACCCAACCATGCAGAGGAAACACGCCCACTGGCTAAACGACATCCATGCACCGGGAAAGGACCGGCCCAAGTTCCACAACATGGTAACTGAAGGGGACCAGGAGCGCTCAGAGAACCAATTACACATCGCCGATGAGACGGAACACTGCCATCAGAATGCAGACAACATCTAAAATAGTCCTCAATGGAAATAACGGCAACTACACGTACAACCTGACGAACACTTGCACTAAGGCCTGAACGGTGTCCAACAGTTAGTAAAGACGCACGAAGACAAATTGGGAGTAGATGCACACACACACACACACACACACACACACACACACACACACACACACACACACAGCCGACTTATGAACGATCGGCGAGGCAAAACACGTCGTCCAATAGGACGACCGACCGACGATCCATCAAGACGGTGGCCCGGCTCAAGTGACGCGTGGCGGCAAAGGTCGGGCGAGCCATGTCGACGCGGAGCTCACTGCTGCTCCAACACGACTGCACTAGTGCCGCATTGCAACTGCCTGACTGGCAGGTCCGGACTGTACTCCAGACGGGTTCCAACTGACTTACAGCCCGAACTCGCGATCCGAACTGGCGATCCTAACCAACTGGCTTACGACAGACAACAACCGGGAAGTAACAGCAATCGAGAAAAGATACTACGAGAGGGGATATATCGATACGCGCTGCTATCGCCGCTCACGGTCAGGCAAAGCAACAACTCAGTGACAGTAGTAATTTAAATTAACATAGTGAGGTGGAAGTACGTTAAAAACAGGGTGTAAAATGCATCATGGCGGGAACACGGGCCACGCACGGCTCACGTCCTTCTTGTGCCAAAGATATGTTCGATTACGAAAATTGATAACAGTGGGTTCTGTGACGACTCAGCGTGTTGGTGATTTCTCGTCAGAGCAGGCGGCAAACTCCTCCCCCTCACAGACGTGAGCTCGAGGCACAAGGCTGTCACACGTCAGTAACGATGTGGGAGAAGCCGGCCGCGGTGGTCTCGCGGTTCTAGGCGCGCAGTCCGGAACCGTGGGACTGCTACGGTCGCACGTTCGAATCCTGCCTCGGGCATGGATGTGTGTGATGCCCTTAGGTTAGTTAGGTTTAAGTAGTTCTAAGTTCTAGGGGACTGATGACCACAGCAGTTGAGTCCCATAGTGCTCAGAGGCATTTGAACCATTTTCGATGTGGGAGAAGCTATCTGCACACGGGGCAGCGGCCGATGTCGCCCACAGTATCTGTCACTCTGGAGATAGGAGCTGAAGGCCGGCCCCGTCATTCCAGTGACAGGTTGGCATCGATCTGAAGAATAATTTGGAGAATATTTCGAGTAGATTTCCCCACCATGTTATAGTTCTGGGTGGAGATTTTAATTTGCCGGATATAGACTGGGAGACTCAAACGTTCATAACGGGTGGCAGGGACAAAGAATCCAGTGAAATATTTTTAAGTGCTTTATCTGAAAACTACCTTGAGCAGTTAAACAGAAAACCGACTCGTGGCGATAATATATTAGACCTTCTGGTGACAAACAGACCCGAACTATTTGAATCAGTTAATGCAGAACAGGGAATCAGCGATCATAAAGCGGTTACTGCGTCGATGATTTCAGCCGTAAATAGAAATATTAAAAAAGGTAGGAAGATTTTTCTGTTTAGCAAAAGTGACAAAAAGCAGATTACAGAGTACCTGACGGCTCAACACAAAAGTACTTGTCTCAAGTGCAGATAGTGTTGAGGATCAGTGGACAAAGTTCAAAACCATGGTACAATATGCGTTAGATGAGTATGTGCCAAGCAAGATCGTAAGAGATGGGAAAGAGCCACCGTGGTACAACAACCGAGTTAGAAAACTGCTGCGGAAGCAAAGGGAACTTCACAGCAAACATAAACATAGCCAAAGCCTTGCAGACAAACAAAAATTACGCGAAGCGAAATGTAGTGTGAGGAGGGCTATGCGAGAGGCTTTCAATGAATTCGAAAGTAAAGTTCTATGTACTGACTTGGCAGAAAATCGTAAGAAATTTTGGTCCTATGTCAAAGCGGTAGGTGGATCAAAACAAAATGTCCAGACACTCTGTGACCAAAATGGTACTGAAACAGAGGATGACAGACTAAAGGCCGAATTACTAAATGTCTTCTTCCAAAGCTGTTTCACAGAGGAAGACTGCACTATGCTTCCTTCTCTAGATTGTCGCACAGTTGACAAAATGGTAGATATCGAAGTAGACGACAGAGGGATAGAGAAACAATTAAAATCGCTCAAAAGAGGAAAGGCCGCTGGTCCTGATGGGATACCAGTTCGATTTTACACAGAGTACGCGAAGGAACTTGCCCCCCTTCTTGCAGCGGTGTACCGTAGGTCTCTAGAAGAGCGAAGCGTTCCAAAGGATTGGAAAAGGGCACAGGTCATCCCCGTTCTCAAGAAGGGTCGTCGAACAGATGTGCAGAACTATAGACCTATATCTCTAACGTCGATCAGTTGTAGAATTTTGGAACACGTATTATGTTCGAGTATAATGTCTTTTCTGGAGACTAGAAATCTACTCTGTAGGAATCAGCATGGGTTTCGAAAAAGACGATCGTGTGAAACCCAGCTCGCGCTATTCGTCCACGAGACTCAGAGGGCCTTAGACACGGGTTCACAAGTGGATGCCGTGTTTCTTGACTTCCGCAAGGCGTTTGACACAGTTCCCCACAGTCGTTTAATGAACAAAGTAAGAGCATACGGACTATCAGATCAATTGTGTGATTGGATTGAGGAGTTCCTAGATAACAGAACGCAGCACGTCATTCTCAATGGAGAGAAGTCTTCCGAAGTAAGAGTGATTTCAGGTGTGCCGCAGGGGAGTGTCATAGGACCGTTGCTGTTCACAATATACATAAATGACCTGGTGGATGACATCGGAAGTTCACTGAGGCTTTTTGCAGATGATGCTGTGGTGTATCGAGAGGTTGCAACAATGGAAAATTGTACTGAAATGCAGGAGGATCTGCAGCGAATTAACGCATGGTGCACGGAATGGCAATTGAATCTCAATGTAGCGAAGTGTAATGTGATGCGAATACATAGAAAGATAGGTCCCTTATCATTTAGCTACAAAATAGCAGGTCAGCAACTGGAAGCAGTTAATTCCATAAATTATCTGGGAGTACGCATTAGGAGTGATTTAAAATGGAATGATCATATAAAGTTGATCGTCGGTAAAGCAGATGCCAGACTGAGATTCATTGGAAGAATCCTAAGGAAATGCAATCCGACAACAAAGGAAGTAGGTTACAGTACACTTGTTCGCCCAATGCTTGAATACTGCTCAGCAGTGTGGGATCCGCACCAGGTAGGGTTGATAGAAGAGATAGAGAAGATCCAACGGAGAGCAGCGCGCTTCGTTACAGGATCATTTAGTAATTGCGAAAGCGTTACGGAGATGATAGATAAACTCCAGTGGAAGACTCTGCAGGAGAGACGCTCAGTAGCTCGGTACGGGCTTTTGTTAAAGTTTCGAGAACATACCTTCACCGAAGAGTCAAGCAGTATATTGCTCCCTCCTACGTATATCTCGCGAAGAGACCATGAGGATAAAATCAGAGAGATTAGAGCCCACACAGAAGCATACCGACAATCCTTCTTTCCACGTACAATACGAGACTGGAATAGAAGGGAGAACCGATAGAGGTACTCAGGGTACCCTCCGCCACACACCGTCAGGTGGCTTGCGGAGTACGGATGTAGATGTAGATCTATGCGAGAAATGGTGATTTTTTTCGCACCTCTACTATGAGGATGATTCCAACATTACGGAAAAAAATGTTCTAGGCAGTGTCAGGAGAAGCGTAATTCTCCTAATGAGTGACTGCTATAAAAAAATTGTTGCGAACTTTATTAAATTATTGCTTGTTATTATTACTGTTGCTAGCCACTGGGACGTTCCAGACCACGGGATTTGCGTTACATCTACCGTCGTACCGCGCACGCCATCTTACGGTGTGTGGAGGAGGGTACTGAGCGTTCGACTGTCACTACACTCCCTCTTCTCCCAGTCGCGAATGGTTCGCGGGAAGAGCGATTGTTGATAATTACTTTTGAATACACTATGGGGGTGGCAGTTTTCAATGTCTTACAAATATTTACTATTAAAAACAGTCTTGATCACGATTTATTTATCGAGGTGACCGGTTTCGACCACTACTGTGGTCATCTTCAGACCGTTGAGTAGGAACCTCTTTCTGTTGGAGAATCGCTACGCAAACTACTAATTCCAACAGAGAGTGGTTCCTACTCAATGGTCTGAAGATGACCACAGTAGTGGTTGAAACCGGTCACCTCGATAAATAAATCGTGATCAAGACTGTTTTTAATAGTAAATGAAATTATTGTTGATAAGTCTTCCTGTGAACTCGAATTTTACCTTCACGGCCTTTTCGCTACATATACCTGTAGGTGGAAACACTGTATCGGTTGATTCATCTCGGAGTGTAAGATCTCTGAAATGTTACACTAGAGCACGCTGGGGTGCAGAAGGCCTCTCTTGAAGCGTCTGCCAGTGGAGTAGGCTGGGCAACTACGCAACGCTTTTGCGTTTACTGGAGGAACCTGTGCTGGAAAATTTTCTCTGCTTCCTCTGTCGATCCTATCTGGTACGGATGTCAGACTGACTTGAAGTGTTGCTCGAACGAGCGTTTTGTAAGTTAGTCTCTTTGTGGGATGTACATAGGAGTAAGCAATACACCGCAGTGACACGGGATACCTCCTAATATCGTATCGGACCAGTGCAGCAACTCGACGCGCCATGGACTCATCACATCGTTACAAATACCTTGCAGAAATACTGAGTCATTCTCCGTGTACAGCCGTCCGTATTTGCGGAACTGTGGCCGGTGCACGATGTTCTGCGCGAACTGGTCTCTCGATTATGTCCCATTCATATCGGGCGAACACGGGGGCCAAATCGTTCAGTCGAACTGTCCACAAAGTTTTTCGAACCAACCGCGAATAATTGTGGCACAGTGACATGGCGCGTCGCCATCCACAAAAATTTCATCGTTGTTTGGGAACATCAAGCGCATAAATGGCTGCAAATGATCTGAATGTAGCCGAGCATAAACATCTCCTGTCCATCATCGGTTCAGCTGCATTCCATGTAAACACAGCCCCCACCATTACGGACTATGGAGTCATCACCACCTCCGACAGTGTTGTTTTGACAACTTGCGTCCACGGCTTCGCCACCAGCTCTTACCGATTTCAATAGGGGCTCGCCTAACCAGCCGGTTTTCCAATTGTTATTTACGGTCCAGCCAATATGATCGCAACCCCAGGCGAGGCACTGCAGGCCACGCCGTAGTGTTGGCAAAGGCACTCTCGCCCGTCGTCTGCTGCCACAGCACATTAACGTCAAATTTCGCAGCACTGTCCAAACCGATACGTTCGTCGTACACCCCCACATTGATCTGTACGGTTATTTCACGCAACTGCTCGTCCGATAACACTGAAAATCCTATGCAAAGCCCGCTCGTCTCTGACATTAAGTGAAGGCCGTCGCCCGCCGCCATGTCCGTGGTGAGAGCTAATGCCTGAAATTTAGTGTTCTCGGCACATTGTTGACGCCGTGGGTCTCGGAATACTGAATTCTCTAACGATATCCCAAATGAATTGTCCCATGCGCCTGGCTCCAACTACCAATCCGCGTGCAGCGTCTGTTAATTCCCGTCGTGCGGCCATAATCACGCCGGAAACCTTTTCACCAACATGTGGAGGGCAAATGGAAAAAATTCAAAAGCATCGTGTAATGCGATCTAGGCAAGTATGTTCCGAGGAAAGACTTAAGGGATGGGAGAGACCAACAGTCTTTCAATAGCCGTGTTGGAAAAGTTCTACGTAAACAAAGAGGCCTTCGACACGGACTCAAGAGAAGCCAAAACCTGGCAGACAAACAGAAGCTAAATGAAGTGAAATCGAGTGTAAGGAAAACAATTCCAGAAGCGGGCAATGAATTTGAAAGTAAAATTTTGCCAACCGATTTGTCTAAAAGCTCTAAGACCTTTTGGTCTTACATTAAGCCACCTCTTCCGTCGCTCAGTGACCAAATGTCGCCGAAACAAACAGTCAAGGGGGAAGACCGAGACATTGAAATCGGTCTCCCGGAACTGTTTCACAGCAGAAGATCGTAATACAGCCCCTCCTTTCAGTCATCGTACGGACGTCGAAAGGACAGATACTGTGATAAGTGAGCGTCGAATACGCAAGCAACTAGAGTCATTTTATAGGGGGCATGCATCTGGATCAAATAAAATACCTGATGATCACGCAAAAGAACTTGCTCCCCTTTTAGCAGCGCTTTATCGTACGTCTCTGGAGCAACGAAGGGTACATAGCGACTGCAAAAAACCTCAAGTCATTCCAGTTTTCAATAAAGACACAGGGCAGGTGCACATAATTATAGGTCTATACCGCTGACGTCAGTTTCTTGTAGAAATATGCAGCCTCTTTTATGGTAAAGAATTATGATTTTTTTGATGAATGAAAGCATCTTCTACGCAAATCAACACCGATTCCGCAAAACTGAGCTCTCTCTCTTCCTCCACGAGATCCACAGCGCAGCAGACAACGGCGCTCAGGTTGATGCCGTGTTCCTTGGCTTTTGAAGGCATGTGACACCGCCCAACACTGCGTTTTAGCGAAAAGGATACGAGCTTACCGAATATCGAACCAGATTATGACGGGATTCTTGCAGGTGGAAGTCAACACGTCGCTCTTAACGGAACAAAATCGACAGATGTAATTTCGGGAGTTCCACAAGGAAGTGTGATGGATAGTTACTGCTTCTAATGTATATAAAAGATGAATTAGAATGAACCGGGTCTCTTTAAGACTGTTCTCACGGGATGCGGTTGTCTGTAAGAAAGCAGCGGCGCCAGGTGACAGTACTGATTTACAGAACGATCTGCAGAGAATTGATGAATGGTGTAGGCTGTGGCAGTTGACCCTGAACGTAATTGATTGAAAAATACTGCTCATATATAGGAAAAGAAATCCATTACTGTTAATCTACACTATTGAAAATTGCTGGAAACATTAGCTACCATAAAGTGTTTAGGAGTAATCATCCGGAGATACCTTAAGTGGAATGACTACATAAGAGAAAGGGTAGGAAAAAGGAGTGACAGACTGATTGATATTCATTGTTAAGGGACCTGGACGTCATGAGGACCCAAAAACTATAAATTTTTTATTTAATGAAATTCTATGACTCTTGCTGATTCTAAAAATATATACTTCGTGTATAGTATCTTATCATTTTCGTGTTGAAATGCCTTCCTAAAGCAGACGCACTGGGCCAATGCCTAGGTGTCACATTACTGTCGCACACAAAGCTTTGCCTGCACTGTCTCGTTATTTAATTTTGGTGCGGCTATTTCCACAGCAACTCGTGTCTGTGTAATATCTTTGAAGACCATATCGACTGTACTATAAGCAGGGATTTAGTAAAATCGATATCTCTGTCGATACAAGTAGATTATTTCAGTTTATGTTTTTCAGCAAACGTTAGTGTTGTAAACTGTTTTGTTGGCACATCGTCTTTTCAGAATAGCGTGATGTATGCGATCATATGATTTAATGATGGAGTAACAACCAGATTAAAAGTCATGATGAGACTAGGAATCAAAACTGGGTACAACGTGAAAGCTACGCCGCTATAAGTGGACAGGCAATGGGTCGCTGCAACTGAAAAATCTGCTGGAAGCATGAAAAGGGACGACAGAATAACGAAGAAAAGAAGGAAAAGTAAAGAAGATGAAAAAGACACTGAGAATCAACAAGATTATGGAGCTGGAATGCTTTGATGTTTTACTGAGAAGAAAACGACATGCAAATCTTTTGTTCCTGTTCCTCGTAATCAACATCTTTGCCTACTTAGGTGTCATTCTGTCATCCAATATATTATTCCTGTGTTCAACTACATGCAAAAATAAAGTTATATTCTTGAACGCATTACTCTCTCTCGAAATTAATTATTGGTTAGCCTCAGCGGCTTTAATGTTTTTGAGTTACCAATTTTTGAAGTACTAATACAAACTACGAACCATGAGTCCAGAAATGTATCTCATCCGCAAAAGAAGTCACTTTCAAGACACAAACCTATTCTTGGGTATTGCTCAGCATCCTGAGCTTCTTACCAGATGGGATCAGCAGAGGAGATGGAGTACGTTCTAAGAAGAGCGGCGCGTCTCGTCACCCTATCGTTTAGTCTCGTGAAGATGCTCAACAAACTCCTGTGGCAGACTCTGAAAAGGAGGCGCTGTGCACCACAGGTATGTTTAATGTCAAAACTGTGAGAGCATATGTTCCAATAAGATCCGAGCAACATATTACTTCCTCCCACATACATCTCGTGCAACGACCGCGACGAGAAATTAAAGCTAATACCGAGATTTACCGGCAATGTTCTTGTCACGCGCCATTCGCCGAAAGTAGAAATATGTGAACAATATTTACCAGTCTCTCCGACTCTTTATTAATTTCCAGATCGCCTCTGCCTCTTTGTTTTTACTACCTATCGACGTTCTGACTGGCGGAAGAGGCACATTCTCCGGCACAATAGCTAATTTATGCCGTTTAGCGTCGAATGGGCTGATTGTTCCAACGACAATACGCCAGGCCGAATGGTAATGAAATTCTCAGTTACTGCTGACGAACATACAGTAATCGAAATCAAGCGCCGGTGCCGTTGATTTGGAGCTAGTGTTTGCACGTAGCCAACAAAGGGCTGAAAAACAAAATTATCAGTCAGACTACCTGGTTCCACCCACGACTTTAATCTCAGCTGCAGTAGGACAGAAACACGTTAAAAAACAAACGCTTAACGAGGCGATACGGAAAACGTGGATTTGCGACCAAATCTACTGGCCGAAATTAGAATCTAGCACGGTACAGAGTGTTGTGGAGGGAACGACAAGTAACTGTGTTATTTTCCCCCCTCATTTTGATTCTATTCAGGTAGAAAGTCTGCCATTACGGCTCAGCATGGCGTCCGCCTTCTATGTTATTCAAAAACACTGAAAGAAAGACAAATCGCATTCTTCTTTCTCAAAGTATTCGCCTTTAAAATTCAAATACTTTAATACTGTGTTCACCAAATAGTTTTAACGTCCAACATAAAAGGTAGCAGGAATCGAACCCCTGTACCACAGAATAATTTCAGACCATTACAAAACTCGAAACTTTTTCTCGATGGCACCTCCCACAAAATGACGGAAGGAAAAAAGTTTATCGCTTACTACATTTTCGTTTTTCATGTAGGACACATTCAAAATCACGCATGGCATATTAATTTGTGGCTTCGTTATCAGTAACTTTATTCAAAAAGCGTTTTGTAGACAGCATCCAGACACACCACTGAATGTACCTGAAAAATTATGTTATTGTACGAGACATAGATCATGAGGTGTGACGCCATAAACAGCGACATGCGTGATAAAACCAGCTTTTGCCCAAAACGGAACGCAAGTGGTCCAGACTAAATTCATCAAGTGTTTGACAATTAGAGCGCTTAGTGACTCTGAACAACTTTCAAAACTTTTCTAGACTCATTCTTTCTTACAAGCATAATGTCAAGTACTTAACATGATACCTCATCTGTAATCAGACATTTCAAGCTGTTTCATGTATGGGCATTCGGTCCCCTAACCCTTTCCCTCCCATGCAATGAAAAACTTGGCCAGAGGATTTAGTACTTAACGAGAATGTTGTCGACGCAACTAAAAACACAGTCGTACGTTGTGGTACATATGATTGTTTCAATTTGCCTGACTCTTGTCAGCATATATTCATCGTACCTGATAGGGTTGTTTACTTATTGCACTAGTTATATCAGTATACAGTAACTAAAACAATACGAGGGCATATTATCAACCATTAAAACACTCACAAGAATATCCTTCACGCCAGCAGGGCCCCTACACTCCTAGCACGAAATGAACAAAACACCACCGCAGCTGTCTGTTGTTTTCTTCAGTGGGCAGAGATGTTGAGCTATCATAGCCAAAGAGTTTCCTGTGCTACACCAGAGATATAGTGCATGCACCAGCAGTGGTGGGGGGTCGCTCAGACCGCTGGAGGGGGAGTGGGGGGAGTGTCGTTCTAAACTGTGACGCCTACGCTCACATTTTCTGAAAATTTTAACTGGAGCCCCTCCATGTCCACACTTGCGTATCGTAACCATTCAGAAAAATCTATTGTCAACTCCGCTTTCGTTAGCATCGAAAAAAGAATCTGACTGAAAATGCACCGATTTATTTTCCTCTGTCTTGTTAACCATTTGTAACTTTCAGAGAATCGTCATGAGTGGCGAATTTTAAGTAAAACCTACACATTTCTTTTGTTGCCATGTCAAAGTCGGCTGCTTCTGTCGCACATCGGAGTTTACACTATCTCCCCTCACTAACTTGTTGGGCAGACACTGTTGCCAGAGAATTCTGAAGCAGTGGTTTATCAAGTTTATTAATTGAGGAACTGAGGAAAATTAAAGTCAGTTCAGTACCTTATGGAAACGCACATCCTCAGTGCAAAAAAAGTGTAACGTTTTCAGGTATGTTGTTGCAAATCCCACAGCATTTCTCATTTCACCAGTTATCGACGGCCATTAAAAATTACATTCTTTCACCGGAAAAGTTGGTAGTTATTGGACTGACACAATAGATAACGAAGTAATACATAATAACGATACGGTAAAATACTCAGCTCTTTGTGTGCTATCGTTAGCCAAAAATTTCAGTGCGATATCTGAAACCGTTTTGATACACACATAAAAACGTTTAGCATCATCTTGGTTCCGAGAGTTCCAAAACCTGTACAGGACATTGGAATAGATATCAACATAAACATCATTTCTGCCCTTTTTATTTCTCATGAAAACCAATATTGCATGTTGTACCACGATATAATGAGACCTTCAGACATGGTGGTCCAGATTGCTGTACACACCGGTACCTCTAATACCCAGTAGCACATCCTCTTGCATTGATGCAGGTCTTTATTCGTCGTGGCATACTATCCACAAGTTCATCAAGGCACTCTTGGTCCAGATTGTCCACCACTCAACGGCGGTTCGGCGTAGATCTCTCAGAGTGGTTAGTGGGTCACATCGTCCATAAACAGCGCTTATCAATCTATCGCAGGCATGTTCGGTAGGGTTCATGTCTGGAGAACATGCTGGCCACTCTAGTCGAGCGACGTCATTATCCTGAAGGAAGATGTGCACGATGGGGGCGCCAACTGTCGTCCATGAAGACGAATGCGTCGCCAATGTGCTGCCGATGTGGTTGCACTGTCGATCGGACGATGGCATTCACGTGTCGTACAGCCGTTACGGCGCCTTCCTTGACCGTCTCGGCCACTCCAAAACAGCAGGGAGCCTCCACCTTGCTGCACTCGCTGCACAGTGTGCCTAAGGCGTTAAGCCTGACCAGATCGCCTACAAACACGTCTCCGACGATTCTGTGGTTGAAGACATATGCGAAACTCATCGGTAAGGAGAACTTGATGCCAATCCTGAGCGGTCTATTCGGCTTGTTGTTGGGCCCACCTGCACAGCGCTGCATGGTGTCGTGGTTGCAAAGATGGACCTCTCCATGGACGTCGGGAGTGAAGTTGCGCATCATGCAGCGGACTGCGCACAGTTTGAGTCATAACACCACGTCGTGTGGCTGCACGAAAAGCATTATTCAATATGGTGGCGTTGCTGTCAGGGTTCCTCCGAGCCATAATCGGTAGGTAGCGGTCATCCACTGCAGTAGTAGCCCTTGGGCGGCCTGAGCGAAGCATGTCATCGACATTTCCTGTCTCTCTGTATCTCCTCCATGTTCACTCCGAGACGTCTGGACACTTCCCTTGTTGAGAGCACTTCCTGGCACAAAGTAACAATGCGAACGCGATCGAATCATTTCTGAGAACGCATGCTGTTACAGCGTGATTACCTGTAAATCCCACATTATTGCAATAAATGCTCAAAATGATGTCCGTCAACAGCAATGCATTTGGCAATGCGTGTAACGACATTCCTCTCAACAGCGAGTAGTTCGCCTTTCGTAATGTTCGCACATGCATTGACAATGCGCTGACGCATGTTGTCGGTGGATCACGATAGCAAACATCCTTCAACTTACCCCACAGAATGAAATCCGGCAAACGTGTGAACCGTGGTATGGTGCTTCGACGACCAATCCACCTGTCATGAAATATGCTATTCAATATGGCTTCAACCGCACGCGAGCTATGTGCCGGACATCCATCATGTTGGAAGTACATCGCCATTCTGTCATGCAGTGAAACATCTTGTAGTAACATCGGTAGAACATTACGTAGGAAATCAGCATACATTGCACCATTTAGATTGCCATCGATAAAATGGGGACCATACATTAACCCGCCAAGGTCGCTGATGTTTCACTTCTCGCAGCCATCGTGGATTTTCCGTTGCCCAATAGTACATATTATGCTGGTTTACGTTACCGCTGTTGGTGAATGACGCTTCGTCGCTAAATAGAACGCGTGCAAAAAATTTGTCATCGTCCCATAATTTCTCTTGTGCCCAGTTGCAGAACTGTACACGACATTCAAAGTAGTCGCAATGCAATTCCTGGTGCATAGAAATATGGTACGGGTGCAATCGACGTTGATGTAACATTCTCAACACCGACGTTTTTGAGATTCCCGATTCTCGCGCGTTTTGTATGCTACTGATGTGCGGATTAGCCGCGACAGCAGCTAAAACACCTAATTGGGCAGCATCATTTGTTACAGGTCGTGGTTGACGTTTCACATGTGGCTGAAAACTTCCTGTTTCCTTAAATAACGTAGCTACCCGGCGAACGGTCCAGACACTTGGATTATGTCGTCCAGGATACCGAGCAGCATTCATAGCACACGCCCGTTGTGCATTTTGACCACAATAGCCATACAAAAACACGATATCGACCTTTTCCGCTATTGGGAAACGGTCCATTTTAACACGGGTAATGTATCACGAAGCAAATACCGCCCGCACTGGCGGAATGTTACGAGATACCACGTACTTATACGTTTGTGACTATTACAGCGTCATCTATCACAAAGCAAAAAAAGTGGTCCAACTAAAACATCCATATTTCTTTACGTACTACACGAATATGTAATAAAAAGTGGGGTTTCCTATTTAAAAAAAAACGCAGTTGATATCCGTTTGACCTATGGCAGTGCCATCTAGGGGGCTAACTATAGCGGTATATGGTTTCCCCCTTAAAGCTAGACGAGTTTCATTCTTTGTAGTTTTTTCGTTTGATGCTTATTTCGTCAGATATTTGGACCGGTCACTATCAATGGACCACCATGTATATATACAGGGTGATACTGTGATGATGTTACAGACTTTCTAGGATAATGGGGACGGATAAATGCATGAATTTGGTACCTCTGAGAGTGGAATACATGTACCGGTACTGTTGTTGCTAACAATGTGGGTTATACAATTTTCAGAGGTGTCAATATGAACCAAAACAAGGAAAAATGTACAGTAAACATAGGCTCTAAAGTGCGTACCTGAAAAGCTGTGAGTAAGTGTTCGTCTTTGCTAGCGTGTGACACATCTCTATTCAACCAGTGCTCATAGTTCTAAATGTATGCATAACTTCGTTCTCGTTCGTGTCTGGTTCCGGGACATATCTCTAATTGATACATTTATCCTTCTCCATCGTCCTAGAAAGTTTGTTACGTCGTCAAGGCATCACGCTGTGGGTACGTACATTTACAGGAGCCGGCGCCTGTAACTCTGTAGTCGAGTTGTATGATGTTTACAGTCGTGGATTCATGTGCAAAACGTGATCTACTAAGGTTCCTCTACAACCTCTAGAACCGTGTAACGTAAATTGTGAAACACCCTGTTATTAAAGAAATCTCATGTATAAAATGTCAAATTAATTCAGTCATCCTTTTTTTATAATAAAGAATCATAAATAAATAAATGCTAAATTACTTGAATGTTTCAGCATATACCTCGGACCGTCCTGTTTTTCCCACTCAGCTAATAAAAAGTTGCACCCACACGGGCACAATAGGTTCTATGTGGCTCTCCCCGCACTGTGATAATCGAGAAAAACCCAGCGAAGTTTCTATTTTACTTTTTTATCTGTTTTATTTTTTTGTTATTTCGCTGACTCCTCATATGAGTGAGTGCCTTCAAAAAGTAGATCGTTAACTGAGACCTGTTCTCTCCGATATATGTGTTCGTAAAGTTTGCCAGATAATGAAAAAATCCATATGTCACCTGTGGTTTCTTGTGCTGTCGCACATCACGTGGGTGGGAGCTCATCAAGGCCCTGTGTTCCGGACACACTGCAGCGCATTACGCGCAAAACACCGCGCAAACAAATGCGAAATAATTCATTTGTAGCGCAGGTGGAAACAAGCCCTCTATGAACTGCGATATTTGTTTCCCTCTCCTCCCCCCCCCCCTACCTCCCCCCCCCCCCCCCCCCCACACACACACACATTCTCACGGAATTTGCGAATTGACTGGGCTGCAATTAAAACTCGGTTAGCACGGAGATTACTCTGTAATTTTAGCCCGGCTGTGCATTAATTATAATTTTTGACGCCGATATGTTATTGCGTCCGTCACGATGTATTGTCAGCTGCGCGAACGACCGCCGACCAAACATGGGGCTGCTAGTAATCCCGGCACGATTTTATCAGCGCATGTTGCGTGTCAACTCACTCGTTTAACCTCTGGCGAGGGCAGCATCCACACACAGTGTTAAACAGCGCCATGCATTACATCATGAAAATTACATTATCCTTACAGTCCTTGAGAGGTATGGGGGAGCCTTGGTGGTCGGTTCCTGTTTGAGCTACGAACGTGGAATAAAAAGATTTTGGTTTAGCCCGAACCAGCGGCTATTTGCACAGACGTTCAAACATCCGTCTTACTGTAGCTTCGTTACAATATATTAAGCAAGGTTTGGACGAAGAATCGGAGCTGGCATCCAGGCAAATAGTGCGAATCGATTAATTCCTTTTGCAAAAGATTTTAATTGGGCTGAAAGTAATGCTCTGCTAATGGGACCTTTTGTATGTGCATCGATAGTATTTTACTTGTGAAAACATGCAAAAACCACGTTTTCCCATATTTTAATCTCTTACTAATCGGTTCATACTTTGTACGAGGGAAGATAAATTTATAAGGTCTTTGGTTTGTTTACAGTTTATAAAACGTGTAAGTTGGTGTCTGTGGCAAAGCCTGTTAATTTCAGTGTGTAAAAGCAATTCTAAAACGTGAAAAATGATTTCCAAAGTGCTACACATAACAAATATATATAAGCAGAATCTATTAACTATATATAGCAAGCCTGACAAAGCTAGAACAAAAAAGCACGGAATGTATATATGTACAATTTGATGGTGAGCTGCTAGGCAGTTAGAAACCGATCATGGTTTACTGAAAAACGTCTATTTAAAAAGTTGATTGGTTGTGGTAGTTTCTGAAAACCTTTTCATATTACAGTCGTAGTGTTCCACATTCACAATGGCTAAAAGTTATATTTTTATCTCTCCAGCAATCTCAATCCGTTGTCGAGGTACGATGGTTTAAAGTCGCATGTCGTGCGTAAGATGCGTTCTTACGTGTATTAAAGGCGCGGAAACCGTTTTAAGCAAATCAAATAAATAAAAAATGTACTTTTACGATAAAATTAAAAAGTCGCTTTAAAAATCTCGCTCCATCGGATTTTACGTGCGAAAAGCACATCTTCGTTAGTTTTTCTATGTGTGTCACTTCTGTGCAAATTATGTAAAAAGGTGGATATATACATATAATTAATGGTCGTCCTTTTATTTTACGAAAGCTTTATCCGTTGTCGCGATATAAGCAACATGGCTCGAAAAATAATTAAAAAAATACCTTCAGTGAATCAGTAGTCGGCCGACTGAACAAAAATCTACATCGGTTCCCAAGCTATGGCGGCCTAGATTAAAAATTGGGAACCAGAATGAAAAATGCGTCTACTATAGCACAAAAAAGGCAAATATGCCCTGAACGGAGTTAGGGATGCAAAAGACTTATCTATCAGCTTCAAAGACATTTTAAAAAAACTTGCTGGCATTTTCGCTCTTTTTGACGCTTTAAGCCTACTTCCCCAGTGCAGTTAGCTCTCTCAGCTGTAAGGTGTTAGCACACCTGCATCTTGCAAATTATAGGCTAAAGCCCCTGATCCACTGCTCAGGATCCAGAAGACTTGCCAGTCATAGTAAAGGTGACGTGACGGCATGTGTAACTTTATACACATGACATCATGTAGTATCTTGTCACTTTACCTGGCACGATGCATTGTATTACATGACACGGGTACTAAATCTAACAGGTGAAAAAGTGCGAGAATGTCAAGATATTTCCCTTTAAATGTCTTTAAAAGCTGTCAGATAAGTGTAAAAGCTAGTTCTATTCGTTTACATCCCTAACCCTGCTCAGGACATATTAGACTTTTTGTGCTGCGATAGTCGCATTTTTCATTCTTGTTTCTGTTTACAACAGTGATTTGCCACAGCAAATAAACAAGAAGCTGCAGTTGGCAGCTTTCTGACTTATTGTGGCTACAATTACAGGCTTACTTAGAGCTACTACACCTACATCTACCTACGTCTTCCTCTGTACTGTGCAAGCCACCTTACGGTGTGTGGTGGAGGGTACTTTGTGTACCACTCTCACTTCCGCCATTTCCCGTTACCTTCTGGCGAGATACACGAAACAAGAACCAATACACTGGTTGATCATTCTAGGGACGCACGCTTTTGGAATTTTAACAGCAAACTGCAGTGTGGTGCACAATGCCTCTCTTGTGGCGTCTGCCACTGCAGTTGGCTGAGCATCTGCGAGAAGCTTTCGAACTTATTAAATGAACCTGTGACGGAACGTCCTGCTCTTCTTTGTATCTTGCTTCCTTCCTGCATCAGTCCTATTTGATACGCATCCCGTAGTGTGGTCTGGTCGAACATTTATTTCTTTTGTAAGCTACCTAATTTTGTGGATGGACTGCACATGTTGAAACCTTCCCGTATCCTCTTTTTTGTTACGCAAACTTCCCTTCTACAATAACCTATGAAGCCTTCCCTTAGGATTTCTATCTCTTACTTAATAATAACAAATGAAACCTTTCCTTTGAAATTAATTCTCTTTCTCAATAATAATAATAAGTGCAATCTTCGCATACAAATTTAAATGCTGTTTATTAAAAGTGATTTGCTGATTACTACCGGCCGGAGTGGCCGAGCGGTTCTAGACGCTACAGTCTGGAACCGCGCGACCCCTACGGTCGCAGGTTCGAATCCTGCCTAGGGCATGGATGTGTGTGATGTCCTTAGGTTAGGTAGGTTTAAGTAGTTCTAAGTTCTAGGGGATTGATGACCTCAGAAGTTAAGACCCATAGTGCTCAGAGCCATTTGAACCATTTTTGCTGATTATTTCGACGAAACGTTGAATGTGTCGTCGTCGTGGCCCTCAGTTGTTAACTGTAATAACCCAAAACTGTTCCTTACCCTTTTTATTGTTACTGGATCTCCATGTGACTGCTACATCGAACTACCACATGAATATACTTACTATGTTTCACTATACTCTATTATCTGCTGGTGGGCTCTCGTAATAAGTGGCTGTATTTATTGCTAAAGTTGACGTTATTCTTTAATAGCAAAGCTGACTTTATTCTTTAATTAATTTTAATGAAGTTACTTAATTATATTCTGAAAACGATTCTTCAAATATTTTCTGTTGGTATTGAAATGTTTTTACAAACGTTCAAATGGGACTTACTTTTTACAATAATCTTACAGGTAGCATTGCGCAAACATACCTTCAGTAGCCTTGAGTTTCTCAACAAAAAAAAAAGTTCAATAATATTAGTTTCTCTTATGATAATAGTTAGCTGATGTCTCCGTGCATCTGCTTATAATCTCTTGTAGACCATAGCTGGTGGCTGGCAGGCACACCGCTCCTCTCAACTTCTCGCTTCAGACCTGCTACCGACTCGGCTCACATCTCGCTTACTACTGACCTCCTACGAACGCTAAAGTGCGGTCTCACTCGCCAACAATGCTTTCTGGTGCAGACAATCCCTGCTACCATTACGAAATGTATCTCTCCCGCTCTTTTCTTGAAATGTATCCATACGCGGTCTCTCCCGTCCATTTTAAAATTATATCTATGTGCGGTCCCTGCCGCCAACAATACTTTGGTGCAGACACTCCCTGGTAGGACAACCATTTCCAAAATGACAAATATTAATTATTCCTACGTAATCCTATTAATAAAATATAAACATCTTTCATAAAATATAAAAATCTTTCATAAATTGTGGTTTGACAATAGACAATAGAAATATACACGTCTTACAATGCTAAGATATCTGTCAATGAACCTTAATCCACTCGCTATGAACCAGCTGGAACACAAACATGAATAATTAGAGTCAGAGGAATGGAACGGGATGGGAAATAGACAGGAATAAGGGCACTGTGGCAGTGCAAAGACGAGGGTATTCGAAACCGGATGCTCTGCTTCTCTAGAACGGTTGCATGGACCTCCTCGTCCACCATAACGTTATCAAACTGAGCAACTTTGTTGAAAGTTCATGCCGGTTTGTCCTTCACATTTGTGCAAATTTGAGTTTCTTGCAACAGGCGTAAGGAACTACCCGTAAGTACGTAAAGTAGAAAATACACACATCAAAAAAGTTTGCACCATCTCGGTTCCGAGAAATCCTGAACCTTTGCAGAAAATTGGAATAGAGATCAACATAAACATCATTTCCGCCCTTTCTATTGCTCATGAAAACCACATATTGCATGTTGTACCACCGTGCAGCGAGAACTTCAGAGGTGGTGGTCCAGATTGATGTACACGCCGGTACCTCTATAGTACCCAGTAGCACGTCCTCTTGCATTTATGCTTGCCTGGATTCATCGAGGTATACTATCCACACGTTCATCAAGACAACGGCGATTCGGCGTAGATTCCTCAGAGTCGTTGGTGGATTACGTCGTCCATAAACAGCCCTTTTCAATCTATCCCAGGCGAAGGGTTCATGTCTTGAGAACATGCTGGCCACTCTAGCTGAGCGATGTGGTTATCCTGAAGGAAGTCATTCACAAGATGTGCACAATGTGGGCGCGAATTGTCGTCCACGAATGCCTCGCCAATATGCTGCCGATACGGTTGCACTATCGGTCGGAGTATGGCATTCGCGTATCGTACAGCCGTTACGGCACCTTCCATGGCCACCACAGGCGTACGTCGACCACACATAATGCCACCCCAAAACAGCAGGGAACCTCCACCTTGCTATACTCGCTGGACAGTGTGTGTAAGGCGTTCAGCCTGACCGAGTTGCCTCCAAACGCGTCTCCGACGATTGTGTGGTTGAAGACATATGCGAAACTCATCGGTGAAGAGAACGTGATGCCAATCCTGAGCGGTCTATTCAGGCATGTTGTTGGGCCCAACGTCGGGAGTGAAGTTGCATATCGTGCAGCCTATTGCACACAGTTTGAGTCGTAACACGACATCCTGTGGCTGCACGAAAAGCATTATTCAACACGGTGGCATTGCTGTCAGGGTTCCTCCGAGCCATAATTGGAAGGTAGCGGTCATCCACTGCAGTGGTAGCCCTTGGGAGGCCTGAGCTAGGAATGTCATCGATAGTTCCTGTCTCTCTGTATCTGCTCCATGTCCGAACAACATCGCTTCGGTTCACTCCGAGACGACTGGATTCTTCCCTTATTGAGAGCCCTTCCTGGCACAAAGTATCAATGCGGACGCGATCGAACAGCGGTATTGACCGCCTAGGCGTGGTTGAACTACAGCCGTGTACCTCCTTCCTGGTGGAATGACTGGAACTGATCGGCTATCGGAGCCCCTCCGTCTAATAAGGGCTGCTCATGCATGGCTGCTTACATCTTTGGGCGAGTTTAGTGACATCTCTGTACAGCGGAAGGGACTGTGTGTGTAATACAATACCCACAGTCACCGAACGAGGTGGCGCAGTGGTTAGCACACTGAACTCGCATTCGGGAGGACGACGGTTCAATCCCGTCTCCAGCCATCCTGATTTAGGTTTTCCGTGATTTCCCTAAATCGTTTCAGGCAAATGCCGGGATGGTTCCTTTGAAAGGGCACGGCCGATTTCCTGCCCCATCCTTCCCTAACCCGAGCTTCTGCTCCGTCTCTAATGGCCTCGTTGTCGACGGGACGTTAAACAACAATAACCTAACCTAACCAATACCCACAGTCAAGGTGTATCTTCAGGAGTACGGGCTTTTGTTGAAGTTTCGAGAACATACCTTCACCGAGGAGTGAAGCAGTATATTGCTCACTCCTACGTATATGAGGATGAGGATAAAATCAGAGAGATTAGAGCCTACACAGGGGCATACCGACAATCCTTCTTTCCACGAACAATACGAGACTGGGATAGAAGGTACTCAAGGTACTCTCCGCCACACACCGTCAGGTGGCTTGCGGAGTATGGATGTAGATGTAGATGTAGAGTTCTGGGAACTGGGGTGATGCAAAGCTATTCTGATGTGGATACTAACGTGATGAAGATCATAGAATAGCGATATGTGATGGTGATAGTATCGCGTACACAAGATGTAAAAGAGCCGTGCATTGGCAGAGCTGTCATCTGTATGCAGGTCAGTCAACTGAAACGCTTTACCAACGTGATTAAGGCCGCACGAGGGGAATTAACAGTGTTTGAACGCGGACCGTAACTGGAGCTAGACGTATGGGAAATTCCACTTTGGAATTCGTTACGGAATTGCTCATTCCGAGATCCACAGTGCCGAGTGCGTGCCGAGAATGCCAAATTTCAGGCATTACCGCTCACCGCGTACAACGCAGTGGGTGACGGCCTTCGCTTAACGACAGAGAGCAGCAGCGATTGCCTTGACTTGTCAGTGTTAACAGACAAGCAACACTGCTTGAAATAACCGCACATACCAATGTGGGACGTACGACGAAAGTATCCGGTAGTACGGTGGGCCGGAATATGGCGTTTATAGGTTTTGGCAGCAGACGGCCGACGCCAGTGTCTTTGCTAACAGCACGACATCGCCTCCTCTCCTCGGCTCGTGACCATATCGAATGGAATCCAGACGACTGGAAAGCCATCATTCGCCCAGATGAGTTCAGATTTCATTGGCAAGAACTGATGGCAGGTTTCGAGTGTAGCGCAAACTGCCTGCAGCCACGGACCCCAAGCTGTCAGCAACTTACTGTGCAAGCTGGTGATGGCTGCACAATGATGTGGTCTGTGCTTACATGGGATGGACGGCGTCTTCTGGTTCGATTGAACCGATCATTGACTGGTAATGGCTATTTTCGGCTACTTCATTTGCACCCATTCAACGGACTTCATGTTCCCAAACAACGATAGAATTTTTATGGCTGATAGTGAGCCATAATTGTTCGCGGTTAGTTTGAAGAACATTCTGGGCAATTCGAGTAAAAGATTTGGCCACCCAGATCACCCAACATGAATCCCATAACAGACCGTGCACAAAATCCTGCACCGACAACAATTTCGCAATTACGGACGGCTATAGAGGCAGCATGTTTCAGTATTTCTGCAGCGGACGACTTGTTGAGTTCAATCCGCCGCTAGTTCCTGCACTATATCGGGCAAAACGACGTCTGATACAATATTAGGAGGTATCTCGTGACTTTTATGAATATATGTTTTTGTGAAAGCCAGGGTCGCTTCATTTTAAGACCTTCATTCCAGTTATTATTTTGCACAGCTTTCTTTTATATATTCGCAATTGTGTAGTTTCTTATTGTTAGAAAATTGTGTATGGTTAAAGTTTACTGCAAAACTTTTATAGTGAAGCCTATGGACTTCTCTCATAATTGAAACAAGTGTCAAGGAAAGTTATGAAGAAATAGAGAGTGTATCGAAAATAATCATCCGATTTTGCTTTTCTATATTTTTGAAGCTACTAGACATATACAATGAATTTTGTTTTTTGATGAACGGGAAACTCAAAAATATTTTTTTTCAAACCTTTTCATAGGTGATTAATATACATACCACCCTTGACAAGCACGGCATATGTCAATGCGGTACGGCGGATGCGTTCGACGTCTGTGTCAGACACTCGGGGACGGCCCGGCGATTTGCCTTTACACAAACAATCTGTTTCTCGGAATTGTTCATGCCATCGTGTACCCCTCTGTGCTGTAGGAGAATCCACACCAGACCTCGTACGAAAGTCACGCTGAACAGTTATCACTGATCGCACTACGCAAAACGTGGAACACAAAACATGCATACCAACATTAAATGCATTTAAAATAAAGTTAAAACAATTCTTGCTTGACCACTGTTTCCATTCTGTGTCTGAGTTTATGGAACATCATAATAAGTAAGCCTCATTTACCAAATTTCACTAATTGTCAATTCATAATATAGTTTGCATTGTGCTTATCATGTCATCTCACTTAATAACTGCTATTATCACATGTAGAAGCAATGTGGTACACCAACATACATTATTATGCATTTTTATTATGTCAACAATATAGTCAAAATGGCTACTGTATTGTAAACTAACTAGGTTTACCACTGTTCTATATCACATGTACAAACAATGCACGAAACTGATTCTTGGTCCAATAAATAAAGTCTGTCTGTTGTCCCGACACCATTTTTGTTAGAACTGAAGTGGGCGCACACTGCTGATACCTAGCGGGAACCAGGGAAAACTCGAGAGTTTTCTCTTTCCAACACTACGTTGTTCACTCACATATCTCAAATATCATAATAGGTAATTTTTTTAAAAAAAGTCGGATGAATCTTTTTTATACACATTGTATTTTGCTAACTTGTCAAATTGTGAGAACTACATGGAAGGGGGTATTGTTGTTATGGTTTAATGAAGCATAATTATACTTGGAGTCTTTGCTCTTATTCATCAGTCGTTAATTTAGTATCTCATTTTTCATATTTTACCGTTACCACTTTCCAGGTCACCCCCCCCTCCCCCCCCCCCCCCCCCATCTGCCCTTGGCTGTGATGTGTCATCTCCGTGACAACCTTTTAGTGCAGTGTTTTAAGTGAGTGTAAGTGTTGTGCCTCTTTTCCGAAGTGTTGCGAACAGAAATCGTACTGTTGCTGGGTGTTATTTGCGAACAGAAGCCAGACTGTCGCAATGTTTTTTTAATTGTCTACAATTTAGCTGTCTGCATCCTGTGTATTTTCTTAGCATCGCCAACCATTTGTTTAATGTTTATAACTTCCCGCCATTTTACGATTTAAGTCACCGTTTTTATCGCCTGTTCTTATTGTTTATTATCTTGTTATGTTTTAAAAATTCTGTAGGCTGAAGAGCGGTGTACTAAGCTGCTGCCAGCCCGCCCACTTCCGGGGGAATCGAAACTCAGTAAAGGAAAAAAAAAAAAAACTTACCACTGTGTTTGTATATTCGCATTGCTCATCGCCATCTGTGAACTGGAGAAGCATTTTTATCAAAAGTGATAAGATATCTAATATTTTTTTCGTAATGCGGGGCCTGCCGCGGTGGCCGAGCGGTTCTAGGCTCTCAGTCGGGAACCGCGTGACTGCTACGGTCGCAGGTTCGAATCCTGCCTCGGGCATGGATGTGTGTGATGCCCTTAGGTTAGTTAGGTTTAAGTAGTTCTAAGTTCTAGGGGACTGATGAGGTCAGATGTTAAGTCCCATAGTGCTCAGAGCCATTTGAACCATTTGAACCGTAATGCGGGGCCGTAGTCATAATACATCTCTTTAAAGTCAGTACCGCCATTAGACTGTTGTTTATTTGCAGTGTTACATTTTCACTTACACTATCATGATTTCGGCTTCAAAGTGACATTATCGAGTGTTTTAAGTGTTATACAGTGCCTAAGATGGCATACTCTCGTATTTAAAATACACTATTAGACACATTGTCTAAGGGTCAATATTTCTGGAAAAGCCTACGGCTTTGTTTCAACACTCAGTATACCATCTTGATAAGATAGCACCTTGCAGAGGAGACGAGCGTCCCATGCGCACAGGTAGCCAACAAAGTTAATTATTATCGAAATCAATGTCCACTGTGACGCACAGTGATATTCGGAATGTATTTATGAAAGTACCATATCAGTCCAAAGGTTTCATATCAGCAAAAGATTTCACAAAAGTGCAGTGTTGTAAGTTTTCAAGCAGTTTATTGGAAAGTGAGATGTGTTACGTTTTATGTTCATTTGCCGCGTAATTATATTAACTGTTATGACAGTCGTTATATGCAAGAGTAAAGATAAAGCTTAAAAATATTCAGGGCCTACATTTAAACTATGTCATTCGTTTTGCAGTCAAATATCATATATAAATTTCATTGAAAAAAAAGGTTCAAATGGCTCTGAGCACTATGGGACTTAACCTCTGTGCTCATCACTCCCCTAGAACTTACAAGTACTTAAACCTAACTAACCTAAGGACATCACACACATCCTTGCCCGAGGCAGGATTGGAACCTGCGACCGCAGCGGTCACGTGGTTCCAGACTGAAGCGTCTAGAACCACACGGCCACACCGGCCGGCTAAATTTAATTGAAAACGGATTGCTCTCACGAAGTCGAATTGTTTGATGTAGTGGCTAGCCTGTATTTCGCATGGTGTAGCGAGAGCCCCGCGTATTTCCGTTCAAAATGTAATTCTAACACTTATTGCCCTGCACCGACCAATCAACATGTTACAAACACTAGAATAGCGTTTCATATGTATGCAGATGCAGATGGCAGAGTTAGCTGACTTGTAGAAGGAACGTGCCACACTATATACGGTCAACAGTATCCAGCAATACATTAAATGCATGCGTAATGGCGAATATGAACCGCCTTTGGCTGTATATTGGAAAGACGACAGTGACAATTTGTGCCGAACTGGAACTCAAACCCGGGTCTCCCGCTTCATGTGAGCGTAGCCTCCACTGCTTCGGCTATCAGTGCACGAATCACGGCCTGACCCAGTCTTCCATTGTCGTCGTCCATGTGTAACAACCTGCATTCATGCATTACGTACATTCCCGTCCAGGAAGGGCATATTTATTGAGAGTCAGGGGTCTGGTTTGGTCGGATAAATATGAAACAGTGGTGGCCGTGTTACTAAAGTACGATATGTGGCCGAAAACATGCTCGGATAGCCTAATGGTGAGAAGAACGCACGCGATAAGCGGGAAATCCGGGTTAGAGTCGCGTTCTGGCATAAATTTTCACTGTCATCATTGCGCTAAACGGCCAGTGGTGGTTAATGTTCGCAGTTGCGAGTACATTTGCTGTCTCTTCGGCTGCAGTATTGTGTTGTGTTGGCAGAAGAGCCAACACCGTGTTACTAGAGGAGGCCGAAACGCACGCAGCCTTGCGTGAGGAGGGATGAACTATACTGACGTGAGGTCTGGAACATGACAAGGAATTAGAATTCAGAAAGCGGACGTAATGATTTTGATACTTAACTTTAATCCATTAATGATGAGCGTCGCTCTAGACGGTACATGATTCACAATATTGTCTGTTCAGGATTCATTTTAATTACTGAATATGGCGCCTTCCTAGGTAGTAGCAAATGACGTAGCTGAAGGCTATACTAAACTGTCGTCTCTGCAAATGAGAGCGTATGTAGTCAGTGAACCATCGCTAGCAAAGTCGGCTGTACAACTGGGGCGAGTGCTAGGCAGTCTCTCTAGATTAGACCTGCCGTGTGGCGGCAATCTGCAATCACTGATAGGTGCGAGACGCGGGTCCGACGTATACTAACGGACCGCGGCCGATTTAAAGGCTACCACCTAGCAAGTGTGGTTTCTGGCGGTGACACCAAATATTGAGACACAGCTATTTCGAAAGCATCCATTAAGTCTCAGACACGCAGCTGCTCGTTCTCACCTCCCCAGATCACGCCTGTCGTAACCTCTCTATGCAGCAGCCTGTTCTGACTTCCCAGACGATTCGCTGTTTGATAAAGGCTATTTTCCGAATAACATGTTACTAAACAAAAAACACTGGCGTTTATTACAAACAGTTTGCCAAACAATAGCATATGGAGCAATAGTTTTCGCCTGGAAAATATCTTAGTCTTCTGCTGTCTACGGACGCAGGACGAGCTGGCCACTCTTCGCGAACAGCTGAGCGTGTTGAAGGCCGCGGTCAGCCGTCTTCAGCCTGCTGCCACGGAGTGTAGCGGCAGTGGGGAGTCTGGTGCGTCGCAAGGTACACCCCAGGTGTTACATGCTTCACCCACTGTCCCTGCTGTCGAGACATCTTCGCGGGTATCGGGCGCGGTTGGGCCACCCTCTCCCCAAGGGAGGTGGCGGGTTCAGCGGCGTTCGCGGCGCACGAGGCGGAGGGTCAATGTGGAGGCTGGCCGTGTGGCATCGTCCGCTCTGCCTGTGAGTGGACATGTGGCCGCTCCTTCAGCAAGGTCCGAGCAGGCACACGGGGGGAGGGGCTTATTAGTTATTGGGAGCTCCAACGTTAGGCGGGTGATGGAGCCCCTTAGGGAAATAGCGGAAAGGTCGGGGAAGGAGGCCAGTGTTCACTCTGTCTGCTTGCCGGGGGGTCTCATCCGAGATGTGGAGGAGATCCTACCGGCGGCGATAGAGAGCACTGGGTGCACGCGACTGCAAATTGTTGCTCATGTCGGCACCAAAGACACCTGCCGTCTCGGTTCAGAGGTCATCCTCAGTTCGTACAGGCGGTTGGCGGAATTGGTGAAGGCGGAAAGCCTCGCTAGCGGGGTGGAATCTGAACTAACTATTTGTAGTATCGTTCCCAGAACCGATCGCGGTCCTCTGGTTTGGAGCCGAGTGGAAGGCTTAAACCAGAGGCTCAGACGATTCTACGGAGAGCTGGGGTGCAAATTTCTCGACCTCCGCTATCGGGTGGAGAAATGTAGGGTTCCCCTGAATAGGTCAGGCGTGCACTACACGCCGGAAGCGGCTACGAGGGTAGCGGAGTACGTGTGGAGTGCACATGGGGTTTTTAGGTTAGAGAATTCCCTCCCTAGGCCCGACAAGACACCTCCTGAGACGTTGCAAGGTAGGAGTAGGCAAAATGCAACAGGGAATAACAATATTAATGTGCTAATAGTAAACTGCAGGAGCGTCTATAGAAAGGTCCCAGAACTGCTCTCATTAATAAACGGTCACAAAGCCCATATAGTACTAGGGACAGAAAGTTGGCTGAAACCACATGTAAACAGTAATGAAATCCTAAACTCAGATTGGAATGTATACCGCAGAGACAGGCTGGACAGGGAAGGGGGAGGCGTGTTTATAGCGATAAGAAGTGCAATAGTATCGAAGGAAGTTGACGGAGATTCGAATTGTGAAATGATTTGGGTGAAGGTCACGGTTAAAGCAGGGTCAGACATGGTAATTGGATGTCTCTATAGGCCCCCGGGCTCAGCAGCTATTGTGTCTCAGCACCTGAAGAATAATTTGGAAAATATTTTGACTAGATTTCCCCACCGTGTTATAGTTCTGGGTGGAGATTTTAATTTGCCGGATATAGAGTGGGAGACTCAAACGTTCATAACGGGTGGCAGGGACAAAGAATCCAGTGAAATATTTTTAAGTGCTTTATCTGAAAACTATCTTGAGTAGTTAAACAGAGAACCGACTCGTGGCGATAACATATTAGACCTTCTCGTGACAAACAGACCCGAACTACTTGAATCGGTTAATGCAGAACAGGGAATCAGCGATCATAAAGCGGTTACTGCATCGATGATTTCAGCCGTAAATATAAATATTAGAAAAGGTAGGAAGATTTTTCTGCTTAGCAAAAGTGACAAAAAGCAGATTTCAGAGTACTTGATGGCTCAACACAAAAGTTTTGTCTCAAGTACAGATAGTGTTGAGGATCAGTGGACAAAGTTCAGAACCATCGTACAATATGCGTTAGATGAGTATGTGCCAAGCAAGATCGTAAGACATGGAAAAGTGCCACCGTGGTACAACAACCGAGTTAGAAAACTGCTGCGAAAGCAAAGGGAACTTCACAGCAAACATAAACATAGCCAAAGCCTTGCAGACAAACAAAAATTACGCGAAGCGAAATGTAGTGTGAGGAGGGCTATGCGAGAGGCGTTCAATGAATTCGAAAGTAAAGCTCTATGTACTGACTTGGCAGAAAATTCTAAGAAATTTTGGTCCTATGTCAAAGCGGTAGGTGGATCAAAACAAAATGTTCAGACACTCTGTGACCAAAATGGTACTGAAACAGAGGATGACAGACTAAAGGCCGAAATACTAAATGTATTCTTCCAAAGCTGTTTCACAGAGGAAGACTGCACTGTAGTTCCTTCTCTAAGATTGTCGCACAGACGACAAAATGGTAGATATCGAAATTGACGACAGAGGGATAGAGAAACAATTAAAATCGCTCAAAAGAGGAAAGGCCGCTGGTCCTGATGGGATACCAGTTCGATTTTACACAGAGTACGGGAAGGAACTTGCCCCCCCTTCTTGCAGCGGTGTACCGTAGGTCTCTAAAAGAGCGAAGCGTTCCAAAGGATTGGAAAAGGGCACAGGTCATTCCCGTTTTCAAAAAGGGATGTCGAACAGATGTGCGGAACTATAGACCTATATCTCTAACGTCGATCAGTTGTAGAATTTTGGAACACGTATTATGTTCGAGTATAATGTCTTTTCTGGAGACTAGAAATCTACTCTGTAGGAATCAGCATGGGTTTCGAAAAAGACGGTCGTGTGAAACCCAGCTCACGCTATTCATCCACGAGACTCAGAGGGCCATAGACACGGGTTCACAGGTAGATGCCGTGTTTCTTGACTTCCGCAAGACGTTTGATACAGTTCCCCACAGTCGTTTAATGAACAATGTAAGAGCATACGGACTATCAGACCAATTGTGTGACTGGATTGAGGAGTTTCTAGATAACAGAACGCAGCATGTCATTCTCAGTGGACAGAAGTCTTCCGAAGTAAGAGTGATTTCAGGTGTGCCGCTGGGGAGTGTCATAGGACCGCTGCTATTCCCAATATACATAAATGACCTGGTGGATGACATCGGAAGTTCACTGAGGCTTTTTGCAGATGATGCTGTGGTGTATCGAGAGGTTGCAACAATGGAAAATTGTACTGAAATGCAGGAGGTTCTCCAGCGAATCGACGCATGGTGCAGGGAATGGCAATTGAATCTCAATGTAGACAAGTGCAATGTGCTGCGAATACATAGAAAGATAGATCCCTTATCATTTAGCTACAAAATAACATGTCAGTAACTGGAAGCAGTTAATTCCATAAATTATCTGGGAGAACGCATTAGGAGTGATTTAAAATGGAATGATCATATAAAGTTGATCGTCGGTAAAGGAGATGCCAGACTGAGATTCATTAAAGAATCCTAAGGAAATGCAATCCGAAAACAAAGGAAGTAGGTTACAGTACGCTTGTTCGCCCACTGCTTGAATACTGCACAGCAGTGTGGGATCCGCACCAGATAGGTTTGATAGAAGAGATAGAGAAGATCCAACGGAGAGCAGCGCGCTTCGTTACAGGACCATTTAGTAATCGCGAAAGCGTTACGGAGATGATAGATAAACTTCAGTGAAAGACTCTGCAGGAGAGACGCTCAGTAGCTCGGTACGGGCTTTTGTTAAAGTTTCGAAAACATACCTTCACCGAAGAGTCAAGCAGTATATTGCTCCCCCGTACGTATGTCTCGCGAAGAGACCATGAGGATAAAATCAGAGAGATTAGAGCCCACACAGAAGCATACCGACAATCCTTCTTTCCACGAACAAAACGAGACTGGAATAGAAGGGAGAACCGATAGAGGTACTCAGGGTACCCTCCGCCACACACCGTCAGGTGGCTTACGGAGTATGGATGTAGATGTAGATGTATGACGTTCCTTATGCATCAGAAAGTCATAAAAGGGACAGTTAATTGTCGAACCTACCTATGCAAACGGGAAATATGTTGCAATTACAGAATGAACACAGGAAAATAAAATCCAAAATAGAGCGAAGAAACTATTAAAGAAAAGGCGAGAGTGTCACAGCTTATAGTGAACTAAAAGGATCTGATATGGCGCAACGAAATTTTGGTAAGAGGAACCGTAGATAATAATAAGAAGTCAAAACAGAAGCATGTGCCGTTAGTAAATATTGAGAGCTAGAAGTAGCTCATTTTAAATTAATCTCTTTATTGCAGCTTTGTCTCGTACGTGTTCAACACTTCGCCTCCCCTACGCACCTTCTCCCAGCTGTCAACATATTCCTTTCTATCCCCTGCTGGGCCCTTCTCAATTTCTGTTTCCTCCCGTCGCCTCTCTCCATCCATCTCGTCTTCCCTCTGCTGACCCACTCTTAATTTCCTTCTGCTCCCCATCTCTACCCATTTCATCGTCCCCCATCTCTGTCCATCTCCTCCTCGATTTGTTCATTTACTCCATCCCCTTTCACTCTTTCCATTTCGTCCTGCTCCGTCTCAATCTTGTCCTGCTCCCTTTCCCAATCAATCTATTCTTCCTCACCCTCTCCCAATCCGTCCCATCCTCTGCCTAATTTTGTTGCTCCCTCTACCCCTCTCTCCATATCCCTCCCCTCCTCCTGCCCCCCCCCATACTCATTTCCTCCTTCTGCCTCTTCCTGTCTATCTCCTTCTCCCCTCTCTGTCCACACCCCCCAGCCCGTCCTTTGCTAGTCCGTCCTCTCCTGTGTCCCCCTCCTGCACCCCTCTCTGTCCATACTGTCCTGTCTTCCAACCTCCCTATCCATCCCCTCGCCTGTTCCGTCGTAACGTCAACCGCTGGCACGACGATCAAGAAGAGTACAGCAGAGAGGGCTGTGAGACGACGTCAGCCAACAGTACGCTGACGGAGCCCTCTCTAGGGCGACCCAAAGACACGAGCGGCCTCTACACGAAGAGAATATAAGCGCCGCGCCTCCTAGCCCGAGTGGAAGACGAACCGCCCTCCAAACGCTACAGCAGTGGCTATTGAACTGCATTCTTTTGCTTGCATTACAATTGTATTGAAACGGAACTTGTACCGTTCAAATGTTTTATTAAATTGCTAGCGCGCAATTATTAGCAAGAGTTTCTTCTCTTGTAGGTAATTCATCAGCTGGCGTCCAAAAGGAGAGAATGGACTAAACAGTGTTATTTATTGAATTTGTTTCTGTTGTGTACCACGTTTCCCATTTTCCTTTCCTTTGTGCGGTCTGGACGGTATAAATGAGTGAGTGTGTGAACTAGCAGAAAGCTTCAGGCACAGATTGTAACACTGCATGAATGGTCGTTCTGGGGTCAGATAGTACCAACCCCCCAAGCGTGAACAAGTTTAGCAGAGACCAAGTTTGCAGGTCAGGGCAAAGACGACACGAAGGCGCGCGTATTGGCTCTGTCGGGTTGGCGCGCCACCCCCACCACGTTTGTAAGCGGAACGGTTAGGCGAATTCGGTTGGAAGAGCACTTGTTCCTGGGTCGTGGTGCTGGACAGAGATGGAGACGCAGCTCTCGTTTTGGTGATGTTAACTTAGGTATTAGATTGTCTGAAATCTGCTCTGTAATGAAGTCCAGATGTTGAAATCGGGTGCGAAATTACCACTGAACCCATTAAGGGAATTGATTTTTTTAATTTACTCGAATTTCAGTAGACCTTGCGTTAGTGCCTTGTTCAGACAACGCACCATGTGCCTTAAGCTCACGGTCACGTTATTGCTCTGTGCTTAACGGAAATTCACTGATTTAATGTATTTTAATCTGCTCTTCCATTTACAGTAATATTTTGGGGATTTTTATTTATTTTCCATATGTTTTCTTTGTGAACTTGCTTTCGCGCCACGTGGTCGGTTGGAGCAACCGCCGCATTGGTAAATTGTAGTTTCGGTCTGAAAATTTATTGTACACGATGAATAATCATAAGATAGTGAGCGAGTGTAAAATAGGGAAGGCATAATCGTGTGTGTCCATATTTGTCTGGGTTTCTGTTGGCTACTGAAACTTGGCAATGTGGGTTGAACAGCATTGAAGTGATGTTTCTTGTGCACCCCGATAACGATTTGATTTGTTGGCGATGTTGTGCCTTAGGTAAAATACTCGTGCCACTAGGAAAAGTATCGGATTTTAACGCCCACTGATTTGATAAAGATTTACGAAATACTCTTCCACCCTGACCTAGTTCTGTCTGTATTGTCTTTGCGTAAATTGTTCTAAGTAATCTATAGCAACTGAATGTAATAACCGAGGGTTTAGGTATAATTGTGCGGTTGTATAAAATTACATTGAAGCCAGGTCTGAGCTCCTCTGTCCCATTCCATAATTACGTGGCGAAACTGAGCCATGTTAACTCGAGACCGGTTTTGATGATGTACATTGCAAGAGAAACACGACTAGTTGTTGAAATACCATCGGTACTGAATAAATATCAATTAATCTCTACCCTCGACTGATTATTTACTCCGTCCACCATAAATAATAGGTGGCAGTCAGTACCACAGTCTAATTCTGGGTCATGAACGCAAATAAAAGCTATATACTGCCTATTACGCCCTGTAGTAGTTCAAAAACAAATGCGTTCAAATTTCTACCGATTCGTTAAAACATTCCGCTATAAATTATTAATACCCAGAAATAACTCGAAGGGGCCAGTAATTTCGTGGATCACATGAATTTAAGAAGCCATTTACTACAGACGGTAGCTTTCAGAAGCGGTAGGACATGTCAAAGCGACGGTAATCTACCTACTTAGGTAGACTTTTACCACCAGCAGTATTGGAAGGTTATGTTGCAGTATATACCAAAGGACAGCGATTATTTGCATGTTGCCATTTTCTTGCGAAACACCTTTATGAAAAGCAAAGTTCAGTATTGTCATTTATTTTACTGTAATAAACTTCGTTACTACGATTTGCTTCGATTGGTGTCTAGCGATCTGAGGAAGCAACTTTTCTAGGCACCCTATATTAGACGA
Source organism: Schistocerca gregaria (assembly GCF_023897955.1). NCBI lineage: Eukaryota > Metazoa > Arthropoda > Insecta > Orthoptera > Acrididae > Schistocerca > Schistocerca gregaria. Next base: position 211,204,540 of record NC_064929.1, read on the forward strand.
GTGGGCAGAACACAACATAGCCCTCCTCTGTCCATCTCAGCCTTCTGCTAACCATGTCCATCTGCACATGTAGCCCCTGTGAAATGAGTCAATAAAGGAGCAGTATACTACTCCTACAACTCTCTTGTTGTGAGGGCAGCCTATATATATCGGGGACTTGAAAACCGTTTTGGCGCCAAACAAAGGACGTCAATAAAGCAAGCCAATTCTACTCCAACACAACATACCTGTTGTGTAAGGCAGCCTACATGTTGGGGGTGGAGAACCATTTCTTGCCCTTGGAACGTGGTTTGTCCTGCAAACCAGGTAGATGAGGCAGCCATATACTTTTCTCGCACAACACACCTCTCCTGCAGTGTAGCCAATACAACAGCTGCTGAAAATGTTTTTGCCCATATCTATGCTCCTATCGGAGCTAGGAGTTTGTAAACTGCACAGTGCTGTCACATGTGAAGTTTTCTGTTTGTGTGCCAAATTTGGCTGAAATCAAATCAGTTATTTGGGACGAGATCCTGGACATATGTACATGCATACATACTTACAGTGTGCATTATTATATACGTAAATTGGATTAGTTCAGATTTCCAAGTTCGCTAATCCTATGGCTGTACTTATCCTTTAGTCTTTTCCTATCTAGAGTTGCAGGTATACAGCTTCAACTGTTGATTGAGGTGCTATTGAGCTTTATAAATAAAGAACAAAAACTTGTAATAATGTTGTTTTATTATTATTCTGTAAATAAACAACTACATGAGATTGATAAAGTCATATACCTTGCTGCCTCAGCGAGTCAGTGTTGCCACACTCACCCAAGGCTAAAGCACTCTGACACTACCTTGGAAGCGTACTGGCATTTATCGTCTGTTAAAGTGTTTGCTAACACTTCCACTATTACAACCGCCCCCACAAGTGCCCAAGAGCTGCTGCCAAATATCCACTTTTCAACTTAGGTTTCCGTTTGTAATCTAGTTACTAGTGATTTCATTCTCATAGCGTAAGGCAAGCCCTGCGTCAGAATTAGGGCATGGCTTATGAAACCACTTTAGTTTGAGCTGGTTTTAAACTATTCTGATGGCCAGTTATACAGCTGGTTCATGGCCAAAAATGGTGTTGGTAGCCCTCACAAATTGCCAGATCTGGTCACATGAAAATCGTGTTTATAACGTTCCGACTGACAAGGTTAAAATCGTTGAAAGGGCTAAAAACACAAAAACAAAAAATGTCAAAATGAAAATTAGATAGAATGCTACTGTGTTGCACATCACTGTTTGATACAGTATTATAAAATTAAAATTGGATTTTTTCTAGTTGTTGCATTCTGAAATTTCTTGATGTATCTGTATCGATCTTTTAATTAATTACTAGTACTGAAACAGGTTGTCAGAATTGAAGTATGTTGACCTCGTGCTTCCACTGAAATACGTCAATTGCTTCAAATGGCTTTTCTAAGAAAAAGCAGACAAAATTAACAGGAGCAGTTTCCTCAGACCAGACTTTCGGGACAAGATACTGCAAGTACATAACCTGCTATGCAGCCGCGAGTAGGAGCTCGTTTTCACTTCCGATACTGAGGATAATTTCTAAAAAACGAAATAAATCCGGAAAAGTATACCACACGAAGTAAATGTAATTTTGTGTTGTCGCCAAAAGTATCTGTTACGTTACACATTAGAGTCAATTACTACACTCCTGGAAATGGAAAAAAGAACACATTGACACCTGTGTGTCAGACCCACCATACTTGCTCCGGACACTGTGAGAGGGCTGTACAAGCAATGATCACACGCACGGCACAGCGCACACACCAGGAACCGCGGTGTTGGCCGCCGAATGGCGCTAGCTGCGCAGCATTTCTGCACCGCCGCCGTCAGTGTCAGCCAGTTTGCCGTGGCATACGGAGCTCCATCGCAGTCTTTAACACTGGTAGCATGCCGCGACAGCGTGGACGTGAACCGTATGTGAAGTTGACGGACTTTGAGCGAGGGCGTATAGTCGGCATGCGGGAGGCCGGGTGGACGTACCGCCGAATTGCTCAACACGTGGGGCGTGAGGTCTCCACAGTACATCGATGTTGTCGGCAGTGGTCGGCGGAAGGTGCACATGCCCGTCGACCTGGGACCGGACCGCAGCGACGCACGGATGCACGCCAAGACCGTAGGATCCTACGCAGTGCCGTAGGGGACAGCACCGCCACTTCCCAGCAAATTAGGGACACTGTTGCTCCTGGGCTATCGGCGAGGACCATTCGCAACCAGCTCCATGAAGCTGGGCTACGGTCCCGCACACCGTTAGGCCGTCTTCCGCTCACGCCCCAACATCATGCAGCCCGCCTCCAGTGGTGTCGCGACAGGCGTGAATGGAGGGACGAATGGAGACGTGTCGTCTTCAGCGATGAGAGTCGCTTCTGCCTTGGTGCCAATGATGGTCGTATGCGTGTTTGGCGCCGTGCAGGTGAGCGCCACAATCAGGACTGCATACGACCGAGGCACACAGGGCCAACACCCGGCATCATGGTGTGGGGAGCGATCTCCTACACTGGCCGTACACCTCTGGTGATCGTCGAGGGGACACTGAATAATGCACGGTACATCCAAACCGTCATCGAACCCATCGTTCTACTATTCTTAGACCGGCAAGGGAACTTGCTGTTCCAACAGGACAATGCACGTCCGCATGTATCCCGTGCCACCCAACGTGCTCTAGAAGGTGTAAGTCAACTACCCTGGCTAGAAAGATCTCCGGATCTGTCCCCCATTGAGCATGTTTGGGACTGGATGAAGCGGCGTCTCACGCGGTCTGCACATCGAGCACGAACGCTGGTCCAACTGAGGCGCCAGGTGGAAATGGCATGGCAAGCCGTTCCACAGGACTACATCCAGCATCTCTACGATCGTCTCCATGGGAGAATAGCAGCCTGCATTGCTGCGAAAGGTGGATATACACTGTACCAGTGCCGACATTGTGCATGCTCTGTTGCCTGTGTCTATGTGGCTGTGGTTCTGTCAGTGTGATCATGTGATGTATCTGACCCCAGGAATGTGCCAATAAAGTTTCCCCTTCCTGGGACAATGAATTCACGGTGTTCTTATTTCAATTTCCAGGAGTGTATTACGTAGAATTTTGGTTACAACGAACAGAGGAGTTTCATTTGAAGCAATCGATTTGTAATAGATCGATAGTTCTCAGTCGATCTGGGATGTACCAAAAGCGCAGAGAGTACAGGATGACACCACAAGATCTGAGGTGAAAAAAGAGAAAAATATTTACAGACACGTTCTGAGATTTTTAAGGTGTTCTTATAGATAATGAGGTAGTTCAGAAAAGAAACAAACTTAATAATTAAAACTTTCCGTGTCGCAACGTACTCTTACATTTTATTTTTGCCCAAGAGTAAAGGCGATATCATACAGGCTGAAGTGAATAATATTATGATAACTTATGATGATCTATTAATGGGTACTGTTGTGGAACAAAGTTTTATTTCGTCAGGAGCTCTCGGAGAGCGAGTATTTCGATCTACTGTGTCTGATGCGCAGAAACATATGATTGTTTCGCAGGCAGTCTGATTCTGTTTGTTTGACTGGACGCGGGACGAGAATTAGTCGCGTGTTTTGTTCTTCATTAGGCAGGCTTTCACCCGTATAATCTCGCTCTTTTGTCGAAAGAGCAAAAAATTAAAAAGATTAACACAGAATATTCGTACCAGCGAGGGCAAACGCCGCGTGTAATTAAAGAAGGGGTCTGATATAAGTGGCGTCATTGTATTCAAAAACAAAGATAAAAATTCGACTGCCTACAGCCGACAATTTGTATTCACCATGTTTTAAATTATTTTCTCCTCTGCTTATTCCTTTTGAAGTGGTCATTCCGGTGAGTGATCCCGGTTCTTCCCCCACATTTCATTTAATCCTGTGATGTTCTCTTCATTTATGCATACTAACAACACCAGTCAGAACCGGTAACGAATCTTCATATGTGGGCCAACTGAATTTATAGTAATTTCGCTCTTTTCACGGACGACATTTTACGAGTTTAACACGTAGATAAACACGTAGATAAACACGTAGATAAACACGTAGATAAACACGTAAATTCCGTGACCCGATACTTCCAGAAGACCTTCGATAATGCGCCGCATTTTCGATGAATAAGCAAGATAAAGTTATATGTTGTGGTTGGCAGGAGAGCCAACACCGTGTTACTAGAGGAGGCCGAAAGGCAGGCGATTTAGCTCACGCAGGCTGGCGTGAGTTCTGGAACAGGACAAGGAAATTAGAATTTAGAAACAACGGACGTAGCTGGTGGAATACTTAACTTTAATCCATTAATGATGAACGTCGCTCTTGACGGTACATAGTTCGCAATATCAATAGTAACCGATAATGGCGCCTTGCTAGGTCGTAGCAAATGACGTAGCTGAAGGCTATGCTAAACTATCATCTCGGCAAATGAGAACGTAGGTAGTCAGTGAACCATCGCTAGCAAAGTCGGCTGTACAACTGGGGCGAGCGCTAGGGAGCCTCTCTCGACATGATCTGCCGTGTGGTGGCGTTCGGTCTGCAATCACTGATAGTGATAGTATACTAACGGACCGCGGCCGATTTAAAGGCTACCACCTAGCAAGTGTGGTGTCTGGCGGTGACACCACAATATTTATTCGAATAGACCTTTTACAGAGCTCGTGAAATCAATATTTCAATTGTTGCTGCATCCATTGTTCTTCCACTTCGCCGAAATTCGTTTCATAGTTCAGATTTCAGCTTTCGGAGTTGTTCGATCGAATGATGCTGTCTCCCATTTGTTTCGTCTACGTCCTTGAAATAACTTTCTGATATTTGTTCCTAAATAAATTACTATTTCATGTGTCCGTTATCTCGATTTTCGCTTCTTTGCGGTCATGTATTGTCTGTGTAATCCACACTGGATGTCCTTTCAGCTTCATAATATTGCTAAAAATTTGCTTCGTCATTTTGTCATCATCTAATCTAGCCCGATGCCCGAAGAACGACATTCTTGTTTTGTGCACTGTGTGTATTATCTTCTCTACACTGTTCATAGATATTTTTGTTTGGGTCGTAGGCCCATTTGATTTTTCTGTTCTCCTTGTGGTAAGTATGCTTATAACCGGTGTTCTTTCTATGTAATAACAAATTTTAGTGTCCGTCGATAAAGGCTTTTTCTGGTGTTTTGTAACGTAATGTTCATCTTATCTGCTCTTATCTCTAGCCAGTCCTTCGTATTGTTGTTTGTGTTTAGCCACTCACCTAAATATTTGGGTGAGCTGGATAATTTGATATTTTTTTGATTTATAAGTAATTTCTGTGAAAAAACATTTAACGTTTGTTATCGATTCTGTTTTCGGGACTGCAATTTGTAATCCGATTTTCCTGCTTGTACAGTTAGGTTTTCTGTCTGAATTTTGGCATTTTCTGGTTGCAACACCATAGTAAGACAGTATGTAATTTTTTTTCTTCTGATTAATTATCCTTTGCATAAAGTGCATTTTCTTTAATATGTTCTCCCTTATAGCTTGTACTATGTTTTCTCTTTACTGACTAATTGCTTTGGTTAAATAATTTTGTATTGATCTGTTAATATGGATAAATGCAATGTTTACTTAAAAATGTTGGTACTACGTAACTGCTGATCCACACTTAGGGCGCTTGATTCATGTTATGGTAAAAGATGGAGTGGTTCCCCTCTGAAACGGAAGTTATTTAGCGCGCGCAAATTGCGGTTGGTGCGAGTAAAAAGGTGGGCATGAGAGTCAGTCGGAGACCTAAGGACATCACACACATCCATGCCCGAGGCAGGATTCGAACCTGCGACCGTAGCAGTCACGTGTTTCCGGACTGAAGCGCCTAGAACCGCTCTGTCACAGCTCGGCACGGATGTTTCAACGAGCGATCGATTGTATATCACTGGTAAATATCGAGCTGTTGTATCAGCGCAGTCTGAGAAGAACCTGACCGGTGTACAATGAGTACCGGAGGTCTTTGCCTTCATTAGGGGGTTTAAGCTGTTTCGCTACTCCGGTGATATCTACGTCTAAGTTTCTCAGATTGGTAGTTGTTCTTGGTTCGAATTCTGGGATGCTTATATCGCCTTGTTTGGTGACGAAATTTCAGAAAATTGTGTCTAGTAACTATGCTTTAGTGGTACTGTCATCAGAAATATTACCATTGCTGTCGTGAAGTCAGGGTATTGATAATGTCTTTCCGCCTGTGTACTTCACATACGACCAGATGGTGATGTTTAACCCACCTCAGCCACTGGCCCAATAATCCAAATATCTTACGCTCAAACTGTTAGGATTTGTAAAGGTAACTTCTTCGGTGGGTTGAGTTCTTTGAGGACAGAACCTATTGTTATTATGTCGTATCAGAACCGCGACTAAAATCCGTTGGTAACAACTGAAAGAAAAACAACCCTCGGTGACTATTTTTAACAAATTAACCTGGTTCCAACACTGCTAGGAGTGTCTTCCTCAGAATTTAAAACAGAGAATGGTCTATATTCTATAACATGGTCACAAAATTATGACTAAAAACGTATGATACGGTATAAGTACGGGATAATTATACCCAATCATACGTTTATAAATCATAAATCTGTGACCATCTTATAGAATATAGACCATTCGGAGGAAGTCACTCCTAGCAGTGTTGAAACCAAATTAATTTGTTAAAAATAGTGACCGAGGGCTGTTTTTATTTCAGTTGTAACTCTTCACGGCCTCTGAACGTGCAGCCATGAACAAAATTTTGAAATCCGTGGGTCTTCTGCGATCCTGATGGTGGCACATGATATTTCCGTGCTAAATAGGAGTAACTCTTGTCTGACTTATTCCAGCGGCATTCCGAGTTTCTCTGCAACTGACGTGCAGGTGATGAGCAACAGCTGACAGAACGTCTGTTTCGTTCTCTGCGTCCGTCGTAAGCTTGCTTATTACCTACTGCGTAGTATCCCGGTCCCCCCCCACTAACATCTTACTGTAAACTTGCTGAATTGTTATTCTTGTTGGAACGACAGTGGGGGCAGACATTCATGCGTGCAGTTCAAGTGTTGTCTTTCATTGTGTAAAAAAAGCTCTCTATAGCCAAGATCGCATAAATACTTATTTTTTCGGCAAACACATTCGACAGATTTTACTATCTCCTTCTGGTTTAAAAAAAACATTTGGCTACAAAACGTGCTCATTGCGAGCTGGAACCTCATGCCAAGTTGCTGTATTAGTGGAAACAATGTAGCACTTTATACGATGATGTGTCAGAAATTAAACCTTTTCGAAACAATTCGTACAATGAAAAAGCACCAGTTCAGTATAATCTCTATATGCAGCGCTCACAGATGGTCATTAAGTCTTGAAAATCGCAATACACAGTAAAATGCACGAAGAATGGAACACGTGAAGCTAACGTAAACAGTTATGCTAATCTGCATTTTACAGTACATTGTCATTTTTGAAACTTAACCCTTAACTCCCGAGGTGACTTCTGTAACGCATACCCTTGGGACCCCTATGTTTAAACCGAGATTTAAGGCAAAAATAATTTGAAATTTTTAATTTATGCTACGTAACATTTATTTTTACAATTATTTTTGTTTAAATGCTTCTAATTTATTTTACTGCACTAAAGAAATTCTGCAGCATTTTACTATTTATCACACAAAAGCAGACAATTTTGTGTAGTTCTTTTAAGCAGTACACATAAATAGACTGTTAGAGTACAGAATTTTACATTCTGAAAAATTATGCAATCTCTGTAGCAAATAAATATCCAAATCAATCTAAATTTCAGGGTTTAATTTTGCGCATAAAAGTTACACGCGATAGGTAGAAAAAGAAATTCAGTCAAATTGACATTCATTGCTGGGAACTACATTATCATCACTATTCAGAACACATTTGATTTTAACAGACACTTTAACTATTTCATTGAAGGAACAGACAGATCCCCACCACAACTTTCCTGAAGTTCATCCTCTGAATGATACTCTTGTTCGGTAGCAGAACTGTGATTACTGGCTGAAGTAAAATCATCGTCTTTTCGTTTATTTCTTGATCTATATCACTGACACCTTCCCCCGTAGACACACTAACAATTTCATCAAACTCGGTAAGTTAAAAATGACACATTCGTGCCAACACATTTTGAGCTATACGGTACCATACTGAAGAAAATAGGTACGTAGTTTATGAGGTGCGGTCCAGGAGACTCCAACACCTGTCAGTAACACGTGTCAACAATTAATACAGAGGGCGATAGCGCAACCGACAGCAAAACATTTAGCAATTTAAGGAGGGTAGCGGTAGTACGGAAGCATTCCACCACAACTGGCCTTGGAGAGCGAGTTAGAAAATTTTCGCTCGGTCTGAGAGACCACACCTCGTAAGGTAAGGGCTGACAATCATCTTTGTGCGCTACGTACACAGTGTCAGAAATTTCCGTTATAAAGTTCTACGATTTGTGAAGGGGAGTGAGTACATACAGTAGTGGCCATTAAAATTCCTGCAGCACTAAGATGACGTGCTACAGACACGAAATTTAACCGACAGGAAGAAGATGCTGTGATATACAAATGATTAGCTTTTCAGAGCATTCACACAAGGTTGGCGCCGGTGGCGACACCTACAACGTGCTGACATGAGGAAAGTTTCCAACCGATTTCTCATACACAAACAGCAGTTGACCGGCGTTCCCTGGTGAAACGTTGTTGTGATGCCTCGCGTAAGGAGGAGAAATGCGTACCACCACGTTTCCGACTTAGATAAAGGTCGGATTGTAGCCTGTCGCGATTTCGGTTTATCGTATCGCGACATTGCTGCTCGCGTTCGTCGAGATCCAATGACTGTTGGGAGAACATGGAATCGGTGGATTCAGGAGGGTAATACGGAATGCCGTGCTGGATCCCAACGGCCTCGTATCACTAGCAGTCGAGATAACAGGTATCTTATCCGCATTGCTGTAACGGATCGTGCATCCAAGTCTCCATCCCTGAGTCAACAGATGGGGACGTTTGCAAGACAACAACCATTTGCACGAACAGTTCGACGACGTTTGCAGCAGCATGGACTATCATCTCGGAGACCATGGCTGCGTTTACCCTTGACGCTACATCACAGCCAGGAGCGCCTGCGGTGGTGTACTCGACGACGAACCTGGGTGCACGAATGGCAAAACGTTTTTCTGGGTACTGATTTCTCAGGATCTATGCACGCAAATTACGTGAAAATGTAATCACGTGTCAGTTCTTGTATAATATACTTATCCAATGAATACCCGTTTATCTTCTTCTTGGTGTAGCAATTTTAATGGCCAGTAGTGTAATATTATGAATAGGAACGCACTTTTTTGTTTTTTTTATTAGAGCTTGAACTTTTCGTGTTTACTTTGTCCCGAAACAAAAAGAACCCAGCTTACGGCAAGTACAGAGCAGTACTGATGCATTGCGACACGTGTGCGACCACCAGCGTTGTCACAGACACTGTGCCTGCTTAGCACGTTCTGGTACACAGTCACCGTCCCAGCTGGTGTCTCTTCAGCTTATGCAGCGGCAGCCAGAACTCGTGCCAGCACACCTTCCTGTGTTTCTACAGGAGTCTCGGTAATTAAACTTTGCATACGGCGTTAAGTGGCGCCAGGCGGCTGTCTCTCGTAATACACGTCGCCTGTCAACCCTGTTGCAGACGAGGACGAGCAACTTTTCTCTTTCCCTCGGCAGACGTGGACGCGTTACACGTCTGAACTGCAACCGTCGTCGTTGTCCAATACGACAACTTGGGATGAGGTCCCGTCTCAAGATGCACACGTCTTGTAACAAAAGTTTTGAACACCAGAAGAACTCTGTCGAAACCGGTTGTTGAAAACAAGAATGTATTTATGCGATCTTCGATATAGAAGGTATTTTATATAGTAAAACAGATCGCTATTTTATATAGTAAAACAGATCGCTTCTTGTCATTTCTCAATGTGCGAAAATGCAACCATGTTGGTGTTCCTTCTGCATCCACCCTAAAGAATTAGCGTTTGTTCGAGAATGTGCTGAAAAGCATTGCCTCCGAATTTTTTATGAGAAAATTATTCCAGGATTTTTTTATAAAACTGGCTTTAATAACATTCTAAATCTTCATTCTTCATGTTTACGTATTTATTTCTCAACATACTCACCCTGACGACGAATACATTTCACCCAAAGAGATGCCAATTTGTCGGTACCGCCTCTGTAGAAGCCACAACCCCATCTCTGCTTGTACCACTTCATCGTTATTTCACTGAAGTCCTCAAAGGAGTTTGGAAGTAGATGAAAATCGGATGCGGCCAAGTCGAGACTGTATTTAGGGTGATTGATCACAGAGAACGCAAAGCGTCTGATTCTTGACGATGAGGCCGCGCTCGTGTGCTTTGTAGGGACTAACTCTCCGAATTCGTGATTTCGATTTCCTGTTGATCTCGCAGAACCTTGCAGAGATTATGGTGATTCCTTTAGACATGAATTCCAAACGCACCACACCTTGAACATCCGAGAACAATGTGCGCATACGTTTGCCTGCTGATGGCATGGTATTGGACTGTTTTGGTGTCGGTGATCCCTTGGGCAGGAGCTCCGTTGATGCTCTCTTGTTTTCGGGATCAAAATGGTGAACCCAGGCTTCATCACCTGTCACAGTGTTTTTAAGCAAGCCATCACCCTAGTGATGAAAATGCAAAACGTGTTGTTAACAGAAGTCCAGTCTCTCGTGTTCCATGTCAGGAGTGAGTATTCGAGGCAGCCATCATCAACACAATTTTCTCTACTGCAAATCCGCAATGATGAACTTTACACGCTCTCGTGATACGCCACACTTACCCGAGATCTCTGTCTGTCTTACCCGACGATTTTCTTTGATGAGTTCATCATTCACCATCGACAGCTGTGGCCGAGCGGTTCTAAGACTTTCAGTCCGGAACCGCGCTCTGCTACGGTCGCAAGTTCGAATCCTGCCTCGGTCCTTAGGTTAGGTAGGTTAAAGTTCTAAGTCTAGGAGACTGATGACCTCAGATATTAAGTCCCATAGTGCTCAGCGTAATGGCTCATTCTGAGCTCTGTCAGGCTCGTTGAGGTTAACACCACGCTTGGTGCATAGAATTATATGATAGTCAATGTTGGATTGTGGTACTACGGCAAAAAAAGTGTTTGAGATATGGTGTTATAGAGAGACTGTTAAGGAATGAGGAGGTTCTCCGCAGAGTCGACGAGGAAATGAATGTATGGAAAACACTAACAAGAAGAAGGGACGGGATGATAGCACGTGTGTTAAGACATCAGGGAATAACTTCCATGGTGCTAGAGGGAGTTGTAGAGGGTAAAAACTGTGTAGGAAGACAGAGCTTGGAATACATCCACAAATAAGTGAGGACATAGGATGCAACTGCTACCTTGAGATGAGAATGTTGGCACAGGAGAGGAATTCGTACGGGCCGCATCAAATCAGTCATAAGACAGATGACCCAAAACAAAAACAAAAAAGAAGAGTGATCCAACATTTCCCTACCCCACAGATAAAACGAATAAAAGTGGACGCAGCACTGTTCCGTATGGAGCACCTATACGGCTTTCTCCTCATTTTAGGTAGAAGAGTGTAACACAAGGAAGAGAGACAAGTTTTTCCTAAAACATGTCACTACCGGCACAGTACACAAGGCAATTATGAGAATCTCTTCCGAGGCAGTAGGAAATGATGGAGTGAGCATTGGCATGATTAAGAACGTCATAGACACTATTATTCCAGTTATCACAGACATCTTCAACCTGTCTCTTGTCAGTAGTACATATCCTACTGAGTGGAAGCAAAGTTTAATTAAGCCTATACCCAAGACTGACAACCCTAAGTCGCCAGGTGACTACAGGCCGATCAGCATACTACCTGCAATTTCTAAAGCCCTAGAGCATATCGTCCATGAACAACTGACGGATTACCTCAAAACTCATAACATCCATGACGAATATCAGTCAGGCTTTCGAAAGCCCCATAGTACAGAAACCGCATTAATCAAAGTAACTGATGAGATTAAACATGCTATGGACAGACGTGAAGCTACTATCCTAACACTGCTTGACTTTAGCAAGGCTTTTGACACAGTTGACTTCAATATATTACTAATTAAAATGAAACAGCTGAATTTCTCAAACAGCGCAATACAATGGTTCGACAGCTACCTCAAAAACAGAAGTCAACAAGTCATTTGTGGGTCGGAAAAGTCATCATGGAAAAGCGTGCGCTCTGGAGTTCCCCAAGGCTCTGTCCTTGGTCCACTACTCTTCTCACTGTACATTAATGATATTTCTTCAGTGATTCACTCCTGCAACTACCATCTTTATGCCGACGACATCCAACTGTACATAAGTGCAAGCCCCAAGAACATTGCTGGCGCAGTAGCGAGTATGAACGCAGATCTTTGCTCTGTTTCTCGATGGGCACAGAACCTAGGTCTGAAACTAAACCCCAAGAAATCCCAGGTCATACTTATATCTCATCCAAAGTTAATCAGCCGGTACTTTCGCGAAACAGTCCCTAAAATACTCCTCAATGGTACCCAACTACCATACCAAAAAACAGTAAAAGACCTTGGAATACTCTTGGATGAACACCTAAACTGGGAAGAACAAACAGTCACAGCTTGCCGGAAATCGCTCTCCTCCCTACATGCAATTCAAAAATTTAGAAAAATATTTCCAACCCATGTTAAACAAAAATTAGTCCAAACACTAGTCTTGCCTAATCTTTACTACTGCGATGTAGTTCAACACGGCACAAATAGTGAAAATTCTAGATGCCTCGAGCTAGTGATGAATGCTTGCGTCAGATACGTGTGCAATATTCGGTTGTATGATCATATCAGTCCTTCATACTCCCAGCTAGGTTGGATACGCCCACATAAGGCACGCGATCTCCACACGATGTGCTTACTTCATCGATTTCTTAGCCACTGGTGCCCCCAATACTTATCTTCTCACATTAAACACCTATCATCATTCCACAATCGCAACACCAGATCGGATACGTCTATCATCTTGGCTGTACCTTTACATAACACAAAATCTTTCTCCGTTTCATTCTCCATCTCAGCCATACGACTATGGAACGCGCTCCCCTGTGATCTGCGTCTTATCCAGAACTACTCAACATTCAAGAGGGAACTCAAAACATACATATTAGGGACGGTATAGCCACCATTCTTGTGCCCCTCCCATCTCTTTCTTTCTCCTCTCCATCACAGCTTCGAATTTTACCGTTCTATTTCTCTTCCTCTAACCTATCTACCTCTTATATATGTCTTTCACCCCATTCTATCGTCTTGTGTCTCTGCTCGATGAGAATAACTCACAAGCTGCAAGAACATAACGAGAAAATTCCCAACTAACAATGTGACTGACATTCAAAAAAGAAAAGTATGTTTACTTTCATATACATAGTCATTATTATTATTATTATTATTATTATTACTATTATTATTATTATTATTGATTGTTATAATTATTTTTTATTGATATACTTATCATTGTACTACTGTTATAATATCTATTTTTTTCTTTAACATCAATACTGCATAATAGGCTATATGTCCTTAATGTTAAGTAGAAACTGTAACTCGTTCAATCTGAGTATGCCTGGTTAGGTGTAAGAGAGGGCCTGAAGGCCCTAATCTTGCCAGGTAAAATAAATGCATAAATAAAATAAATAAATAAATATAGGGTTCCTCTTGCTAGACCAGTCCCCACGAAATGCAACAACGCAGGTGATCGAAACTGCAGCGGCCCAGTTTAATACCCAGAGCATATAGGTGGGGTTTGTCAGTTATAATGAGGTTACTTGCTGGTTACTGGATTATCTTGCCTTTTTTTCCGCTCCTCCGATAAACTCAGCGCCAGCAAACACGGAATAATTTCGGCTGACTTTGATGGATCATTCTGCCATGACGTTGCTTTTCATTTCCCTATCAGTCGTCCGAAGTATGTATAGTCAGCGATACGCTAACGAATCCTTAGTGATTCATGGCCCGCTCTGCCACCAATCAAAGCACAATCAGTGGAAGGCGACGGAGGCTGATTATGAGATACCTTCAAGCGAACGGCATGTTGACGCAAAATAGCACAGATTTTAAAAAATCGATCTTCTTGGAGCAGAACTAATCTCTTCATTCACGGTAAGCACTGAGTTTTCGGTAGGAGATATCAAGTACATTCCACATTTCTGGACTTTCAGGAGGTTTTTCATACCGTTCTTCTACAACGGCTTCTGTGAAGTTGGGTGCTTTTGGAGTACCGTCTCAGTTGTGCAACTGGGTTCGTGATTTCCTGTCAGTTCGTAGTAACCGCTATAACGCCTCTGGTCTGTTTAGTCTAGACAAACAATTTAGGAAAAATTCTGAGCAGTGCTCCTAGTTCATTTCCAGATTACGCTGCCGTTTACCGGATAGTAAGACCAGGAGAAGATCAAAATTAATTTCAACATTATTTAGACAAGATTTCCCTGTGGTGCGAAATATGGTAGTTTCCCCTAAACAATAAAGAATGTGAAGCCACTCACATAGGTACTAAAAAAATCCGCTAAATATAGATTCCACAATAAATTACACAAATTAAGAGGTTGTCACTTCAGCTAAATACACTACTAGCCATTAAAATTGCTACACCAAGAAGAAAGGCAGATGATAAACGAGTATTCATTGGGAAAATATATTATACTAGAACTGACATGTGATTACACTTTCCCGAAATTTGGGTGCATAGATCCTGAGAAATCAGTACCCAGTACAACCACCTCTGGCCGTAACAACGGCCTTGATACGTCTGGGCATTGAGTCAAACAGAGCTCGGATGGCGTGTACAGGTACAGCTGCCCATGCCGCTTCAACACGATACCACAGTTCATCAAGAGTAGTGACTGGCGTATTGTGACGAGCCAGTTGCTCGGCCACCTTGACCAGACGTTTCCAATTGGTGAGAGATCTGGAGAATGGGTTGGCCAGGGCTGCAGTCGAACATTTTCTGTATCCAGAAAGGCCCGTACAGGACCTGCAACATGCGGTCGTGATTTGTCCTCCTGAAATGTAGGATTTCGCAGGGATCGAATGAAGGGTAGAGCCACAGGTCGTAACACATCTGAAATGTAACGTCCACTGTTCAAAGTGCCGTCAATGCGAACAAGAGGTGACCGAGACGTGTAACCAATGGCACCCCATACCATCACGCCGGGTGATACGCCAGTATGGCGATGACGAATACACGCTTCCAATGTGCGTTCACCGCGATGTCGCCAAACACGGATGTGACCATCATGATGCTGTAAACAGAACCTGGATTCATCCGAAAAAATGACGTTTTGCCATTCGTGCACCCAGGTTCGTCGTCGAGTATACCATCACAGACGCTCCTGTCTGTGATGCAGCGTCGAGGGTAACCTCAGCCATGGTCTCCGAGCTGATAGTCCATGCTGCTGCAAACGTCGTCGAAATGTTCGTGCAGATGGTTGTTGTCTTGCGAACGTCCCAATCTGTTGACTCAGGGATCGAGACGCGGCTGCACGATCCGTTACAGCCATGTGGATAAGATGCGTGAATTGCTTTGGGGCGTTACTCCTGGACTTTTATTTGTACAGGAACATTTGAAAATGTTTTGCTCTGCTGATCTCAATTCCAATTTCTGTCGCATCCACGAGTGTCTGGATGCTAACTTTGTTACTACTATCAACCTTTACATATGACCACCGCTTCTTAGAATTTTGTGAGACGCCTTTGGCCAGTGTTGGGCTTCCGTAGTCGTTGATGACGTCACGCATTTCCAGCCTCGGATCTACGATATTTCCGAATCGGGACAAAAATGTGATAGTGGCGCCCCCACCTATTCTCACCCTCGAGCGTTTGAGAAAGGACGTCAGAAATTTTTAAAAAAGTTGATTTTTCAAAAATATGCTCATTTTGGAACGCACATGTTTCTGGAGAGTTTAATGTACAAAACGTATATGTTATAGGAAATGTAAGACATGTTGTGTGGTCTTAAGTGTGCCAAAGTGCAATGTCACGCCCCTTCACACAGCGTTCTTCAATCGCACGTTATTGTACTTCGCTCTGTGGAATTCGAACATGTATATTTTGTAACGGAAGCCACCAAACCTACATTCAGGACAGTGGAAATTAAAATGTCATGTGGTACCTCTACTGCTCCCAGTTGGCCGGTCTGACATCCTATCCCCCTTAAAATAAAAAAAAAAACACACAGTTAATACTGGATGGGATTATTTGTAACCCGGAGCATAAGAACTCTTCAGAAAATTTACTCTCTTTGTAGCCTATTAGCTAACAACTTTATCTTTTGTGTGACTTCAAATTAAATCTAGGAAACATAAAACCAGTAAAGACAAGAGTCAAGCAAGACGGTACTCATTTCTTGAGCCCTTCTGTACCAGCATTTTTTCTCTCTAATCATGCTACGGCTCTACTCGGCGAGATTTCATTTTTGCGAAAGAATCTATTACTCATCAATATTCGTCAAACGTTTGGCTACCTCAGAAGTCAAAATGTCGTTGTCTAATGTCGAGAAAGCAGTTAACACGAATAGTGCCCGAGACTGGCTGTGGTCTCTGCATTTCATTACGCCTGTTTTGTCACTGTCTGCTAGATAAAAAGAAATAGGTTTTTCTAATTTTGCAGCAAATGTAACACACGCCAAATAAGCGAGACTTTTTTTGGCAGAAATGGTCATTTTTATCTATCTTATTTACGTAAATAACACGCCAGAATATAATTCACAAAGTACCAATTTCAAATGCCTATTAGGCCTACTAAAAGCAAAAAATTTCAGATAGAGAATAGTTTCATGTTTCATTCATACTCATAGTTGTACGAAATTTTTATATAAATTTGGAATCGTCACAGTCTTCCATTTAATTTGTGTGATAACCCCGTTTCTTCTCCTTCCCCGTTGTAACAAACAATCTTGTCATCACTAACTCTGTAGCTACACTCCTGGAAATGGAAAAAAGAACACATTGACACCGGCGTGTCAGACCCACCATACTTGCTCCGGACACTGCGAGAGGGCTGTACAAGCAATGATCACACGCACGGCACAGTGGACACACCAGGAACCGCGGTGTTGGCCGTCGAATGGCGCTAGATGCGCAGCATTTGTGCACCGCCGCCGTCAGTGTCAGCCAGTTTGTCGTGGCATACGGAGCTCCATCGCAGTCTTTAACACTGGTAGCATGCCGCGACAGCGTGGACGTGAACCGTATGTGCAGTTGACGGACTTTGAGCGAGGGCGTATAGTGGGCATGCGGGCGGCCGGGTGGACGTACCGCCGAATTGCTCAACACGTGGGGCGTGAGGTCTCCACAGTACATCGATGTTGTCGCCAGTGGTCGGCGGAAGGTGCACGTGCCCGTCGACCTGGGACCGGACCGCAGCGACGCACGGATGCACGCCAAGACCGTAGGATCCTACGCAGTGCCGTAGGGGACCGCACCGCCACTTCCCAGACAATTAGGGACACTGTTGCTCCTGGGGTATCGGCGAGGACCATTCGCAACCGTCTCCATGAAGCTGGGCTACGGTCCCGCACACCGTTAGGCCGTCTTCCGCTCACGCCCCAACATCGTGCAGCCCGCCTCCAGTGGTGTCGCGACAGGCGTGAATGGAGGGACGAATGGAGACGTGTCGTCTTCAGCGATGAGAGTCGCTTCTGGCTTGGTGCCAATGGTGGTCGTATGCGTGTTTGGCGCCGTGCAGGTGAGCGCCACAATCAGGACTGCATACGACCGAGGCACACAGGGCCAACACCCGGCATCATGGTATGGGGAGCGATCTCCTACACTGGCCGTACACCTCTGGTGATCGTCGAGGGGACACTGAATAGTGCGCGGTACATCCAAACCGTCATCGAACCCATCGTTCTACCATTCCTAGACCGGCAAGGGAACTTGCTGTTCCAACAGGACAATGCACGTTCGCATGTATCCCGTGCCACCCAACGTGCTCTAGAAGGTGTAAGTCAACTACTCTGGCCAGCAAGATCTCCGGATCTGTCCCCCATTGAGCATATTTGGGACTGGATGAAGCGTCGCCTCACGCGGTCTGCACGTCCAGCACGAACACTGGTGCAAGTGAGGCGCCAGGTGGAAATGGCAAGGCAAGCCGTTCCACAGGACTACATCCAGCATCTCTACGATCGTCTCCATGGGAGAATAGCAGCCTGCATTGCTGCGAAAGGTGGATATACACTGTACCAGTGCCGACATTGTGCATGCTCTGTTGCCTGTGTCTATGTGGCTGTGGTTCTGTCAGTGTGATCATGTGATGTATCTGACCCCAGGAATGTGTCAATAAAGTTTCCCCTTCCTGGGACAATGAATTCACGGTGTTCTTATTTCAATTTCCAGGAGTGTATTTCTGCCATTGTCAAAACTTATTCTCTATTCACCTGTTCAGTTATCCCGCTTTCATTCTCCGGTTTGGCGTTATTATGTGTGTCGTACAACGCGTTTTCCGCGCTATTCCGAGAACAGAACTTAAGCGGCTGCTAACCGGGGACTGCACAGCTCGCCCTTAGTAGTGTCGCCATCTGGGAAAAATTTTCTGTCAGAGTTTCATTTTCTTGGAAACACCGACAAAATAATATGTAATCCTTCTTACCTGTTATTTCTGTTAGTCGTTTATTTCCACTCTGGTAGTCTGGATCTATGCATTTCGCTAATGATTATAACATCACTGATGATTCGCACACCCAATCAAGTACGTAAACAAACAGCGATTGACATTCACCCTTTCGGGTGTATTCGTCCCCATTTGCCTGCGGGAAAGTCTTATTTCCAGATACGATGGGGATTCCCCTGGCAGAGACGCCACGTACACTATGCACGCATTCAAAAACTTATGATTCGTTCAGAAGACAACTTAGAATGTGTTCGTAAATGTTCAAAAACCAAATGAGATGCGTTTCAACATCATATGGACAGTCTGTAAACCAACGTGCGTTGGATGCTAGGCGCTTTGTGAAACATATTGCTTCTTTTTCTTCAAGAAAATGAATCTGGCGCCAACCGAATTTCCTGCTCGTGGTAGATACTGCGGTTTTCCCTTTTCCCCCACCCCTCCCACCCCCGTAGATTGGGGCCTGTGCCCCATAACTATCTTTGACTTCTCCAATTTTCGTGCAAATCTAAGACCGATTGCAACGACTTGATATCCAACTGACGGATTTCTTCAGACTGTGAGTCCTCATATTTTTGGATTATCAGTCACTTCTCCGTATAACAATTCCATATTCACTTTTGGATAATAGGCTGCTTTTTTGTATCGCTGTCTTACTTTTTTTTCACTTCCTTTAAGGACCATTTCAAGTTATTGAGGTATCTCATTCGCTACACAAGGTCAAAATACCTCGACGCAGGAAACTAGTTCCATCTAAAAGACTATAATTAAAATACAGTGAGTGCCGAAATTCTCTGTGCGCTGGAATGCAGACTACGAATCTAGATTATGTTGGAAGTTCGAAACAAAGTTGGCAGAACACAAGTTGGCACAATTGTTTTTCACACATATGAGGTTGTTTTCTGACTCTTAATGCTGTTGCGTAGCATTCAACTGTTTGTTCTGTTGGTGAACGGAACTGAGCGCAGTTTTCAGCGTTTAGATGTTCAGGTTACTTTTAAATTTTGGTGGCAAACGGTGAATTATGGTTAGGCAAACATTGTCATTATTCCCGTATAAAGCGACAGCAGTGCAAGAACTGAAAAGTGCGGACCATAGAAAGGGCACTCGTTACTGGAAATGGTTTACATCTTCTTTTGAGAGGAACACCGCTAACATTGTTGATCTCAGCTTCTGTACAGACGGGGTCTGGTTTCCCCGTCTCTGATCACGTTAACACCCAAAACACACGATTATACTTTGACGGAGAATCCTCGTGCTGTAGTTGAAACGCCATTGCGCGATCAGATAACTGGAGTGTGGTTAGCAATATCGAGACGGTGCATTATAAGATCTTTACTTTTTTGAAGAAACCGTGAACAGTGAGCACTGATCCACGATTTCATTGGCCAGTGAAAGGAAGACGAAACCAACTACTCACAGTTTCAACAAGATGGCGCTGCCCTAATGTACACACGGCTATGCCTCTTCCGGAAGAGTCTTTTGGGGAACGTGTCACATAAAAAAAAAACCTTGTGGCCCTTCGATAGAAGGACCTTACTTCACCAGATTTCTTTCTTTGAAAAGCAGCAGAATCTGTAATGTACTGCAGTTCCCCACGTAAGCTTGTACGTGAGAAGCATGTCACAGCTAGATGTGCACGAAGTCATCCCCAATAAAGCAAAGAGCGTTCAGATTTGCATACCCGCCCCTGAACCTCGTTTCCAACATACGTTGTAATGGCACAGGAATTTTCCAAGCGCTCTGTATTATTAATTAATCAAAACATAGATTACTCTCAAGATGTTATGCCTCGATTAAACGTGATTTCAGATTTGAATTCTACTAACCACATGTAATATCTTTATATGAGCATTAACGACACTTCATTGAATACTTATTTTGACTTTTCTGTAGTGATTTTTACCCCTTTATCTTTTAGCTAACACTTTTATCACCTTTTGAATCCAGTCCAGTCAATGTACAAGGGACATACAGAACGTAATGCAACACTTTTTTCTGTAAGTAGGATGGTTTTATTCAAGGTTCCAACACACCTGACTATTCTCCACTCATTTTCCTAGAAAGTTCTGTTCTTCAACATAATCTCCGCTCAAAGCGACTGCCTTCGCCACATTACTGGGAAGGTCTGTATGACTTAATAGTACCACTCCACTGGTCGATGCCAGAGACGAAGTATTACGGCATCATTAAACTCTCCCTTCATCCACGTACTGCTTCCCGTCGAGCACATACTTCATTGAGCCAAAGAGATGGAAGTGGGAAGACGTGAGATCCGGGGCCATAGGGTGGATGAGGAAGAACTGTCAAATAAGAGAGAGAGTATACCCTTTCAGTGCCACATAACCGGGATTAGCTCACAAAACTCTCTCTCTCTCTCTCTCTCTCTCTCTCTCTCTCTCTCTCTCTCTCTCTCTCTCACACACACACACACACAGAAATTACATCAAAACACATATAGTCCATCAACGAAAACGAAAGCTGGATTACCACCAAAAAAAAATCACTGCGGAGATGGGATCCCTAACGAAGGCCTGCAGTAGAAGATACCTGATCATAAATACAGTTATTAAAGCATAATTACATAATTTCACCACGAATGGAAGAAGACTCAAATATATCGTGAAGATTGGAGACAACACCTCATGAGAATGACTGGTCACAGAATTCCCCAGAAGAGCCTGAACTACCCGCCGCATGCGAAATGAGATATTAGAAGACCTAGAAAAAGATGTGGAGTGATCGTATTTGTGCTTTCGGAACAGGAAACAGCCTAACCCTTGATAGGATGATGATGATGGATGTAAAATCAGTTTGAAGATCGGCTCAGTTTGAAATCCCACGTTTCATAATACGCGCAGAGCGGAGACAGCCAGTTCTTACCTTTGTGCTGTAGGAGCAAACGGCGCGGACCATGTTTCGAGTGGTGCATGTGAAGAAGGAGTTACTCTTGGGAGTCGAGAGGGCACCACAGCCAACCTTCTTAATTTCGAACCTGTCAACTCCTTGCAACCGCTGTTGTACTCGGACGAACAGCTCATGTGAAGTCGTAGCTGCAACATATACTGAAGGCGGCGCCCTCTTCTCAGTTTATGTGCGTACCGTGGAGCAGGCGATAAGTGATATGACCCCCAAACTTGTTTAAGATACGAACGGTGCGTTTCTGGACATGCCTTCCGCAACAAAACTTCGTCTAACAAACATAAAAATTTGGCATGCAACATATTCACGGGTTTTATGTTTTTTTTAACACGCAACTCACCTCAAACTCCCACAAGCTCCTCCAACTGCAACTCACTCACACCCACTACTCAATCGCTGTAAGTCGCTCATACTCATCCACTCCCAGTTGCCCTTTCTCACTCACTCATTCGTCCCAACTCACTGTCATCATCTCTCTGTCACTGTTTCCTGTCTCACAGCCACAGTGCCCTTCGTCCTGTCCTCCTACCACAGTCTCCTCTCCCTGTCACTGTCTCCCTCTTGCTCTCTCTTACTGCTGCTGTCTCATTCCTTCCTTCCTACTACTCCTGTCTCTTCTCACTCTCTCCTCCTCGACGTCATTGTCATACACTGTGCCTCTCTTTATCACTGGCTTTCACCAACTTCCACTATCTCCTTCTGTTCATTCCTCCCAGCCCCCTCCCTCGCACTGCCTCCTTAACTCTTTTCTTAGCATTGCTTTTTCTCCGCCACTATGTTCCACTGCCACTATGTCCTTCTCTTACTCTTACTCTGCCATTCACTCCTTCGCCATCTTTATATGAAAATCTCTGTCTACTATCTTTCAGTATTTATTACTTTTCCGTCTCTTTGCCACTGCCACTACCTTCATCTCTATCAGCACAAAAGAGTGGTGAACCGTGATTTATTTTCGAAGAATATTCTTAAGAAATTATTTTATTTACTAGCTATTCATCAAGAACATTAACACATTTAATCACACTATGTAAGCATGGATGTAGTTGCCAGGGAGTAACTAATGAAATCATAACCAAATTCCTTTTAACAAATGGGAATTTTATTCACTTTAATAATGCCTAAAAGCATTTAAAAAAACAGATTTAAAATTATAATCAGAAAGCACCCTCTAAATATCAAAGCTACAATTTATTCAGAGGCAGAAAGAAACAAGTTTTGACTGTATGAGCTTTCAGGTAGAGAACCTTGCTGCTCCCTTTCCACAGAGCAGTAGTTACGACCGCTCACAACAGCCTCTGAAAGACTATACTGGTGCAAAACCTACAACATACCAGATAACTTTAAACTAAGAATTTTAACAATTTACACAAGCAAACAAACTATTCACCCACTTAGGAGGGATGAAAATGGTACAAAACACTAACAATTAAAATATTAATCTTGCCACCGAAGGTTCAACTTGATTCTAACTTCTAAGAACAGTCTTACGGTGAAAGGGTGGCAACGTTGTATACTAAAATGATCGCTTAAATAAAAGCCCATGAAATGCAACCTTATATAAAATTCTACAAGGTTGACCAAACAATAGTTAAGAGGCTCTACAGTACACAGATACCGCCTCTCAAGATCATAGGCAATAATATCAAAGTTTCCAAAGATCATAACATATTTCAGGTATTATGCGGTTAAACTTCAAGCAATAAATTCGTTAACACACCAAATCCGACAGTCATGACAGAGGCAGCTACTAACGTACGGTAGATTGGTAGGGAGATTACCGAACAACCCGAACCGCAGGTTGCTCTAACCCACCCCTACTCCAAAAGGGAAAAACGACCACCCAATTTATAACAACCACCTTCCCGCGGGTGGGCAAACGGAGAACAATGTTGGGACGACCCCAAAGCAAAACGGCTGGTGACCTCACCAAGAAAACAAGTAGAATTTAACAATAGTAAATCAAACAACATATCACCAATCACTTCTAATAAACTGAGACTTCTGGCGAAGACCTGCGCATCACCTCCAGCGCTCTTCCGATCCGTCTGCTGCCAGCCGCTTCAACGGACGCAGGAAGGCGCGCCGATCTCCCGTCTCACGGCGTCGCAGCTCGCACCGGACAGACTGATGTCGTGAGTTGACTCCTGTCGCTCTCGTGTCGGCCGCGAAGCCACTACCCCTCGCTATACGGCGCGGCCCACTGGACTCACGTGGGGACCTCACCTGCGCCGACGCTCAAGGCGGACAAGTCATCTTGTGTCTCAGTGTTCGACCGACCAACCCATCGATCCAACCGCCAGTGACCATTGCCTGAGCAACTCGAGCAGACTGGCGGCCTAACGCGCAGACTCAGATACAGGAACTAAGCCCCAACCGGGCGACCACTAGCTGAGTTCTCTTCCTGGCGGAGCGGAAAGACTCTCATTTTGCCGGCTTTAAAGGTTGATCCGAACGACAGACAGACACTAACCGCCTGACAAATGCGAACGAGAGACAGACTAGCAAGCTGGGGACGAGAGACTGACCCAGACTGACCGACTGGCCCCAGACTGACTCCAGATTCACCCAGACTGACCAACTGGCAAGCTCATAGCGCCCCTTAAATGCACGTGAACAGGCAACCTTTTTCCTTCCCACCAGAGACACCAAAGCTGCGATTGCCACCGCCAGAGACGGAGGGCGACTCACACTACGCGCTGCGGCGCGCTCTTCAAAACAGCAATTTTTAACGCGGCTCAGTTCATGTGCCAAAATTTTTGGAAACAATTTTAATGGTGCTGGAGGAGATAGAATAAGGCAGCTGGTACCCCAAGTTTCGGTCAGATTCTTTTAAATAAACAGGAACATACTCGCATTCCTTGTGCTCAGACACCTTACGGCTTGTATCATTCTCCCTTCAAAATAGCGGAAAGTTCAGCCTAAAAGTGGTGCATGTGAAAAGCGCTGGTGCACGCTTCATTCCAAAGTACACCACAGATCCTCAGTAGTAGTGAGATCTGATGACTGAGGAGGCAGGGGAGATGTGCAAATACATCCGGGCGCTCACAGAACCAGTCCTGGACGATGCGGTCTCTGTGAACAGCATCACCAACAGGGAGCAAACGTTGTAGCACACAATGCACTTTACCAGCCAAAATGCGACCTTGTAGAATTACCCCGGAGCCTATGGGATACAGTGATACGGCCGCCAAATCGTCACTAAATTCCCGCCATGTTTCACTCTTTACACATAAACTCGGTCAGACGGTAATGGTGTGAAGCAAATTACTTTCTTCCATCGCCACACATTCCAGATTTTATAGCATCGGCACCAAGTTTCCCTGCTATGGCCATTTGCATCACTGCTGCAGTTCCCTGTTTACGGAGCTTCCTTTGTACTGTTTTGTCGCTGACAGAGCTGGCGTGTGCGACATTCAGTGCTGCGGTGACTGGCTTTCGTCCTCGTATTGTCCGCCACCATCGTTCAGCACAGACGTTCGCCGGCGTGGTGACGTACCGGGTGATGTTTTTCCACATTCCCAGAGTGTGGTACAAGTGTCCGTGTGGTGCCTCTTGAAAGACCGAATACTTCGGCTGCCTTGGTTACGGAAGCGCCCAACATACGACCACCAAAAATTTGGCTACGTTCTACACTACTGGCCATTATAATTGCAACACCAAGAAGAAATGCAGATGATAAACGGGTATTCATTGGACAAATAAATTATACAAGAACTGACATGTGATTACATTTTCACGCAATTTGGCTGCGTAGATCCTGAGAAATCAGTATCCAGAACAACCACCTCTGGCCGTAATAACGGCCTTGATACGCCTGGGCATTGACTCAAACAGAGCTTGGATGGAGTGTACAGGTACAGCTGCCCATGCAGCTTCAACACGATACCACAGTTTATCAAGAGTAGTGACTGGCGTATTGTGACGAGACAGTTGCTCGGCCACGTTTCCAATTAGAGAGAGATCTGGAGAATATGCTGGTCAGGGCAGCAGTCGAACAATTTCTGTATCCAGAAAGGCCCGTACAGGACCTGCAACATACGGTCGTGCATTGTCCTGCTGAAATGTAGGATCGAATGAAGGGTAGAGCCACGGGTCGTAACACATCTGAAGTGTAATGTCCACTGTGCAAAGTGCCGTCAATGCCAACAAGAGGTGACCGAGACGTGTAACCGATGGCTCGATTCCAACGTGCGTTTACCGCAATGTCGCCAAACACAGATGCGACCACCATGATGCTGTAAACAGACCCTGGATTCGTCCGAAAAAAATATCGTTTTGGCATTCGTGCACTCAGGTTCGTCGTTGAGTACACCATCGCAGGCGCTTCCGTCTGTGATGCAGCGTCAGGGGTAACCGGAGTCGTGGTCTCCGAGCTGATAGTCAGTGCTGGTTCAAACGTCGTCGAACTGTTCCTGCAGATGGTTGTTGTCTTGCAAACGTCCCCATCTGTTGAGTCAGGGATCGAGACGTGGCTGCACGATCCATTACAGCCATGTGGCCTGTCATCTCGACTGCTAGTGATACGAGGCCGTTGGGATCCAGCACGGCGTTCCGTATTATCCTGCTGAACCCACCGATTCCATGTTCTCCTAACAGTCATTGGATCTCAACCAACGCGATCAGCAATGTCGCGATACGAAAAACCGCAATCGCGATAGGCTACAATACGACCTTTATCAATGTCGGAAACGTGATGGTACGCATTTCTCATCCTTACACGAGCATCACAGCAACGTTTCACCAGGCAACGCCGGTCAACTACTGTTTGTGTATGAGAAATCGGTTCGAAACTTCCCTCATGTGAGCTCGTTGTAGGTGTCGCCACCGGCGCCAGCCTTGTGTGAATGCTCTGAGAAGCTAATCATTTGCATATTACAGCATCTTCTTCATGGCGGTTAAATTTCGCGTCTGTAGCACGTCATCTTCATGGTGTAGCAATTTGAATAGCCACGGTCCGCCCCTGGTAGCTGAGTGGTCAGCGCGACAACTGTCAATCTTCAGGGCCCGGGTTCGATTCCCGGCTCGGTCGGAGATTTTCTCCGCTCAGGGACTGGGTGTGGTGTTGTCGTAAACATCATCATTTCATCCCCATCGCTGCGCAAGTCGCCGAAGTGGCGTCAAATCGAAAGACTTGCCCCAGGCAAGCGGTCTACTCGATGGGAGGCTCTCGTCACACGACATTTTTTTAATGGCTGGGACTGTAAATCACTCAGCTCCGACATAATGCACCCACGACTATACACAACGATGCTCTGATCACGGCGTATGGAGGACACGCTGCACAGGCGCCGGCTGCCGCCAAATACGAGAGCCGAATGTGAAACCTAGGCTGGCACCTGCATTTATGTTCAGCCATGCACTTCACCCGTTGTTTCCGAATTTCTATCCAACCACAGTATCTGTCTCTTCAACCACGAGGGTTAAGTGTTTGCCATTTGGTTGGTTGGTTCCTTGGGGGAGGGTACTAAACAGAGAGGTCAACGGTCACATTGGATTGGGGAAAGATGGGGGAGGAAATCGGCCGTGCCCTTTCAAAGGAAACATTCCGGCATTTTTCACGGAAAACCTAAATCGGGATGGCCCATCGCAACCTCGAGTCCAGCATGCTAATCATTGCGCCACCTTGCTCGGTTTCCGCCAGTTGTGTTATGCGGAGTATAGTCTGGTATAGCAGAGAATCACGGATGTCGACCAGCGACTTGGACACTTTGTCTAATGAAACCACGTCAGACTTTAAAAGGAGTGTGATTTTTGCCAGTGAGACAGCACGCGTCGTGAGGTTAGGCCCGAGCTGGACTGAGTGAACAGCGTTGGTGGGGGCGGCGTCTGACCACCTGTTGGCGGCCAGTGCGGACCTGTTGCCGGCCACAAGTGGGAGCCCGCAGTCTGCGCGACCCGCCAGGGTAGCTGGCGGGCGGACACGGCGTCTGCGTGGCGGCCAGAGAGGCGAGCGGAAACAGGCGGACGTCAGAGGCCTGCCGGCAGCCTGCTCAACCTGCTACCGACCACAGCGTCGCCCACACTACACACACATCTACGTCAACATACACACTCTGCAGGCCACTTGAGGTGCATGGCGGAGTATAGTATGGCGCCACATATTCGCTCCCATTCCATCTACATCTACATCTACATGATTACTCTGCAATTCACATTTAAGTGCTTGGCAGAGGTTTCATCGAACCACAATCCTACTACCTCCCTACTATTCCACTCCCGAACAGCGCGCGGGAAAAACGAACACCTGAAACCTTTCTGTTCGAGCTCTGATTTCTCTTATTTTATTTTGAAGATCATTCCTACCTATGTAGGTTGGGCTCAACAAAATATTTTCGCATTCGGATTAGAAGGTTGGTGACTGAAATTTCGTAAATAGATCGCGCCGCGACGAAAAACGTCTTTGCTTTAATGACTTCCATCCCAACTCGCGTATCGTATCTGCCACACTCTCTCCCCTATTACGTGATAATACAAAACGAGCTACCCTTTTTTGCACCCTCTTGATGTCCTCCGTCAATCCCACCTGGTAAGGATCCCACACCGCGCAGCAATATTCTAACAGAGGACGGATGAGTGTAGTGTAAGCTGTCTCTTTAGTGGACTTGTTGCATCTTCTAAGTTTCCTGTCAATTAAACGCAACCTTTGGCTCGCCTTCCCTACAATATTATCTATGTGGTCTTTCCAACTTGAGTCGTTCGTAATTTTAACAGCCAGGTAGTTGAATTGAGAGCCTTGAGAATTGTACTATTTATCGAGTAATCGGATTCCGACGGATTTCTTTTGGAACTCATGTGGATCACCTCACACTTTTCGTTATTTAGCGTCAACTGCCACCTGCCACACCATACAGCACTCTTTTCAAAATCGCTTTGCAACTGATACTGGTCTTCGGATGACCTTACTAGACGGTAAATTACAGCATCATCTTCGAACAACGTAAGAGAACTGCTCAGATTGTCACCCAGGTCATTTATATAGATCAGGAACAGCAGAGGTCCCAGGACGCTTCCCTGGGGAACACCTGATATCACTTTTACATATGTACATCAATCTGCTGATCCCAAATGCGAAAGCCTGCATTTATCGCGAATCTCTTGCCCCACGTAAAGTCCCGAGCGACTGGCAAAAGCGCAGGTGACGCTTGTATATAAGAAGGGTAGAAGGATGGATCCTCAAAATTACAGACCAATATCCTTAACATCGGTTAGTTGCAGGATTCTCGAACATATTCTCAGTTCTAATATTTGCTTGAGACAGAGAAGTTGCTGTCCATGCATCAGCACGGCTTTAGAGAGCATCGCTCCTGCGAAACGCAACTCGCTCTTTTTTAAGATGATATCTTGCGAAACATGGATGAAGGGGTTTCATACGGATGCCATATTCCCTGACTTCCGGAAAGCGTTTGACTCGGTGCCCCACTGCAGACTCCTAACTAAGGTACGAGCATATGGGATTTGTTCCCAAATACGTGAGTGGCTCGAAGACTTCTTAAGTAATAGAACCCAGTACGTTGTCCTCGATGGTGAGTGTTCATCGGAGGTGAGGGTATCATCTGGAGTGCCCCAGAGAAGTGTGGTAGGACCGCTGTTGTTTTCTATCTACATAAATGATCTTTTGGGTAGGGTGGGTAGCAATGTGCGGCTGTTTGCTGATGATGCTGTGGTGTACGGGAAGATGTCGTCGTTGAGTGACTGTAGGAGGATACAAGATGACTTGAATAGGATTTGTGATTGGTGTAAAGAATGGCAGCTAACTCTAAATATAGATAAATGTAAATTAATGCAGATGAATAGGAAAAAGAATCCCGTAATGTTGGAATACTGCATTAGTAGTGTAGCGCTTGACATAGTCACGTCGAATAAATATTTGGGCGTAACATTGCAGAGCGATATGAAGTGGGACAAGCATGTAATGGCAGTTGTGGGGAAGGTGGGTAGTCGTCTTCGGTTCATTGGTAGAATTTTGGGAAGATGTGGTTCATCTGTAAAGGACACCGCTTATAAAACTCTAATACGACCTATTATTGAGTACTGCTCGAGCGTTTGGGATTCCTATCAGGTAGGATTGAGGGAGGACATACAAGCAATTGAGAGGTGGGCTGCTAGATTTGTTACTGGTAAGTTTGATAATCACACGAGTGTTACGGAAATGCTTCAGAAATTCGGGTGGGAGTCTCCAGAAGAAAGGAGGCGTTCTTTTCGTGAATCGCTACTGAGGAAATTTAGAGAACCAGCATTTGAGGCTGATTGCAGTACAATTTAATTGCCGCCAAGTTAAATTTCGCGGAAAGGGCACAAAGATAAGATAAGAGAGATTAGGGCTCGTACAGAGGCATATAGGCAGTTATTTTTCCCTCATTCTGTTTGGGAGTGGAATAAGGAGGGAAGATGCTAGTTGTGGTACGAGATACCATCCGCCACACACCTAATAGTGGATTGCGGAGTATGTATGTAGATGTAGACGAAAGAGTTTCTGCTGGAATACATCAGTGCGTGGTGTAATTACACTTCCTGTGAAAAAAGGGAAGCACCCAGAAGACATGGTCGGATGTCTTTGTATCGGTGTCTATGGACACACCATCGGTGGATATGTGAACGGTTAGAGTGGCAATTCCGTGTGGCCACCAGAGACCATTAGAGTCGTTCGTGTTTACTGTTGTTACCAGGCCTGGCAGGGTTCACAAGAGGCGTGAAAAGCGTGATAACTGTGAAGGACAGTAAATGCCGCGTACTCGTACGAGACGGCGTTATCACCACCCGTATAAGTCTCGCGGTTATTCCACGCACCCTGACTACACATCACTCTTCTGATTCAGTCTTTTGTGCTGCTATTTGCAAACAGCGTTCCACGGATTGTTTTCCAACAGGATAACGCTCGCCCATCCACCGCTGTTGTGGCCCAACATGCCCTACCGAGTGTCGACATTATTGCCTCGATCTGATGGATCGACAGACCTGCCTCCAATCCAGCGCTGGACGACAATTCCAGCGTCATCCACGAGCAATACTTACCGTCACTGTTCTGACCGACCAAGCTCCAACCGGCATTGAACTCCATTACACAAACTGACATGCGACCCCTCTACAACACAATGCATACATGTTTGCATGCTTGTATTCGACATATTGCGCTTAAACCGATTATTAATGTGCCAGTACTTTACATTTGCAATGGTTCTTTTTCTTTATTGTTTTTTAACACCTTACATAAAGGGGGGCAGGCAGCAGCGCACTACGGTGCTCTTCAGCCATAACTTTCACAAAGAAAATACAATGGAGACACAGAGTATACAGAACAAAGTGGGGGGGGGGGGCAAAAAACAGTAGACACAGAAACAAATAACACGTAGCAGTTCACATGCGAAGACACCTAAAGTAACTGATGGCACTGCACAAGGACACTGATGACGGAGACGACACGTGAACGATGGAGCGTGGGCGGCGAAAAACACTGAGGCACAAAAACACGACGACACACACACTAAAACGATGGCGTTGATCTCCAGCGCGCCAAGAGGGGAAGAAGGTGGTGGTGGAGGGAAAGGGGAGAGAAAAGATGCCAATGGCAGAGGAGATGGTAGGAGGAATGGAGGTATGAGGGTAGGGGAAGCCTGGGGGAGGAGAAGGGAAGGGGGAGAGAAGGGTGAGAGGGTGCCCATAGGAACAGGCACAGGAAGAGGGAGGGAGGATCAAAGTTGGTAGGAGGGGTAGATGGAGGGGAGGAGAGCATCATCAGGGAGGGGGAGCTGGCGGAAGCCACCTTGGGAGAGGGTAAGGAGTGTGGAGAGATGGAGAACAGGTGGGACGTGGGAATACAGGCCGGCAGCAGGTGGGGGCGAGGGAGGATGGGCGAGACAAGCGGGTGAGGGGGATCGAGGTGGGGGAACGGAATGAGATCGTACAGGATCCGCGTGGGGGAGGGGAGACGGATGCGATAGGCGAGGCGGAGAGCATGGCGTTCAAGGATCTGAAGGGATTTGTAAAAGGTAGGACGAGCGGAGATCCTGTGACCTAGCAAAGCTAATCACTTTAAAATGTTAGCTAGATAAACATCTTCCCGACATTTCATTACTGTAGATGAATTATTTTTCGGCGTTTTTTCCGTAAGAGTATTATTCACGGCTATACAAAGAACCCTTCGAAATATACAGGGTGGTCCATTGATCGTGACCCGGCCAAATATCTCACGAAATAAGTGTCAAACGAAAAAACTACAAAGAACGAAACTTGTCTACCTTGAAGGGGGAAAGCAGATGGCGCATTGGTTGGCCCGCTAGATGGCGCTGCCATAGGTGAAACGGATATCAACTGTGGTTTTTTTTTAATAGCAACCCCCATTTTTTATTACATATTCCTGTAGTACGTAAAGAAATACGAATGTTGTACTTGCACCACGTTTTTAACTTTGTGATAGATGGCGCTGTAATAGTCACAAACGTATGGCTCACAATTTTAGACGAACAGTTGGTAACAAGTATGTTTTTTATATTAAAATACAGAACGTAGGTACGTTTGAACATTTTATTTCGGTTGTTCCAATGTGATACATCTACCTTTCTGAACTTATCATTTCTGAGAACGCATGCTGTTACTGCGTGATTACCTGTAAATACCACATTAATGCAACAAATGCTCAAAATGATGTCCGCCAACCTCTTTGCATTTGGCAATATGTGTAACGACATTCCTCTCAATAGCGAGTAGTTCGCCTTCCGTAATATTCGCACATGCATTGACAATGCGCTGACGCATCTTGTCAGGCGTTATCCGTGGATCACGATAGCAAATATCCTTCAACTTTCCCCACAGTAAGAAATCCGGGGACGTCAGACCCGGTGAAAGTGCGGACCGTAGTATGGGGCTTCGACGACCAACCCACCTGTCATGAAATATGCTATTCAAGTACATCGCCATTCTGTCATGTAGTGAAACATCTTGTAGTAACATCGGTAGAACATTACGTAGGAAATCAGCATACATTGCACTATTTAGATTCCCATCGATAAAATGGCGGCCAATTGTCCTTCCTCCCATAATGCCGCACCATACATTAACCCGCCAAGGTCGCTGATGTTCCACTTGTCACAGCCATCGTGGATTTTCCGTTTTCCAGTAGTGCATATTATGCCGGTTTACGTTACCGCTGTTGGTGAATGAACGGGTGCAAGAAATCTGTCATGGTCCCGTAATTTCTCTTGAGCGCAGTGGCAGAACTGTACACGACGTTCAAGGTCGTCGCCATGAAATTCCTGGTGCATAGAAATATGGTACGGGTGCAATCGATGTTGATATAGCATTCTCAACACCGACGTTTTTGAGTTTCCCGATTCTCGCGCAGTTTGTCTGCTACTGATGTGCGGATTAGCCGCGACAGCAGCTAAAACAGCTACTTGGGCATTATCATTTGTTGAAGGTTGTGGTTGACGTTTTACATGTGGCTGAACGCTTCCTGTTTCCTTAAATAACGTAACTATCCGGCGTACAGTCCGGACACTTGGATGATGTCGTTCAGGATACCGAGCAGCCCGATGGTCATTTTGATCACAATAGCCATACATCAACACAATATCGACTTTTTCCGAAATTGGTAAACGGTCCATTTTAACACGGGTAATGTACGATGAAGCCAATACCGTCCGCACTGGCGGAATGTTGCAAGATACCTCGTACTTATACGTTTGTGACTACTACAGCGCCATCTATCACAAAGCGAAAAAAGTAGTCCAACTAAAATATTCATATTTCTTTACGTTCTACACGAACATGTAATAAAAAGGGGCCGGCTGGGGTGGTCGACCGGTTCTAGACGCCACAGTCTGGAACCACGCGA
Organism: Schistocerca gregaria; assembly: GCF_023897955.1. NCBI lineage: Eukaryota > Metazoa > Arthropoda > Insecta > Orthoptera > Acrididae > Schistocerca > Schistocerca gregaria. The sequence goes on from NC_064929.1 coordinate 211,237,984, forward strand.
CCGCTACGGTCGCAGGTTCGAATCCTGCCTCGGGCATTGATGTGTGTGATGTCCTTAGTTTAGGTAGGTTTAAGTAGTTCTAAATCCTAGGGGACTGATGACATCAGAAGCTAAGTCTCACAGTGCTCAGAGCCATTTTTAATTAAAAAAAATGGGGGTTCCTATTTTTAAAAAAACGCAGTTGCTATCCGTTTGACGTATGGCAGCGCCATCTAGCAGGCCAACTATAGAGCCATCTGGTTTCCCCCTTGAAGCTAGACGAGTTTCGTTCTTTATGGTTTTTTTTTTCGTTTGATGCTTATTTCGTGAGATATTTGTCCCTGTCACTTTCAGTGGACTACCCTGTACACAAGTGTGGATAATTTTTACAGAAAAAATTAAATCATCTGAGTTGTTGATATATGGGTAGTAGCTCCAGAGAATCGATAGATAAATTTTATGTTTGACAGATAACTATTCCATTGTTATGTTTTTCGCCTGAAAAGGATCATCTCTGTCAGTCACATTTCAACTTTTACCACGCCTCCTTTTTCAAAGTATATGTGTCGCTTTCGAAAGTACGATCAGCCTGTCTGGAAGACTCTGCCGAAGCAGGGCCACATCTGAAAATAGCCATTGGAGCTCTCGACGAAAAGTCAGGAACGAAAAAGTCTGATGGACCATAACCACACAATTCAGAAGGTTCGCCAGAAGCTCGGACAAGTCGTGAGAGCCTTCACTGTATCTTCATGCATACCTGATAGCAAGTTTCAAATAGCCACACACTCTGCCTCAGAGAGAAAATTCACTGTGGAAACATCCCCCCTGGCTCTGGCTAAGCCACTTCCCCGCAATATCCTTTCTTCAACGAGTGCTAGAACTGGCAGAAGTATAGCTGTGCGGGTGCTAAGTGCTGCCTGTGTAACTCAGCTGGGAGAGAAATTGCTCACAATAGGCAAAGGTCACGTTTTCGGGTCCCAGTCTGGCATGCAGTGCTAACCTGCCAGCAAGTTTTAAATCGGTGTACGCTCCGCTGCAGAGTTAAAATTCGTTCTAATCCTACTGCAGTCTTTATAGGAGCGATACCTAGGCGGCTGAAAGTAACGTCTAGCTTCTTCATTTTGTGGTGTATACCCTGCTTCGCCCCTGAATACGCCGCCACCGCTCTTACAGATCTGCACAGCGGGCCAGGTGCACCAACGGGCGGGAAACAGTTGCCGGTCATTGAAACTATGTTAAGTGGACTTAGGCGGGGTAATTGGCGCGTGTCTTCAATCCCCTTCCACTTCAGGTTTTTGAACATTTCCATGGTACCCTCCCGTGAGTAAAACAAACCTGTAACCCTTCTTCCGTGTTTCGTTATCTACGTTCAGTATACCATGTAAGTGCTCTTGGACGTGGGTCTACTTCTATATGTGCATGACTACCTTCCAGTTCACGCTTAAGTGCCTGGCGGAGGATTGTTCGAAGCATCTTCAGGCTATGTCTTTACCGTACCACTCTTGAACGGCGTGAGGCCTGTTCCCTTTAACCCTCACAAACCAACCAACAGCCTGAGGGAAAACGAAGACATATGTGTATTTCATCAAATCCAAATTGCTGGTATACGAGTTTTGTGTTTTTATTGTGATGGAACCATTTCGGCTAATATTTTACGGCAGATACTGTCTCCAGCTGTTTGTTATCAATAGTGTAGTTGTATAGTAGTGGGTTTCTTTTCCTACGTATGCGCAGTATGTCACATTTATTTATGTTCAGGGTCAACTGCCAAAGCCCACAGTATTCACCAATTTTCTGCAAGTCGTTCTGCCAATTTTTAGTATCTTCTCGCGTTACTACTTTGGTATAGACAATTGCATCATCTGCGAATAGCCTTAAATGGCATCCGACGCTTCGTACTAGATCATTTATATATATTGTAAACAGCAACGGTCATATTACACTTCCCTGTGGTACTCCGGATATTAACTGTATATCTGTCGATTTACTTCCGTTATGAACTACGTGTTGAGTTGTATCTGCAAGAAAGTCTTGAATCCAATTGCAAGTCAGTTCCGATACTCCGTAAGCTCCCTTTTTTTTTCATTAAACGGCAATGCGGGAAGGTGTCAAATGCCTTACTGAAATCAAGTAACACGGCATCAGCCTGAGATCCGTTGTCCACTGCGCTGTGAATCTCATGGAGCAACAGAGCGAGCTGAGTTTCGCAGTATGTCTGTTTGCTAAATCCATGATGATTTTTATAGAGGAGATGTTCATTTCACAAAAACCTCATAATTCTTGAGCATAAAACATGTTCCATAATTCCACAACAGATGGTCGTCAATGATATAAGTCTATAATTCTGTGGATCTGTCCTACGGAATTGCAGATATACAAAAGAAAAAGTTCACATATGCAACGAAAAATTCGCAAGCACATAAAATTATCAAGAGAAACATCAAAAACTTATAATTTAGTATTTTTACTAAACCAAAGTACATTAATCTAACATATTTAGGCACAATATGAAACGAATTAAACGCACTAGTGAAGAACAGAAGTATAGAATTCGTATACAGAACTAACAACCGCCATAGACTTCACCCAGGAAAAACAAAATTATGAACATACACAAACCGAGGCATATATAAAACTGATGACCAGGATTACAATAAATTTTGCGCTACTTCAATATGAGATGTCGAGATGCCCTGTGGCGGAATTGCAACCTACGAGTATCCAGGTAATTCGCCCTGTTCCAGCGTTCAGGCACCATTCCGTCCAAGTACACGAGAAAATCGAGAAAAAATATGTTAATTAGTTGGATAAATACTCGTGGAAAGCGGCAGTAGAATTCTATCCAACCTATTACCAGGAGAGAGCTTCCCACAAACACCGCACGAGAGCGACTATGTGACCAATAAGTAATTGTATGCTTGATCTAAATGGTAATTCTACTTCCCCGCACTATAACAGGTAATTTCCAAGAATGTTTACCTATCGAAGCCGCCGGCTCCAAACGATACATATCGAACGTGCGATTCTAAATCGATCACGCGACTGTGATGGCAAGAGTTATGAGTTTAGAGTGGTCACTGCAGCAACGACAAAAGAGGAGCGTTACAAAAATACTGGTGATTACAAAGGAAACGACTCACCTCACTCGCCGTCGACTTTGTCGTCATGACAAAGTCCATCTGACGTCTGTGCGAGGGGACGCAATCCCTTTTTTGCCGTAACCTGGATAGACTCTGCCTGTGTCACGCAAAAATGTGGGTAGTGTGCCACATGCGTCAATTATTTCTTGAAATCGAAAGTTATGGAAATACATATACTGAAACACAAGTAGAGTTGGCCTCTTTCTCCCGAAAGCCCTTCTCTTTAGATGGAAGATTTCACAGGACAGGATAAAGTACTTTATCGAAACGACTAAAGTTACCTTGTCTCTGGAGAACACTCTTATCCGGGACTCTCGTTCCGTACCACCAAATACCCAAATATGTGTACGATTTCATGCTTTAAAGGTCGCCCTCTCTGGTTTTTCCTTCTCGCCACATGCGATTCGTCCACTTTGGAATGAGCGAGCGAGGTGGCGCAGTGGCCAGCACACTCGACTCGCACTCGAGGGAACGGCAGTTCAAAACCCGCGTCCGGCCATCCTGATTTAGGTTTTCCGTGATGTCCCTAAATCGCTCCAGGCAAATGCCAGGATGGTTCCTCTGAAAGGGCACGGCCGACTTCCTTCCCCGTCCTTCCCTAATCCGATCAGACCGATGGCCTCGCTGTTTGGTCTCTTCCCCCAAATAACCCAACCAAAGCAGTCCACTTCAAAAACTATACTCGGTCCCCTGGTCGGTAAGCTGTCGGTCGTCGCTATTACATCACACACTTCTCTGCAAAACCCGAAACAGTCGCACACGCAGTTGACAGATAAGTCAGTTTCCGATGCTGTTGCTCCCTACTCCAGCAGGGTACATGAATTATGCTGGTCTGGAGGGATAATTTGGAATAACCAGACCATGTATTCTTTCTGATAGGCGTTCGTTTGCCACAGTTTCCACAATGAAATTATTAAGGTATGTCACTATCAGAACTGTTCATACGAACTTTTGTAGACTTTGTCCCACCGCAGTCAACACAGTCCTTCCTTTCGTCATCCCGAATTAGTCCATATAAATTCAAACAATTTTCTACGTTACACAAGCATGGAACTATATTTTTCCACGTGAGGCACTCGGCTGAAGAAATGTCTACAACACCAGACATCCAGCTCACTACCGACATAAATCGTTTATTTTTCCCTAGCAACTCAAAGCTAATTTATCATCGCAACCGCTACCACAGTCGCGTGATCGATTTAGAATCACCCATTTTATTCATGTATCTACTTATTTACACGCCAAGATCCGTAGCACCAAATTGAGGGGCATACCTCCAAGGGCATGGAACACGTCAGTGCCTCAAAATTACAAGATAAATGTAATAACAGATAGAAATAAAATGTTTACGCATCCGGAAAAAGTCAAGCCAAAAGTGTAAGTAAACGCAACTATACAACAAGAAACGGCTTAATTTTTCAAGGAACTCCTCGACAGAATAGAAGAAGTGACCCATGTGGAAACTATTCAGTTTCAATTTGAAAGCGCTTGGATTTCTGCTAAAATTTTTGAATTCGAGTGGTAGCTTATTGAAAATGGATGCAGCAGTATACTGCACACCTTTTTGCACAAGAGTTAAGGAAGTCCGATCCAAATGCAGGTTTTATTTCTGCCGAGTATTAACCGAGTGAAAGCTGCTTAATCTCTGTAATAAGGTAATATTGTCAACAAGAAATGACAGTAAAGAATATACATATTGAGAGGCCAATGCCAAAATACCCAGACTCGTGAACAGGGGTCGACAAGAGGACCATAAACTTACACCACTTATTGCCCAAACCGACCGTTTCTCAGGCAAAAATATCCTTTCAGAATGGGAAGATTTACCCCAACATATAATACCATACGATAGAAGCGAATGGAAATAAGCAAAGTAGACTAATTTTCGTGTCTAACGATCGCTCCCTTCAGATACCGTTCGAATAGTAAAAATTGCAGCATTAAGTCTCTGAACAAGATCCTGAACGTTGGCTTTCTACGACAGATTATTACCTATCATAACACCTTAAACTGTTCAGTTTTACTAATCATATGCCCATTCTGTGAAATTAAAATGTCAGGTTTTGTTGAATTATGTTTTGCGTACAGCAAACAGAAATATTTTACATTTACCCATAATACTAGAGAGCATATCATTTGTATAAATAACGAACATTTAAACATTCATGGTGGTGTCTGTTTGTTCTATATCGTGTATCCCTACCACTTTCGCGCAACGATGCTCTGAGCGTGTTTTTTAGGGAATTAACTACTTTGAACCTGGGACCTGTTGCTGGTAAGGAGACGCCAGACTACACATGACATGTAGAATTCAGAAGAGTGCAGTGAGACTAGCGATGATATAACCAAATACTTAATGATCTCAGTGTCAGCTCCACTGCGCTCCCTGTAAAAGAATCTTAATACTAACTAAATTTAGTGGAAGGGGTTCAAGGCTTTCCTATTTTTAGTTAGCTGGTAAAATAACGTCGAAAAAGCAGTTAAATTTACCATTGGAAATTTTATTCTACTCACAAAACATTGTTTATAAATTGCACTATTGATAAAAGGAGATGATTTAATACAGGATGGTGAAAACCAACTGCGTTCAACAAAAATGTGAACGAATATTCCCTGAATGGGTTTCCAAGTTCTACAAAGGATCGAAGGATGATCTATGCCATTTCACATCTATAATCTAGGTTTAAATTAAGTTTCACAAAAGAGAAAACTATCAAAATGGTCTACAGTGACCCTCAATTATCTTTAATTACTTATCTAACTTGCCGTAAATTACAGTGGCTGATGTGGCTTCTCAATAACTACATAAAAGAAAAATCATCGCGTTTCAGATCTTTTCTTCAAGTGGCAAATGTGAACACCATGAGCTTTAATTTGCGATCGACACTAGCATTACGCAAAAAGGGGGTGTAACAGATGAGTCTTCTGCAGTTCTGAGTGAAGCCTTATGCGCTAAAAAATGCGGTATCGCGTGCGTTCATTACCTTGTCGGTGTTTGTCAGGGGCAGCGGCCAGCGCAGCTCCGGTCACCTCGCCGTCTCGGAAGCAACTCTCCTCTAGCTTCTCCTTCCTACATTTACCGAAGTTGGTTTAAAAAAAAAAACTATCTGGCTGTGTTTTCATCTGACCAATCAGGGTCCCAATGTTAACCTCAAGCTCTGTCTACAAAAATTCTGTCTATCCAATGAGAAATGTTATACTTTTCGTGGTGGGGCAATGTTTTTAAAGTTTGCAACGTAACCGAGACGCTAAAAAGTCTAACGCTAAAACGTGCGGGTGGTGTGGTCCTTCTAGCGTTATCGTAAGATCTATACTGTTCTTCTGGAGGGCTCTATCTTTTAACATGGGCTGGGGGATGGTCCTTGACGTACCTGAGACATGAAAAATTCTCACGCTAAAACTTTTGGGTGGTAGTTGCCCTTTTTGTGTTATCGTAAGATCTATACTGTTTTTCTGGAACGCTCTAGCTTTTAACATGGGCTGGGGGGTGGTCCTTGACGTAACAGAGACGCGAAAAAGTCTCACGCTAAAACGTGCGGGTGGTAGTCTTAGAGGTAGGCTGGCGCCGTGGGTGTCCAGTCCGTCCCTTATCGTAGGGCCTTCTAGCTTAACACAGTTCTGCTCTCGGCTTCTGTTCTCGTTTCTCCCCTCGGAACTGCGTCGGTTTCACAGTGGGAAGGTACGACATGCATTTAGGCATTCTTGTTTTAGTCTATGGTATTCCATTTGCTCATTCGTTACTCGTATTACTTTTGTTAATTTAATGTCACGATTTATTCGGAGCTATGTGACATACTACTGGATTTGCTTATCATGTCAGGGTTTTCATGGAAGGTGTTGGATTTGCCTGACACCTTACAAACAGGAGTGGTCCCAACACTGATACCTGGGGCAATCTGCACTCGAAAGTACCCCCCCTCAGACCCTATTGTTAAAGAGACTATTAACGTGTTACATTTGTTCACCGTAAACACATCTTGTATTGTCCCTTAAGAATTTTAATTAGTCTCTCAAGAGTTAGCCTCATGAGATGGTCTCATTGAGACCTGGTAGTCAAGGGAAGGCAGGATTCGCTTACGATAGTGAACGGGGCCGTAATCAGTAACTATCGGTTGCCTGTTACAGTTACACACAATTTATTTTAAACTAGGAATTCCAGACTCAACAATAAATAAAATAACACACGTTATTAATGAATGCCTGAACAACTGTGCAAATAATGGCGTTTTCAGTGAGCTACAATTTAGCAAATCACGTTTAAATACAGAGACAACAGGTTACGTTTGAAAAACAAGCCACTATGGTCTGGGTAGTAGGCCTTACACGCCTTAAGAAATTGTTTAAAACTCACTACAACTTACCTTTAATATTTCTATACCTGTAATTTGTAAGTCACTACAAACACAGCAGAAAGGATCAGAGGCCAGGAATGGCAGTAAATAAGATTTTAAAAGCTTATTGCGTAAATACAAATACATAATTAGCATTTTAAGGCAGGTGACCACAACCACGACTGAAGGCCTTACGTGGCAAGAAAGGCAATAATATAAAAAAAATTAGAAAACTGCTGTAAAACAGCAAATATAATAGCAAAGATTAATTAAAAGAAAAGCAACTGATCACAAAACGGATGAAAGAAGATGATGGTAAACTTTGTAACACAAGGGGCTACAGATGGTGCTCCAGGAATCGACCTCTGAGAAGGTCCGGCAACAAACACTTTCGCGACCGATGGGATAGGCAGCCAAGAGTTGCATTCACTTCACAAGATGGTTACTCTACTGGCAGTCTAACGAAAGACTAATGATAATCTTGTTGAAGCTACCTGATGTCCGCTAAACAAAAAGCGACGATGGAACAATACGCCAAAGCCAGAACCGGCGCTGGCCGGAGTGGCCGAGCGGTTCTAGAGGCTTCAGTCTGAAACCGCCCGACCGCTACGACCGCAGGTTCGAATCCTGCCTAGCTCATGGATGTGTGTGATGTCCTTATGTTAGTTAGGTTTAATTAGCTGTAAGTTCTATGGGACTGATGACCTCAGAAGTTAAGTCCCACAGTGCTCAGAGCCATTTGAACCATTTGAACCGGAACCGGCGGTCTGCACTACGCCCCAAGAATACTGTGCTTAGGCCGCCCGGAACGACAAAGGAACCACTACCACCAGAGTAGAAAGCACTCCACTCGCCGCTCTTCGTCTCGGCGACACTACGAGCAGCAACGCGAACACAAGTCACTGGAGAATCGCGAGATATCACAATGGCGGCGGTTTCTCTACTTGGATTGAAATGCAGTCATCTTAAAGCTGGCCCGTTTACGACGAGGCCGTGCACCCTTGTGACCACAGTCCATGCGTGCCGCCGGCGTGTTCTGGCACTGCGCGGACCTGGCCCCAACCGAACTGGCCCACTCACGCGACCCGGAAAAACGACTACGTCGCCCTAAAGGTAAAGCAACGGTTACTACATACCGATAACCGCCGCTGCTGCCACTGGCGGACAGGCAACGCTTGTGAAACCAAATGGTGCCAGTCAACACGAGAAGAAAACAAACCGCAATCGCGCCAACTAAACGATACCGGCTGGCCTCCAACAGAGGGCAGAAACCTGCAAGCAGCACCAACGTGAGCCGCAGCACGCCTCGGTCACAGTCTCGACGAGCGCAATAAGCTAGTCTGCTACGGGGTTTAGCCTCGAAAGAGTTAAAAGATACTCTTGAGTCGTTTGGATACAAACTTTGAAAATGTTATCGGCCTGTTGGAAAAAGTAAGTGTCTCGCCGGTTTGGGTGAAGATGGATCTCACCGTGTGGAGGGAAAAGCGGAACACAAATTGGAGATGAAACGTAGAATTTTGTGGGTAGTATCATCTGAGGCTACGGATAATTGAATTCTCGGACTGGTTTCTCCTGTCTGTTTATTTTCTGCGGACGCAGTGGCTCAACATTCACCAGCTTGATAGCCGAACGTCTTGTAGGTGTGCCGTGTCTTATTTAGTTGGAGATTTTCCGTTCATTTGTGGAAGATGAGTGACTTTACCACGTGAAGTCACTATGTGATTTTTTAAGTTAGATTAGAGCACGCACTAAGAAAATAGTGGCGTTGCGTTGGTGTATTGTGGTACTAGAAATGAAAGCAAGCACTTAGGAATCATGCCTCAGCGATTTCGTGTCAGAACGCATTTTGTGAGTTCAGCGTAAGCGTCGTTTACTGTAACAAATATTGGAAATGTCTCTAGAGATACGCTGTAAGTGTTATTACTGTTGCGAGGAGAGCCGGCGTCATACGTCGTTAATATAGTACTGAAAACCAGTCGGATGTTGTCGGAGATTTGAATACATATGTAACAAGTGCTGTGCGATTAAATATTGCCATGGTGAAATCGTATGTATGTGTGTATGTAGAATACGAGTCAGCTAAAGATTATTGCAGCTTGCTCATTGAAAATCGTTTCAATAAAGACATGTTGCTGCTCAATAATACATCGTCTGACGTGACAGAGTTCGCCATTCCACTTTCTCAACAATTTCGTTAGAAAGAAGCCTGCTGCTACATCTTTGCACTGGCGTTTGTCCTCACCATGGCAACCACTAGTTCGCCTCTCGACTTTACAACAACTGCAGTGGAAAGAAGCCTGCTGCCTCATCTGTGGAACAGCGTCCAACTTCATCATGGCAACCAGCGATTCCAAATGGTTCACTAACAGGCCTTGAGAGGACAACCCATGTACTGCCAAACCGAAGTATTTTTAACGCTTCTTAATTGACAATAGCTGTTTAATAAGCTAAGTTTAGTGTGTATTTATTTTTAATTCTTGACAATGTTCTTTTAACTAAGAAATTTTACATTGTTATTCGACTTATAACTCATTAGTTAGTAATGACATCATGCCGTCAGAAGTGGGCGGAGCCTCCATTATATATAGTAAGACGTGCACTGGTTTCTCCAGTAGTGATTCTGCAACAGAAAGAGGTTCCTACTAAATGGTAATTCTTCGTTTTATTGCTTTATAACTTTATGTATTTTCTTTCATGTATGTAGCCCTCTAATTATAGCTTTGTATACAACCTGTACGTCTGAAGATGACGACAGCAGTGGTCGAAACCGGTCACCTTGATAAATAAATCGTGATCGAGATTGTTTTTAATAGTAAATATTTGTAATTGATATGTGTGCCAAATTTGACTGAAATCGTTCCAGTGGTTAAGTATGAGCCTCTTGCTCGTGGCTTTGCAAGCGCACGCAAATGTCAAACATGTTTCACACATATTTAATATGTTTCACCCATATTTAATATATTTCACGCGTATTTGTACTTATATTTGCACATATATTTCATACATGAGCTTCACTTTCATTTCCACGCAGCTCAATGTTTATTACGTCACATGTCCTGAACTGTGTGTCGTTTGGTGATACAATTTTGTAGGCACAGCCAGTGTTATGTGTGCTTGCTGTCTGCGAAACGTCTTGCGAACAGAGTTGGTAGGAACGAAGTATAAGCAATACATTTAACGACTAGCATGATGCGGTAGCTTGCCACGCATTTAGTGTCTATGACTTTGTATCACCTGAAATATGGGTCGTATAGTGGCGTAGTTTTGCTCGTAAATTAATTGGTATATCTGAATACCACCTGCGGAATATGTTACGAATACAGTTAGTACTAAAGAAGAAATAAATTAAAACGTCATGTGTCATATGGTAGTTTTATTTCTTGAACACCGAAAATGTAGTAAGCGACAAATCTTTTTTCCGTTCATCATTTTGTGAGGCTCGACGGTAAGACTATGTTTCGTAAATATTTGGAATTATGTGAAGAGTTTGTTGCAACTCCTTAAGTGCTCTCATTCCCCACCTAAAGTATGGCTTTTCTAGCGTCATGGGCTACACTGATTCCCCCCTCCCCCTTTGATAGGTTGTTGGATCTTAACTCCACACTAATTCTTTCGAGACTAAATGATAGGTGTACCATGTTTTGTTGAAATCGGTCCAATGGTTTAGGAGGAGATGTGGAACATACATTTTTATAATTTGTCTTCCTGTGGTCAAATACACTACTGGCCACTAAAATTGCTACACGAAGAAGAAATACAGATGATAAACGGGTATTCATTGCACAAAAATATTATACTGGTACTGACTTGTTATATTTTCACGCAATTTGGGTACATAGATCATGAGAAATGCCCATGCACCTACAACACGATACCACAGATCATCAAGGGTAGTGACTGGTGTATTGTGACGAGCCAGTTGCTCGGCCACCATTGACCAGACGTTTTCAGTTGGCGAGAAATCTGGAGAATGTGCTGGCCAGGGCAGCAGTCGAACATTTTCCGTATCCAGAAAGGCCCGTACAGGACCTGCAACATGCGGTCGCGCATTATCCTGCTGAAATGTAGGGTTTCGAAGGGATCGAATGAAGGGTAGAGCCACGGGTCGTAACACATCTGAAATGTAACGTCCACTGTTCAAAGTGCCGTCAATGCGAACAAGAGGTGACCGAGACGTGTAACCAATGGCACCTCATACCATCGCGCCGGGTGATACGCCAGTGTGGCGATGACGAATACACGCTTCCAATGTGCGATGTCGCGAAACACGGATGATACCATCATGCTGCTGTAAACAGAAGCTGAATTCATCCGAAAAAATGACGTTTTGCCGTTCGTGCACCCAGGTTCGTCGTTGAGTTCACATCACAGGCGTTCCGGGCTGTGATGCAGCGTCAAGGGTAACCGCAGCCACGGTATCAGAGCTGATAGTCCACGCTGCTGGAAACGTCGTCGAACTGTTCGTGCAGATGGTTGTTGTCTTGCAAACGTCCCCATCTGTTGACTACGGGACCGAGACGTGGCTGCACGATCCGTTACAGCCATGCGGATAAGATGCCTGACATCTCGACTGCTAGTGATACGAGGCCTTTGGGATCCAACACGGCGTTCCGTATTATCCTCCTCATTCCGCTAACAGATCTCGACCAACGCGAGCAGCAATGTCGCGATACGATAAACCGAAATCGCGATAAGCTACAATCCGACCTTTAACAAAGAGGGAAACGTGATGGTACGCATTTCTCCTCCTTACACGAGGCATCACAACAACGATTGACCAGGTAACGCCGGTCAACTGCTGTTTGTGTATGAGAAATCGGTTGGAAATTTTCCTCATGTCAGCACTTTATAGGTGTCGCCACCGGCGCCAGCCTTGTGTGAATGCTCTGAAAACCTAATCATTTGCATATCACAGCATCTTCTTCCTGTCGGTTAAATTTCGCGTCTGTAGCACGTCATCATCATGGTGTAGCAATTTTAATGGCCAGTAGTGTATTACAAATGAGAAACGAAGAGATACCGATGTCCCGACAGTTAGGAAAGATGCTTACGGAAGCGAAATGAGTGAGTGGATTTGTCGTCATTCTACGTAGGATGGACGTTGTAAGCTAAGACACCATCCACCGCATTAGCTTTTCGTAATGCTCCGTGTACGGCTACAGATAGCGTAGTCAAATATTATAACCGACAAACGATATCAATGTACAGACGAGACTTGCTTACAAAAGTGGACCCAGTACTGATCCGTGTGGAGCAGCAACACTGAGTGGATTTCCCGGCTTTCCGCGCAGAACGGCCGGTGTACCACGAGACGCCTTCCGCAGCGCTCGTGTCAGTTAATGACGGCAGCGACCTCTCGCGGCCTCAGCCGCCCTCATTAAGCGCAACTCGCGGGTCGCAATACCTGCCGCCCCCACCTGCGTTATGGCGCGGAGGCCCCGCTGTGACCGGCCGCCGCAATATCCTGTCTCTCTGTGTGCGGCTGGCAGCACCGGGGGACCGCAGTCCAGCCTTCTTCATCCCTCTCTCTATGGGGCGCGGCCCGCCGTAACACATCCCGACAGCTAATGAAGCGCGCTGTAAATCTAGTGAAAGCGCCTCAACTAACCACCTATAACGAGCATAGGCAAAATATAGCTACATATGCGTCAAATTTAAACATGTGATACTGGATGCACTACTGAAACAGGGAAGCAGTGGTCGGAAATGTATATTTATTGTGTTATCAACATACACAGAAAAACTTTGAGGTTTGCCGATGACATTCTAATTCTGTCAGAGACAGCAAAGGACTTGCAAGAGCAGTTGATCGGACTGGACAGTGTCTTGAAAGGAGGGTATAAGTTGAACATCAACAAAAGCAAAACGAGGATAATGGATGTAGCCGAATTAAATCGGGTGATGCTGAGGGAAATAGATTAGGAAGTGAGACACTTAAAGTAGTAAAGGAGTTTTGCAATTTGGGGAGCAAAATAACTGATGATGGTCGAAGTAGAGAGGATATAAAATGTAGAATGGCAATGGCAGGGAAAGTGTTTCTGAAGAAGAGAAATTGGTTAACATCGAGTATTGATTTAAGTTGGTTGGTTGGTTGGTTTGGGGAAGGAGACCAGACAGCGTGGTCATCGGTCTCATCGGATTAGGGAAGGATGGGGAAGGAAGTCGGCCGTGTCCTTTCAGAGGAACCATCCCGGCATTAGCCTGGAGTGATTTAGGGAAATCACGGAAAACCTAAATCAGGATGGCCGGACGCGGGATTGAACCGTCGTCCTCCCGAATGCGAGTCCAGTGTCTAACCACTGCGCCACCTCGCTCGGTATTGATTTAAGTGTCAGGAAGTCATTTCTGAAAGTATTTGTAAGGAGTGTAGCCATGTATGGAAGTGAAACGTGGACGATAAATAGTTTGGACAAGAAGAGAATAGAAGCTTTTGAAATGTGTTGCTACAGAAGAATGCTGAAGGTTAGATGGGTAGATCACATAACTAATGAGGAGGTATTGAATAGAATTGGGGAGAAGAGGAGTTTGTGGCACAGCTTGACTAGAAGAAGGGATCGGTTGGTAGGACATATTCTCAGGCATCAGGGGATCACCAATTTAGTACTGGAGGGCAGCGTGGAGGGTAAAAATCGTTGAGGGAGACCAAGAAATGAATACACCATAGAGATTCAGAAGGATGTAGGCTGCAGTAGGTACTGGGAGATGAAGAAGCTGGCACAGAATAGAGTAGCATGGAGAGCTGCATCAAACCAGTCTCAGGACTGAAGACCACAACAACAATCAACATACACAGCTTGCACCGCATAACAAAGAGCAAGTTCAAAACGACGACCGCCAGTCTCAATACGTGTATTGCGCCGCCACATGAAGTTCTGCCACACTCTCGCGAAGATCCCGGAGTCGGTTGGACCCTGGAAGAGGTAGTGGATGATAAACAGCGCAGAACTCCGACCACCAAATAGACATACTGTACACAAGTTGGCTCAAAACGTATGTGTCATGTGACGACCACATGCACCGCACCAGCGCGCTAACCTATGCCGCACGCTCACCACCACCCCTATTGTCAATTGTATCAGATAGCTTCGTCCGTGGTGAGATGTTCAAATTGTTCAGATGGCTCTGAGCACTATGGCACTTAACATCTGAGGTCATCAGTCCCCTAGAGCTTAGAACTACATAAACCTAACCAACCTAAGGACATCACACACATCCATGCCCGAGGCAGGGTTCGAATCCTGAAGCGCCTAGAACCGCTCGGCCACACCGGCCGGCGGTGAGATGTTACTGTGCGCAGATCATGACGCGTAGTCAAAGATGGAACGTTACTCGTCACAAGTGTTGACAGACAGGCATTTAATACATGGTGCGGCAGTATGTAGTGCCCATAGTGCATCACGAATGTACACAGAATGCTTGCCCAATAGGCGTAATCTTAAATTGAAGAAGTTTATCCCCATGAATACCAACCTACGAGACAAGGGGTAGTTCACGCCAAAGAGGCCAGACTTTGAGCAGGCTGTCATTGATCGCGTGGCCGACCACCCAGCAATAAGCACCCAACAACTTTCCCTTGAAACGCACACTTCGAAGAACACAGGGTACGGTGTATTGTGGAGCAGGTATTACAACCCTCTCATAAAGAGTACGTGCAAGCACTGGGGTCAACGGAGTTTCGGACCCCCGTGTTCACTTCTGTGGATGGAGTATCCACAGCAGTGCTAAAGTGTCGAACTCTGTGCAGTTTGTATTGCTCACGGATGAGGCCTCGTTCACCAGTGATGGAGTTTCCAACAGCCATGTCTCGAGTGAGAACAATCCCCTGGCCACCAGCAACGATTCTGTGCCGACGTGTGGGTGGACATTGTCCACAATCACCTAATAGGACGTTGTCTGCTGCATCTCCCTTTGACTGGTTCCGCTATCACCTGCTTCACTATGATCCAAAAGGTTTGAGACATCTTTTATTCCCCGGAAGCGACAATACGATGCATGGTGAAGGCTATCTTGCATCACCGTTAGTAGCCCCCTCTTCTGTTCTACTTACAAATGCAGCGAGTCAAAAAACGACTGCCTATAAGCTTTCATACGACCGTTCACTTGCTGTTTTTTGTCTTCGCCGACCTCACGAGTGATGTCTTGGTCATGGTAGAACCGTTCTGTAGTCTGACGCCAAAGGTTGTTCTAACAAGAGTAATCAGATAAATTATTTGTTCAGAAACATATTTAGTCTCAATCTTTGTCTGCGACTAGCTTAGCGCCCACCGCTTCGCTCGCGAAAGCTGTATGGTCTGCACAGATTTTATCGAATTTTTATGTTGTTCACAAACTGCAAAACCTGAACTTTTCACGCCAATTAAGCCCAGAGAAGTGATTCTGGTAACTGGAGTCTGAAATTCTTTTTAATCATGCGTTCTGCATTCTTGTGGAGATATTTCTGTAGACACTTTCATCCCCTGACACATATGTGTTTGTATTTAACAGAGAAGTGAAACACCAATTTGTATAGATGTAGCTTGAAAGCTTTTCAATGTAACGAAATATTTTCTTAATCCCCTATTTCAAGCCATTAGCGAATGAATTCCCGAAACCAGTGAAACTTCTATTTTTTTTTTATTTGTAACAGAGTAGCCAGATACAAATTTTCATAGATTTAGGTTCAAAAATGCTTTCATAATGAAACAGCTTTCATAATCGTTTCATCCCCCATTTCACTCTCTTAAATTGTTAAATTTCCAAAAATACTGAAACTTGTATTTTTATTTCTAACTGAGAAGTCAAATACTAATTTTCATAGACGTAGCTTTAAAAACGCTTTATTAGTTCCTAAATCAAGGTTTATTTTCAAAAAATGTATTACACACTATTTCCCCCTTTTCGTGGTTGAATTTCAGCAAATGCTGAAACACGTATTTTTTTTTTATTTCTAAATGAGAAATGAAATACTTTTCGTAGTTCCCGCTTCAAAATTCTCTCAATAACGACATATTGTCACAAACTCTTTGATACCCTGTGTCACCCACTTATGAGTAGAATTTCGAACAATCCCTTGTCAAACGATGACTACAGTGAAGATCCACATCCTCTTCAAATTTAAAGTTTATACCCTGAGCGGTGTGGGCTGGGCGTTGATGTGTCAGAGACTCAGTCTGACCCTATTTCACCTCCTAAGCGGATGAATTTTCAAAAACAGAGAAACAGTTACTTTTTATTTCCAAGCGAGAAGCCAAATTCCAAATTTCTTAGATTTATCTTTAAAAATGCTTTCGCAATGAGGTATTTTCATAAAACATTTCACTACACATTTGACCCACTGATTGGTTGAATCTCCAGAGACAGTGAAACGAGAAGAGAGCTCTCCGTCCAAAAAGACCTTGGAAGGCCCAGTAGTACCGATCGGCCGCCATGTCATCCTCAACCGATAGGCGTCACTGGATGCGGATATGGGGGGCACGTGGTCAGCAAGCCGCTCTCGAGCCTGTTGCAGTTTTCGGTCCTCAACTGGCCTCACTAGGGCTGAGTGCAGCCCCCTCGCCAACACGGCTCGGGAGACCCGGAGGGCCACCCATCCAAGCGCTAGCCCAGCCCGACAGCGGTTAATTAGCTTTGGTAATGTGACGGGAACTGGAATTACCACTGCGGCAAGGCCGTTGGCTAAACAGCAAAGTGCGTCTTTTTGTATTTGTAACAGAGAACGTAAATACAACTTTTCATAGATTTAGCTTCAAAATTATATTTGCATATAAACTTTCATCGCCTATTTCACACACTGCGCCCCTTGGGGTTGAATTACCAAAAAGAGTGAAAGATGCAATTTTTTTTCCTAACCGAGAAGACACATTCAATTTTTCGTAGATTTAGCTTTAAAAATCCGTTCCTAATTAAATATTTCATAAAACATTTCATCCCCTATTTCTCCCCCTCAGGTGTTAAATTTCCAAAAACAAAGGACACGTATTTTTTGTTTGTAACCGTGAAGTCAAATACCAATTTGCATAGATGCAACTATAAAAATAATTTAGTGGTTCATCTACATCAACATCTACATTTATACTCCGCAAACCACGCAACAGACTGTGGCGGAGGGCACTTTACGTGCCACTGTCATTACCTCCCTTTCCTGTTCCAGTCGCGTATGGTTCGCGGGAAGAACGACTGCGGGAAAGCCTCGGTGCGCTCTCGAATCTTTCTTATTTTACATTTGTGCTCTCCTCGGGAGGTATAAGTAGGGGGAATCAATATATTCGATACCTCGTCCAGAAACGCACTTTGTCGAAACCTGGACAGCACGCTACACCGCGATGCAGACCGCCTCTCTTGCAGAGTCTGCCACTTGATTAATTAAAACTTGCGGTCTGAATTGCCGCGGTCCATATATAAAACTACTTCTCCTTCCTGACGTTTCCTTGCCTACTGCGGGCAAGGTGAGTCGCCGACTCACCTCAGAAGATGCTGCCCGCAGTAGGCAACGAAACGTCAGGAAGGAGAAGTAGTTTTATATATGGACCACGGCAATTCAGCCCGGAAGTTTTACTTAATGAAGGCGCCGGCCGTGAAAGCTTACATGTTATAATCTGCCACTAGAGTTTGTTAAACATCTCCGTAACGCTATCACGCTTACCAAATAACCCTGTGACGATACGCGCCGCTCTTTTTTGGACCTTCTCTATCTCCTCTGTCAACCCGACCTGGTACGGATCCCACACTGATGAGCAATACTCAAGTACAGGTCGAACGAGTGTTTTGGACTACATATTGTAAGGACTCTCCCAATGAATCTCAACCTGGCACCCACCTTACCAACAGTTAATTTTTTATGATCATTCCACTTCAAATCGTTCTGTACGCACACTCCCAGATATTTTACAGAAGTAACTGCTACCAATGTTTGTTCCGCTATCATACAATAAAGGATCCTTGTTTCTATGTATCAGCAATACATTACATTTGTCTATGTTAACAATGGTTTATTTTCAAAAGATTGTGACCAACTATTTCACCGCCATAGAGGCTAAATTTTCAAAACAGCTGAAACACGTATTTCTTTATTTCTGAGCGCGAAACCAAACACCAATTTTCGTAGGTCTAGCATCAAATTTGCCTCAGTAGCTACACTTGTCAAGAGCTTTTCGTGGCTTATTGCGTCCTCTTAGGGGTGGAATCGCGCGGAAACAGGCTCGTAGACGCGTGCGACGACCCTCGCGCCCGGCAGGGCTCGCCGTCGGTGGCAAGGCGCCGGGCAGGCTGCAGTCGTGGCGGAACACACGGAGCGGCGACACCGGGGGGAGGCGGCTCGCTGCCGAGGCGCTCGGCCGGCCGACGTCTGCCGCCGCCGGAGCGCGGGGCTGCCGGCAGCGGCCAACGTGCCGCCAGTGGCCGGGGTCGCAGCGCGAGGCGGGCCGCGAGCTACAGCCGCCTGGCAGCCCCGCAACCCGCGACGCACTGCGCCGCAGTCCGCGCCGGGCGCAGCACCAGAGGCCGGTCGGCTCCCGGGCGTACCATGACCCTCCCACACGCAAACAGAGAGGAGGACTGCACCGTGCTTTTACTCTCAGAATCTTTTCTTAAGGAATTTACTTCCTTTACTGGCGATTCACCAAGAGCATGAACACATTTTATCACATTATGTGAGCGTGCAAGTACCTGCCAATGGGTAACTGATGTAAACAAATTTCTTTTCAACAAATGGAAATTTTATTCCCAAACACCCTGTCCTGTTTTTTGACAGATTTAAAAATTATAATCAGAAAGCACAATCTAAATATCAACTCACAATTTATTGATTGGCGACTCCGTGGAGTGTTCTGTGCACCACGACCAAATACTGGATAGAATTGGACAACAAGCATAGAGCGATCACAGTTTGTTGATACCAGTGCCTACCAATTTCAATTGCATATTACAGCACTGAGGATGGTCACTAAGTGACCGTAAATCGATTTTGCGGATAACAAAACAAAAAAATACGACCAATGCTGATTCTCCTTCCAATTCTAACTTACAATTTATTCAGAGCCAGAAATAACTTTTTGACAGTATGAGCTTTCGGGCTGAGAACCTTGTCGCTCCCTTTTAACACGGCCGTAGTCACGACCGCTCACAGCAACCTCTGAAAGACTACACTGGTGCAAATCTGCAACACAGCAAATTACTTTAAACTAAAAATTTTAACAACTGACCCAAACACATTAACTATGCACCCCGTAAGAGCCATGTAGATGGTACAAAACACTCAAATTGAAATTATTTACCACCGAAAGTGTAACTTGTTTTTAAAAGAAAACTCTTACAGTGGAAATGTGGCAACTTTATGTACTAAAATGACCATTTAAAAAACCCATGAAATGCAGTCTTCCACAAAATGTACAGACATGCTCTACATTACACATATACCGCCTCTCAATATGATAGGCAAGATAAAAACATATTTCAGGAAATCGGCCTTTACACCTCAAGCAATAAATTCGTTAACACCGAATCCGACCAACATGACAGACGCAGCTATTAACGTACGACACACAGACAGGCAGACAGACACTAACTGCCTAACAATTGCGGACGAGAGACAGACGAGCAAGCTACGGACGAGAGACTGACCAAGACAACAACTAGAATTTAACAAGTAAATGAAACAACATATCACGAACCACTTCTAATAAACTATGATGTCTCGGGAAGACCTGGCACAGCACCCCCAAAACGCTCTCCCGAACCGTCCGTTGCCAGCCGCTTCAACGGACGCAGGAAGGCGCGCCGATCTCCCGTCTCACGGCGTCGCAACCCGCACCGGCCAGACCGATGTCGTGGGTTGACTCCTGTTGCTCTCGTGACGACCGCGAAGCCACTACCCCTCGCTATACGGCACGGCCCACTGGACTCACGTGGTGACCTCACATGAACCGACGGACGAGTCGTCTCGTGTCTCAGTGCGCGACCGACCAATCGATCGATTCAACCGCGAACGCCCATTGCCTGAACAAACTCGAGCAGACTGGCGGCCTAACACATACTAGCATTCCGGACGACAGACAGACACTGACTGCCCCACACTGACCCGACTGACTAACTCACCAGACTCGCCTGCTAACGAGCTCATAGCACCCCCTTAAATGCACGTGAACAGGGTACCTTTGCCGGATCCTGTACACCTCCCGCAAACTCGATCCGCCTCACCCACTTGTCTCGCCCATCATCTCCCAAGCCCGCCCGCTGCCGCGCATGTATTCTCACGTCCCACCCGGTCTCCATCTCTCCACCCTCCTTACCCTCTCCCAAGGTGGCTTCCGGCAGCTCCCCCTCCCTGATGATGTCCTCCTCCCCTCCATCTATCCCTCCTATCAACTTTGATCCTCCCTCCCTCTTCCTCTGTCTGTTCCTTTGGGCACTCTCCCTCTCTCCTCCCTTTCTCCCCACCCCTCCCCCGGGCTTCCCCTCCCCGGTCCCTCTCCCCCTCCTCCCATCTCCTCAGCCATTGGCATCTTTGTTCTCCCCTCCCCACCCTCTCCCCCCTCACCTTTCTTCCCCTCTTGGCAAGTCCCCGGACTCGCACACGCTACGTGGACTTTCGCGCGCAGGAGATCATCGCCATCTGTGTCTCGTGTGTGTGTGAGGTCGTTTTGTGTTTTTAGTGTCCGCCGTCACGCTTCTACGTTCACTTGTGCCATCGGATTCGACAGTGTTCTGTGTGCCGTGTCAACGTGTTTTCGGTGTCGTTATCGTCGAGTGTGAACGGCTCCATGTATTTTTTTTGTGTATCTGTGACCACTATTTTTTAGCCCGTCACTATGTTCATTCTGTTTCTCCAACCTGTGTTCTGTCATTGTCAACACTATGGGTGAAGAGCGGCGTAGCATGCCGCTGACAGCCTACCTGTTTGTAAAGGTATTAAAATAACAATAAAGGAAAAAAAAGTACCTTTGCCCTTTCCCACCAGAGGGAGACACCAAAGCTGCGATTGCCACAGCGGTGCCACCTTCAGAAACGGAGGGCGACTGCTTCACACAACGTGCTGCGGCCCGCTCTACAAAACAGGAATTTTTACCACGGCTCAAGGACGATTTCTTAAAGAGAATGAATAGAGTTCTGCAATAATCCTCACATATTGCGAAAATACATGTCTGCGTGTGTATACTAGATATGCCCCACAGAGCTACTCTCGGTCGAATACTTATTCATAAAAAAGCTACCTGACTACATAGCATTGCCTGCGTATGATTTTATTCATTGTACTATAAGACCATCTCTGTCGTCCCCCCTCCTCTCTTCCCTTCTTCACATCTGCCTCCCCAACCTAATTTTGCCTGCCGTGGTGGCCGTGCGGTTCTAGGCACTTCAGTCCGGAAACGTGAGACTGCTGCAGTCGCAGGTTCGAATCATGGCTCGGGCATGGATGTGTGTGATGTGCTTAGGTTAGTTAGGTTTAAGTACTTCTAATTTCTAGGGGACTGGCGACCTGAGAAGATAAGTCCCACAGTGCTCAGAGCCATTTGAACCACCTAATTTCACCTCCTCCTGCTCTCCTGCTCTCCGTCAACATCCACCTCATCTCCTCCTCCTCCTCCCCCTCTCCCTGTTCATCTCCTGTCCGTCCCTTTCTGTGTCCATCTCCTCCTCTAGCCTCTCTCCTTCCATCTCCACCTCTTTCCTTTCTCTGTTCAATTCCTCCTCCGTACCTTCGTCTCCTCCTCCACCGTCTTTATGCCGTCTCCTTCTTTCCCCCGTCTCTGTCCATCTGCTCCTTTTTTGTTTCTCTGTCCATCTCTTCCTCTTCCCTCTCTGTATCCATATCCTCCTCCCTTCTCTGTCCACCTCCTCTTCGTTTCTCTGTCTCTTCCTCTCTCCTCCATCTGTCCATGTTCCCGTATCTCAGTACAACTCCTCCTCCTATCTGTGCGCATCTGCTCCTTGTCCTCCCCTGGTGGCTGGGTGGTCAGCGCAACATAATGTCAATACTAAGTGCCCGGGTTCGATACCCGGCTGTGTCAGAGATTTTCTCCGCTCAGGGACTGGATGTTATGTTGTCCTTATCATCATTATTTCATCCCCATCGACGCGCGAGGCGCCAAGGTGGCGTCGAATCGAAAGACTTGCACCCGGCGAACGGTCTACCCGACGGGAAGCCCTAGTCACACGACATTTACACCTCCTCCTTCCCCCTCGCTGTCCGTCCTTCTCTTTATCCCCCATTCTCTCCATGTTATCATACTCACCCCACTAGGAACCTGGTGGTTCTTTTCCCTACAGTATTTTTCTCCATACTCTAATTATTATGTGCACGAATTTTGATTGTAATCGTTACAGGAGCGTAGGGTGATTTTTTACCCGTGGATTTGCTCGCATTACTCACATGTCAAATATATTTCATACATATTTAACATATTTCACACGTGTTAGTACGCATATTTTACCTGTATGTCTAGTTAATTTCGACCTGCAGTTCCATTTGCACGAGCTCAATGTTTATGACGCCGTATCTACTGAACTGTGCGGTGTACAATGATATAATTTTGCAGGTACGTCCAGTGTTATATCTGGCTATTGTCTGTGAAATGGGTTACGAATAGTGTCAGTTGTAAAGCTGTAATAAATTAAAATGTCAAGGATGATGCGACGGATTTTCACGCATTCTTGTATTTAACGTCACATCTCCTGAACTATGACTCGTACAATGACTTTTTTTTCGCACATTCAACGAGGGAAGTGCATACTGTCTGCGAAAAAGGTCGAGAATTGAGGTAGTAGAACATAAGTATTAAATTTAAACGTCTTGCATGATGTTGCGGGTTTTCACGCATCTCAGCGTTTATGACGACATATCTCCTGAACTTGTGTCGTAGAATGATGTAACATTTCGGGTGTATTCAGTGGTATGTCTTAACACATTTTGCACAGTATGCAACGAATACATTTACTAACAGAGAAGTTATAAATTAAAACGTCATCATACACGCTGCAGTTTCATCACTTGAACAGCTAAAATTTAGTAATCGATATACTTTTTTTCTTTCACTATTTTGTAGGGGAGTCAGCGACAAAAAGTTTCGTAAGGGTTTGAAATCGTGTGGAAAGTTTTTTGCAAGTGTATAACACGGAATCGCAAGTTCAATCTCTAGTGAAGCTCATTTGAAAGTATCATGGTAACCACTCTGACAGGAAAAATATTAGCTGCGAACGACTCACCATGCCCATCACGAAGGCAACAGAAAATGTTTATCCACGAGGTGCAGAGATTAACCCTCTTTGGGGTGTATGTATTACGCTTCACAAAATGGACGTCAACATTTGTAAGGTGTCAGGCAAATCCAACAACTTCCATGAAAACCCTGACATGATAAGCAAATCCAGTAGTATGTCACATAGCTCCGAATAAATCGTGACATTAAATTAACCAAAGTAATACGAGTAACGAGTGAGCAAATGGAATACCACAGACTAATACAAGAATGCCTAAATACATGTCGTACCTTCCCACCGTGAGGCAGACGCAGTTCCGAGGGGAGAAACGAGGACAGAATCCGAGAGCAGAACCGTGTTAAGCTAGAAGGCCCTACGATAACGGACGGACTGGACTCCCAGGTCGCCAGCCTTCCTCTAAGACTTCCACCCGCACGTTTTAGAGTGAGACTTTTTCGCGTCTCTGTTACGTCAAGAACCACCCCCCAGCCCATATTAAAAGGTAGAGCCATCCAGAAGAACAGTATAGATCTTACGATAACGCTAAAAAGACCACACCACCCGCACGTTTTAGCATGAGACTTTTTAGCGTCTCTGTAACGTTGAAAAATTTAAAAACATTGCCCCACCACGAAAAGTATAACGTTTCTCATTGGATAGTCAGAATTTTTGTAGGCGGAGCTTAAGGTTAATATTGAGACCCTGATTGGTCAGATGAAAACACAGCCAGATAGTTTTTTTCTTTTAAACCAACTTCGGTAAATGTAGTAAGGAGAAGTTAGAGGAGAGAGTTGCTTCCGAGACGGCGAGCTGGTTGGCTGGTGCGCCGGCCGCTGTCGCCCTGACGCTGCCTAAACACCGACAAGGTAATGAACGCACGCGATGCCGCATTTTTGAGCGCATAAGGCTTCACTCAGAACTGTAGAAGACTCATCTGTTACACCCCCTTTTTGCGTAATACTAGTGTCGATCGTTAATTAAAACTCATGGTGTTCACATTTGCCACTTGAAGAAAAGATCTGAAACGCGGTGATTTTTCTTTTATATAGATATTGAGAAGCCACATCAGCCACTGTAATTTACGACAAGTTAAATAAGTAATTAAAGATCATTGAGGGTCATTGTAGACCAATTTTATAGTTTTCTCTTTTGTGAAACTTAAATTAAACCTAGATTATAGATGTGAAATGGCATAGGTCATCCTTCGATCGATTGTAGAACTTGGAAACCCATACAGGGAATATTCGTTCACATTTTTGTTGAACGCAGTTGGTTTTTACCATCCTGTATTAAACATTTCCTTTTATCAATAGTGCAATTTATAAACGATGTTTTGTGAGTAGAATAAAATTTCCAATGGTAAACTTAACTGATTTTTCGAAGTTATTTTACCAGCTAACTAAAAATAGGAAAGCCTTGAACTCTTTCCACTAAATTTAGTTAGTATTAAGATTCTTTTACAGGGAGTGCAGTGGAGCTGACGCTGAGATCATTTAGTATTTGGTTATATCATCGCTAGTCTCACTGAACTCTTCTGAATTCTACATGTCATGTGTGGTCTGGCGTCTCCATACCAGCAACAGGTCCCAGGTTCAAACTAGTTAATTCCCTAAAAAACACGCTCAGAGCGTCGTTGCGCGAAAGTGGTAGGGAGACACGATATAGAATAATCAGACACCACCATGAATGTTTAGACATTCAAGAAATGTTTAAACCAAGGCATTAACCTGCACCAAGAAGACAGAAATGAAAAATGGCGCTCCAAAGCGATCAGAAATATGGACACCATCAAGGTCTAAGGCGAACTCTTTGTTACAAACCGTGCGGATGCTCAGCTGGGTATCCACTCTTAAGGAATGCGTGTTGGTGTAACGGGTTGGTGGGGACTGAAGCAACCGAATGTGAAACAGTCTGTCGTGGAGCTTATCGTGAAAATTGCTGTCCTTTAAGTCGCAGCTGCAGATGTTTTATAGGCACGGAAAAAACATCCAGAGGCTGAATTTGTCCATTAGTTTCAGATGGTATGAAATGCAATGTTACACACTTTTCAGGAGGGATAGTTTCCAGAGCAGGACTCATGCAAAAGTAAGTGTTTTGACCAGCTATTAGCCAAAAGCAGTGCTTGTACCAAAGCTGTAGTTCTCTTATGCTCATTTTTCCACTCTTGCTTGCAGTAAAATAAATATTTCTCACTCTTCCTTGTGTTCCTCTCAAACGAAATTTCCGCTTCTACAACTATTGTTGTAGATATAACGCGATGTTTGCTTTGTTAATCTTTGCCACACCTCTGCATGGTATCGACACCAGAAGCACTGTAGCACTGTTGTGAGGTACCCATGGACTAAGCAGCTCAGGTACGCTCCATAGCTGTGCTCAGCTCCAGTCCTGCCCCCTCTTGCCAGTATCAGCCAATATGATGGTCGCATGGTAGACAACATGTGGTGTGTCTAATGCTGTATATATCATTGGCCTTTTCCCACCTCTCGCTCTAGGGCTTCCTTGTAAATACTCTCATTCCTACATGCTGGATGACTGAAGAACGGTTAGTCGCGTGCCATGGGGTACACTGCTATTTCACCCCCAGCCTCGCCCCCTTTAATACGTTTGTGGTCCTTATCCCCACAGCAATAATTTCCAGATAGTAACTGACATATGTACGAAGTTTCGCTGAAATCGATCCAATGGTTTAGGAGAAGATTTGAAATATACTCTACTGGCCATTAAAATTGCGACACCAAGAAGAAATGCAGATGATAAAAGGATATTCATTGGACAAATATATTACACTAGAACTGACATCTGATAGCATTTTCACGCAATTTGGGTGCATAGATCCTGAGAAATTAGTACCCAGAACAACCACCTCTGGCCATAATAACGGCCTTGATAGGTCTGGGCATTGAGTCAGAGTTTGGATGGGGTGTACAGGTACAGCTGCCCACGCAACGTCAATACGATACCACAGTTCATGAAGATTAGTGACTCGCGTATTGAGACGAGTCAGTTGGTCGGCCACCATTGACCAGATGTTTCCAATTGGTGAGAGATCTGGAGCAACTGCTGGCCAGGACAGCACTTGAACATTTTCTGTATCCAGAAAGGCCCGTACAGGACCTGCAACATGCGGTCGTGCATTATCCTGTTGAAATGTAGGATTTCGAAGGGATCGAATGAAGGGTAGCGCCACAGGTCGTAACATATCTTAAATGTAACGTCCACTGTTCAAAGTGCAGTCAATGTGAACAAGAGGTGACCGAGACATGTAACCAATGGCACCCCATACGATCGCGCAAGGTGATACGCCAGTATGGCGATGACGAATACACGCTTTCAATGTGCGTTCATCGCAATATCGCCAAACACGGATGCTCTAAACAGAATCTGGATTCATCCGAAAAAATGACGTTTCGCCATTCGTGCACCCAGGTTCGTCTTTGAGTACACCATCGCATGCGCTCCTGTCTGTTCAAAAAATGGCTCTCAGCACTATGGGACTTAACTTCTGAGGTCATCAGTCCCCTAGAACTCTGAACTACTTCAACCTAACTAACCTAAGGACATCACACACATCCATGCCCGAGGCAGAATTCGAACCTGGGACCGTAGCTGTCGCACGGTTCCAGAATGTAGCGCGTAGAACCGCTCGGTCACCCCGGCCGGCTGCTCCTGTCTGTGATGCAGCGTCAAGGGTAACCGCAGCCACGGTCTCCGAGCTGATAGTCCATGCTGCTGCAAACGTCGTCGAACCTTTCGTGCAGACGGTTGTTTTCTTGCAAACGTCCCCATCTGTTGACTCAGGGATCGAGACGTGGCTGCACGATTCGTTACAGCCATGCAGATAAGATGCCTGTCATATCGACTGCTAGTGATACGAGGCCCTTGGGATCCAGCACTGCGTTCCGTTTTACCCTCCTGAACCCACCGATTCCATTTCTGCTAACAGTTATTGGATCTCGGCCAACGCGAGCAGCAATGTCGCGATACGATAAGCTGCAATCGCGATAGGCTACAATCCGACCTTTATCAAAGTCGTAAACGTGATGGTACGCATTTCTCCTCCTTACGCGAGGCATCACAATAACGTTTCGCCAGGCAATGCCGATCAACTGCTGTTTGTGTATGAGAAACCGGTTGTAAACTTTCCTCATGTCAGCACGTTGTAGGTGTCGCCACCAGCGCCAACCTTGTGTGAATGCTCTGAAAAGCTACCACAGCATCTTCTTCCAGTAGGTTAAATTTCACACCTGTAGCACGTCATCTTCGTGGCATAGCAATTTATAATTTGTATAAAGGCCTCTGTACATATTTATTCCAATGTTTTATTAGTCTTTGTCCATCTTCTCTTCCCTGTCTCTGTCCACTTCCTCCTGCCACTCTCTCTGCCCAACCGCCCCAGTAAGAGGCTGGTAGTTCTTACCCTACAGTATTTCAGGTCGTAACTGATAATTGCACCAAATTTGATTAAAATTGTTCCATAGGTTGACGATGAGCTTTATACCCATAGCTTTGTCCGCGGACGCATATGTCTACCAAATTTCAGATGTATTTAACATGTTTCATACGTATTTGTGCACATACAGTGTGGGGCAAATAAATGTGGCCCAGAGAACAGAGTTCCGAGGTACAAAGAAACACAGCAAAGGGAGTACATTATTAAACTGACTATAGCACATACAGTGTGGGGCAAATAAATGTGGCCCAGAGAACAGAGTTCCGAGGTACAAAGAAACACAGCAAAGGGAGTACATTATTAAACTGACTATAGCAGATGCTGAAAGTGACCACCATTCATGTCTTGCCACTTTTGGGCCGTGGTCAGCAAGTAGCTGAAGGCGTATCGAAGGTGGACTGCTGGAATTTATCTCATCCGAAATGTTCTACTGCAGTTCTTTAAGACTTTGAAGGGTTTAGCAGAACGCCCTACACTTCAGGGCTCACCACACAAAGTAAACGCACACTGACGGATCAAATGCCGTGAGTGACGAGCTACGTTTGCGGACAGACTGACCTCTGCTAACAACTCCGCCAGGTGTGAAGTCTGCGCAAATGTGTTGCAACGTTGGGCCGGCTGTATGGGCAGTTGCTCCATCCTACTGGAAGTAACTCTACGTCTTTTCCTCGTTCACGGACGATCGTATCTACTCGTTTGGGCCACTTTCATGTGCCCCACCCCGTATTTCATCTGTATCTCTAGCGAAGTTCAGCCTGCAGTTTCATTTCCGCAGAGCTTAAGGTTCATACCATCTTTTCTCCTGAACTGTGTAGTGTACAGTGTTATGATTATGCAAGTACATCCAATGGTGTACGTGCCTACTGTCTGCGAAATGTGTTGTGAATAGAGAAAGTAGAAAAAATGTAATAAACTAAAACATCATGCATGACGTCGCACTTTTTCAGACATGTAAGTGTATAGAGGTGTTGTCAAATGATACATTTCTCTAAGTACATTCAGTGGCACATGTGGATATGGTGTGCAAAACGTGTTGATACTACAGTTAGTAGGAAAGAAAAAATAAATTATGATGTCATACATGATGCTGAAATCTCAGTAACTGACATCATTTCTTCTGAACTATGTTTCATACGATATTTTTGCAAATACATTCAGTGGCAAATGTGGATAGTGGGCACTCTAGAAGTTCACCTACAAACTTCTAGTCCCATGTACTGAAACTTACCATTTCTGTGTTACAACCATTTGAAAAGATGTTGCTTGCACGACCATCTTTACGAGTACGTTATTAGGTTGAGTCAGTACATAAATTGTTTTACTACTGATTGACAACCAAGAAACAGAAAGGAAACTTACCCAGTTTTCACAGATACTGTTGTTTAGAGTTAAACAGTTTTTGTCGTTTTCAAACGAGGTTTAGCATTCTGATCCACTACAAGTAAGATTCGATGTGACGACCACCAAGTTTGTTGCACGCATTATTCCTATGAACGATACGGTACAGAACTATCTGTGTTTTGGCGTTTGAGAATCCCACAACAAGACTTAAAGAGCATCATGCAGTATCCAAGGTTCTCGCGTGTCCAGCCGGATCCGATGGTCGAAGTTCCACGATATTTCGGCGGATAACCATTCCGCCATCATCAGGTGGTGCTGGACACCCGAGAACCTTGGATATAGCACATTCGCCGGGAACGCCTCAGATCACATAGCATCATGCTTGTTTGGAACACGAATAGCAGAACGTAAAGTAGGACACATTCAGAATCAGTGGGATTAGGCCCCACGGCAAAGCCCTGCCCCAGCCTGTGCACGCTCTGAATCCTCTTGTTTAATTACAAGCACTATGGGACTTAACATCTGAGGTCATCAGTCCCCTGGAACTTGGAACTACTTGAACCTAACGAACCTCAGGACATCACACACATCCATGCCCGAGGCAGGATTCGAACCTGCGACCGTAGCGGTCGCGCGGTTCCAGACTGTAGCGCCCAGAACCGTTCGGTCACTCCGGCCGGCTAATTACAATGATCATTTACTGCTAGGTAGCTGAGTGGTTGTTGTTCAGATTGTTCCTACTGTGAGATGGCTAGTCATCCCGGCTAGCCACGTCTGATTCATTTATGAGATGACGAGGAAAATTAGAATGTTAATGACAATCAGACTCGCTAATAGCACTTGCAATTTGACTGGAGGATATGACATTGATTGCTACGGCACTATCGACTCTCTGTCACTTTTAACCTCCTGATTTTATTTCCTGCACGCTGTACTAATTGTGTGTCAACGGCCTTGCCACTTTGGTAAGACCGCTTTCTCTCAGATCGCCGAAATTAAGCGCTGTCGAGGTGGGTTAACGCTTGGATGGGTCACCATCCGGTTGTACCGAGTGCTGTCGGCAAGCGGGGTGCACGCAGCCCTTGTGACGGCAGTTGAGAAGCTACTTGATTGAGAGGTAGTTGCCCCCATCACAAACACTGACAATGGCAAGCAGAGCAGCGTGCTGAGCACACGCCCCTTTATATCCGCATCCGGTGACGCCTAAGGGGTTAGGATGACTCGGCGGTAGGTCGGCGCCGTTGGGTCTTCAAGACTTGTTCAAACGTTGTTTATTTTTTTTTTTTTTTTTTTTTTTTTGTACTCTTAGTGTGCTGAGACAGACAACAGGCGCTTGGGGCGAGCGGGCTCTCGAGGGAGAAGACCGAGCGCAGTATGGGGTGGCCTGGGGGCGCTGGAGGCGGCTTCATTTCAGACCGGGCACTGAACGTTGGCCAAGGTGAGGGGCGGGCGGACAGAGCTACTGTGCACCGGGTCCCGGACGGAAGTGACCTCGTAGATAGTGTCAGAAGTTCCGTGCGGCTTTTCGCGGATGATGCTGTAGTATACAGACAAGTTGCAGCATTAGAAAATTGTAGCGAAATGCAGGAAGATCTGTAGCGGATAGGCACTTGGTGCAGGGAGTGGCAACTGACGCTTAACATAGACAAATGTAATGTATTGCGAATACATAGAAAAAAGCATCCTTTATTGTATATATGATAGCGGAACAAACGCTGGTAGCAGTTACTTCTGTAAAATATCTGGGAGTATGTGTGCGGAACGATTTGAAGTGGAATGATCGTATAAAATTAATTGTTGGTAAGGCGGGTACCAGCTTGAGATTCATTGGGAGAGTCCTTAGAAAATG
The DNA here is from genome assembly GCF_023897955.1 of Schistocerca gregaria. NCBI lineage: Eukaryota > Metazoa > Arthropoda > Insecta > Orthoptera > Acrididae > Schistocerca > Schistocerca gregaria. The sequence goes on from NC_064929.1 coordinate 211,269,247, forward strand.
TAGTCCATCAACAAAGGAGGTGGCTTACAAAACACTCGTTCGACCTATACTTGAGTATTGCTCGTCAGTGTGGGGTCCGTACCAGATCGGGTTGACGGAGGAGATAGAGAAGATCCAAAGAAGAGCGGCGCGTTTCGTCACAGGGTTATTTGGTGAGCGTGATAGCGTTACGGAGATGTTTAGCAAACTCAAGTGGCAGACTCTGCAAGAGAGACGCTCTGCATCGCGGTGTAGCTTGCTGTCCAGGTTTAGAGAGGGTGCGTTTCTGGATGAGGTATCGAATATATTGATTCCCCCTATTTACAGCTCCCGAGGTGATAATGAACGTAAAATTAGAGAGATTCGATCGCGCACGGAGGCTTTCCGGCAGTCGTTCTTCCCGCGAACCATACGCGACTGGAAGAGGAAGGTAATGACAGTGGCACGTAAAGTGCCCTCCACGACACACCGTTGCGTGGCTTGCGGAGTATAAATGTAGATGTAGATGTAGAAGTACTGCCGCCAGGAAGGAGCGCGGCGACCGCGACAGACACGCCGAGACTTCAAACACGGCAATCCGTGCCCACTCTTCCCGCAGTCTAACTGGCTAGCCCCAGCCTGCGCCCACAGGTTGTCGTGAAGCGACGTTCCCGGTGGGGTGAGCGATTCCCTAGGAACACTGTCGCAGTCTGTGTGAGCATAGGCTCTAGCCGCAGGTCACACCTTCAGAAAATGTACGTGGCTAGTGCCCTGGTCTGGCAGGATGATGCCAAGAGGGGTTTGATGATAGTTTTAGCACCCGACGCAAGCAGAGCGGTGTCATAAGTTTAACATGTGTGTCTGTGAATCTTTCTGTGGCATCGTAGCTCCCAAACGAAAGGTCCAATTTCGATGGTTTTTTTTTAATTTGCAAGCTGGTTTAAGGGGACCACACCGTGATTCAGGTCGAAAAAAATCGAGTTTCGGTTTTCACCATATGTCGATAGATTAAGGTTTTATTCAAGTACTCTGAAAAGGGTTTTGCAGAAAAAAATTTTATTCGTCCATTTAAAGAGCATTTTCCTACCACGTTTGTTTACGTGCCACGCCCACTTTCCTGTCACCCACATTTCTGCATATATTTTAGATCTTTATATCCACTACATTACACGTTAGGGAATCTTTTTTACTCCCGAGTGTGTTGGCTATCCTTGGAACGCAACGGTCGGTATTCTTTTGTTTCTGCTGTTTGTAAACAACACGCATTCAAACACGCAGTTACTTTTGTTCAAGTGTGATTGCGAGTAGTTGTTATAGAAAACTTGCAGGTATACTATGGGCAGGCAATTAGGAGAAATGAAGAAAAATTGTAGGCAATAAAGGGAGATGTTTGGGCCATATTCATCCTTAAGTCCTCTACTGATGATAAACCATGTCATGGATTGTGTCCATCAGGAGAAAATACGTGGTACAAATACTACAGGGCTCAGGCAACTGGAGAATCTTATTCTCAGCAGCACTCTCTTCCTGCTGCTGTTATTACAGCAATTAAACCTATTTTCAGAGATTTGGCTCATCCTGACCTTCTAAGGAAATGTCTGCTTGGGCAGACACAAAACCCAAATGTATGTTTCAACAGCATAATTTGAAAGCGCCTTCCTAAAGCTGTATTTGTAGGCATGCATACAATGAAACTAGGAGTTCATGATGCTGTTGTTATATTCAATTGTGGTAATACTGGAAAGTTTTGGGTACTGAAAAAGCTGGGAATTAATCTTGGTGAAAATATGACCACTGGGCTGTAACTTTGCGATAAGATTAGGACAGCCGATGCAGACAGGTCTGCATCTAATGTGGCCAAGAAAGGAAGACAAACATCCAGGAAGGTGAAAAAGAAGCTGAAAGACCTGCTAGAGGCCAAGGAAAGGCCATCATATGCTGCATTAACTGTAAGTAACAAGTTTCAAAAGTTTTTTCTTTACAGTCGATTTCCCGCAAACTAAAATTTTCAGTACATATGCCCCATTATATCAGAAACTATCATAGATTAATGAATGAAATTTTCAGAGTCTCTGCATAACATAAAAAGCCACCTCTGGTGCTACATTCATTAATATTCCCGCATTAGGAAGTCCACAAAAATATTTCCTGCAGAAAAAACTTAACGTTTTTGTTAATAAATTTAAAAAAGTATTCCTTAAAATCTATAAAATGAATAAAATAGATTTCAGTGCAGTTGACTCTATTAGCCTCATTTAACATACAGTAAAAATATTAAGGTCCTACATCAAATAGTTTTTTTTTCAGAAATGGGTCAAATACTTGCCTAAAGTAACATGGGTTACATAGGCAGGGTGTGGTCCCCTTAATCGGAATGATTCTTAGCTGTGTTGCCCGAAAGTCTATTCAACCGTTTAAATTTCATTCGACTGTGCCGTGGTCTAGGGGTAGCGTCTTTGATTCATAATCAAAACGTCTTCGGTCCCAGATTCGATCCCCGCCACTGCCTAAATTTTGATAAATAATCAGCATTGGCGGCCGAAGACTTCCGGCATAAGAAGTCAGCCTCATTCTGCCAAAGGCCTTGTCAAAGAGGGCGGAGGAGCGGATAGAGGTTCAGGGCACTCCCTTGTCCTAGGGGTGGAAAATTGCCCCTAAAGGTGAAAGAATCAGCAATGATCAACGACATGAGGATGCAGAAGGCAATGGAAACCACTGCATTAAAGACACGTAACGTGTATCTACAGGACATGTGGCCTGTAGTTGAAGAAGTGTCATAATGATCTCTCCATTGGCAAAAGATTCCGGAATAGTCCCCCATTCGGATTTCCGGGAAAGGGCCTGCCAAGGGGGAGGTTACCACGAGAAAAAGATTGAATAATCAACGAAAGGATAATGTTCTACGAGTCGGGGGGCGGAATGTCAGAAGCTTGAACGTGGTAGGGAAACTAGAAAATCTGAAAAGGGAAATGGAACGGATCAATCTAGATATAGTGGGGGTCAGAGAAGTGAAGTGGAAGGAAGACGAGGATTCTGGTCATATGAGTATCGGGTAATATCAACAGCAGCAGAAAATGGTATAACAGGTGTAGGGTTCCTTATGAATAGGAAGGTAGGGCAGAGGGTCTGTTACTGTGATCAGTTCAGTGACCGGGTTGTTCTAATCAGAATCGACAGCAGACCAACGCCGACAACGACAGTTCAGGTATACATACCGACGTCGCAGGCTGAAGATGAACAGATAGAGAAAGTGTATGAGGATATTGAAAGGGTAATGCAGTATGTAAAGGGGGACGAAAATCTAATAGTCATGGGCGACTGGAATGCAGTTGTAGGGGAAGGAGTAGAAGAAAAGGTTACAGGAGAATATGGGCTTGGCACAAGGAATGAAAGAGGAGAAAGACTAATTGAGTTCTGTAACAAGTTTCAGCTAGTAATAGCGAATACCCTGTTCAAGAATCACAAGAGGAGGAGGTATACTTGGAAAAGGCAGGGAGATACGGGAAGATTTCAATTAGATTACATCATGGTCAGACAGAGATTATCAGATACTGGATTGTAAGGCGTACCCAGGAGCAGATCACAATATAGCAGTGATGAAGAGTAGGCTGAAGTTCAAGACAATAGTCAGGAAGAATCAATACGCTAAGACGTGGGATACGGAAGTTCTAAGGAATGACGAGATACGTTTGAAGTTCTTTAACGCTATAGACACAGCAATAAGAAATAGCGCTGTAGGCAGCACAGTTGAAGAGGAATGGACGTCTCTAAAAAGGGCCATCACCGAAGTTGGGAAGGAAAACATAGGTACAAAGAAAGTAGCTGCGAAGAAACCATGGGTAACAGAAGAAATACTTCAGTTGATTGATGATAGGAGGAATTACAAACATGTTACGGGAAAATCAGAAATACAGAAATACAAGTCGCTGAGGAATGAAATAAATAGGAAGTGCAGGGAAGCTAAGACGAAATGGCTGCACGAAAAATGTGAAGACATCGAAAGAGATATGATTGTCGGAAGGACAGACTCAGCATACAGGAAAGTCAAAACAACCTTTGGTGACATTGAAAGCAACGGTGGTAACATTAAGAGTGCAACGGGAATTCCACTGTTAAATGCAGAGGAGAGAGCAGATAGGTGGAAAGAATACACTGAAAGCCTCTATGAGGGTGAAGATTTGTCTGATGTGATAGAAGAAGAAACAGGAGTCGATTTAGAAGAGATAGGGGATCCAGTATTAGAGGATAGATAACATTCCATCAGAATTTCTAAAATCATTAGGGGAAGTGGCTACAAAACGACTATTCACGTTGGTGTGTAGAATATATGAGTCTGGCGACATACCATCTGACTTTCGGAAAAGCATCATCCACACAATTCCGAAGACGGCAAGAGCTGACAAGTGCGAGAATTATCGCACAGCTTAACAGCTCATGCATCGAAGCTGCTTACAAGAATAATATACAGAAGAATAGAAAAGAAAATTGAGAATGCGCTAGGTGACGATCAGTTTGGCTTTAGGAAAAGTAAAGGCACGAGAGAGGCAATTCTGACGTTACGGCTAATAATGGAAGCAAGTCTAAAGAAAAATCAAGACACGTTCATAGGATTTGTCGACCTGGAAAAAGCGTTCCACAATATAAAATAGTGCAAGCTGTTCGAGATTCTGAAAAAAGTTGGGGTAAGCTATAGGGAGAGACGGGTGATACACAATATGTACAACAACCAAGAGGGAATAATAAGAGTGGACGATCAAGAACGAAGTGCTCGTATTAAGAAGGGAGTAAGACAAAACTGTAGCCTTTCGCCCCTACTCTTCAATCTGTATATCGAGGAAGCAATGATGGAAATAAAAGCAAGGTTCAGGAGTGGAATTAAAATACAAGGTGAAAGGATATAAATGAATCGATTCACTGATGACATTACTATTCTGAGTGAAAGTGAAGAAGAATTAAATGATTTGCTGAACGGAATGAAACGTCTAATGAGTACACAGTATGGTTTGAGAGTAAATCGGAGAAAGACGAAGGTAATGAGAAGTAGTAGAAATGAGAACAGCAAGAAACTTAATATCATGATTGATGGTCACGAAGTAAATGAAGTTAAGGAATTCTGCTGCCTAGGCAGTAAAATAACCAATGACGGACGGAGCAAGGAGGACATCAAGAGCAGACTCGCTATGACAAAAAAGGCATTTCTGGCCAAGAGAAGTATACTAATATCAAATACCGGCCTTAATTTGAGGAAGAAATTTCTGAGGATGTACGTCTGGAGTACAGCATTGTATGGTAATGAAACATGGACTGTGGGAAAACCGAAACAGAAGAGAATCAAAGCATTTGAGATGTGGTGCTATAGACGAATGTTGAAAATTAGGTGAACTGATAAGGTAAGGAATGAGGAGGTTCTACGCAGAATCGGAGAGGAAAGGAATATGTGGAAACCACTGATAAGGAGAAGGGACAGGATGATAGGACATCTGCTAAGACATGAGGGTATGACTTCCATGGTACTAGAGGGAGCTGTAGAGGGTAAAAACTGTAGAGGAAGACAGAGATTGGAATACGTCAAGCAAATAATTGAAGACGTATGTTGCAAGTGCTACTCTGAGATGAGGTTAGCACAGGAAAGGAATTCGTGGCGGGCTGCATCGAACCAGTCAGTAGACTGATGACAAAAAAAAAAAGAAAAAAAGTAATTTCATCAGCTAAATTAAGAGAAAATGTTTTCCGTCAGCGCGATGTCTTGATATATACTACGTAATATATAAGAGATAGATCAAGTTACGTAATGCCACATTATAGACCTCAAAATAAAAGCCGGAGTGAACATAGTTTATTTTCTACGGTTGACCTACAATCCATGATTTTTGTCTTTTGAAGTCGAACGTTTGGGCACCTACAAAAATGTTGATTATACTCAACAGTTAAAGATGAACATTTGCTTTCGTAGACTTTTTTGTAGTTCTTTCTGGGATATATAATTCGGTACTATTCTAATGATTTCGCCCTAATAGTTTAAGCAGCCTATTGCAAGAGAGTGCAATTACAGCCCACTTTCTTCGGACTTGATTAAGAATTATTCCCACTCCTTATTACTTATGTTACCTAAATTAGCTAAATGTATAGTAAAACATAGTCAATTAATATACAGGGCTATTTTTCGCATCGTGTACATACTCTAGGGAATGATCGATGAGAGGATACGGAACAGAAAAGGTCTAATGAATTTACGTTCGGGAATGCATGGTTTCCATGCAAGAGACCATTCTAGAAGGTGAGTCAGCAAGAGAAGTGAATCGGACACAACATTGTAAATAACTAGGGCATGGCGTTTAAGGAACGGTACCACCCTCTAGAAGGAAATCATGCGTTATGTAACTGTGGCTGCATGGTACAGCGCTTATTAGACAGCGGTCTTTGTAACGAAGTGTGATTGAATCTCAGCATGGAAACTATGCATTTCCGAACATAAGTTCATTAGACCCTTTTTTGTTCCAATCATCGATCAGTCCCTAGAGTTTGTACACGGTGCAAAAGATCGTCCTACATTTTTCTGAATTAAAGGAAGAAACATGTCAATCCCATAAGTGAAAAAGATCTTGCGTCTCAAAATTCGTGTTCGTCCCGGAATGTATTTATATGAATTTCAGGATAGAGTGTCGATCGTTCTGCGTCTACTAGAAAAATATAAAGTATAACAACATGAAATAAATCTTAAAAAAAGAAATCGTGGCACAAAAAGTCTCTAAAAAGTAAAAAAAACAACATATATTGCTTCTTTAAGTCTAATATAAGGAGTAATATTTTGATCCAAGCTTCATCATATCGAAGAACGCTAACTAAATAAAATGAAAAGAAATACATTTAAAACTGATAAACTATGAAATTTAAATACAAGTAAGCAGCATACGCAACGTAGCTGAACGTCAAAACAACGATATCAAATCGTTCAGTCTAAGTGTTAGTTTACTCCGAAAAACTGGCAGTATAGAAACGACCGTCAACGACGCCTGCCCTCACACCACACGACTGCCCGTTCGGGTCTCCGCGCCAGGTTCAATGCAGCGTGAGCTACTGACTGCGCTATCATCAAACCACTCCAAGACGTGCGTCTCGTAAGACAGGTTAGTGCGTGAAACTAAGCACGTACGTAATTACAAAATAAATAGGTAAATCTAATCTTTAACAAACTTAGAGAAATTTAAGACGGATTGGTTTTCATATTTTATATAACTTCACTAGATATTTTGATGCGGAACGTGCAAAACATGGTTCAAATGGCTCTGAGCACTATGGGACTTAGCATCTGTGGTCATCAGTCCCCTAAAACTTAGAACTACTTAAACCTAACTAACCTAAGGACATCACACACATCTATGCCCGAGGCAGGATTCGAACCTGCGACAGTAGCGGTCGCGCGGTTTCAGACTGTAGCGCCTAGAACCCCTCGGCCACACCGGCTGGCGCGGAACGCGCAGCATTGGAAGAGATGGCGTCAAACAGTTCTACAGTGATCTGAAGAGCATAACAGTAGTCTCACATTGCTGTCTCGGCAACCAAATTCGCCTGGAGTAAACCCTATGGAATGCAACTGGGCTCCTATCGGGCGCCATCACCGTGTATGCAAATCAGCGGCCCGTTATTTACGGGGATTACATGACGTGTGCGTAGACACATAATGCCATCCGCCCCACAAACCTACCAAAAAACTGATTCGCAGAATCAGTGACGAATTTCGTTCCAAACACGGACAAACAAGCTATTAGAAATATAATGGCTCTGAGCACTATGGGACTTAACATCTGAGGTCATCAGTCCCCTAGAACTTAGAACTACTTAAACCTAACTAACCTAAGGACATCACACACATCCACGCCCGACGCAGAATTTGAACCTGCGGCCGTAGCAGTCCCGCGGTTCCGGACTGAGCGCCTAGAACCGCGAGAGGAACGTTTTCTGGTCCGTGTGGCCATGTAGCAGTTGCATAGTTCACTTGATCATTCTTCTGCAGAGCACCGCGAGGTTTCAGCATTGATCGAAAATTTTCGATTTCTCTTTTAAATTGCAAGCGTTTTCACATGCTTCAGTAACTTACTAACGCTGTACAGACATTCCTCAACAGCTAAACGTAAATCAGTGTTATGAAGGATGTACAAAGTTTAAAATTTGAGGGTATTATATAGGATGACTTTTTCCACAGTGTACAAACTCTAGGGATTGGTCGTTGAGAGGATACAGAACAGAAAAAGTCTAATGAACTTATGCCTGTAAAAGCACGATTTCGATGCTAGAGACCACTTATTCAGTCATACATTGTTACGGAGACTGCGGTATAATACCTGCTGTACCATACAGCCACAGTTACAGTATGTGCTGGACATGGTTTCCATGTGCCTCAACGCATGCATGTACGCACCGTAACACGTTCTGTCTGACGCGTGCACATCGGCCAGGCTGCATCCGAACAGTTTCAGAATCTGCATGAATGCGATGCTCGTGTGTCTCCACATCTGGAATCGGCTCTGCACACACGATACTTTCGAAGTGGACCCATAACCAGAAATCGCACGGGTTGCGATCCGGTGAATGAGCAGGCCATACAACTGGACTCTGTCGTTTGGTCTATCGACCAGGGAAGACGCGATAGAGATGCGTCCGGAGGTTAACGGCGATGTGGGCTGGAGCAACATCGTGTAGCAGCCACATGACCCTTCGAATCATCAATGGCGCTTCTTCCAGCATTGGAGGCAAAGTCAACCACGAGAAACGCCGATAGTTCTGGCCTGTTAGGCGACGTGGAAGGAAGACTGCTCCCAAAATACGGTCGCCAGTTGTCTCGGACCACGCTTTCCGGCTGCACCGATGCTGATGATTTCCTGTCACCCTATATTTGTGGGATTCTCCGTACTACCCCACAGATGACTGTTATGAAAAGGCCGCCTCATTTGTGAATAGAATGAATAACACGAATCCCCGAAATAGTGGTTGCCTAGTAACGAAACCAGTGACAAAACTGCTCCAGACGCAGAAGGTCTGTTGCTAGTGACCCCTGCACACGTTGTAAGTGATGAGGGTAGTAGCAAATGTCAAGGAGAACGTTTCACACGCTCATCTGGCTTACCCTGCTCCTATCACTAGCAGTCGAGATGACAGGCATCTTATCCACATGGCTGTAACGGATCGTGCAGCCACGTCTCGATCCCTCAGTCAAGAGATGGGAACGTCTGCAAGACAACAACCATCAGCACGAACACTTCGACGACGTTTGCGGCAGCACGGACTATCAGCTCGGAGACCGTGGCTGCGGTTACCCTTGATGCTGCATCACAGACAGGAGCGCCTGCGGTGGGTGTACTCAACGACCAACCTGGGTGCACGAATGGCAAAAACGTCATTTTTCGGATGAATCCAGGTTTTGATTACAGCATAATGATGATCGCATCCGTGTTTGGAGACATCGCGGTGAACGCACATTGGAAGCGTGTATTCGTCATCGCCATACTGGCGTATCACCCAGGATGATGGTATGGGGTGCCATTGGTTACACGTCTCGGTCACCTCTTGTTCGCACAGACGGCACTTTGAACAGTGGACGTTACATTTCAGATGTGTTACGACCCGTGGCTCTACCCTTCATCCGATCCCTGCGAAACCCTACCATTTCAGCAGGATAATGCACGACCGCATGTTATAGGTCCTGTACGGGCCTTTCTGGGTACAGAAAATGTTCGACTGGTGCCCTGGCCAGCACATTCTCCAGATCTCTCATCAACTGAAAACGTGTGGTCAATGGTGGCCGATCAACTGGTTCGTCAAAATACGCCAATCACTATTCTTGATAAACTGTGGTATCGTGTTTAAGCTGCATGGGCAGCTGTACCTGTACACCCCATCCAAGCTCTGTTTGACTCAATGCCCAGGCGTATCAAGGCCGCTATTACTGCCAGGGGTGGTTGTTCTGATTTCTCAGGATGTGTGCACCCAAATTGCGTCAAAATATTATCATGCCACTTCTGGTATAATATGTTTGTCCAATGAAAACCCTCTATCATCTGCATTTCTTCTTGGTGTAGCAATTTTAATGGCCAGTTATTACAGTTTATCTAAAAAAAAAAGGTTCAAATAGCTCTGAGCACTATGAGACTTAACATCTGTGGTCATCAGTCCCTTAGAACTTAGAACTACTTAAACCTAACTAACCTAAGGACATCACACACATCCATGCCCGAGGCAGGATTCGAACCTGCGACCGTAGCAGTCGCGCGGTTCCGGACTGAGCGCCTTTTTTTTATATAAATCTCATTTTTTGATCGTTTTCGTTCGTTGTATTTGCTCGGCGCGGACGTCGCGAGACATCCGTTTATGTTCGTTGTTGCTCGATTAACTCAGTTTTTTTCTTACAGAGGACAGCTAACCCTCTGACCGAAAACGCTGAGCTACCGTGCCGGCAGCGCCTAGAACCGCTAGACCACCGCGGCCGGCTGTTTATCTCACTGCATTGCGAGTTTCCGTAACTATGTAAACTACGATCAAGGATAAAAGTAAAACAGTGCTGATAATTAGCAAAATGGTAGAGAGATCATTACCAACCGTATATTACACAGGCACAGGTTATGAACAAAATCTGTATTTTGCAAGAGAGATAAAAGAAATCTAAAATCAGCAGTTCTTCCAGGGACGACGTGGGCTAAATGTCCCCACGTTGTGGTATTTTAATGAACTGTCGTTAGAGGAGCAAGTAGACGAGAATAAACTTTCGCATAGTTGCGTGTTCTTTTCCAATGTGAAAGCGAAGTAACTCTAAACAAGTTATTAAACATTTCACAGTCCATTCGCAGAAAGTTAAAGTAATCATAAAGTTAAAGCAATCATCAAGTTGTGAGCGTAGCATTTCCATCAACAGGTTTTCATGCACATGTTTCTCATGTTAAACCATTACCGGGACCAGTGTCTTTTTTTTTTCTTCTTATTCTTCTTCTATAATTACAGTGCCAATGTTAGACACGTATTATCTGCATTTGTAGTCATTCCCACTGGTACCAAAATACAGCACACACCAAAAGCGTCTGCTTCACGTATAAGGTTAAAATAACAAGCTTTCTTTGAGCGTGTACGCGCTTGTTTCATACATCGGTGGCTATACAAGAGTGAATTTGACACACAAGTTCGCTCTTATACAAGGGCCTTGACAAGTATTTCGAGGTTTCCGTGTCCTTTCGATGAAAATTGGTGTAACCGTCTGATTCTAAGAGTAATATTTCCTTTAGCGGATATTCATAGATAAGTCCTTCTCATTTTTGCCATTCTCTGACCAGATTCTTATTTTCTTCTTCTTATTTAGTACCAAAGACACCGTCAGGACTGCTTTGTCTGCATTTGTGGCCATTCACTCTTCAGTTAAAAACACTCACGAACACGAACAGCGTCGGCCTGAAAGTGAGGTTAAATTGACACACTTCCTTGGTACGTGCACGGACTTGTTCGACAATTCCGCGGCATTTGATAAACAAGTTTGCTCGTTTGAGGGGGCTGTGACGGCTTGGGTGGACAGGAAAGCAGCTAGCGGCGCCGTGCGGCGCGCATCGCAACTACCAGCGCGCACCAGGCAGGCGGGGGACTCCCCCACCCTCCGGAACTGGCCACTCGACGCAATCCTGGCACGCACACACGCGCCGCCCCGCGCTCACGCAGCGTCCTCCTCTCCCACGCACATGCGTGTCTCCTGCTGCAAACACTGGGCTCGTGTCAGTGCCACTCAAGTTCATTGCTCAGACTTTCAAGCCGATTTCTTCTATAACACTTCCTCCACTCTCGTGTTAAGGATTCTGTTGTTTCTGCTCTCAAGGCGCCTACCGCCCATCCTTTTTACCAGTAGCAGTCATGAAATTTCAGTTGTCATCCCGACAAATATCAAGCTGCTACCACGAATCTTGATGACATTCCCAGTCCTTCTCAACACCCGTGGAAGAAATCCTCCTAGATGAGCACAAAAAATGTGAATATGTTTCTGTTTATTTTAAAGACTCTGAGCGAAAAGTTGCGTACCAGCTGCTTCATTCTACATTCCTCAACACCTTTAAAATATTCCCCAAAATTAAGGAATCACAACATTTCGCACTTTTTTTAACAAGTAACTCACCCTCACATTCCCATAAGCTCCCGTAACGGTAACTCGCTGTCTCCGACTACTTCATCACTGTAAGTTGCTCATACCCATCCACTCCCAGCTGCCCTTCCTCACTCAATCATTCAGCCCAACTGATTGTCATTATCTCACAGAGCCTCTCTGTTATTGTCTCCAGCGTCACAGCCACAGTGCCCTCTGTTCTGTCCCACTTCTAGTCTCCTAGCCCTGCACTGTCTCCCTCTTGCTCTCTCTTAACTGATACTTCCTTCCTACTACTGCTTTCTCACTGTCTCTCTCTTCTTCGTTGTCATTGTCACATACTCAATTATTATTAATGGCTCTCGCCCACTTTCACTTTCTCTTCCTCTTTATTCCTGTACAACCACCCTCACATCCCCCTCACACCCTTTGGCACTGTCTCCTTCACTCTTTTCCAAAACTGATCTGTCACTGTCAACTACTTTCCACTGCAACTGTGTCCCTCTCTTTCTCCCATCCTGCCATTGCCTCCCTTTCTCTTTCTATACCACAACGAGTGTCTACTACCTTCCAGTATTTACTACTTTTCCATCTGTTTGCCACTACCACTGTCTACTTCTCTCCCAGAATTAAGAAGCAACAACACGTTTGTGTAACCAATTTTTTTTTTGGGGGGGGGGGGGGGAGGGAGTGGAATTTTTAAACGTGCTGAGGAATGTGGAATGAGGCAGCTGGTACCCACTTTTCAGCAGGGACTTTTAAATAAACAGCAACATATTTACGTTTATTGTACTGCGATAGCAGAATTTTTCCTCTTGTTTACAGAGTGAATGGGAATGTCATCAAGATTCATGGTAGCAGCTTCATCTTATTCGCGATGGTAGCTGAAACTTTATGACTGCCACTGTTAAAAAGGATGGGCGATAGCTGACTTGAGAGGAGAAAGGACAAAAGAACTAACAAGTGATCGGAGGAACCGTTGTAGAAGAAATCAGCATGAAGTGTCTAGGCCACGAACTTGAGGAAGACGACAGGAGGCAGTAATGTGAGCGCATGCGTGTGGGAGAGAAGACGCTGCGTGGTCGCGGGAGGCCGGTGCGTGCCTGCGTACCAGGATTTTAGACTGGCTCCCTTCTTTTCCCTGGTGCAGTATGACGTGTAACTCATATGAAAAGAAATGTTTTGGTCAGTAAAATTTAGATAGATTACTTACGTGAAAATAAAATAACGCAAAACTAATTTTACACCTCAGAATGGATTTTATACGCAAATAAAAATTTGCATGTGCTCCAGTACTACAACATGGATTTCGCAGATGATAGCGGAGACACTTTCCAGTGTATTTCTCCGTGCTACGTCACTTTACAAACTGTGTTTTCGCCTCATACTCGATTTTACTTGTGTACTTTGCGTGTACAATTAGAGAAACTTTGAACCTCTGTTTCTTGGAAACGCATTAGGATATGAAGAAAAGTTTCAAGGTTCTTCGAGATCGGATCTTAGGAATGTCTGGAACGAATTTTACTTGCGTACTTTGCGTGTACAATTAGAGAAACTTTGAACCTCTGTTTCTTGGAAACGCATTAGGATATGAAGAAAAGTTTCAAGGTTCTTCGAGATCGGATCTTAGGAATGTCTGGAACGAATTTCAGCCGTTTGCTGTGAATAGCCAGCTTGGAATCCTCTGTTGGGTTCAAAAAATAGCTCTGAGCACAATGGGACTTAACTTTTAAGGTCATCAGTCCCCTACAACTTAGAACTACTTAAACCTAACCTAACCTAAGGACATCACACACATCCATGCCCGAGGCAGGATTCGAACCTGCGACCGTAGCGGTCGCGCGGCTCCAGACTGTAGCGCCTAGAACCGGTCGGCCACTCCGGCCGGCTCCTCTATTGAGTTTTGGTCCGCAGGTGACGACAAAAATATAGTAAAAAGCGCCGTGTTGTGAGGTTTTGGAAGGAACCGCCCATGAAGTAATGGTGCCTTCATAAGCTCCATCAGGCCCACCTTACACGACATCAGCAGATTCTCGCTATTGGCCTAAGCAGATGTGTAACATTCATTCTTTGACGTTTGAAACCGTGGTGTAGGATAATCATCCTAGGACGATTTTTCTGCTGGGTACACAAATGGTCTCTGGCACGGGGGCTGTTCAGAACGCTTGATCCTACTTTCGTATTGCCGACAGAACACGAGGTATGACCACCGGGAAATCCCGTTTCTATGAGCGGCGTTTTGGAACGTATCAAGTACGCTTGCTGTCGCATGCATACCGTTTAAATGGCGCTTCTTCCCAGTTCGCGTTGCCGGGTGATACGTCTCCTTCGATCGTAAGTGGCGTCACCGACGTTGCTGTTCGAAAAATAAACACTGCATTCCGTAACGCAGCGCGGCCCGAAATGGAGGACAGCGCATCCACTGGATGACGAACCCCGCTTCCTCGAACACAGTGATAGCGCAATCTGCGGCCGCTGCAACTCCGTCACGTGGCCCAGCCACGCCGTGACTCACATAGAGGCGTGTTTGCGCATTGCGCCTGCAGCGAAATGCCTGTTCGCAGGTTACCGTGTAGCGCAAAACAAGTGGAACGACCAATGTAGCTATGCTGAGGACACTTCACTTTGGGCCGTGGCGGAATGGTTTTCAGCACCGATGTCAGTGGCGTTACACTCGAGGGATGGCGAAATAGATTTCCTGCTACATCGCTTTTTTTTCTCAGGCCAGTTTAACCTGACTGTTAAATCCTCTCAAACTAAACGGTTCTACACCTACATCTACACCTACGTGGTTACTCTGCAATTCACACTTAGGTACTTGGCAGAGGATTCATCGAACCATTTTCATACTACTTCTCTACCATTCTGCTCTCGAATGGCGCATGGGAAAAAGGAACACCTAAATCATTCCTTTCGAGCTGTGATTTATTATATTATGATGACCATTTCCCTCTACGTTGCTACGGTCGCAGGTTCGAATCCTGCCTCGGGCATGGATGTGTGTAATGTCCTTATGTTAGTTAGGTTTAAGTAGTTCTAAGTTCTAGGGGACTGATGACCACAGCTGTTAAGTCCCATAGTGCTCAGAGCCATTTGAACCCTCTACGTAGCTGAGTGTCAACAAAATATTTACGCATTCGGAAGAGAAAGTCGGTGATTGAAACTTCTTAAACAGATCTCGCCGCAAAGAAAACCGCCTTTGTTTCAGTGACTGCCACCCCAACTCGCGTATCGTATCAGTGACACTCTCACCCCTATTGCGCGATAACATGAAGCGAGCTGCCCTTCTTTGCACTCTTTCGATGTCCTCCGTCAATCCTACCTGGTAAGGATCCCACACCGGGCAGCAGTATTCCAGCAGAGGACGGAGAAGTGTAATGTAGGCTGTCTCTTTAGTGCGTTTGTCGCGTCTTCTAAGTGTTCTGCTAACAAAGCGCAGTCTTTGTTTCGCCTTCCCCACAATATTATCTTTGTGTGGTTCAAATGGCTCTGAGCACTATGGGACTTAACAACTAAGGTCATCAGTCCCCTAGAACTTAGAACTACTTAAACCTAACTAACCTAAGGATATCACACACATCCATGCCCGTGGCAGGATTCGAACCTGCGACCGTAGCGGTAGTGCGGTTCCAGACTGAAGCGCCTAGAATTGCTCGGCCACACCGGCCGGCTATCTGTGTGGTCTCTCCAATTTAAGTTGCTCGTAATTGTAATTCCTGGATATTTAGTCGAGTTGACAGCCCTTATATTTGTGCGAGTTATGGATGGTAGTCACGGTATTACCTGTTTTTTTGCCACTGGTGTACTTTACGTGCGACCAGAATCTCTTTGGATTTTCTACCATATTTTGAGACTATATTTCATTGTGGAAACTATTAAAAGCATCTCGCATTGACGTCCGCACTAAATTTCGAGCTTCCGTGAAACATAGCCAGTCTTGGGGATTTTGCGTTCGTCCGAATTTGGCATGATTTTTTCGTTGCTTCTGCAACAGTGTTCTGACATGTTTCGTGTACCATGGTGGATCAGTCCCGTCTCTTATTAACTTATGCGGTATGACTCTATCTATTGCTGTCGATACTGTATCTTTTGAATTTGAGCCATATCTGGTCTACACTTAGGCTACATAATTAGCTTGGAAGGAATAGAGACTCTCTCTTAGGAAGGCATCGAGCGAATTTTTATCTGCCGTTTTATATTTTGGGTTTATTTTTAGTGGTTGTGGTTGATATGGTTTTGAGCCTCGCTACAGTGACCTTGTGTTCACTAATCCCTGTATCCGTCATGACGCTCAGATAGACTAACAGATTTTCGGCTTTTTACTCCCATTATTTTCTGCAATAAAAGTAAAAATCCAACAAAGAATGAAGAAACTGAATCAGTTTCAAGATACGTTGAATCAGAATATTTCATTAAATAAGAAAGTCCGTCAACCATTCTTTGCTTTACTCCAAAAGTGATGAGTGGTTGAATAGTAGAAAAAAATCAATAGTATTCTCCTACTGTTTCTAATTTTTTTGAAACTCTGCTCAAAAATCATGTTGTAATCACGATCATACCACTATTTGGGAGTTACCAATAGTCAATGCTGAAAGGGTGAAAACTGAGTTTAAAGAACTCTTGTTTTTCATGTTAATTCCTCCGTTCTCAAGGGATGCAAGCAGCTAAATGGATATTATGTACATAAAAACAGCCGATCAGCTAGTTTCAATTTCATTTTATACTAGAAATGAACTCTTCTTAAGTTTTTAGTTCATTACTCTTAGCATAGTGTCCTTCCTCTTTCATTATTTCATAGGAATGGCGGACAAATCTGTAGTGAGTGAACCATTGTGCTACATCATTGCGTCACTCGGCAAAACTATTTCCAGACTAGGTGACGCCAGCGAGAACCTACCGTAAAGACCAGACGATCAGGTGGAGGAGGGGGGGGGGGGGGGGGGGGGGGAAGGGGGCAAGTCCTGCACACGACACGTACGTACACGCTTATCTTAAGCCACGACACACGGCAACAGGGAAATTATTGTCTCAGCAATCTTGTTCCAGTTCTATTGCCATGTGTTTGTTGGTCGTTTCTTCAAGCATTGTTATTAAAATAGCGATTATTGCTTTCCCGATCTACTACAATAACACAATATTTCAAATCAAAGTAAATTTTAAGAACAAAACGGTTTATTTAAAGATAAATTTTGGCACTGTTATTATGGTTAATTGAAGTTTCGCTTTTTTTTTTACTCGGTTATTGATGAAAAGAACTCCTGTTATAACTGAGACCGAATAAGTACCGAAGAATACCAGTTATTCAGAACTAAAATACCGGTACACATTATAAGCGGTCGGTTGTTCCTATCCCTGTTACACTCTGACAGGCATCAGAATCGTTCATCTCAATGGCAATACACGTCAACTTACCCAAGTGCTCCAAACAGCACAACAACAGGCTGTTAGGATAGGTTTGCACACACGTTTCCAACCACCCTAACTGCGAATCCTTTTGACAGTTGGACAACACACAACAAATTTCTCGTTTACTCGTTCACTGCAACCATCTATGACCAGTTACATATGAAGGGCTTATTTCAATAGTGGTACAAGTCCATTTTCGTTCGTTTTGAGATACATAGTGCTAAAGTTAAATGAGCGCTGAAAAATCTGGGTTTAAGATACCAGAAGTATACAAGATTATCGCTTCTTGCTAGATGTGATCCTTTCTCTCTGTTTGTTTTGATCATTAATTTCAGAAGCATTATAGACAGGAAAGTGGAGGTAATGGACTTGTACCACTATTGAAATAAGCCCTTCATATATCGGACTAGCATCCATGTCATCAGGGCGCTTATAGCCTCCATACACTGACGGAAATAGTGGTACACCATGGAGCACTAGTCCGGTGTTTCAAAAATGGCTCTGAGCACTATGGGACTTAACATCTATGCTCATCAGTCCCCTAGAACTTAGGACTACTTAAACCTAACTAACCTAAGGATATCACACAACAACCAGCCATCACGAGGCAGGGAAAATCCCTGACCCCGCCGGGAATCGAACCCGGGAACCCGGCCGTGGGAAGCGAGAACGCTACCGCACGACCACGAGATGCGGGCAGTCCGGTGTTTACCAAACTTTATGGAGGTCTTCACCACATAACAGGTATTCAACTCATCATTTGATTTTCTAGCTCTTGTAGTAGCCGTGTTCCCATACAAAAGTACTGCATCTCAACTGCGCGAACGGTGCAAACAAAGGTTTCGTACACAGCGCGTTTCAGAGCTCGACTGCAAAACTTCAGGAATTCATTCCTCATATAACAAGAAGAAAAACGTCTTGTAAACATGGGTTGTAAAGTCCGTACCTAGGAGCTATGGAAACTTCAACTTCGATACCGTGAAACACATATATTTTACTGCAAGCTGTTCCCTTTCCATATTTTGAGATGAGGTGGTATCGGTGGACCAAAACAAGGAAAAGATGCCCAGTGAGCACGGGCGCTAAAGTCCATTTCTTAAGAGCTATGGCCCTTGTTCAGTGGAAGAGATGTGTTTCACAGTGCCGGAGATGAACAAATGATGGTAGCTCATAAGTTACGCACTTTGCAATCCATGTTTACCAGACGTTTTTCTTCTTGTTATATGAGGAATCCATCCCAGACGAATTTTCGTCGAATTTTGAAACACACTGTACAATCCGAAACATGTTTCAACACCTTTGTTCCATCGTCAGTGGATATAGTCTTTATTCAATTCTATAAAATATAAAGCTTCAGAAATAATAATAGTTACTCCAACGAATTTATGGCTAATAACACTTTTTTACGTATAGGATCTCGTGTACATTATTGTGCATTCGTAGCTTGACATCTGCAATGACATTACTGTGACTTCACTTTATCTCTAAAAGAAATTTTGTTGTGTTACTTTCTTTTCTGGTACAAATTCGCAGTGGTGGCGCAGTGTTTATCACACTGGAGGATGATGATTCAATCACGTGTCCGACCATCCTGATTTCCCTAAATCGATTCACACAAATGCCGGGATGGTTCCTTTGACAGGGCACGTCCGACTTCCTTCCCCATCCTTCCCTAATCCCATGAGGCCGATGACCTCGCTGTTTGGTCTCTTCCCCCCCAAAATCAACCCAACTCAACCCTATCTGCCGTACCTTCAGAGAAGCGCAAACACAACACATGTTTTTGCGGAACTTGACTAGCAGGTAACATTCCTTCACAAAACTTGGTGTTTATATTTATTACCTGTATCCAGTTCCCGTCGATGCTCACTTGGTCTCATATCTGTTTGCAGCCAAATTTGGACTTCGTCTACTTTCTCTCTTCCTCTGTGGGTTGGTATTCCTTTACTGCTGCTTTAATGTGTCAGATAGAGTGCAGTTGCGAACTGTAGTGCAGCCTTTTTTTTAATCTGTTTTTGTTCTGGTAATGCATTCAGTATGAGGAAGTTTTTTCTGTTCTACATTTACAGGGATACTCTGAAAATCACATTTAAGTACCTGGAAGAGCGTTCATATAACCCCTTCGTAATAATCCTCTGTTATACCAGTCCCTTATGTCGCGAATAAAACGAACATCTACATCTTTCCTTGCGAGCTATGACTTCCCTTATTAATATGGTGATCGCTTCTCCCTACGTAAGTCGGCATCAACAAAATATTTTCGCATTCGGAGGAGAAAGTTGGTGATTGGAATTTAGAATCAGAAAATAAGTAACAAGCTGTAGCACCCCATTTTAAAAAACAAAGTAGGCCTTCATATGTCTGAAGCGACCCCACCTAGCAACAAAAAACTAACGTCATATTATGGCCCCCGTTGTCCCATGAAACATTTGTTCCACAAACTTTTCAGCTCCTATCGTACTTTCGGAGTTATTATTGGTGGCAATAGTGACTCAACCTGTGTACGTGCATGTGATAAACCCTTTCTCTCGAAAATTTCTCTCCTTCATACCACCTCTGTGTTACCTCAGATGACGTGTCATTGATCTCATTTGAACCAAGAATGCGGTGCCTAGTTCCTCCCACTACACTGAATCTAATGCGAAGTTCTGAATAACGTTCACCAACCTTGAGTCTTCAACGGTTGTTGTGACCTCCGCAGAAAACAGCACACAGGTCGTGAATTTGTTATCTTGAGGCTGTAAGAAACTCGTAGCGAGGAACTGATTTCATGCGAATTATTAAGTTTTCAATTATTTTGTTTATACGGGATGCCACTTGCTTTTTATTAATAGAACACGAGAAATGGCACAATTGCGTTCCACTTCAGAGTTGTTACGGCACGCCAGTCGGGAACGAGAGACCAGAGAGGGCTGTGAAGAGAGCGTCAGCCAATTGCACGCTGACCGACCCCCCTCCAGGGCGACAACGCAACAGCAGCGGCCTCTGTGCGAAGAGGGCATAAGCGCCACGCCCGACTGGCCGCCCCCCTGGTTCTCCGAGAAGCTTCAAGGCCAGCGACCTGAATAGAAGTGTCAGAGCTCGTTACCTTGCTAGTACATTCTATGTAGTTCAAACTTGGAATAATTATACTGAACAGATTTCATATTTTTTCTGTCGTCCTTTGCTTGCAACACATCTGTTAAACACAAACTTAAGTACTGTCTTTTTTTTCCTTTCGTAATATAACTCATTCATACGATTTACTTGAATTGTCTAACTATCCAAGACAGCACGTTTCCTACGTATCCCACATTCGACGACTTGGCAGTATTTAAGAAGAGTCACAAATAATTTCCATCCTTCACCAAAACAATGAACTGCGTATTTCCATAATTACTATCACATTGTTCTCAACTACATGTCCAGATGACCGTACATTGCTTAATACTTAACCTGATACCGACCGCGGCAGACAACTTGTCTGTACTCGAGACTGCCGAACGAGCCTTGATCTCACAGCCAAACCACTTCGACCACCATCCAAGTTAGGCGCGATTTCGCAGTTGTTTACTATTCTACTGGTTATTGATACTTGGCAAATGTTGTTGTGATCTTCAGTCCTGAGACTGATTTGATGCAGCTCTCCATGCTACTCTATCCTGTGGAAGTTCCTTCATCTCCCAGTACCTACTGCAACCTACATCCTTCTGAATCTGCTTAGTGTATTCATCTGTTGGTCTCCCTCTACCATTTTTACCCTCCCCGCTGCCCTCCAATACTAAATTGATGATCCCTTGATGCCTCAGAACATGTCCTACCAACCGATCCCTTCTTCTAGTCAAGTTGTGCCACAAACTACTATTCTTCCCAATTCTATTCAATACCTCCTCATTAGTTATGTGATCTAGCCATCTAATCTTCAGTATTCTTCTGTAGCACCACATTTCGAAAGCTTCTAGTCTCTTCTTGTCTAAACTATTTATCGACCACGTTTCACTTGAATGCATGGCCACACACCATACAAATACTTTCAGAAACGACTTCCTGACACTTAAATCTACACTCGATGTTAACAAATTTCTCTTCTTCACAAACGCTTTCCTTGCCATTGCCAGTCTACATTTTATATCCTCTCTACTTCGATCATCATCAGTTATTTTGCTCCCCAAATAGCAAAACTCATTTACTACTTCAAGTGTCTCCTTTCCTAATTAATTCCCTCAGCACACCCGATTTAATTTGACTAATTCCATTACCCTCTTTTTGCTTATGTTGATGTTCATGATATATCCTCCTTTCAAGACACTGTCTATTCCGTTCAGCTGCTCTTTCAGGTCCTTTGCTGTCTCTGACAGAATTACAATGTCAACGGCGAACCTCAAAGTTTTTATTTCTTCTTCATGGATTTTAATACCTACTCCGAATTTTTCTTTTGTTTCCTTTATTGCTTGCTCAGTATACAGATTGAGCAACATCGGGGAGAGGCTACAAGCCTGTCTCACTCCCTTCCCAACCACTGCTTCCCTTTCATGCCCCTCAACTCATAACTGCCATCTGGTTTCTGTATAAATTGTAAATAGCCTTTAGCTCCCTGTATTTTACCCGTGACATCTTCAGGATTTGAAAAAGAGTATTCCAGTCGAACTGGTATACTCTCTTTCAAATTCTGAAGATGTCGGTGGTAAAATACAGGGACAATAGCACCCTGTTGAGAGATGCTATAATTTGTAAAGCAAGTAAATAGGCCCTTTAGTTTGTGAAATATTAATAACAGGAGATTTTCAGTTTGGCGAGCGACTAGAGAATGCAGCAGGCAGCCGCGGTGAAGGACCTTAATTTAGGCTATCTTTGTCACGGTACCCGTACCCAAGAAACCACCTGTCACCGGAACGTCACACCACATTACGTCATCATCTCACAACTGCCTTCTCAGCTGCTCTAAGAAGAGCTTCTCGTCAGAATGAGATTTTCACTCTGCAGCAGAGTGTGCGCTGATATGAAACTTCCTGGCAGATTAAAACTGTGTGCCCGACCGAGACTCGAACTCGGGACCTTTGCCTTTCGCGGGCAAGTGCTCTACCAACTGAGCTACCGAAGCACGACTCACGCCCGGTACTCACAGCTTTACTTCTGGCAGTACCTCGGCTGCTACCTTCCAAACTTTACAGAAGGTCTCCTGCGAACCTTGCAGAACTAGCACTCCTGAAAGAAAGGATATTACGGAGACATGGCTTAGCCACAGCCGGGGGGATGTTTCCAGGTACCTGCATACGATGGCTGCAAAGACAGAAGTATTATAAAGGCGCTGAACGAAGATAATGTTACTGTTGCGACCGATACAGAGGCCGCCCCTCGTCGAGCTGGTGGACCGTTACGCCCATCTGTCCCTCCAATGCGTGACGCTGTCGCGATGTATTATAAGGGCGCATTTAAACGTGTGCGCCTTGTGGCTTGCCGGCTAGCGGCTCTGCTCGTCCCATACGGAAGTAGAGGCAGGCGTGTAGGCGCCTGCCTCTCTCACCTGTTGGGCACGCTTGACGCCATTCAAATGACAGAGCACAGCAATCCGTCGTCCTTTACTTGCAGGTTTTAGTTGGCATATCTGGATTTCGGTTAGTGCCTAGACATTATCAATACACCATTTCATAGTACCAGCCTCCTGTTGTTCGGGCTTCTGCCGCACCTCTTTCGTACTAGAACATGCATTGATACAATGAAGTGGTGCATTGATAATGGCTAGACACTAACCGAAATTTGGATCTGCCGAATAAAACCTGAAAGAAAAGGAGGACTGATTGGTGTGCTCCGTCATTTGAAAGTGCATGTAACAGTTTATACGGATACGAAACCCAAAAATCGCGTAGTTTGACTCGTGGATTAAGCAGGTGGAAGACTGGAAGATTCCTAGACACAAGCATTGAGCATACAAAGAAGACTGCTTACAAATGACTCGCGCGACCACTCCTGGAATATTGCTCAAGTAAGCGGAACTCGCGGCGAATAGCACTAGCAGGGGAAAAGTGGCGTATGCGGAGAAGGGCAGCACACGCTTCTTCCACAGGTGGGAGATGGCGACGCTACTGAACTAGCATACACTCGAAGACAGCCGCAGGCTATCTCGAGGAAGTCCACAAACAAAGTTTAAATGGTGAACCTAGGAATATACCACAACCCGCATAGTATCGCTACCGCAGGGATCATACGGACAAGATTAGAATACTTACAGGACTGCACAGACGCGTTTTAACATTCTACCCGCACTTCGTACGTGAATGGATCGAGAAGAAATCCTAATAACTGGTACAGTGGGACGTAGCCTCTGCCACGCACTTTACAGTGTTTGCAGAGGATGGATACAGATGTAGATGAATGCTCGTATTTTGTTTACTAGGCGGCAGTGGGGAATTGCGTGGAAAGTTTTGCGCGAACCGAACAACGCTGCATCCACCACCTGCCGCCTTCTGCTCCTCACGAATTTAAGGGTTAGGCAGCGGGGTGAGGTCTGGTCCCGTGTGAAATCGCTGTGCGGCTCTAAGACTTCAATCCAGTCAACCGTTGATCAATCTGGTGTGACACCTGAAGACGCCAAAACGGAAGCGGCAGTTTTAAATTTCACGTTAGGAAATAGTACATGCAGCGGAAACGTGTAAACATAGCGTCGTTTCCAGAATGAGATTTTCACTCTGCAGCGGAGTGTGCGCTGACATGAAAGTTCCTGGCAGATTAAAACTGTGTGCCGCACCGAGACTCGAACTC
The DNA here is from genome assembly GCF_023897955.1 of Schistocerca gregaria. Taxonomy (NCBI): domain Eukaryota; kingdom Metazoa; phylum Arthropoda; class Insecta; order Orthoptera; family Acrididae; genus Schistocerca; species Schistocerca gregaria. The sequence continues at coordinate 211,293,458 of NC_064929.1, forward strand.
GGGACCTTTGCCTTTCGCGGGAAAGTGCTCTACCATCTGAGCTACCCAAGCACGACTCACGACTCGTCCTCACAGCTACAATTCTGCCAGTACCTCGTCTCCTACCTTCCAAACTTCACAGAAGCTCTTCTCCGAACCTTGCACAACTAGCGCTCCTGGAAGAAAGGATATTGCGGAGACGTGGCTTAGAGAAACAACTGTAAGAGTTCAAAACAAGTAAGACGCCAGGTCCTGATGGAATCCTAATTCAGTTTTACACAGAGCACTCTTATGCATTGGCGCCGTACACACCTTGCATTTATAGCAAATGTGTCGTCCAGCGTTATGGCCCAAGAGATTGGAAAAAGGCGCAGGTGGCTCCTGTTCGTAATAGGGTAAAAGGTCGTTCCTGCAAAAAATTAGGGACCTGACATTTGTTTACTGCACAATACTCTCAGTTCGTATACAATAAATTTAGGTGTACAGCTTTGCTTCCGCCGTTTTTCTCAAACATTTGAGGCTTTATTGAAACAAATGAGTTACACAAGTTTCATTCAAAGTATTTTCCATCGCTGGCCACTACTTTCTCCCATCTTTCGGGCAGTGTACTAATCCCGCATCGAAAAAGTTGTTCATTTTTTGAAGCGATCCACGAAATGATCTAATTTGTGACTTCTTCATGAGATTGGAAGTGTTGGTCAGCCAGGCCATGCGCCATTGGTCTTAACAGGCGATAGTCAGATGTAGCAATGTCTGGAGAATATGGCGGGTGGGATAGGACTTCCATTTTAACGTTTCAAAGTACGTTTTGACCTCTTTTTGCAACGTGAGGTCGAGCGTTGTCGTGCTGCAAAGTCACTTTATCGTGCGTCTCGCGGTATTGCAGCCGTTTGTCTTTTAATGGTCTGCTCAAACGCATTAATTGCGTTCGATAACGAGCACCTGTGATTGTTTCACTTGGTTTTAACACCTCATAGTACATGACGCCGAACTGGTCCCACCAAATGCAGAGCATGATCTTGGAGCCGTGATTATTCGGTTTCGCCGTCGTCGTGGAACCATGGCCGGGACATCCCCATGACTTTTTTGCGTTTGCGGTTATCGTAATGAACCCATTTTTCGTCCCCAGTCACTATGGGATGCAGATATCCCTTCCGTTTTTGCCTCTGAATCAACTGTTCACAAACACGCAAACGTCGTTCAATGTCTCTTGCTATCACCTGACACGGGACCCAAGTTCCTTCTTTCTGAATCATGCCCATAGCCTTGAGACGTTTTGAAATGACTTTCTCTGTCAATCCCACTAATTGTGCCAATTATTCTTCAGTTTGGCGCGAGTCTTCACTCAGCAATGTCTCAGATTCTGCAAGTTCGAAAACATTCTCTCTTCCGCAATTATGCCGGTCTACGACGTCAAAAATCACCGTTCTTGAAGTCCTGAAATCACTCATGACACGTTCCTTCGTCCGCAGCTCGTGGTCGTGCGGTAGCGTTCGCGCTTCCCGCGCGCGGGTTTCCGGGTTCGATTCCCGGCGGGGACAGGGATTTTCACTGCCTTGTGATGAGTGGGTGTTGTGTGACGTTTTCAGGTTAGTTAGGTTTAAGTAGTTCTAGGTTCTAGGGGACTGATGACCACAGATGTTAAGTCCCATAGTGCTCAGAGCCATTTTTTGAACACGTTCCTTCACTAATAGCGTCCTTACTATTCGTACTTCATTCTATGAGACACGGCCGCTGTTTTCTTCATAGTAAGACCTCCCGCAAATGACGATAATTAGGCTCGTAAACTGACATTTTCAATCAAGAACAACTTTATGATGCAGACACAAATCGATTAATGTTTGAATGAGGTGATGTTGACCGAGGTCCAAGCTAACTGCCTGACGTCTGCGATCTGTTTCTTTCGGCCGCTAGTTACCGTTGTCGCCACGTATCTGCAAACGGCGGAAGCAAAGTTGTACACCTTGTACATTACACCGTAAAGCTTACATCCACGAATCAGCATGGTTTCAGAAAGCATTGCTCGTGTGAAACTCAGCTTGCCCTTTTCTCACATGACATACTACGAACTGTTTACGGAGAGCACTACGAATGTAGTCCGGGACAATACGTTTGGGAATGTGGGTTTCGCGGGAGGCGTGCCAGAGATAAATCCATGCAGTCGCGCTATCCTTTGTGTTCTCGGTGGCTCAGATACAGTCGTGTTCCGGCACTCGGCCAGTGCACATCGCGAGGTGACGGGCGGTAGCGCGGGCCAGTGTTTACGTCGCGAGCAGTGCTGAGGTGGAGAGCTGAGCAGCGTGTGCGAGCGCTGTTAACGTTTGTTTCTGTATAACTGTTGTAAGTAAGATGTCGACAATTAACAGAGCGAACAGCGTTCAGTGTGTTTTCGATCGCGCTGCCTTGCGACCGACGGCGTTTGAAATTCATGAGTGGATCTTTGAGGATTTGAAATTGCCTGAAGATATAGTCGACACATTCCAGTTGGACTTTGTGCAGTACTCGTTATTTATCAAATTTATTTCGAGTGACACTTACGAGAAATTCGCTGAGGAGCATGTTGGTGTGAGACCATTCCGTCATAATGATGGCAGTATTAGTAATGTCCAAATCGTGCCTTCGGGATACGGAGTAAGAACCGTCAGGGTATTTAATGTGCCACCTGAGTGCCCTAATGATCTGATTGCACGTTCTCTGTCACTGTACGGCGCTGTTTTGTCAGTTACAAATGAAAAATGGTCGAGTTCCTATCGCTACCAAGTTAATAGCGGGGTGCGCAGTGTACGTGTAGACTTGAAAAAGCATATACCTTCGTATGTTGCCATTGGCGGCTGTCGTGCACAGGTAACTTACATTGGTCAACCCCCTACCTGTTCGATCTGCCATTCAACTGAACATCTGCGGATGAACTGTACACGTAGACGTCCATTTCAACTTCCACGGGAACGTCCTGCAGACGGTAGTGAAAAGCTAGTACCACTATTGAGTGAGGTGGTCGCGGGGACTGTACCACCACCCCGGCAGCCGGAACAAGTCAGCGAGGCGGAGGTGCCAGTTCAGGTGGAATGCAGTGCCAAAGACATTCGCGGTAGGACGGACGTCGATTCGGCACCGTCATCCTCACCGGGGCAGTTACCGCTGGGTACCAACGATGCGCCAGCCACCTCTGAAACTAAGCCGTGTGAGATACAGGAGCGGGTGCAGATCAGTTTGCCTGAACCACCCCTATCGGTAGAGACTGTAGCAGACACGAAGAAAGGCCGCCGAAGGAGAAGCAAAGGGAATAGTAGCAAAGAGGAAAAGTCGAATGATTTAGGACCCGTACACATGTCAGAAAGTGGCAGCGAGACTGAACCTCAATCTTCTTGCTCCGTGCGCTGCGAGGACACCGCGAGGCAAGAACGCATTCGTGAACAAACCAAACACCTGAAGGCACTACTGAGCGCTGAAAGGGATCAGAGCACCGTAACGGCCAAGAGGAAGAGCGAGCAGAGCAGCGAGCAGCTGCAGCAGCGCTCCCGCAGGAACTCGCTGACGTCAGTCGCAGCCCCGCGTGGTGGCCAGGCGGATGCGACCACGTTGACAGACTCAGCCGGCGGTGGCGGGCAGGGCGGCGCGCGCACCGCGCAGCACCCCGACAGCAATGAGCCGTGGTGGCAGCAGAACGAGGAGATGCAGCAGTAGCTGCTCTCGCGCATGACCATCGCGCTGCGACCTTCCCCTCCCTGGCCCGTTATTGGTTTTGACATTTCGTTTCGTACTCCAAACGTTACCAACGAGTTTGGTTCAAAGCCGGAGAGAAGGACGATGCGAAACTCACAGCTCATTGTCCTCTGAACCATCATGGGTGACAGCCAAACCTACAACATTACCACACTTAACGTCAATAGAATTCAAAGTGCGGTGAAACTGCGTTCGCTCAATGATTTCTTGTATGGTACCAGCGTTGACATTGCCCTCCTACAGGAGGTAGTCACAGCCTTAGAAGTGCCCGGTTACGTTCTTATTGATAACATCAATCTTCAGGATGCTGTAGGCACTGCCATCCTTCTGCGCGACGGTATACCCTTTACGGATGTGCAGCGGCTGACCAGTGGTCGTGGCATTTCTCTTCGAGTGGATGGTGTGCAGATTGTTAACGTGTACGCCCCATCAGGTAGCACTCATAAGAGAGATCGTTCAAAATTTTATAAAACCGAGGTTCCCATTCTTCTTAGCGGTTATCGTGAACATCTCATCCTTGGTGGTGACTTCAATTGTGTGCTGAACGACAGAGACCAAACTCCTAACACGAACAGATGTATCGAACTTGAACATTTAATTCATGGCATGCGTCTTCACGATACATGGGAACAACTGCACGGTGAACGGGTAGCGTACACCTTCGTAACCAGTCATTCTGCCAGTCGGCTGGATAGGATCTATGTGTCCGATGCCCTCCAGCGACACACTGTGAACTGTGACATAGCTCCTGTCAATATCTCCGACCATTGTGCATATCAGTGTTACCTCAACCTACACCGCCAGCCAATTTACCGCGGGAAGGGCTACTGGAAATTGAATGTCAGCCTTCTGCAGGATGCCCAACTTGAAGAGGAGGTGAACTTAACGTGGCAACAGCTCCAGCGGCTCCGACGTCGTTACGCTAGCGTTCTACAGTGGTGGATTCAGTGTGCTAAGCCTAAATTACGCCTGACCGTCATGAGCTACGCCCGACAAAAAAGTTTTTGGCAGAAACAGACTATTGAATTTTATTATCGCTGTTTGAGAGAACTGTACAGTCGCACTAACAATCCTTCTCGAGACATCGACGTAAAGATCAAACGATATAAAGCGAAAATCACGGCGATACAACGCCAACGAATGCATGGCATCATCGTGCGAGCCCACCCTAAGGACGTTGCCGCCGAAGAACGGGCCTCTCTGTATCACATCCTGAGAACGACGAAACGGTGTAAAGCCATGTTGATTGAAGCCGTCGTTGATGACGCTGAGAATGCCATCACGAAGCAACGTGACATCATCTCGCACGTCTACGACTATTATAGTCAACTTTACAAGAAGCAACTCGTTGATGAACACTCGTGCGAGGATTTTCTTAGGACCTTGAGCTGTCGCTTGTCACAACAGGATAATGCAAAGTTGGAATCTGTTTTCACACAGGACGAAATCCGACTGGCGGTTCACAGTGCAAAGAAAGGGAAATCACCAGGACCTGATGGTCTCAGCGCTGAGTTTTACCAGCGATACTGGAACGTCCTCGGTCCGACACTCCTCGAGATAGCGAATGAACTCTGGCGCCTGGAAGTCATACCCAAGGCATTTACGGAAGGTATCATCCTGCCCTTACCGAAAAAAGGGAACAGCAGGAAGGTCGAAAACATGCGACCCATCACACTCCTGAATGCCGACTTCAAAATCATCACCAGATCGATTAAGCTAAGGATGCAAACCGTTATGTACAAGGTTTTAGGCAGTTACCAGTACAGTGCAGTGCAAGGTCGAAGTGCAATCTCAGCTGCCTGCGATTTGAGGGACATCATCTGTTCATATGCTGAAACTAAAGGACAGGGCGCTCTGATCTTTCTAGATTTTGAGAAGGCTTATGACCGTGTACGTCATAATTTCCTCTTTCAAAGCATGAAGAAACTAGGATTTGGACCTCATTTCATAGAATTAATTCGCAAACTTACTACAAACGCCTCTTCACGGATTCTCATTAATGGCCATTTTACAAAAGAAGTTTCCATCGAGCAGTCCATCCGCCAAGGATGTCCTCTCTCAATGATTTTGTACGCCATTGCAGTAGAGCCGCTCCTGAACAACTTAGTGCATAGCGGGATCGGGCTTAGCGTCGAGTCTGTCACTATCCCATGCATTGCGTATGCTGACGATATATGCGTAACTGTGTCATCATCGCAACAACTTCTGTCAGCAGCAACTCTTCTACAAACATTCACGTTTCTTTCAGGAGCAACACTCAATAGAACTAAAACCACAGTTTTGTAGATCGGTGGCGGTATCGGAGACATATCCCATGTTACCTGGTGCAAGGTAAAGGATTCTCACACAACCCTCGGTGTTACTTTTGAAGCCAAACCAGACAAATTCCTGACGAAGAACTGGTCACACATGCTTCATAAATTACGTGCTGCTTTGATGCTTCACTCCGACCGTGACTTGAACATACTACAGAAAGTTAAGACCATCGAGATCGCCATTACGAGCAAGATGAATTATTTGGCGCAAATTCTTCCAATCTCCGACCACCTAGCCAAGAGTATACAACAAGCGTTATGTTGGTTTATTTTTAGGGGGCATATTTTCAAAGTTCAATTCGATACCTTAACCTTACCTTCGTCCAAAGGTGGCCTTAACCTCATTAAAGTACACAAAAAATGTGTCACCCTGCTCCTAAATCGCATCAGGAAGGAGTTTCGTACCCGGAGGACCAGTCTCATCAGAAACCTCATTCAGCGGTGGAAACCTCATAGCTTGGACCCACCCGTTAATATCGCCGGCATTCCACTTTCTTACCGACATGTGCGACTATACTACATGGAAATGAGCTACATTCGACACAACATCGTCGATACCGGAAGCCTGACGAACAGGAAGCTTTATGACCTTCTCATGACAACAAACCACAGGAATCGTCTCGAAGAAAAATATCCACATACACATTGGAGTATAATATGGCGGAATGTGCATAACGACATGTTACCATCACGCGTCATAGCAGACTGGTATCTCAGAGTCAACGATAAAGTAGCAACGAATGAAAAGCTACATAAAATAGGCCTTCAACCAACGCCCAACTGTGACGCATGCGGAAGAGTCGATACGCTCCTTCATAGGTTCACTTGCGGACATGCAGAAGAAATTACAACATTTCTTCGTCAACGATTGTCAGTGATAGACCGTACGACGCCCAGTGGTGTAGACCTTTTAGAGATCATTCAGCCACAAAACCTGAGGTATCCACGAGCAAAAAACAACGCTACAACGTGGATCATGGGCCACACAGCATCGTTTATTATGCAGAATAGGCATGCTACTTTTCTAGACTATTATTCTTACATAGAAATTGAACACTTTAAAATAAGCCAACATTGTGACTATAGGAGGATATTTGGAAATATGCTGAAAATCATAATTAACGGTTAAATGCTTCAAATACAATATTTGGATAGTAGAGGTTGCCAGTTGCCTGTATGTATGAATCCTATTTGCTTCCTGGGACTTTATTTCTTGCCGGAATTTTACGATACTATTCAGATGCTCACCAATGCAGAAGGCATTTTTTTTTCCTTCCCATTTTCCTCTCAACATTTTCCTCTCTCGCAGAGCAGCGGAGCAACTTTCCTTTCGATAATGATGTGATAGTCTTTTGTGCACCTCAAGAAGACATTTCCTTTCTTTTCTTATATTGCGCAACGGCAGCCTAGAACTCATAAATAATATGTTCATTCTATTTTCATTACGAATCGAAGCACATGTTTATTTTTCCCTTCATAAAAAGAATAAAATAAAAAAAAAAGATGGTAGAGCACTTGCCCAAAAAAACAAAAAAACAAAAAAAGTGGTCGTGCGGTAGCGTTCTCGCTACCCGCGCCCGCGTTCCCAGGTTCGATTCCCGGCGGGGTCATTCATAAAAAAAAAAAAAAAAGATGGATAGAGTGTCTGCCATGTAAGCAGGAGATCACAGGTTCCTGACCCGGTCGGGGCACACATTTTCTGCTGTCGCCATCAAGGTATGTCAACAACACTTGTCGGCAGCTGAGTGTTTCAATTAATTATCATTTAGCTTGAACATTGCCCTGCTGAAATGCAAGGTGATGGATTCATGGGTTGGTCGCCATACACGTACACGCCCCTCAGCTCGATTCAGTTTCAAGCAAGACATTTCCGACCAGTTAAATATATATAAAAAAAAAAAAAAAAAAAAAAAAGATGGATAGAGCGTCTGCCATGTAAGCAGGAGATCCCGGGTTCGAGTCCCGGTCGTGACACACATTTTCATCTGTCCCCGTGGACGTATGTCAACGCCTGTAAGCAACCAAGGGTGTTCATTTCACCGTAATATGGAATGGAGAAACGCATTTCTGTGGCCAAGATAGACACGAAGCCCACACCTATTACAGTAGTACAAGTTTATATGCCAACTGGCTCTGCAGATTTAAGAAATGTATGACGAAATAAAAGAAATTATTCAGAGAGTGAAAGGAGATGAAAATTTAATAGTCATGAGTGACTGGAATTCGGTAGTAGGAAGAGGGAGAGAAGGAAACGTAGTAGGTGAATATGGATTGGGGGTAAGAAATGAAAGAGGAAGCCGCCTGGTAGAATTTTGAACAGAGCACAACTTAATCATAGCTAACACTTGGTTCAAGAATCATAAAAGAAGGTTGTATACATGGAAGAAGCCTGGAGATACTGACAGATTTAAGATAGATTATATAATAGTAAGACAGAGATTTAGGAACCAGGTTTTAAATTGTAAGACATTTCCAGGGGCAGGTGTGCACTCTGACCACAATCTATTGGTTATGAACTGTAGATTAAAACTGAAGAAACTGCAAAAAGGAGATGGGACCTGGATAAACTGACTAAACCAGAAGTTGTACAGAGTTTCAGCGAGAGCGTAAGGGAACAAATGACAGAAATGGGGGAAAGAAATACAGTAGAAGAAGAATGGGTAGCTTTGAGGGATGAAGTAGTGAAGGCAGCAGAGGATCAAGTAGTTAAAAAGACGAGGGCTAGTAGAAACCCTTGGGTAACAGAAGAAATATTGAATTTAATTGATGCAAGGAAAAAATATAAAAATGCAGTAACTGAAGCAGGCAAAAAGGAATACAAAAGTCTCAAAACTGAGATCGACAGGAAGTGCAAAATGGCTAAGCAGGAATGGCTAGAGGATAAATGGAAGGATGTAGAGGCTTATCTCACTAGGGGTAAGATAGATACTGCCTACAGGAAAATTAAAGGGAACTTTGGAGAAAAGAGAACCACTTGTATGGATATCAAGAGCTCAGATGGCAGCCCAGTTCTAACCCAAGAGGGTCTAAACAAGGGCGATGCATTTGAGGACATAGATTAAGGAAAGGCAAACCTACGTTTCTAGCATTTGTAGACTTAGAGAAAGCTTTTGACAATGTTGACTGGAATGCTCTTTTTCAAATTCTAAAGGTGGCAGGGGTAAAATACAGGGAGCGAAAGGCTATTTACAATTTGTACAGAAACCAGATGGCAGTTATAAGAGTCGAGGGGCATGAAAGGGAAGCAGTGGTTGGGAAGGGAGTGAGACAGGGTTGTAGCCTCTCCCCGATGTTATTCAATCTGTATATTGAGCAAGCAGTGAAGGAAGCAAAAGTAAAATTCGAAGTAGGTATTAAAATCCATGGAGAAGAAATAAAAACTTCGAGATTCGCCGTTGACTTTGCAATTCTGTCAGAGACAGCAAAGGACCTGGAAGAGCAGTTGAACGGAATGGATAGTGTCTTGAAAGAAGGATATAAGATGAACATCAACAAAAGCAAAACAAGGATAATGGAATGTAGTCGAATTAAGTTGGGTGACGCTGAGGTTATTAGATTAGTAAAATGAGACACTTAAAGTAGTAAAGGAGTTTTGCTATTTGGGGAGAAAAATAACTGATGACGGTCGAAGTAGAGAGGATATAAAATGTAGACTGGCAATGGGAAGGAAAGCGTTTCTGACGAAGAGAAATTTATTAACATCGAATATAGATTTAAGTGTCAGGAAGTCGTTTCTGAAAGTATTTGTATGGAGTGTAGCCATATATGGAAGTGAAACATGGACGATAAATAGTTTAGACAAGAAGAGAATAGGAGCTTTCGAAATGTGGTGCCGCAGAAGAATGCTGAAGATTAGATGAGTAGATCACATAACTAATGAGGAGGTGTTGAATAGGATTGGGGAAAAGAGAAGTTTGTGGTACAACTTGAGTAGAAGAAGGGATCGGTTGGTAGGACATGTTCTGAGGCATCAAGGGATCACCAATTTAGTATTGGAGGGCAGCGTGGAGGTTAAAAATCGTAGAGGGAGACCAAGAGATGACTACACTAAGCAGATTAAGAAGGATGTAGGTTGTAGTAGGTACTGGGAGATGAAGAAGCTTGCACAGGATAGAGTAGCATGGAGAGCTGCATCCAACCAGTCACAGGACTGAAGACCACAACAACAACAACAAGTTCTAGGGGACTGGTGACCTCAGAAGCTAAGTCCCATAGTCCTTTGAGCCATTTGAACCAAATTGTCAGGGTGTTCCAGATAAGTATGATACGTCCCTTTCTATTTTCTACAGACATAAATGATGTGGCGGACAGCGTAGGCAGCTGTCTGCGGCTGTTCCCTGACGATGCTGTGGCGTACGGTAAGGCGTGGAAGTGGAGTGACTGTAGGGAGGTAAAAGACGGCTTAGACAAAATGTCCAGTTGGTTTGATGAACGGCAGCTGACTCTAAATGTAATTTAGTACGGATGAATAGGACAACAAACTCGTAATATCAGGATACACCATTAATAACGTCCTGCTTGACACAGTCAAGTCCATTAAATATGTAGGCATAACGTTGCAGAGCGATAGGAAATAGAACGGGCATGTGAGGCTTGTGGTAGGGAAGGAGAATGGTCAACTGTGCTTTATTGGAAGAATTTGGGAAAGTGTGGTTCATCTGTAACGGAAACCGCATAGAGGACAGTACCCACTGTTGAGTACTGTAAACTCTTTAGTAAATGTTTATGTCAGTAATATGCTAAAAACATACTATAAAATGGAGCGTAGCAGATTTGCAGGGCACTCACATACTACATTGTAAACCTTTTGCACATCGTAGCCGGCCAGAGTGGCCGAGCGGTTCTAGGCGCTACAGTCTGGTATCGCGCGACCGCTACGGTCGAGGGTTCGAATCCTGCCTCGGGCATGGATGTGTGTGCTGTCCTTAGGTTGGTTAGGTTTAAGTAGTTCTAAGTTCTAGAGGGCTTACGACATCAGCAGTTGAGTCCCATAGTGCTCAGAGCCATTTGCACATCGTATGAACACATGAGCTCGATACGCTCACACCTTTCGAGCTACCGTACCATTTTTGGAGAAAGGGAACCTGCTATTTTCTATACTCCTCTACATACCTCTAAATCTCTATCTCTTTCCCACAACCACTACAAATAGATTTCAACCTCGTTAACTTTAAGGCAAGGGTCCCGAGTTCGAGTCTCGGTCCGGCACACAGTTTTAATCTGCCAGGAAGTTTCACATCAGCGCACACTCCGCTGCAGAGTGAAACTCTCATTCTAGACCATGACTTGTTGCAAACATACTGAATTCAGTAAGCTAACAACTCACCATGGGTGTCAAGGCTGTGGGTTTCGCATGTGTAAAAAAAAAAAAAAAAAAAAAAAAAAAAAAAAAAAAAAAAAAGAAATAATGTTGAGTTCTGTTCCTTCTGACTGAGATCCCAGCAGGTCGACTTAAATGGAGACATCGAAGAAATTAGGGCCAATATGGAGGCACGTAACAGACGTTTTTCCGTCGCTCTGTTTGCGAGTGAAAGAGGAAAGGTAGCGACGAGCAGTGGTACAGGGTACCCCTGACCACGCACAGTACCGTGGCTTACCGCGAAGATGCAGTTTCAACTTTCCCCCCTCTCCTTCCTCCCGCCACACCTCAGCCGCCACGCACTGAGAACCGGCCGCGTCTCGCGTCCGCCGCAGTGCGTGAGTGCGCGTCGCGCTTACGATTGCGACTTCCCTCTTGAGCCCCCCCTCCCCCCGCCAGCCTCATCAGCGCTAATGGCCGGCGGCTGGCCGCTCCAAGGACAGCCGGTCCACCTCCACCTACCCGCAGCCGACCACTTGGCGCGCCGCGACAGCTCACTGTGCTGGAGTAGCCGTCCGCTGGCTTCTGAACGCCCGCAGATGCCGGACTCGGAGACGTGCGAACAGCAGGGGTTCCCCGCACATTTGGGGACACCCCCCGATGCCACGAGGCAGCCGCGGCAGCGAAGGTCTTCCCCGAATTGACGGTGTCCGTAAATCGCCCGTTTCAAGCCGTCGTGTCCGCATCTTTCCCGATAACGCCCGTACATAACTGGCCTCCGCACGTTCACTATTTACTGGCAGTGCTGCACTCAAGAGCCAAAGAAACTGGTACACCTACCTAATATGGCGTAGGATCCCCGCGAGCACGAAGAAGTGCCACAAAACGACGTGGCATGGACGCGCAGGAGATAGTTGACGAGTTGACATAATGATCCTGCAGGACTTGTACGTAGGCTGTTTAGGTTTTTATGTTGGTAATGCCACGTAGCGCTCTGTATGAAAATCACTGACTGTGGCCGGCTGATGTGGCCGTGCGGTTCTAGGCGCTCCAGTCTGGAACCGTGCGACCGCTACGGTCGCAGGTTAGAATCCTGCCTCGGGCACGGACGTGTGTGATGTCTTTGGGTTAGTTAGGTTTAACTAGTTCTAAGTTCTAGGGGACTGATGACCTCAGTAGTTAAGTCCCATAGAGCTCAGAGCGCCCGCATCTCTTGGTCGTGCGGTGGTGTTCTCGCTTCCCACGCCCGGGTTCGAGTCTCGGCGGGGTCAAGGATTTTCTCTGCCTCGTGATGGCTGGGTGTTGTGTGATGTCCTTAGGTTAGTTAGGTTTAAGTAGTTCTAAGTTCTAGGGGACTGATGGCCATGGATGTTGAGTCCCATAGTGCTCAGAGCCATTTGAACCGTTTGAAACAGTGCTCAGTGCCATTTTGAACCACTGACTGCGCTGTGTGCAGTCTGTGGCTAGTTGGACTCATTGTTGGAATATTCACTATTGTAGTGTTGGACAGTTGGATGTGGACAGCGCATAGCGTTGGGCAGTTGGAGGCGAGCCGCCAGCAGTGGTGGGTGTGGAGAGAGAGATGCCAGAGTTTCGAGAGATTACTATGTGAGCACTATCTGGACGTGTGTCCGCCAGAACAAGGAAATTTGTATAGATGGATGTCATAAATTGATATATATAATGACTTTTGCACACTATTAAGGTAAATACATTGTTTGTTCTCTATCAAAATCTTTCATTTGCGAACTATGCCTATCAGTACTTAGTGCCTTCAGTAGTTGGAATCTTTTATTTAGCTGGCAGTATTGACGCTCGCTGTATTGCAGTAGCTCGAGTAACCAAGACTTTTCTGAGGTAAGTGATTCATGAGAGGTATAGGTTATTGTTAGTCACGGTCCTTCTTTTGTAGGAATTAGTGACAGTAAGATTGCGTTGCGCTAAAAAAATATTGTGTGTCAGTTTAGTGATGATCAGAATAATTAAAGACGGAACTGTCTGACTACATTCAGTTTTACTCAACTGTCTTTGTATCAAATGACGTAGAGGTTTACTAGCACAGTCATTCATAATTTTTCTAAGGGGACGTTACAGGCTGTACATAAATCCGTAAGAGTACAAGGGGGTGGAGATCTCTTCTGAACTGCACTTTCCAAGGTATCCCAGGTATGTTCAATAACGTTTATGTCTGTTTGGTGGCCAGCCGAAGTGTTTAAACTCGGAAGAGTGTTCCTAGAGCCACTCTGCAGCAATTCTGCACGTGTGGTATGTCGCAATGTCCTCCTGCAATTGCCCAAGTCCGTCGGAATGCACAATGGATACAGGTGTTCAGACAGGATGCTTACGTACGTGTGATGTGTCAGAGTCGTATCTAGAGGTCTCAGGGGTCCCATATCACTCTAACTGCTCACGCCCCACACCATTACAGAGCCTCCACCAGCTTGAACACTCTCCTGCTCACATGCACGGTCCACGGATTCATGAGGTTGTCTCCATACCCGAACACGTCCAACCGCTCGATACAATTTGAAATCAGACTCGTCCTACCAGGCAACATCTTTCCAGTCATCAGCAGTCCAATGTCGGTGTTGACGGGCTCAGGGGAGACGTAAAGCTTTGTGTCGTGCAGTCATCAAAGGTACAAGAGTGGACTTCGGCTCCGAAAGCCAATATCGATGACTTTTCGTAGGATGGTTCGCACGCTGACACTTGCTGATGCCCCAGCATTGAAATCTGTAGCAATTTGCTGAAGGTTTCTGTCACGTTGAGCGATTCTCTTCAGTCGTCGTTGGTCCCGTCCTTGCAGGATCTCTTTCCGGCCGCAGCGATGTTCGAGATTTGATGTTTTACCGGATTCCTGATATTGACGGTACCCTCGTGAAATGGTCGTACGGGGAAATCACCGCTTCGTCGCTCCCTCGTAGATGCTGGTTCCCAGCGCCCGTGCACCGACTGTAACACCACGTTCAAACTCACATCTTGATAACCCGTCATTGTAGCAGCAGTAACCGATCTAACAACTGCACCAGACACTTGTCGTCTTACATAGGCGTTGCCGACAGCAGCGCCGTATTCTGCCTGTTTACATATCTCTGTATGCCTTCGACCCTTCGAGACCTGGCTGAAGAGACCGAAGGCGTGATAATCGTATGGGTAAAGATCAGGGCCATATGGCGGGTGCTCTAGGGTCTCCCAGTCAAGTTAGAGTAACTTCTACGTCACGACATTTGCGATGTGGAGACGTGCGTGATCTTGAAGCGGTAGCATCTCTTGGTGCATTATTCCACATCCGTGGTTTTCAACACACGTCTTGCCCCATATACATTCTTGATTCTCATAAGAATGTCACCATAGATCAGGTTTCCGCATTTACCGCACGCACGTCGGCAAGGTATGAATACCAAACACACTTCTGCGTTGCCCGCATGTCGAAGCTTGTATATCCGCATCCCAGTCGCGCTACGGTGACGCCCTCAAACGAAAACTTTTTGATGGCCCCTTATAAAATCTCCACCAATCGGGGTTATCTGTTTATTCATCCAGCTGCTTGTAGTTGTGCCCCGTTACCGCCTCTTCTGTTTGTCTGCGGTGTCCTCCTGACAGACTCGGCGCTATGTTATTTAGCCAGGCGCCAGGTGCTAAAACGACCACTACCAATTTTAAATAGAAATAGTCAGTTGGGTATTTTCAGTCGTTCATTAATAATCAGTTAGAGTCAGTTTTCTGCGAGATCAACTTAGCGATGCTCAAAGTAAATCCTCACTGTTTACGACACAACGCATGTTATGTCTTATTCATCTACGCAAGAGAGTGTTGTTTCTTACCGAACTTCCAAGAATATGGACAGAGCTCACTTTATGAACGGGGAGCTGCTACCTGTTAAGCAGGTAGCGTTAATATGCAGTCGCTAATAATTGCATTATACCGGTGTTACTCTTTCATTAGGGACATGTACGTCAAAGAATTTCTTTGTATCGCTAGCTGAGAAAAGCAGCGTTTCCGGGGTATTTACTTACTCCAGTCTTCTCTTGGTCCACGTCCTCCTCCCCCCTCTCTTTGTGCGTGACCTCTTTCTCCGTCATCTCCTCTCCCCAACCCCCTCCCCTCTCTCTGACCACTTCTTCCTTCCTCCTCTCTCTAACCATCACCTCCACTCCCCCTCTCTACACATCCTCTCTCTTTTCGCATCTCTTCTCCCTTCCCTCCCTATCCATCCCCCCCCCCACAATCCTGTCCATCACCACCACCCCTCCCTCTCTCTGTCCTTCTCAACCACCCACTCTCTCTGTCCATCTACTCCACCCCTCCTCTCTTTCTTTCTCCATATCCTCATCTCCCTCTGTCTGTTCATCTCCTCTTCCCCCACTTCCCTGCCTGTCTCTTCCTCCCCCTCTCTGTGTCCATCTTCTCCTCGTCCTATGTGTGTCCATCTCCTTCTTCTCCCTCGCTGTCTCTCCACATTATCACAGTCACACCAGTAGGATGTTGGTGGCTCTAACCCCCACAGTATTTCCGTCCAAATTGTAATTAATATGTAGAGGTGTAGCAATATTGTCAAAAACTGAAATAAAAATTTTAAATGTGAACAGCCGTAAACTAACTTTTTTAAGCTGTAAAGTACCCTTTCTCCAGAACTGTAAAAGTTAGCATCCTGAAATTCGGCATAATTCTTAATAATTACTTACTGAATAATCTTCTGCAGCGCATTTCTGTTATCTTATCTGCCGACCAGTGTGGCCGAGAGATTCTAGGCGCTACAGTCTGGAATCGCGGGACCGCTACGGTCGCAGGTTCGAATCGTGCCTCGGGCATGGATGTGTGTGGTGTCCTTAGGTTAGTTAGGTTTAAGTAGTTCTAAGTTCTAGGGGACTGATGACCTCAGAAGTGCTCAGAGCCATTTGAACCATTTTGTTATCTTATCTCTGAGAAAAGCTCTCATTTTAAGTTTGAGAAAAACTCAAAAATTAATTTCCAAGCAGCTATAACATGAAACAAAAGTCTGTTCAACACGTTTTATTAGCCTCTTGTGCAGATATAAACTGTGAAATTCCAGTTTTATTGCTTGACTAGTTAACGAGAATAAGTACATTATAGAAACGATGGTAATTAACAATTGAATTCCTAATAGAATGGATGTCGCTGCGCATTTTAAAAAAATTGCACAGAATATCAAGAATTATGTTCTACTATTTTAGCTGTTACATCTTTGAAGATATATTTATGTTTAAATATAAGAATGCATTTTGCCCTACGTGTGTTCTTAAGCCTGCAACGGGCTTTAGTTGTGCGTTCTCTACTTCATCTCTAAAAAGTTTGACAGTACTTGGACAGGCCGAACTTGCCAGTGTTTGGCAGGACAGTATCGTAAAAAGCCAGAGACCTGGAGACTCCGGCCGTAATGTTGTCCCTCCGCCTGCCTCGTGTCCTCCTGTTACTGGCGTCATTGATTTCCCTTCAGCCAAACCGCTCAGATTATACTGAACTGAGAACGAAGTCTTTCGCGACGGCAGTCGCGTTTTAGCCTCAGCCAAGCCTCCCAAATCTAATATTAGTAGAGAAGAAAGAGAGGGTCTCCGTGTGTTACAGAGGGATGAAGATCTTGTTGTTGTGCCAGCAGATAAGGGTAAGGCCACAGTGGTTCTTGATGCTAAAGATTATCATAGCAAAATAGCATCTTTATTGGAGGATAGCACTTATAAATGTTTGAAACGGGACCCAACTCTATCATATAGCAGAAAAACAACGGAGCTCTTGAAAAATTCTGGTCTTCCAGAAGACGTCATAAAAAATCTTAAAGTTCGAGCCCCTAGGCCTCCAAGGCTTTACGGATTACCTAAGATCCATAAAGATAATGTCCCTTTAAGACCCATCATTAGTGCCATTGGATCTTCTACATACAGGCTAGCGAAATTCTTGGCTAATTTAATTACTGCCATAGTTGGCCATTATGAACACCACATCAAAAACTCTCAAATGTTTATTGAGAAAATCAAACAGATTAGAGTTGGTCCAAATGATATTTTAGTTAGCCTAGATGTGGTCTCGCTTTTTACCAAGGTTCCTATTGAGGACACATTGCAATTTCTGACAGAACACTTTCCTCCGGAAACTGTACAGTTGTTTCGACATGTCATGACGACCACCTACTTTCTGTATGGCGGGAAATTTTATGAAATGAGGGATGGAATGGCCATGGGTTCTCCGTTATCCCCTGTATTGGCTAACTATTTCATGGAACAATTTGAGGAACGTGCACTAAATTCGGCTCCACTCCGTCCATCTATTTTTTATTGTTATGTGGATGATACGGTTTTGGTTTGGCCGCATGGCGCAGGAGCCCTCGAGAATTTTCTGGAACATATGAATAGTGTGCACCCGAATATTCAGTTCACTGCCGAGATAGAGAGAGAGGGAAAACTGCCGTTTCTAGATGTACTGGTGCAAAGAAAAGCAGATGGGCGGCTTGGCCACTCTGTGCACCGCAAACCAACGCACACAGATCTATATCTCGACACAAAGAGTTTCCATCATCCAGCTCAGAAGAAAGCCGTTCTAACTACATTGATATATAGAGCAAGAACTGTGTCTGACAAATACCATTTAAATTCTGAAATTAATAAACTGAAATACGTGTTTCGTAGGAACGGCTATGGTTCACGGGATGCGTTATCTAGGCACGGACTCGTGTTTCGGTAACTGTTGTTAAACATCGATTAGAATGGACAGGGACTGCGATTGCTGTGTTCGGATGAGGGCTGACTTGGCATCCCTTCGCTCACAGCTGCAATCGGCGCTGACTTCGGTCGCGCAGCTTGAGGCTGTTGCCAATGGGCACCACTGTGGGGAGCCGGACTCGGGTATCATGGGGATGTCAACCTCGTCCCGTCTGTCCCCAGATCGGTCCGCCGCTGTGGTTGCCCCAGTTGCTGCCCGCAGTGGGGCTGAGCCCTCGCCTGTGGTTGATTGGGAGGTCGTTCCAAGGCGTGGCAGGCAGCGAAAGGCGTCCCCGGAGGCTGATCAGAAAGCCTCCCCGGTGCGTCTGACAAACAGGTTTCAGGCACTGTCTCTGGCTGAGCCAGATGCAGCCGCCTCCCTGTTTCAGAGGATCATTCTCAGCCTTCAAGGTCCGGGCAATCGCAGAGGGTGGGCTTACTGGTAGTTGGGAGCTCCAATGTTAGGCGCGTAATGGGGCCCCTTAGGGATACGGCGGCTAAGGAGGGGAACAAATCCAGTGTGCACTCCGTGTGCATTCCGGGAGGAGTCATTACTGATGTGGAAAGGGTCCTTCCGGATGCCATGAAGAGCACAGGGTGCAGCCAGCTGCAGGTGGTGGCACATGTCGGCACTAATGACGTGTGTCGCTTTGGATCTGAGGAAATTCTCTCTGGATTCCAGCGGCTATCTGATTTGGTGAAGGCTGCCGGTCTTGCTTACGAGATGAAGGTAGAGCTCACCATCTGCAGCATCGTTGACAGAACCGACTGCGGACCTTTGGTGCAGAGCCGGGTGGAGGGTCTGAATCAGAGGCTCAGACGGTTTTGCGACCGTATTGGCTGCAGATTCCTAGACTTGCGCCATAGGGTGGTGGGGTTTCGGGTTCCGCTGAATAGGTCAGGAGTTCACTACACTCAGCTGGCGGCTACACGGGTAGCGGAGGCTGTGTGGCGTGGACTGGGCGGTTTTTTAGGTTAGAAGGCCTCGGGAAAGTGCGGGATGGGCTGCAATGTCAAAGGGTGCTTGGCAATTACAGGACGTGCTTGGATCAAGGAACAGTCGGAATTATAGTTGTAAATTGTTGTAGTTGCGCTGGAAAAGTCCCTGAGCTTCAAGCGCTAATAGAAAGCACAGAAGCTGATATCGTTATAGGTACAGAAAGCTGGCTAAAGCCTGAAATAAGTTCTGCAGAAATTTTTACGAAGTCTCAGACGGTGTTCAGGAAAGATAGATTAGGCAGAATTGGTGGTGGAGTGTTTGTGTCTGTCAGTAGTGGTTTATCTTGTAGTGAAGTCGAAGTAGATACTCCGTGCGAATTGGTGTGGGTGGAGGTTATACTTAACAGCCGAATTAAGTTAATAATTGGCTCCTTCTACCGACCCCCAGACTCCGATGATACAGTTGCGGAACAGTTCAGAGAAAGTTTGAGTCTCGTAACAAATAAATACCCCACTCATACGGTTATAGTTGGTGGGGACTTCAACCTACCCTCGGTATGTTGGCAAAAATACTTGTTCAAAACCGATGGTAGGCAGAAAACGTCTTCCGAGATTGTCCTAAATGCATTCTCCGAAAATTATTTCGAGCAGTTAGTCCACGAACCCACGCGAATTGTAAATGGTTGCGAAAACACACTTGACCTCTTGGCCACAAACAATCCAGAGCTGATAGAGAGCATCATGACTGATACAGGGATTAGTGATCACAAGGTCATTGTAGCTAGGCTCAATACCATTTCTTCCAAATCCATCAGAAACAAACGCAAAATAATTTCATTTAAAAAAGCGGATAAAGTGCCACTAGAAGCCTTCCTAAAAGACAATTTCCATTCCTTCCGAACTGACTATGCGAATGTAGACGAGATGTGGCTCAAATTCAAAGATATAGTAGCAACAGCAATTGAGATATTCATACCTCATAAATTGGTAAGAGATGGAACGGATCCCCCGTGGTACACAAAAAAGGTCCGAACGGTGTTGCAGAGGCAACGGAAAAAGCATGCGAAGTTCAGAAGAACGCGAAATCCTGAAGATGGGCTAAAATTTACAGACGCGCGAAATTTGGCACGTACTTCGATGCGAGATGCCTTTAATAGGTTCCACAACGAAACATTGTCTCGAAATTTGGTAGAAAATCCGAAGAAATTCTGGTCGTATGTAAAGTACACAAGCGGCAAGACGCAGTCAATACCTTCGCTGCGCAGTGCCGATGGTACTGTTATCGACGACTGTGCCGCTAAAGCGGAGTTATTGAACGCAGTTTTCCGAAATTCCTTTACCAGGGAAGACGAATGGAATATTCCAGAATTTGAAACACGAACATCTGCTAGCATGAGTTTCTTAGAAGTAGATACCTTAGGGGTTGCGAAGCAACTCAAATCGCTTGATACGGGTAAGTCTTCAGGTCCAGATTGTATACCGATTAGGTTCCTTTCAGATTACGCTGATACTATAGCTCCCTACTTAGCAATCATATACAACCGCTCGCTCACCGATAGGTCTGTACCTACAGATTGGAAAATTGCGCAGGTCGCACCAGTGTTCAAGAAGGGTAGTAGGAGTAATCCATTTAACTACAGACCTATATCATTGACGTCGATTTGCAGTAGGGTTTTGGAGCATATACTGTATTCAAACATTATGAATCACCTCGAAGGGAACGATCTATTGACACGTAATCAGCATGGCTTCAGAAAACATCGCTCTTGTGCAACGCAGCTAGCTCTATATTCGCACGAAGTAATGGCCGCTATCGACAGGGGATCTCAAGTTGATTCCGTATTTCTAGATTTCCGGAAAGCTTTTGACACCGTTCCTCACAAGCGACTTCTAATCAAGCTGCGGAGCTATGGGGTATCGTCTCAGTTGTGCGACTGGATTCGTGATTTCCTGTCAGGAAGGTCGCAGTTCGTAGTAATAGACGGCAAATCATCGAGTAAAATTGAAGTGATATCAGGTGTTCCCCAGGGAAGCGTCCTGGGACCTCTACTGTTCCTAATCCATATAAATGACCTGGGTGACAATCTGAGCAGTTCTCTTAGACTGTTCGCAGATGATGCTGTAATTTACCGTCTAGTAAGGTCATCCGAAGACCAGTATCAGCTGCAAAGCGATTTAGAAAAGATTGCTGTATGGTGTGTCAGGTGGCAGTTGACGCTAAATAACGAAAAGTGTGAGATGATCCACATGAGTTCCAAAAGAAATCCGTTGGAATTCGATTACTCGATAAATAGTACAATTCTCAAGGCTGTCAATTCAACTAAGTACCTGGGTGTTAAAATTACGAACAACTTCAGTTGGAAGGACCACATAGATGATATTGTCGGGAAGGCGAGCCAAAGGTTGCGTTTCATTGGCAGGACACTTAGAAGATGCAACAAGTCCACTAAAGAGACAGCTTACACTACACTCGTTCGTCCTCTGTTAGAATATTGCTGCGCGGTGTGGGATCCTTACCAGGTGGGATCGACGGAGGACATCGAAAGGGTGCAAAAAAGGGCAGCTCGTTTTGTATTATCGCGTTATAGGGGAGAGAGTGTGGCAGATATGATACACGAGTTGGGATAGAAGTCATTACAGCATAGACGTTTTTCGTCGCGGCGAGACCTTTTTACGAAATTTCAGTCATCAACTTTCTCTTCCGAATGCGAAAATATTTTGTTGAGCCCAACCTACATAGGTAGGAATGATCATCAAAATAAAATAAGAGAAATCAGAGCTCGAACAGAAAGGTTTAGGTGTTCGTTTTTCCCGCTCGCTGTTCGTGAGTGGAATAGTAGAGAGATAGTATGATTGTGGTTCGATGAACCCTCTGCCAAGCACTTAAATGTGAATTGCAGAGTAGTCATGTAGATGTAGATGTAAAGTCAGCGTTCTGCAAGAGAAAGAAACGTGAAAATAATGATTATTCGCATGATGAACAACCTAGCGTGTTTCTTCCTTTCTTCGCTTCTATTTCCAGTAAAATAGGCAGGATCCTTCGTAGACGAGGTTTAAGTCCGATCTTTCGACCTCCAAGGAAAATCAAGGGGATGTTGCGTCCTGTGAAGGACTGCCTCGGTCTCACGATTCCTGGTATTTACAAAATTCCTTGTGAATGTGGAAGTAGTTACATCGGTCAGTCAGTCCGGACCATTTCCGATCGCTGTACAGAACATCAACGTCACATTAAAAATAGGGAGCTGGAAAAATCGGCAACTGCGGAGCATAGCCTCACTAGGAAACATAAAATATTGTTCGGTGAAACAAAAGTTCTGTCTCAGGCCTCCACGTACTGGGACTCGGTAATTAAAGAGGCGATAGAAATTAGAATGTGCGTTAACAGTTTTAATCGTGACAATGGTTACAATCTTGGTGGTGCATGGAAGCGAGCGCTCGATATGGAGAAGCGTCAGAGAGATTCGCCGCGGGTCTTCTATACTCCGGGAGCGATGGCGCCACCAGTGCAGGCGTCGACAACATCTGCGACACCGTGACGTATTCGCCGTCCAATCAGGAGCCGTCCAATCACAAGCCGTCCTGGGGCTACATAAGGTCCACCACAGCTGCTGTTTAGCCAGTCAGTTTTCTGACGATGACGATGATGCTGAATATCGTCGAAAGCTCGAGGTTTTACCAACATTTGACGCGGCAAGAAGTCCGAGAATATTTTATTCAATTATACTGAACTGTGTGGCAGTTCTAATTCTCGTACCGTAATTTCTGCTTCTTCTACTTGTGCGAATGAAATCAGATTAGCCAGATGTGAGAGCGATCTTCTCACTTGCAGAACCAGTCTCCGTTTGTGAAACTCCGCGTGAACTGGCATTCTGCGGTCTGCGGCACCTGCAGCACGCAACCTGTGACGGCGCCGCGCCCGACACGTGCGGCCGCAGTCGCAGCTGCAGCCAGCCACTGCAGGGCACGTGCGCGCTCGAGACTCACACCAACGGCATTCCGCGTGGAGCAGCGCAACCGCCTCTTTGCGTAAATCCAGCGCGCACCGGGCTCCGACAACAGACAGCCAGGACCCGTCATCCGCACAGGTAACTGGGGCTGAGTCGCGGCCGACTTTACAGTACCGGCCGCCGCGGCCGCGATTTCCTTTTCCGCCACGAAATGGCAGAGGCGTTCAGTAAGCAGAAGCGAGCTTGTGCACCCGTGTACACAGGACTCGGGCACCTTCTCCTTCTCTCCAGCACTGTGTCTGCTCTGAGTGCTTGACGGTGTGCAGCTCTTAGCGCACGAAAGATATTTTCAGACCTGTGGTACCCGTTTATAAGGTGAGTGATTAATTTCGTTGCTATATTTGAGTTAACAGACGTCTTGGATACCCGCCTAGCTGTTGTCGTAAATGTTTTATTTAAAGAGAAGTTCCTTCCGAACTGACTATGCAAATGTAGACTAGATGTGGCTCAAATTCAAAGATATAGAAGCAACAGCAGTTGAGAGATTCATACCTCATAATTTGGTAAGAGATGGAACTGATCTCCCATGGCACGCAAAACAGGTCCGAACGCTGCCGCAGAGGCAACGGAAAAAGCATGCGAAGTTCAGAAGAACGCGAAATCCTGAAGATTGGCTATAATTTACAGACGCGCGAAATTTGGCACGGACTTCAATGCGAGATGCCTTTAATAGGTTCCACAATGAAACATTGTCTCGAAATTTAGTAGAAAATCCGAAGAAATTCTGGTCGTATGTAAAGTACACAAGCGGCAAGACGCAGTCAATACCTTCGCTGCGCAGTGCCGATGGTACTGTTACCGACGACTGTGCCGCTAAAGCGGAGTTATTGAACGCAGTTTTCCGAAATTCCTTCACCAGGGAAGACGAATGGAATATTCCAGAATTTGAAACACGAACAGCTGCTAGCATGAGTTTCTTAGAAGTAGATTCTTTAGGGGTTGCGAAGCAACTCAAATCGCTTGATACGGGTAAGTCTTCAGGTCCAGATTGTATACCGATTAGGTTCCTTTCAGATTACGCTGATACTATAGCTCCCTACTTAGCAATCATATACAACCGCTCGCTCACCGATAGGTCTGTACCTACAGATTGGAAAATTGCGCAGGTCGCACCAGTGTTCAAGAAGGGTAGTAGGAGTAATCCATCGAACTACAGACCTATATCGTTGACGTCGGTTTGCAGTAGGGTTTTGGAGCATATACTGTACTCAAACATTATAAATCACCTCAAAGGGAACGTTCTATTGAAACGCAATAAGCATGGTTTCATAAAACATCGTTCTTGTTCAACGCAGCTAGCTCTTTATTCGCACGAAGTAATGGCCGCTATCGACAGGGGATCTCAAGTTGATTCCGTATTTCTATATTTCCGGAAAGCTTTCGACACCGTTCCTCACAAGCGACTTCTAATCAAGCTGAGGGCCTATGGGGTATCGTCTCAGTTGTGCGACTGGATTCGTTATTTCCTGTCAGGAAGGTCGCAGTTCGTAGTAATAGACGGCAAATCATCGAGTAAAATTGAAGTGATATCAGGTGTTCCCCAGTAAAGCGTCCTGGGACCTCTGCTGTTCCTGATCTATATAAATGACCTGGGTGACAATCTGAGCAGTTCTCTTAGGTTGTTCGCAGATGATGCTGTAATTTACTGTCTAGTAAGGTCATCCGAAGACCAGTATGAGTTGCAAAGCTATTTAGAAAAGATTTCTGTATGGTGTGGCAGGTGGCAGTTGACGCTAAATAACGAAAATTGTGAGGTGATCCACATGAGTTCCAAAAGAAATCCGTTGGAATTCGATTACTCGATAAATAGTACAATTCTCAGGGCTGTCAATTCAACTAAGTACCTGGGTGTTAATCTTACGAACAATTTCGGTTGGAAAGACCACATAGATAATATTGTGGGGAAGGCGAGCCAGCCGGCCGCGGTGGGCGAGCGGTTCTAGGCGTTCCAGTTCGAAACCGCGCGACTGCTAAGTTCGCAGGTTCGAATCCTGCCTCGGGCATGAGTGTGTGTGATGTCCTTACGTTAGTTAGGTTTAAGTTGTTCTAAATTCTAGGGGACTGATGACCTCAGATGTTAAGTCCCAAAATGCTCAGAGCCATTTGAACCATTTGAAGACGAGCCAAAAGCTGGGATTGACGGAGGACATCGAAAGGGTGCAAAAAAGGGCAGCTCGTTTTGTATTATCACATAATAGGGGAGAGAGTGTGGCAGATATGATACGCGAGTTGGGATGGGAATCATTAAAGCAAAGACGTTTTTCGTCGCGGCGAGATCTATTTACGAAATTTCAGTCACCAACTTTCTCTTCCGAATGCGAAAATATTTTGTTGAGCCCAACCTACATAGGTAGGAATGATCATCAAAATAAAATAAGAGAAATCAGAGCTCGAACAGAAATGTTTAGGTGTTCGTTTTTCCCGCGCGCTGTTCGGGAGTGGAGTGGTAGAGAGATAGTATGATTGTGATTCGATGAACCCTCTGCCAAACACTTAAATGTGAATTGCAGAGTAATTATGTAGATGTAGAAGTTTCGTAGCCTAGAAGGCTCATAATCATCACGTTAAATATGGTGAATCATGAGATTAAAGTTGCAACAAGAACAGGACCAAGTATTCCTAGTCCATAAATAAATGACGCAATTAGTGGACCGTCAGTTAGCCGGAAAGTGTGGACCCAACGCTTGAGGAAACGTGGACAACGAATACTTGGTCCCGTCCTTGTTGCAACTTTAATCTCACGATTATGGCTCGCAGGAACCCTGACAGCGACGCCACCATGTTGAACAATGATTTTCGTGCAGCCACAGGACGTCATGTTTAGACTCAAACTGTGCACAATACGCTGCGTGATGCGCGACTTCACTCCCGACATCCATGGCGAGGTCCCTCTTTGCAACCACGACACCGTGCAGCGCGGTACAGATGGGCCCAACAACATGCCGAATGGACCGCTCAGGACTGGCATGACGTTCTCCTCACCCATGAGTGTCGCATATCCCTTCGTCGGAGATGTGTCTGAGGGCAACCCGGTCAGACTGAACGCCTTAGATACACTGTCCAGCGAGTGCAGCGAAGTGGAGCGTTGGGGTGGCATTATGTGGGGGCCGACGTACGCCGCTGGTGGTCACGGAAGACGCTGTGAAACGTCCCCTTAGAAAAATTATACACGACTGGTCTATGTGAAACGTCCTCTTTGAACAATTATACACGAATGTGCTTAAACTGACACACAATATTTTTTTTAGCGCAACGCAATCTGACTTCCAAAAATCCCTACGAAAGAATGGCCCTGACTAACATTAACCTATATGTTTCACAAATCACTTACCTCATAAAAATCTTCGTTACTCGAACTACTGCAATACAGCGAACGCTACTACTGCCAGCTAACTAAAAGATTCAAACTACGGAAGTCACTAACTACTGATAGCAAATGAAAGATTTTAGTACAGAACAAACAATGCATTTACCTTTATAGTCATGATATATATATCAGTTCATGACACCAATTCTTACAAATTTCAAAACTCCGCCATCTCTCTCCCCACGTCCACCACTGCTGGCGGTTCACCTCCAACTGCGCAACGCTACGCGCTGTTAACATCCAGCTGCCCAATACTACAATGGCGAGTATTACAACAATGCCAACCAGCCACTGACTGCTCACAGCACAGCCAGTGATTTTTCATACAGAGCGCTATGTGGCGTTACCAATAAAAAAATCTAAACGGCCTACTTACATAGCCCCCATGCTCTCTACAAAAAAAATTTACAAATTGTTTTGGGCGCTGGCCAATAATGAATTGATAAAATTTTTCATAATTACAATAACAAAGATATCAAATGCACACACTTATTGATACAATGTTGGTCAAAAGCTAAAATTTTCTCACTGTCCATAAAGACAGTCCTGATCGTTCATCACAGTAAAATTGCAATGTTTTTCTCAAAGTCTGAGCAATAAAAGAAATTGCACTTGGAAGTAGTGGATTTCTAAGCAGTCTTGAAAAAGTGTTGTCCTTCGAACAGAAAGACAGTGCTGACTCTTGACATGCAGACAGGTAATGGGCCCAACAGAGCAAACCCACAGCAGAGTCAGTCGAAGTTGAAGAATATTGGTAGGTAGGTCAACACAGAGTAGACCTATAGCAGTCCTAGTAGAGATTACGGTATTGGTGGGCCACCAGAGATGCAGAGCCACTGTAGACCTTGTAGAAATAATGGTACTGGTGAGTCATCAAAGCTGTAGACCCACTTCAGTCCTTGTAGAGATGGCCAGCAACCATCTGTTTGACTGTGCCGCCCAACACTACAATGGCGAGTATTACAACAATGCCAACCAGCCACTGACTGCACACAGCACAGCCAGTGATTTTTCATTCAGAGCGCTATGTGGCGTTACCAATTAAAAAAATCTAAACAGCCTACTTACAGCTGTAACGGCTGTACGATACGTGAGTGCCATCCTCCGACCGATAATGCAACCAAATCGGCACCATATTGCCGATGCATTCATCTTCATGGACGACAATTCGCGCCCCCATCGTGCACATCTTGTGAATGACTTCCTAGACTAGAGTGGCCAGCATGTTCTCCAGGCATGAATCCTATCGAACAAGTCTGGGATAGATTTAAACTGGCTGTTTATGGACGACGTGACCCACCAACCTCTCTGGAGGAGCTACGCGGAATCGTCGTAGAGTAGCGGGACAATC
Source organism: Schistocerca gregaria (assembly GCF_023897955.1). Taxonomy (NCBI): domain Eukaryota; kingdom Metazoa; phylum Arthropoda; class Insecta; order Orthoptera; family Acrididae; genus Schistocerca; species Schistocerca gregaria. Next base: position 211,321,151 of record NC_064929.1, read on the forward strand.
TGGACCAACAGTGCCTTGAAGAACTTGTGGATAGTATGTCACGACGACTACAGGCATGCATCAGTGCAAAAGGACGTGCTACTGGGTATTGGAGGTACCGGTGTGTACAGCAATCTGGACCTCCACTCTGAAGGTCTCGCAGTATGGTGGTACAACATGCAATGTGTGGTTTCCATGAGCAATAAAAAGAGCGGAAATGGTGTTTATGTTGGTCTCTATTCCAAACTACTGTACAGGTTCTGGAACACTCGGAACAGAGGTGACGCATAACTTTTTTTTGATGTGTGTATTAAGGGAGGAAACAATGCTTCCTGTGTCTCCGACGTGCAGTCACTACCCGCAGGACGTACGCTAAGTAACCTCCTGTTACTCAATACTGATGCTCTCCAAGTCTGCGGCCGAACTGTACCCGACCAGCGAGAGGCGGCAGACAGGGGGCTCTCGGCTGGTGTGGCGCTGCCCGCTGTTTCTATTGGCCTGTGGTTCAGAGCCGAGTTGACGCCGTTCCGCGGCGCTGATGTGCAGTCGATGTCTTAGGACTGCGCTGTTATTATCCAAAACGCGTACTTATGGCTGCGATTGACCCTCACACGAGATGATATCTAACAACCTTTTCATGATTATTGAGCCGTAGTTGTGTCCGGCTTTTCGAAAAACGCGCCCGGGCGGAGTGCTTTCGCTTCGCGTCTAGTGTTTGCGGTGGCGCTTTCGGTTTGGCGCGCTGTTTGGATCGCTACCGCCCTCTGGCGCGAGATGGAGCAAGGGTACGGTCGCGTGACGATCTAGGGAGTACGTACCGGGCGGTGACCGAGAGAGGTGGTGGCGCGAGTGGGGCCCTGCTGTTGGGGGTCGTCATCTGCTCGCCACGTGCTTTGGCCGACCTCTCGGCTGTCAGGGGTTGAGTCTGCCCTACCCGCATGTACGTTGCTTATGAAGCTTAGAAGCCGTGGTGCAGGAGGTCAGCGCGTCGGACCGTTGAAACCACTGGCAGCGGTTGGCTCTGACGTGGATAAGGAAGTGCAACGTGTTCCCGGCGCTGTGGTGGAGTGTGAGAAGTTTTTCAAGTTCTAGTGAAGTGTATGAGCTTCTTCACCAGTGGGTTTGTTGGGGTAATCCCACCACAGTTTTCGTTAGCCTGTCCGCGGGAATGTGGTAATTGCTTCTTGGTCGGGCCGTTTCACTCACACCTTGATTGAATGGTTTAGGGTCGGTGTCGTGTGTCTCTGTCGTTCAGAGTCTGTGCTACATCTTCTGGTTTCGGGTAACTCGGGGAGGTGGCGACTTGTAATGCAAGTTTTTGGGGTTGATCTGCTGTGGCCCTGCAGACCACCAATAACTGCTCCGACTATGGTGATCTGGGCCTTTAGACGTGTCACTCCCTCACCAAGGTAAGGAAAATTTTTTTGGGAACCGCCTTTAATGTGAAGGTTTCTGTGCTGGCTTATTCACATTTATCTCGTAACAACTGACAGGTGTAATATAAGTTATTTAATTGGTAAGAGACAACTATTTTAATTTTAGTAAAAACTAGCTACTTAAGGGTTTTTTAAGGAATTGTTCTCATATATATATATATATATATGATAAGTTTAAAATCTTATTATTGGGAAGTTGTTAACGTCATGCTGTGCAATCTCCTTTTCATAAAGAAAATTTGTCATCTATTGGAAATTGTTTTTGAAACTGTTTTTTAAAAAAAGACAGACTTAAAAATTTATTATTGAGAAAGTCTTTAAAAGAAGAAGGTATCTTTAGCATTGTGAGTTATTTCACCAGCACCTCCTGGCCCCTACTTCCACGTTAACGTTTTGGAATAACATGTGTCCTTGAGTTGTTGTTTGTGAACCGCCCTAATTGATGGTTCAATTATTTCTTTAAAAGAACGTACAATATGAGTACATCCTACTGCGTGGTTGTCATGCGTTACCGGCCACAAGAAATTTCAGTTTTTGATTTACACTATGTCCAGTGCCTGATGTCACCCGGGATGTGTGATATCTCCCACGCAAGGTGGTTGGCTCTGTACCTTGTTGATACAGCGAATGCAAGCCGCATAGCGAACAAGAGTCCCTTTAAATATGACTTCTATTGTTTTTGCTCAATTTTCACTGTTCCCAGTGGGACAGTGTTTGCCCAGTTACTGCTACATATGCATGCACACTCTGCAAATCACACTGAAGTGCCTGGCTGAGGGTTCATCGAACCACCTTGACAATAGTTCTCTATTATTCCAATCTCGAAAAGCGTGCGAAAAAAACTAACACCTATATCTCTCCATGCGGCCTGTTGTTTCCTTTATTTTCGTTATGACGATCATTTCTGTCTATGTAAGTCGCTATCGAACACTTCACGTCGCAGTTTTGGGAATCTTCGGATTCTGTTCGATCTTTTGATCGGTCCGCAAACTACTGACTTTTGTTGTTCCTAGATCCACGATCTGCCTTAGTGTTCGTGCTGCACTAGGGATTTTAAACAGAAAAATAACTGTGAAACACGGACTAAAATATCTTGTATGGTTTATGTCATGGGTAACAACGGTAACTAATCAATAAATAAAAGTTTGCAATCATGTCCCTGTGAAATTCTCCACTGCACTGTAGTTCCCTCTCTAGATTGTCGCACAGATGACAAAATGGTAGATATCGAAATAGATTACAGAGGGACAGAAAAACAATTAAAATCGCTTAAAAGAGGAAAGACCGCTGGACTGATGGGGTACCAATTCGATTTTACACAGAGTATGCGAAGGAACTTGCCCCCCTTCTTGCAGCGGTGTACCGTAGGTCTCTAAAAGAGCGTAGCGTTCCAAAGGATTGGAAAAGGGCACAGGTAATCCCCGTTTTCAAGGAGGGACGTCGAACAGATGTGCAGAACTATAGACCTATATCTCTAACGTCGATCAGTTGTAGAATTTTGGAACACGTATTATGTTCGAGTATGATGACTTTTCTGGAGACTAGAAATCTACTCTGTAGGAATCAGCATGGGTTTCGAAAGAGATGATCGTGTGAAACCCAGGCCGCGCTATTCGTCCACGACACTCAGAGGGCCATAGACACGGGTTCCCAAATAGATGCTGTGTTTCTTGACTTCCACAAGGCGTTTGACACAGTTTCCCCACAGTCGTTTAATGAACAAAGTAAGAGCATATGGACTATCAGACCAATCCTGTGATTGGATTGAAGAGTTCCTAGATAGCAGAACGCATCATGTCATTCTCAATGGAGAGAACTCATTCAAAGTAAGAGTGATTTCAGGTGTGCCGCAGGGCGTGGCTGTTCACAATATATATAAATGACCTTGTTGATAACATCTGAAATTCATTGAGGCTTTTTGAGAATCATGGTGTAGTATATCTAGAGATTGTAACAACGGAAAATTGTACTGAAATGCAGGAGGATCTGCAACAAATTGACGCATGCTGCAGCGAATGGCAATTGAATTTCAATGTGTAATTTGCTACGAATACATAGAAAGATAAACGGGTATTCATTCGACAAATATACTAGAACTGACATGTGATTACATTTTCACGCAATTTGGGTGCATAGATCCTGAGAAACCAGTACCCAGAACAACCACCTCTCGCCGTAATAACGGCCTTTATACGCCTGGGCATTGAGTCAGAGCTTGGATGGCGTGTACAGCTACAGCTGCCCATGCAGCTTCAACACGATACCACAGTTCATCAAGAGCAGTGACTGGCGTATTGTGACGAGCCAGTTGCTCGGCCACCTTTGACCATATGTTTTCAATTGGTGAGAGATCTGGAGAATCTGCTGCCAGGGAAGCAGTCGAACATTTTCTGTATCGAGAAAGGCCCGTACAGGACTTGCAACATGCGGTCGTGTATCATCCTGCTGAATGTAAGGTTTCGCAGGGATCGAATGAAGGGTAGAACCACGGGTCGTAGCAAATCTGAAATGTAACGTCCACTGTTCAAAGTGCCGTCAATACGAACAAGAGGTGACCGAGACGTGTAACCAATGGCACCCCATACCATCACGCCGAGTCATATGCCAGTATGGCGATAACAAATACACGCTTCCATTATGCGTAGCACGTCATCTTTCTGGTGTAGCAATTTTAATGGCCAGTAGTGTAACATGACTGACATTCATCTGGTCTTCCATGGTAGCTACAGTAGTAACCGAACACACCATGACAGCTGTCGACAGCGTGAACATTTCTACGGACCAGCTATGGAGCTTCTTGCTTGGTGTCACAACCGATATCGATGGAATCTTCCAGGCGGATACCTAAAGTGTCGCAGGGGCAGAATCGTGTTGCAGTAGTTCGGTCCCTCGGCTACCAGATTCCTCCCATCTGCACACCCACGCAACGCATCTCCGTTGCTGTCGAGCGCAAGCTTGCGACCGTAACCCACCGGCCCATAATTTCTGGCAATTGGGGGACTTGCCTGTAGGTATCCAGTGTCATATGTCTATGAAAGACTTGTTGAATCCACGCCACGCAGAATCGCTGGTGTATTGCATCCCAAAGGAGAATCGGCTTGTTATCAGGCAGATGGCCGTAGAGTTTTCGTTCATCAGTGTAATCGTAATTGCCCATGTGGTAGTGTGATTTGCACTTCTTTTCAGAACATCTCAGTACAGTCCATCCGAAAACTGACTTCCCTATGGCGGTCGAAAAGGGTGCTTGCCTTGCATGATGGTACGATGTTATTTATGGGAAGCCTGTCCATATCGACTTGTACCTACAGGCTGGTAGTTGCCACCATCTAGCTCAATTTGGAAGGGTACTTGGTGTCTCAGGTTGCATGTACCGTGAATACCAGGAATCCGGTAAAACATCAAATCTCCGACATCGCTGCGGCCGGAGAAAGATCCTGCAAACACGGGACCAACGACGACTCAAGAGAATCGTTCGACTTGACAGACGTGCAGCTTTCAGTGCTGGGCCATCAACAAGCGTCAGCGTGCGAACCATTCAACGAAACATCAGCGATATGGTCTTTCCGAACCGAAGTCTCACTCGTGTATCCTTGACGACTGCGCGACTCAAATCTTTAGGCCTTGCCTGGGCCCGTCAACACCGACATTGGACTGTTGATGTCTGGAAACATGTTGCCCGGTCGTACGAGTCTCGTTTCAGAGTGTATCGAGCGGATGGACGTGTACGGGTATGGAGACAACCGCATGAATCCATGGACTATGAATATCAGAGCTGGTGGAGGCTCTGTAATGGTGTGGGGCGTGTAAAGCTGGAGTGATATGGGACCCCTCATACGTCTAGATACTACCCTGGCAGCTGACACGTAGATAAGCACCGTGTCTGATCAACTGCATCCCTTCGTGTCCATAGTGCATTCCCACGGACCTGGGCAATTCCAGCAGGACAATGCGACGCCCGACATCCAGTAGCGCTACAGTGTGGCTCCAGGAACACTGTTCTGAGTTTAAACACTTCCGGTAGCCACCAAACTCTCCAGACATCAACATTATTGTGCATATCTGGGATGCCTTGCAACGTGGTGTTCACCAGAGGTATCCACCCCCTCGCACTCTTACGGATTTATGGACACCCCTGCAGAATTCATGGTGTCAACTCTCTCCTGCCACTGCTTCGCACATCAGTCGAGTCCATGCCACGACGTGTTGCTGCACTTTGCGTGCTCGCGAGGGTCCTACATGATGTTAGGCAGGTGTACCAGTTTCTTTGGCTCTTCAGTGTATTTTTGGTGTCAGCCAGAAAGCTGCGGAGAACATACTGACCATTTTCCAGTCTGCCAGTCTACATTACTCAGTGGTTTCACTGCAAGAAAATATTCCTACGTGCTATTTAATCAGCGGGATCAGGAACTATTAATAAAAGTTTTGACTTGTAATTGATTCATATATTCAGTGAAAATTCACACGCACCAACATAATAATAGTCCCGATGGTAATAATGATGTCCCCATCGGAAACAGCACTATCACCAGTTCAGAGGTGACCTCTGCGGCAAGTTCTAAGTAAAATAGTCTGTCGCCGTGACTTGTAACCACTAAAAGTTAATTGCTCACCTTAATAGTAGACAATCATCTCGCCCCTTGCCACACGGTTTTGTCAGCATTACGGAATGCACACAAACAGTTACTTCCGCGAAATCCTAGCGATCCAGGACGGTGTACGGTCCTCGAGAGTTCGCTTCCTACTTTTTACCGAAAACATTCGTTTAGTAGATGCCTGGCTCCGACATCATCCGAGTCTGAGCGTTTGACTGACGCGGAGAGGTTGGTAGGTGCGACGTATCTTCTCTTGCTGCCTCTCTGGCCTTTATACGTGGTAGCCGAATGGAACAGCTGCTACCAACCGCTGTAGGCACAGGAAAAAGTTGAAATGAATTGCCATGCGTCTTTACAGAGCGTAGGGAAACGATGCGGGAGACCCGCACCGCCTTGCTAGGCAAGGTCCTGGTGGAGGTGGTGTGCCGTGGCCTTCCTCCGACCGTAATGATGTGAATGTTGATGATGAAGACGACACAACTACACCAAGTCATCTCGAGGCAGGGGTAAGCCCTGACCTCGCCGGGAATCGAACCCGGCCGGGTCCCCGTGCTCGCGAAGCGAGAACGCTACCGCGAGACCACGAGCACAGATAGCAGCATTTAAATGGTCCTTTTCTCGGACGCGTATTAATTAACATCTCTGACGTTTAATAGTTTACAATTTTATTACTTTTTGTTTGCTTTAGTCACCGAAAAATTTTTAGCCCGACTGCATTTAAACTTTGCTGGCCATAATTTTTAGAACTGAACCGACAATAGAAAACGACACCTCTACTGCCTCTTTTAGATTCCTTGCAATGGTCGTTATTTACACTTAATGCTTCAAACTTGGTACAACTATAATACGTCATCAATGTAATCGAGTGCTGGAATGAAAACTTTCCATAGAAAATTCATACGATACTTAATCTATTATGAATAGGGAAGGTTCCGTTAAAAATCTAGTTTTTAGTAAATTACTTGAAAACTACTAGAGAGTTTATTGGTGTTATATATTTAGTTGTTTTACGTCAGACTGAGAGTACATATGAATTTTCATCTTTCCGGGTCTAATATTTAACGCTTCCGATTTTTCGATAAAACGCCGATTTTCATCAAAATATTGCTCCGATCAAGTTGAGACTTCTAACTTTTGATTGTGACATGCATTTGCACATTCTGAACAACTTTTAGCTTTCTAGCTTCATTATTTAGCGCCTCTTACTTTTTCTTAAATTAATATATTTAGCGAAGCATATTCATTAGAGCATTCTGAGAGTTCGGGTGTCAATATTGATCTATCGAAGCATACACTGACAAATTGTGGAAGAGTTGTTTTAATTGTTAATTTCACTCTCAGATCACAGCACAATGATTGGTATATGACGCACAGGAGCGTTATGATGACGTGGCGGTAGTAGCAGTGAACGGGGGTAAGTCGCCTCTGTATCTCTCACAACGATGACAGCGCTTATTTCGCCACAAGTTGGTGGTGACGATGCTACACCCAACTCTACAGATTTATGCATTATGCAGGTGCCATTTCCGACAGGATTGGTACTATTCTGATGAAACACGACGTTAAATGTGTTTGCCGGCCGCGGTGGTCTCGCGGTTCTAGGCGAGCAGCCCGGAACCGTGCGACTGCTACGGTCGCAGGTTCGACTCCTGCCTCGGGCATGGATGTGTGTGATGTCCTAAGGTTAGTTAGGTTTAAGTAGTTCTAAGTTCTAGGGGACTAATGACCACAGCAGTTGAGTCCCATAGTGCTCAGAGCCATTTATTTTTTATTATTATTTTTTTTTTGTTAAATGTGTTTCTCGATAGCCATCTTAGACTATAAGTCTTTTAAAGTCTCCAAAGGATATTCCTGCTTTGCGTTAGGATGATGTCTAAAGTATCCCTTGAAGTTTTCATACATTGGTCACAGCATGAAAAGCGTGCAGGACCGTTGTATTGGGCACAAACCTCACAAAGGGTTAAAACACCCTAGCAGATCTGCCACTGCAGGACATTATGTGACGTACATGTACACGCAAACAAATGATTAGAGTTTCAGAAAAACTGGATACTTTATTCAAAACAATGCGCTTCACAAACAGAGCATTTCAATAACGCGTTGCTCCACCTCTGATCCTTATGCAAGCACTTATTCGGCTTGGCATTTATCTACAGAATTGCTGGATGACCACCTGAGGGATATCGTGCCAAATTCTGTCCAACTGGTGCGTTAGATCAGTAAAATCCTGAGATGATTGGAGAGCCCTGACAATACTGCTCGAAACGTCCTCAATTAGGGAGAGATCTGGGGACCTTGCTGGCCAAGTTACGGTTTGAAAAGCGCGAAGACAATCAGTAGAAACTCTCGCCGTGTTCGAGCTGGCATTATCTTGTTGAAATATAAGCCCAAGATGGCTTCCCACGAAGGGGCAAAAAAGACAGCGTAGAGAATATCGTCAACGTACCACTGTGGTGAATAGTGCCGCACATAACGTCCAACGGTGTCCTACTACGAAGAAAAAATAGTACCCCAGGCTCCTGGTTGTCGGGCTGTATGGAGGGCGAGAGTCAGTTTTGTATCCTACAGCTGTCCAAGGAGTCTCGAGACCCGTCTTCGGCGTGGAATCTCATTGGCTCGAGTAGGATTGTCTTCAGTGATGAGACCCGCTTCTAACTGAGTCCCGATGACCAGCAAAGATGTGTCCGGAGACGCCCCAGACAGTGTGTGTCACCCTCATATGGCCTGGAAATCATGAGTTATGGTCCACGGTGATATTTCTTTTCATAGGTGGACTTCCTTTTGGTTCTCATCCTCCGCTCTCTTAAATCACAGCAGTATGTTGACGATATTATTTGCCTTGTTCCGTTGCCCTTCATGGCACCTTGATTTACATTTCAGTAATAAGCGCCCGCACACAGCGAGACTTTCATCTGCTTGTCTTCCTGCTTGCCACACCCTGCCGGGGCCAGCGAGTGAGCTATTCTCAATCCCAACCATGCATTTTCGTGAACTTCGCTGTCTGTGTTTAGTTTCCTGCCCTTGTTGCGGTTACGTCGTGATTCTTCTTCTACCTGCGTGTTGCGGCACTGATGTGTATCGATATTTGCGCCGTGTACCATCTTCGGTTTTGTGCATATATTTTCCAGCTTGGGGGTCTGCAGTGAGTCGGTCGGTTGCTGCGGACCACGGAAGTTATCTCCGTGCGGTGCAGTCGGCTGGGTCCGCTGGCGGTCCCTGCGCAGTGTCGGAGCGTGTGTGGAGCTGTCCGATCGCTACGAGCTTCGTGGTTCACCGATCTAGGACGTCAAAGTTGAGTAGTGGTTTCAACCACCCAAGTCACGTCCATTCATGATGTGGTGGTTCGCTTCGGTGCTTTGCTGCTGGGGAGGTTTTCCTGTGAGCAACACCGAGTGTTTCTATTGCTGAACGTAAGCCGGCATGCGGTGCAGTTAACTATATCGGTTGACTACAATTCGAGTGTACCAGCGGAATTTTCTGCCTTGTGGCTGTTAGTGTTCTGGCTACCTGTCCTGGCCACTGACGTAAATTCAGGCAGTGTTCTTTTTGGGTGAAGTTTATTACCATATTTCAAATTCAAGTGTACCAGCTGAATTTTCTGCCTTGTGGCCGTTAGTGTTCCGGTTACCTGCCCTGGACACTAACGTAATTTCAGGCAGCATCCTTTCCTCACCTGTTGTCGCTGTCCAACATGGTGTGTAGTCTGAGCACTATGGGACTTAACATCTATGGTCATCAGTCCCCTAGAACTTAGAACTACTTAAACCTAACTAACCTAAGGAGGACACACAACACCCAGCCATCACGAGGTAGAGAAAATCCCCGACCCCGCCGGGAACCGAACCCGGGAACACGGGCGCGGGAAGCGAGTACGCTACCGCAGACAGCTAATACATACATCATTGTGGATTATAATCTTCGTAACCTTTTGTGTTTGAGTTGTCGTGTACTGACTGATTGATAGCAAACAAGTCGTTGTGTCGGTGGGTCCGTGGCGGTCACCTGGTTGGGTTCTGAAGGGTCAAGTGTAGCTGGGCTCACCACCTGTCTCACCCAAGTGAACGAGGGCAGACCGACCTCCTTGGAGGCTTCTGAATGCCGTTGTCTTAATTGTCTTTCCCACTGGTGTTTAATTATCAATTTTCAGCTATTTTTAATTTAATTGAATTATATTCAAAAATTTGAAAATTAATTGTGGGCTTTCAGGCTTGCAACTTTGTTCTTAAAATTATCTTTCAAGCTTAAACATTGCGGCATTCTGCCTTTGAAAGATTATGGTAATACATTTCAAAATTTTGAAATTTAATTGTGGCCTTCAGCCATTTGTATTGCACCTTGCATATGTCTGTTCTATCTACTTTGCCTTGAGGCTTTCCACCTAGCAGTGATATATGTTGTTTTAATTATTTTATTTGCTATTTTAACTCCATTTTATCTCGTTGATTTGTAAGATTTCTTGTTTGGATGCCTTTCTCCGTGAAGGGGATGCATTTGTTAAAGGTTCGGCTAGGTGCCGCTTTGGTAGTAAATGTGTTATTAAATTACAGTTAGAAGGTGGAACTGCCCCCAACCTTATTTGGCGCTTTCCAAAATCCTAATAACCGGTTCTGCATAGCGAGTTTAGCGGGCGTCTCAGTGAAGTCACCGAATCTCTCCCCAGTTGAGAACGTTTGGAGCATTATAAACTGGGCCCTCCAATTAGCTCGGTATTTTGACGTACTAACGCGCCAATTGCACAGAATTCGGCACGACAGCTCTCAGGAGGTTCTCCAACACCTCCCTCAGTCAATGCAAAGCCGAATAGCTTCTTGCATAAGATCCAGAGTTGGACGAAAGCACTACTATCTGCTCGCTTTCTGAAACTCTTTCTCTTGAATATATCATCCAATTTTTCTGAAATTGTTATCATTTTTTTGACTGTACATGTATGTTACATCTACCAATTTCCGTCCCATCCTGATGACTGTTTCGTGGTGCGTTGTTTTCTTAAAGTATATAACAAGACAAAAGTTCTGGCATGCGATTCGAGATATTAACGAAGTATTGGAAATTTTGACTGTGGAATTTGACTTCGCCACCTGAACTGTCTGCCATCGGGTTCCCCTAAATGGCAGGCAGCACCTCATAACGGCCACGCTATGAGGGAAACAAACCAACAGCCAAACAGGCGAAGACATCAGGTAAACACGCCGAAGATTCCAGTCGATTAATAGGAACCTTTCCTTGCAGAGGTCGCCGCGACATATCCGGACACGGATTCCTACGCCGGGTTTCTATTGGCTCCAGCTCACTATATAGGCCCTGTCGGTCGAAGACAAACCAGTCTTCGTCCACTGCTAATGGCAACCGCTATGGCAGAGTCTCCGAGAAGATATCACCGAAGGCGCTGTACTGCACCGCCGATCGAAGCACCAGCCGACCGAGAGGAACCGCATCTCCGGGTAGATCGACGGACGTCTACATCTATTCTACAGTCAGCTATTGTATTTTAGAAGAAGTTACGTTGAATTAACTGTTTGAGAATACAACACCACCCATATAATTAAAGTAGATGAAAACGCTTTTTCTAATTGTGTATTGAGTAAATGGTAGGTGAAGCACTACTCTAAAAACTAAAAGAGTGAACCACTTTCAGTAAAAATGCTTTTTCTCATCATTGGCATTTGGTATTTATCAGCTACTACGATTACCGCGTATATTTGCTTAATATTTTTAAACACCAGATCTATTAATTGTGCGGTAAGTTGTGGACTGTATCAGCGTGAGAGGTCAGTCGAAAAAAATAAAGTGGACGCTAATTCGGCATATTGAGATCAACGCGAGGCTACGCCTTCTACGATAATGTACAAATGGTGTACAGTGCTTGTGTAGAGAGCCGCAGTGTGTAGTGGACCACCATCTACTGCACAGGCGATGCTGTCCGCTGACAGGCCAGGCTGCTGTGTGCACGCCGTATCTGATGGAGACTTCAAATATTGGTACATTAGCTGCTCCAGTGCTGACCAGTGGAACGTACTGCGCCGCCGTTAACGCAAGAACTGGACGCCTAAAACAAGGCGGCCGACCTCACGGGCTTTAGTGAACACGTGAGCCCGTAAAGCGGATTCCCTGAGACAACGGCACCTCAATTTTTCTTCAAAAGGAAATTCCGCCTGTACAACGCAGTCGTTTCCGCAAAAACAGACATAATGTCTGCAGGGATACCGCAGTCACTTTTTGTATAATCCGCCTGGACTACAAAATGTTTATTCACATGACCGGTTTCGGTTCCTCTAGAACCATCTTCAGATCTGAAGTGACAATGATACTAATTTACTATTTCACAAATGCAAGCATATTTTGTCCTATCTGATCAACATCAAATATACCAGAACGTACCTGCAATTTCGATTACATCTACACTTATACTCCGCAAGCCACCCAACGGTGTTGGCGGAGGGCACTTTACGTGCCACTGTCATTACCTCCCTTTCCTGTTCCAGTCGCGTATGGTTCGCGTGAAGAAAGACTGCCTGAAAGTCTCCGTGCGCTCTCGAATCTCTCTAATTTTACATTCGTGATATCCTCGGGAGATATCAGTACGGGGAAGCAATATATTCGATACCTCATCCAGAAACGCACCCTTTCGAAAGCTGGCGAGCAAGCTACACCGCGATGCAGGGCGCCCCTCTTGCAGAGTCTGCCATTTGAGTTTGCTAAACATCTCCGTAACGCTATCACGCTTACCAAATAATCCTGTGACGAAACGCGCCGCTCTTCTTTGGATCTTCTCTATCTCCTCCGTCAACCCGATCTGGTGCGGATCCCACAATGATGAGCAATACTCAAGTATAGGTCGAGCGAGTGTTTTGTAAGCTGCCTCCTTTGTTGATGGACTAAATTTTCTAAGGACTCTCCCAATGAATCTCAACTTGGCACCTGCCTTACTAACAATTAATTTTATATGATCATTCCACTTCAAATCGTTCCGCACGCATACTCCCAGATATTTTACAGATGCAACCGCTACCAGTGTTCCGCTATCATATAATCACACAATAAAGGATTATTCTTCCTATGTATTCGCAATACATTACAGGAGTAACCCGTCCACTGTCAGCCATCGTCGTCTGCTGCGTCACATTAAATTGGTTGGCAGAATGCACGTCATTTATATTAATTATAAAACTCTTACCGGCAGGTGGCGTCTGGTACATTTGTTACATTACATATGCACATACTGTATTAAGTGTCCGACCCTGGTAGCTGAGTGGTCAGCGTGACAGACTGTCAATCCTAGGGTCCCGGGTTCGATTACCGGCTGGGTCGGAGATTTTCTCCGCTCAGGGACTGGGTGTTGTGTTATCCTAATCATCATCATTTCATCCCCATCCCCATCCCATGTGCTGCGAATACATAGAAAGATAGATCCCTTATCATTTAGCAACAAAATAGCAGGTCAGCAACTGGAAGCAGTTAATTCCATAAATTATCTGGGAGTACGCATTAGGAGTGATTTAAAATGGAATGATCATATTAAGTTGATCGTCGGTAAAGCAGATGCCAGACTGAGATACATTGGAAGAATCCTAAGGAAATGCATTCCGAAAACAATGGAAGTAGGTTACAGTACGCTTGTTCGCCCACTGCTTGAATACTGCTCAACAGTGTGGGATCCGTACCAGATAGGGTTGATAGAAGAGATAGAGAAGATTCAACGGAGAGCAGCGCGCTTCGTTACAGGATCATTTAGTAATCGCGAAAGCGTTACGGAGATGATAGATAAACTCCAGTGGAAGACTCTGCAGGAGAGACGCTCAGTAGCTCGGTACGGGCTTTTGTTGAAGTTTCGAGAACATACCTTCACCGAAGAGTCAAGCAGTATATTGCTCCCTCCTACGTATATCTCGCGAAGAGACCATGAGGATAAAATCAGAGAGATTAGAGCCCACACAGAAGCATACCGACAATCCTTCTTTCCACGAACAATACGAGACTGGAATAGAAGGGAGAACCGATAGAGGTACTCAGGGTATCCTCCGCCACACACCGTCAGGTGGCTTGCGGAGTATGGATGTAGATGTAGATGTAAATGTAGATGTAGATGTAGACACGCAGGTCGCCCAAGTTGCGTCAAATCGAAAGACCGGCACCAGGCGAACGGTCTACACGACGGGAGGCCCTAGCCACACGGCATTTCATTTCATTACTGTATTAAGTATATTTTTCTAATTTGCTTTTCACTCTAAAAATACTTAATTAAGATCAATAGTTGTTAAGATTAAAATCTGTACTTGTCAAAATTAAAATACATAGTAAAATTATCGTTTTTGTGCGATCGAGAACTCTTAGTCTTGGCCATTAATTGCAGCCGTTGATCACGTAGGCTGACGTGAGGATCAATAAACTATACTTGGCGGGATGTAACTGGAACATCTTAGGTGATTAGAAAGTTAGTAGACAGGGAATACAACTAAATACTTAGCTTTAATTCAGCATCAGCGGTGAACGTCGATCTTGACTTCGTACAATAATATTTACAAGTGCAGTTATAGACTGAACTGCGAATACGTCTTTACAACTCTGATTGCTTCACACATATAGATCAACTGTCAATGCACAAACTGTATGTGACGCCTGGCTAGGTCGTAGCTACTGACTTAGCTGAAGGCTATGCTAACTAGCGTCTCTGCACATGAGATCTCTGAAGCTATAACAAGTGAACCATTCCTATTGAAGTCGGCTGTAGAAGTGGCCAGTGCGCCAGCTTGTGTCGTAAGACCAGCCGAGAGGTGGCGATCGGTGAGCTAGCGTCCACAGTGGCGACTCGAAGGTCCGATGTGTACTGACGGACCACGGCCTATTGGAAGCCTACAACCTAGCAAGTGTGGTGCCATGCGGTGACACCATACAAAGTACCCTCAGCCACGCGCCGTAAGGTGGCTTCCGGTGTGTAGATATTGTCATGCTAAGTATCCTTTTGCATCCACTTATCAGTGGATTGTGGCGTACTTATACACATATACGCGTATAAAGTCATCGGATACTCCCCAATACCGTATCGAACGTCTTTTTGCCCGGCGTAGTGCAGCAGCTGGATGTGACGTGGATTCAACAAGTCGTTGCAAGTCTACTGCAGAAATACTGAGCCGTGATGATCCTATAGCCGACCATTATTGCGAAAGTTTTGTGCACGAAGTGACCTCTCTATTATCTCCCGTTAACGTTCGATGGGCTTCATGTCGGGAGATCTGGGAAGCCAAATCATTCGCTCCAACTGTCTAGAAGGTCCTTCAAACCCATTGTGATTTGACGACATGGCGCGTTGTCATCCTTAAGAATTCTTGGTTGTTTGGGAACTTGAAGTCCATGAATGGACGCAAATGGACTCCAAGTAGCCGAACACAAACATTTACAGTCAACGATCGGTTCAGTTGGACCAGAGAACCCGGTCCATTCCATCCGAACACAGCTCGCACCATTATGGAGCCACGATCAGTTTGCACAGTGCCTTGTTGATAAATTGGATTCAAAATGGTTCAAATGGCTCTAAGCAGTATGGGTCTTAATATCTGGGCTCATAATTCCCCTAGACTTAGAACTACATAAACCTGATTAACCGAAGGACATCACACACATCCATGCCCGAGGCAGGATTCGAACCTGGTCAACCAGAGCGGCCGGCGATGAATTGGGTCCACGGCTTCCTGGGTCCTGCGCCACACTCGAACTCTGCCTACTGAAATCACGACTCATCAGCCCAGGAAATGGTTTTCCAGTTGTCTACGGTGAAACCGATATGGTAACGACCCCAGGAAAGATGTTGCAGGTGATGTCGCGCTGTTACAAAGGCACTTGCGTCTGTCTTCTGTTGCCGTAGCCAATTTCCGGACCTGGCCACGCTGTCCTACAGGATACGTTCGTCGTACCTCCCACGTTGATTTGTGAGGTTATATCTCGCAATGTTGCTTGTCTGTTAGCACTGACAACTCTACGCAAAAGTCGCCATTCTCGCTCGTTAAACGAAGCCTGTCTGGCACTACATTGACCGTGGTGAGAGGTAAAGCCTGAAATCTGGTACTCTCGGCACAGTCTTGACACACTGAATTCCCTAACGCTTTCCGAAATGGTGTGTCCCATGCGCCTAGCTCCAACTACCATTCCGCGTTCAGAGACTGTTAATTCCCATCGTGCGGCCATAACCACATCGGAAACCTTTCCACATAAATCGTACGACTACAAATGACAGCCCCGCCAACGCACTGCCTTTATATACCTTCTGTATACGACACTAGCACCATCTGTATAGGTGCATGTCGCTATCCAATAAGTTCCGTCGCCGCAGTGTACACATAAGTAGATATAGATCAGCTTAGACGACGTCACTGGTGCAGGAGCTCTCGTGTTGCAGATGAGGGGGCGGCGGTGCTTCCAGAAGACGCAGCCCACGATGCGGTGAGAGGGGTGGGGGGAGGGGGCCAGCAGAAGCGGTGGGGCCGGTCTCCCCCCCTCCCCCCTCCACTCCCCGCTTCCCGTCACCCCTGACCAGTGATCCAGTCTGTGTGTGGCGGCCGCTGCGTGTGCTTTGTGCGTGCCGTGCGTCGAGTGCGTAGCGAGGCGAGGCGACGAGTTGTGGACGCGGGGCAGACACCTGTTGATGCGCGGCTGTGATTGGTCGGCGGCAGGAGGCGTTCGCTAGACAGGTAAGGCGGCCACGCTTGTCTGGCGTCTAAAGCTACCAACAGCTTTGTGTGTGGAAGCGCCCCAGAGCCAAGTAGCGGGCGCCAGACAACAGGTTTGTTTACATCTCTCTGGAGCAGGTAGAGGACACGAGCTTAACGCACTTTGTCTGGTACTTAGCCCAAACAACTCTAAGCATCTGCATACATACACGCACTCCACAGGCCCTTACACGGTGCACGGCGGAGGGTACCTTGTAGTACGGCAAGTCATTCCTTCTCCTGCTCCAGTCGCAAACATAGCAAAGAAAAAATGAGTATCTGTATCGAGGGTAGACAACTCGCGCCCCGCGAGTCGCATGCGGCCCCAATCAAGTATCAATATTGCCCAAGAAGCGAGCATCTATCACACGATCAGTAAACAAGAAAAAAATGGTTCAAATGGCTCTTAAGCACTATGGGACTTAACTTATGAGGTCATCAGTTCCCTAGACTTAGAACTAATTAAACATAACTAACCTAAGGACAACACATACATCCATACCCGAAGCAGGATTCGAACCTATGACCGCAGATGCAGCAGCATGGTTCCGGAAGGAAGCGCCTAGTACCGCTCGGCCACAGCGGCTGGCAACCGATAAAATTCGTTTTATGTGAAGTTGTGAAAGTAATCAAACTTCATATATAAAATGGCTGATAGTTGTAAACCGATGGCAACCCAAGATAACATAAGTACTCATAGTTTACAGAATTTTCAAGCAATAAAATCCAGTTGTTGAAATGGGCAAAACTTTTGAACATATAGTTGACCGGTTCCGCAATAGTTTTAGTTGCAGCTCTTCGTGTTTGCATTTTAACGTCAGGATTTTACTGCTTCAGAGTTCTGTTAAGTATGCATCTCTGAATTCTGTCAATAGTGTTTCGCGAAAAGAATGGTGCCTTCCCTCCAGGGATTCTCAGTTGAATTCACTGAACATCTCCGTAATACTTGCCAACTAACATAGCGGTCAAAAATCCAGCACCACCCGTGCCCCTCTCAACTCTTTCGATGTCTTCCTTTAATCCGGCCGGTGCGGATCCCAAACACTCCAACAGTACTCAATAATTGGTCGCACTAATGTTCCAGCAGCGGTCTCCCTTACAGATGAATCACACTGTCATAGACTTCTCCCAATAAACCGAAGTGGACCATTCGCCTTCCCCACTACAATCGTTGGATGTTCGTTTCATTTCGTATCTCTTTGCCCAGATATTTAATCGACATGACGGAGTGAATCAGGACACCACTAATATGTATTGGAACAGTACAGAATGTTTTTCCTACTCCTCTTCGTTAGCTTACATTTCGACAAATTCAGTGCACGCTGCCATTCACCAAACCAAATAGAAATGCTGCAGAAGTCATCTTATATCTTGCTACAATCACTCACAGATACTTTCCCGCATACTACAGCGCCGGGACGGAGGTTATCGCTGAAACAACCGGTTCGTTTCGACATCAGTTTAACCTGATCGTTTAAACCGCTCAGAATAACCGGTAAATGAAATAACTGATCTTCAATATTTTATTCCTATTAGTCCCTGCAATAAACGCAGAAGCCGAACAAAGATGGAAAAACTTCGACTGCCTCCGTTTCAAGGTACACAGAAACAAAATATTAAATTAAATAGGCAAATAAAAGAAAACTTAGTCCCTGTCCTTTTGCCGCTTTTCTCGAAAGCGATGAGTGATTGAATGCTACACAAAATAACCAGTAATCTTCTATTAATTCTAAATCTTCGAAAAAGTGCTCCAAAATGATGTTTGGGCATTATCAACAGTCAGTGTTAAAGAGCGAAAACTGAGGTTTAAGAACTCCGTTTTTCGTATTAATTTGTTCGTTCTCAAGGACTACAAGCAGATAAAGGCCTACTATGCAGACACGAGCGGCAGATCACATACCTTCTGTTGTTATCGTAAACTCTCAATGAAACGTTAATTTTTATGTTTTCTCTTCATATGAGATGGCAAGTTTGTTGTGGCCCCTTCCGTTTCTCATAGAAACATTTTTCCGACGCTTCCCACCTTTTCCCTGCTGCAGCGGGAGATGTAACTTATATGAAAAGAAATGTATTGCTCAATAAAATTAAGACAGTTTACTTATGTAAAATTAAAATAACGCAAACTTAATTTTACACGTCAGACCGGAGTTTACGTGCTTCAGTATGACAACGTGGCGTTCCTAGATGATAACGGAGACACTTTACGGCATATTTCTCCGTGCTGCGTCATCGGTTTTTTTTTTTTTTTTTTTTTTTTTTTTGTCATCAGTCTACTGACTGGTTTGATGCGGCCCGCCAGGAATTCCTTTCCTGTGCTAACCTCTTCATCTCAGAGTAGCACTTGCAACCTACGTCCTCAATTATTTGCTTGACGTATTCCAATCTCTGTCTTCCTCTACAGTTTTTGCCCTCTGCAGCTCCCTCTAGTACCATGGAAGTCATTCCCTCATGTCTTAGCAGATGTCCTATCATCCTGCCCCTTCTCCTTATCAGTGTTTTCCACATATTCCTTTCCTCTCCGATTCTGCGTAGAACCTCCTCATTCCTTACCTTATCAGTCCACCAAATTTTCAACATTCGTCTATAGCACCACATCTCAAATGCTTTGATTCTCTTCTGTTCCGGTTTCCCCACAGTCCATGTTTCACTACCATACAATGCTGTACTCCAGACGTACATCCTCAGAAATTTCTTCCTCAGATTAAGGCCTGTATTTGATATTAGTAGACTTCTCTTGGCCAGAAATGCCTCTTTTGCCATAGCGAGTCTGCTTTTGATGTCCTCCTTGCTACGTCCGTCATTGGTTACTTTACTGCCTTGGTAGCAGAATTCCTTAACTTCATTGACTTCGTGACCATCAATCCTGATGTTAAGTTTCTCGCTGTTCTCATTTCTACTACTTCTCATTACCTTCGTCTTTCTCCGATTTACCCTCAAACCATACTGTGTACTCATTAGACTGTTCATTCCGTTCAGCAGATCATTTAATTCTTCTTCACTTTCACTCAGGATAGCAATGTCATCAGCGAATCGTATCATTGATATCCTAAAGCCAAACTGGTCGTCACCTAGCGCATTCTCAATTTTCTTTTCCATTCTTCTGTATATTATTCTTGTAAGCAGCTTCGATGCATGAGCTGTTAAGCTGATTGTGCGATAATTCTCGCACTTGTCAGCTCTTGCCGTCTTCGGAATTGTATGGATGATGCTTTCCCGAAAGTCAGATGGTATGTCGCCAGACTCATATATTCTACACACCAACGTGAATAGTCGTTTTGTTGCCACTTCCCCTAATGATTTTAGAAATTCTGATGGAATGTTATCTATCCCTTCTGCCTTATTTGACCGTAAGTCCTCCAAAGCTCTTTTAAATTCTGATTCTAATACTGGATCCCCTATCTCTTCCAAATCAACCCCTGTTTCTTCTTCTATCACATCAGAGAAATCTTCACCCTCATAGAGGCTTTCAATGTATTCTTTCCACCTACCTGCATTTAACAGTGGAATTCCCGTTGCACTCTTAATGTTACCACCGTTGCTTTCAATGTCACCAAAGGTTGTTTTGACTTTCCTGTATGCTGAGTCTGTCCTTACGACAATCATATCTTTTTCGATGTCTTCACATTTTTAGTGCAGCCATTTCGTCTTAGCTTCCCTGCACTTCCTATTTATTTCATTCCTCAGCGACTTGTATTTCTGTATTCCTGATTTTCCCGAAACATGTTTGTACTTCCTCCTTTCATCAATCAACTGAAGTATTTCTTCTGTTACCCATGGTTTCTTCGCAGATACCTTCTCTGTACCTATGTTTTCCTTCCCAAATTCTGAGGCAGTACAGAACCGCGATTCATCGAACGACACCACTCGTCAGCAGTCCACGATCCTCGTCAAACGCAGCTTTTTGTGTTAACGGCAGCCGACCCAGCGGACGCTAATTCCCTGGTCCGTCAGCTGCAAGTCTTCGACCAGTGGTGGAAGGTGACACAGAACACAACTCTGTGGGGAGTCCGTTACTTGTTCTTGGATGGCAGGTGCTATAGATGTAAAACTACCGTACACTCCGGTAGAACGAGTAGGCGTAGAATACGGTAGTTATGCTATTAGCCTTGGTCAGTTAAGATCGGAAATGCGTTACCTGTATGTCTGACGTGTTGCATACCTGTCGGGCATTACCTCATTTCGATAGCTTTGTCTGCCTATGCGATCAGTCTTAGTAAATTCCCATACAAGCAGGAAGTGGTGAATCATCTAGAAACTGAGCTTGGATGTCTAAAGGGCTGCGCAACCTGCAGAACATTTGTGGTTTACAAAGTTATCCTCCTGTCCGTTACTTAAATGTTATATGCAGCAAAATTGAAATTGTCAGGGTTTAACTCACGTTTTATTCGAAAATTGTTGACTTGTAACGAGGAACAGAGGGTTGTTGTAGTAAAAATTTTAAAAAACTACTGCTTTTTCCATATAGCTAAGAAGTTGCAGTTTCCTTAAAAATGGCGAACGAAAACACACCAAACATCGCTTCGAAGCTTCGTCGAGCTTATACACTGAAGAGCCAAAGAAACTGCTACACCTGCCTAATATCGTGCTGGGTCCCCGCGAGCACGCGCCAGGGCCTCAACATGACGTGGCATGGACCAGACTAATACCTGAATTACTGGTCAAGAGAACTGACACATTGAACCCTGCAGGGCTGTCCCTAAATCCGTAAGAGAACGAGCGGGTGGATATCTCCTCTGAACCGCACATTGCAGGGCATAGCAGATACGCTCAACAAAGTTCATGTCTGGGAAGCGGCCCGCGGAAGTGTTTGAACTCATAACAGTGTTTCTGGAACCACTCTGTAGCCGTTCTGCGCGTGTGCGGTGTCCTACTGAAAATGCCCAAGTCCATCGCAATGCACAATAGACACGAATGGATGCAGGTAATCAGCAGAGTGTTTACGTATGTGTCACTTGTCAGAGTGGTATCTAGGCGTATCAGGGCTCCCATATCACTCCAGCTGCACACGTCCACACCATCATAGAGCATCCACGAGCTTGAACAGTCCCTTGCTGACATGCAGGGTCCATGGATTCATGAGCTTGTCTCCATACCCGTACACGCCCATCCGCTCGATAGAATTTGAAGCGAGACTCTTCCGACCAGCTAACAAAATTCCAGTCATCAGCAGCCCAGTGTCGGTATTGACGGGCCCAGGCGAGGCGTGAAGTTTTGCGTCCCGCAGTCATCAAGACTACACGAGAGGGCCTTCGGCTCGTAAAGCCCACATCCATGCTGTCACGTTGAATGGTTCACAGGCTGACACTTACTGATGGCCTAGCATTGAAGTCTGCAGCAGTTTGTGGAAGGGTTGCACTTCTGTCACGTTGAACGATTCTCTTCAGTCGTCGTTGGGCCCGTTCTTGCACGATCTTTTTTCGGCCGGAGCGATGTCGGGGATTTGATGTTTTACGGATTTCTGATATTGACGGTACACTCGTGAAGTGCCCGTACGGGAAAATCCCCACTTCATCGCTGCCTCGGAGGTGCTGTGTCCCATCCCTCGTGAGCCGTGTATAACACCTCATCCACACTCACTTAAATCTTGATAACCTGCCATTGTAGCAGCAGTAACCGATCTAACAATTGCGCCAGACACTATTTGTCTTATACAGGATGTTACAAAAAGATACGGCCAAACTTTCAGAAAACATTCCTCACACAGAAATTAAGAAAATATGTTATGTGGACATGTGTCCGGAAACGCTTACTTTCCATGTTAGAGCTCATTTTATTATTTCTCTTCAAATCACATTAATCATGGAATGGAAACACACAGCAACAGAATGTACCAGAGTGACTTCAAACACTTTGTTACAGGAAATGTTCAAAGTGTCATCCGTTAACGAAGATACATGCATCCACCCTCCGTCGCATGGAATCCCTGATGCGCTGATGCAGCCCTGGAGAATGGCGTATTGTATCACAGCCGTCCACAATACCAGCACGAAGAGTCTCTACCTTTGGTACCGGGGTTGCGTAGACAAGAGCTTTCAAATGCCCCCATAAATGAAAGTCAAGAGGGTTGAGGTCAGGAGAGCGTGGAGGCCACGGAATTGGTCCGTCACTACCAATCCATCGGTCACCGAATCTGTTGTTGAGAAGCGTACGAACACTTCGACTGAAATGTGCAGGAGCTCCATCGTGCATGAACCACATATTGTGTCGTACTTGTAAAGGCACATGTTCTAGCAGCACAGGTAGAGTATCCCGTATGAAATCATGATAAGGTGCTCCACTGATCGTACATACTGCCGAAACTAAAATGAGCTCTAACATGGAAAGTGAGCGTTTCCGGACACATGTCCACATAATTTCTTTTCTTTATTTGTGTGTGAGGGATGTTTCCTGAAAGTTTGGCCGCACCTTTTTGTAACACCCTGTATAGGCGTTGCCGACCGCAGCGCCGTATTCTGCCTGTTTACATATCTCTGTATTTGAATACACATGCCTATACCAGTTTCTTTGGCGCTGCAGTGTATAAAACATGTTTCTCTTATTCATAGATTTCTTTGGTTACATAAAAGTTAGTAGTTATAAGATCAAGTAATTTTTATTACTTATAAAATGGAATCTATATTTTGTAAGGCTGTAAAATATGCAATGAACCAACCCTAAACGATGTGCAGTTCTAATTACGTGCAAAACCAACAAACACAAAAACAAAGAGAACTCGTCGGCTCTCAGTTCCTGTGACACATTCGTTTATCTCTGTTTCCCTGCCAGTGCTACCAATACGGGCGGTAATCTTACCATTCGCTATGTCATTTATGTACTGCACCAAAACTACGGAACCACAGTTTTTGTATTGTGGTGCAGCGCAGCTCTAACAGGCGCACATGAGAAGGGAACGGCAGTCCCACCTTGTGGTGGTCACACATGGTCCATCGGAGTCTTGGGGACGAGTCTGCCTGCAGTCGCATTGTGGTGCACAGCAACATCGAGTCACTGTCACATTCGAATCTTCCTCGTCCTTTTTTTCTTTTTTTGTGACTTTGCTCCGCATCGGCGCAGTGTCTGCACGGTTACGAACGGATTTAGCGTGGTTAAGTTAAGGGCTGGCCGAATTCTCCACCTACCACTACTCGGTTACTGCTCAGTAGGAGTATAAGTACGTGTACATGTACCCCAACTGCCTGCGTGCAGTGCTACTCATGTGAAAATGAGCGAAGGGTTCGAAATACTGGCGAATGAGGCGGTACCTGGGTACCCGCCCAGTGTTCACATAGTGGGATGTGGGAAACAGCTTGAAAACAACATCCAGGTAAATGCTACTCCGTCTTGGGCCCAGGAGTGCGGGTGGTCGATGTAATGTAATAATACTGTACCAACAACCGTTATATTGATACTTATTTATATACATAGTTTACGCTCACATTGGCGCACTAAAATCAAACATAATACAACAGAGTCTACAATAGTTAAGTTTAGGTCTTAGCTGTCAGCAATTTCTCCGTTTCCCAAAACTTCTTCATTCGCTGTGATCTGGCTGCTCGTTCTTCTGCAGATATGACATACTTCTTCCGTTCTGACGGTTGGAATGTCAGCCGTGTGCATTTGTTCTTCAGAAGGAGTTTCTCTCCTCTGTGTTGAATTTGGTGTATGGTGATGTTCAGTTCATCCAGATCACTTTGTACTTCTTTAAACCAGATGTTTTTGGTTTTACTGTTCCAGAAGTAGCCAAAAAGTTGCTTCAGCATTCTAGTATTTGGTAGAAGAGATATGGGTCCAAAAAATGCAGTCCTTCTCTTCCGCATCGTATCAATAATGAACTCACTTTCTTTATACACTACTGATTGGGCAAAAGTCTCCACTGCCCATTAACTTGAATGTTTCTTACTGATAATTGTTCTGAGTATTCTTCTATCAACTTTCTGCAATTTGTCAGTTGTTCCTTGAGTATTTAGTCTAAATAGTGTTTCATTTGCATATATTGCTTCCGGTTTAACGACGGAGGAGTAATGTCGAAATTTAGCATTTATTGAGAGAGATCGTTTTTTGTAGGTTGTGCACGTGGTACTCTGCGCTCGCTGAAGTTTTGATGTTCTACTATTGATGCTCTTTCATTAACATTCTAGGTTATAATCTCACCAAGATATTTAAACGTTTTTACTACTTTAATTTTTTGATCATTATCGAGTATGATATGGGATGTGTCATCTGAGAAACTGGGCATCATGTCTGTTTTCTCAAACGAAATTTGCAATCAGACCTATGGCGCTAATCGCTCCGAACCCTTGCTTCATCAATATTGTTTGCTAACAGCACCAAATCATCTGCAAATGCAAGGCAGTTAAGTTGAGTCTTTATTCCAATCTTAACAGATGGTGGACATATCTCGTTCCATTCACGCATGATTTTCTGCAGCACACAGTTGAACAATAATGGAGACAATCCATCGCCTTGTCGAAGTGCAGTATGAATCTCAAAAGGTTCAGAGAATTCATTTCTGAACCTTACACTACCTTTAGTGTTTCAAAGGGTGACTGAAACAAGGTTGATAAGTTTCTGATGTAAACCAAATTCTTTAAGAATTGACAGTAGAGATTCATGATGGGTACTAACGTACGCCTTTTTAAAATCGACAAATGTGATCACTACTTTTTTTTCTCTGTCCCTTTGATGTTTCATTATCCATTTGACACTAATAATTTGATCAGGACAACTTCGTCCTGGACCAAAGCCTCCTTGATATTCACCTAGTTCACCATCAAACTGTTCATGGATTCTGAAATACAGAAACTTGGATAAAATTTTATAAGTAATATCCAGCAGGGATATACCCCTATAATTATTTGGATCCAATCTATCACCTTTTTTGTGTAGTGTATGGATTATTGCAACATTCCATTCCTCTGGTAACTTCTTAGGATTCCAAATGTCAGTAAGATGTTTATGTAAGTTCAGAATAATTTGTACATTTGCATATTTCCAAAAATCTGCCACTAGTTGGTTCTCACCTGGTGCTTTACAATTCCGAAGTGAGTTAATCGCTCCTTGTACTTCATCTGGCTGTGGTGGTATAACTTTTTCTAAATGCGTTTTGTTTCTTGGATAGGGGTCAAATTCCGAATGATGTACAGGTTCCACTCTATTTAGTAACTGTTTGAAATACTTAGCCAATATCATTGAATTGTCATTATTGTTATATGTTACCTTTCCGTTTGTATCCTTCATCATAAGAGTAGGTGTAGTGTATTTCGACTGGTACTGTTTGAATGTCTGATGATAATCTCTTGTCTTGTGGCGATTGAAAGCATACTCGATAGACTTTAAGAAGTCCTTATGAAATTGCCTTTTGAACCTTCTAAATTCTTTTGCGGTTGATCGTCTAGCATTTATTAATTCCTCCCTTGAGCTTCCAGTTTCCTTTCGTTGGTCATTTAAAGAGGCCTTATGTCCACGTTGAATCGCTCCATCGCATTCCTCATTCCACCAAGCATGTTTCTTGCGTTTCCGTACAAGAGCTACTTCTTCGGGTAAGGCTTTTAATCGATTGACAGTGGCTTCTAGATTGTCACTTAAAGGTATTCTTGATCTCTCGTAATGTATCTGATTATTAATAATTAATATATTGATATTGTTTCATTATGCGACAAGTTTCGACGTTCCAATCACGGCATCTTCAGGCCCACAGAATAAAGTTACAAGACAGCAGACGAACACGTAATAGGATGTCACCCACAGTATTACATAAACGAAACAAATGGTACATACACTCCTGGAAATGGAAAAAAGAACACATTGACACCGGTGTGTCAGACCCACCATACTTGCTCCGGACACAGCGAGAGGGCTGTACAAACAATGATCACACGCACGGCACAGCGGACACACCAGGAACCGCGGTGTTGGCCGTCGAATGGCGCTAGCTGCGCAGCATTTGTGCACCGCCGCCGTCAGTGTCAGCCAGTTTGCCGTGGCATACGGAGCTCCATCGCAGTCTTTAACACTGGTAGCATGCCGCGACAGCGTCGACGTGAACCGTATGTGCAGTTGACGGACTTTGAGCGAGGGCGTATAGTGGGCATGCGGGAGGCCGGGTGGACGTACCGCCGAATTGCTCAACACGTGGGGCGTGAGGTCTCCACAGTACATCGATGTTGTCGCCAGTGGTCGGCGGAAGGTGCACGTGCCCGTCGACCTGGGACCGGACCGCAGCGACGCACGGATGCACGCCAAGACCGTAGGATCCTACGCAGTGCCGTAGGGGACCGCACCGCCACTTCCCAGCAAATTAGGGACACTGTTGCTCCTGGGGTATCGGCGAGGACCATTCACAACCGTCTCCATGAAGCTGGGCTACGGTCCCGCACACCGTTTGGCCGTCTTCCGCTCACGCCTCAACATCGTGCAGCCCGCCTCCAGTGGTGTCGCGACAGGCGTGAATGGAGGGTCGAATGGAGACGTGTCGTCTTCAGCTATGAGAGTCGCTTCTGCCTTGGTGCCAATGATGGCCGTATGCGTGTTTGGCGCCGTGCAGGTGAGCGCCACAATCAGGACTGCATACGACCGAGGCACACAGGGCCAACACGCGGCATCATGGTGTGGGGAGCGATCTCCTACACTGGCCGTACACCTCTGGTGATCGTCGAGGGGACACTGAATAGTGCACGGTACATCCAAACCGTCATCGAACCCATCGTTCTACGATTCCTGGACCGGCAAGGGAACTTGCTGTTCCAACAGGACAATGCACGTCCGTATGTATCCCGTGCCACCCAACGTGCTCTAGAAGGTGTAAGTCAACTACCCTGGCCAGCAAGATCTCCGGATCTGTCCCTCATTGAGCCTGTTTGGGACTGGATGAAGCGTCGTCTCACGCGGTCTGCACGTCCAGCACGAACGCTGGTCCAACTGAGGCGCCAGGTGGAAATGGCATGGCAAGCCGTTCCACAGGACTACATCCAGCATCTCTACGATCGTCTCCATGGGAGAATAGCAGCCTGCATTGCTGCGAAAGGTGGATATACACTGTACTAGTGCCGACATTGTGCATGCTCTGTTGCCTGTGTCTATGTGCCTGTGCTTCTGTCAGTGTGATCATGTGATGTATCTGACCCCAGGAATGTGTCAATAAAGTTTCCCCTTCCTGGGACAACGAATTCACGGTGTTCTTATTTCAATTTCCAGGAGTGTATTAATGTGCATAACTAAAAGAAACCAGTAATGAAGTAAAATATTGAGGTTATAATGAAAGGTATATTATGAACTTACAACATGATTGCATACATAAAGCAAGAACATAAGTCACCTAACAGAAATAACTATTAAAGAGTAGTGTCAAAGTAATTTAAAAATTAGTCCTGTACATTCATTGTCTACAGGTATGTGAGGGTATAAGCGAGCAGGATCTATATATGTATATCCATTTTTTATTGAGGATTCACATACAGATTTCAAAATACTTATGTATGTAACACCTGACATGCTTCCCTTTACTTGTATCTAGTTCACATTTTTACACTTCCTTCCTCTGTTTCCATACTGATGGTTTGTAGCACTATGCCTATTCGATTGAATTATTCGTACTATGTAGTACTGACTGCTTTGCCTTACGACCTTTGTCGGTTATTATCCCTCATTGTTATCTTTGAAATACTATTATTAATTCGCTACGTTATTTTTAACACGTATATTTTTTTTTACAATTTTATGTTGTAAGTCTGGCGCTATTCTTCATGTTTCTTCCATGTAAAAAGAAATAGACCCTTGCTGCTTATACCTTTACATATTTGTAGACAACGAAAACGTAAGACTTACGCTTACAATACATTGCCGCCAGTGTTTCACAGTTATTTGTGATAGGTAACTTATGTTCTTGCTTTGTGTCTGTATATCATGTTGTATGTTCATAGTGTATCTTTCATTATAGCCTGAATATTTTACTTCTTTACTGGTTTGTTTTACTTGTACAGCTTGAACATGAATGAAACCGATAAATTGATTGCGTTCTCGCTTCCCGAGCACGAGGTCCCGGGTTCGATTCCTGGCGGGGTCACGGAATTTTCACCTGCGTCGAGATGACTGGGTGTTGTGTCGTCTTCATCATCATCATTCACATCATTATGGTCGGAGGAAGGCAACGGCAAACCACCTCCACCAGGACCTTGACTAGTACGGCGGCGCGGGTCTCCAGCGTCGTTCCTTACGCTCTATCTGGAGTATGGGATACTTTAGTGACTTATTATGGAGAGGATTATACATGTGGTGAAAAACTATAAATAGTTCTTTATTACTGTTTTGGTTTTTATTCTTTCAACGGGCTTTTATTAGACCAAATTTAATTAGAATTTTATAGGCAGGAATGGAGTCCTGACCAGAAATTGAGGAAAACCTGTCCTATGAACACGTGTTCGGAAATTGGAAATGGACGCAACAAATCGTCCCGTAACAGTGCAGAGCTGCACCGCATCCTCGTCACAGCAGGTGTTCGAAGTGGCCTCCGTGGGACTGCAGGTGACAGGTATGGTAGCGATTATCATGCAGGATACACACAGCCGGTGTCTGGCGCACACGGTGCTGGAAGGCCACCTGCCTGGAGCTTGTACCAGGGTTCGTCTCGGAGTCCTGTAGAACCCGGTCCTCCAGATCTGGTGTACGCGCAGTCCGCCGCCTCCCTGGACTTTCATCCGTCTGAAAGGGCCCGTGATCACACAAACTCCTACAAAGGACTTGACATGTTGTGTGATGTCTTTCTTGTCTCTGAGGGTATTTGTTTGGTACAGCCCTACTGCCTCTCGGCCGTTTCCATCTGATGTGATTCTTCAATTTCTCCAGGCGTATTTTATGACGAAATAAATCTCGGGTGAACAGCCTGGTATGAGTGGGCATAGGACACAACATTTCGGCAATCGACCGCGTTGCCATCATCAGGTGCGCTGATGTCCTGACCGGCGGTGGGCCGGCGCCAGGCACATATAGGGCAACCCCCCTCCCGCTCCTCCCTCAGGCGCTTCCTATGAGTCGGTGCGGTCCAGGTGCAGCGTCCGTTCTGCCGCCGTCTGGGCGCTGCGTCCTAGGCCTTCTCGTTCAGGAGGCTCTGCCGGCACCACCCTCGTTATTCTTCCCTCCTCCCCCGAAGTCGGCACACTCTGGGAAATAGCGTTTTTCTTTTTCATCCGTGTGATCGCGGGTTCCCACGCCTTGCTGAGGATTTAACCGCCGTCACGATTTATTTGTGGCTGCCTTACTCGTAATCTCTATGGCTTCTTTGATGGTCGATTGCCGAAATATTGTGTCCTATGCACACTCATAAGAGTCGAGGGGCAGGAAAGGGAAGCAGTGGTTGGGAAAGGAGTGAGACAGGGTTGTAGCCTCTCCCCGATGTTATTCAATCTGTATATTGAGCAAGCAGTAAAGGAAACAAAAGAAAAATTTGGAGTAGGTATTAAAATTCATGGAGACGAAGTAAAAACTTTGAGGTTCGCCGATGACATTGTAATTCTGTCAGAGACGGCAAAGGACTTGGAAGAGCAGTTGAACGGAATGGACAGTGTCTTGAAAGGAGGATATAAGATGAACATCAACAAAAGCAAAATGAGGATAATGGAATGTAGTCAAATTAAATCGGGTGATGCTGAGGGAATTAGATTAGGAAATGAGACACTTAAAGTAGTAAAGGAGTTTTGCTATTTAGGAAGTAAAATAACTGATGATGGTCGAAGTAGAGAGGATATAAAATGTAGACTGGCAATGGCAAGGAAAGCGTTTCTGAAGAAGAGAAATTTGTTAACATCGAATATAGATTTAAGTGTCAGGAAGTCATTTCTGAAAATATTTGTTTGGAGTGTAGCCATGTATGGAAGTGAAACATGGACGATAACTAGTTTGGACAAGAAGAGAATAGAAGCTTTCGAAATGTGGTGCTACAGAAGAATACTGAAGATAAGGTGGATAGATCACGTAACTAATGAGGAGGTATTCAATAGGATTGGGGAGAAGAGAAGTTTGTGGCACAACTTGACTAGAAGAAGGGATCGGTTGGTAGGACATGTTTTGAGGCATCAAGGGATCATAAATTTAGCATTGGAGGGCAGTGTGGAGGGTAAAAATCGTAGAGGGAGACCGAGAGATGAGTACACTAAGCAGATTCAGAAGGATGTAGGTTGTAGTAGGTACTGGGAGATGAAGCAGCTTGCACAGGATAGAGTAGCATGGAGAGCTGCATCAAACCAGTCTCAGGACTGAAGACAACAACAACAACATGCACACTCATACCAGACTGTTCACCCGAGATTCATTTCGTCGTTTCCATCTGCTTGGCCATACACAAACACCATCCCGGCTTCTTCCCGGCATGAATACTGGATCATTCTGGTGCTTGCAGTACGCTGCGTCAATCACACAGCCTGCAACACACGAGGAACACATGGCTCGTGGAACTGTCTTTCGTCAGCGCCATCTACCGTGCCAGCGATGCATTTCCGGACACACGTGTTCACAGGACCTTTACGCCTTCATTTGCAGTCAACAATCCCCCCAGTTTGTTGGTGTCATTAATGTTCAGTCTGTATATGTTAATAAGTATCATTCTTTCATTTATGTAACACTATGTGCTACATCCTATTATGTTTATTCCACTGTCTTGTAACTTTATTGCCGGCCGCTGTGACCGAGCAATTCTAGGCACTTCAGTCCGGAACCACGGTGCTGCTACGGTCGCAGGTTCGAATCCTGCCTCGGGCATGGCTGTGTGTGTTGTCCTTAGGTATCTAGGGGACTGATGACCTAAGATGTCAAGTCCCATAGTGCTTAGAGCCATTTTAACCATTTGTAACTTTATTCTGTACGTCTGAAGGCGACATAATGGGAACGTCGAAACTGGTAAAGTAATAAAACAATATCAAAATGGCGGCTGTTGGTGCGGTACTGTTACATTACAGCCGGGCCGGGCGGCACGCAGACCCACGTTGACCAAGCCACCGTGGAGCACCTGCTCGAATTCCGCAAGCAGCTGCCTGGGAGGTTTCCACTGTGACATTCGAGTGCTCCACAAATATGGATGAAGCACAATTCGATCAGCTGGTTAAGTGGAGATCCAGGATGAGGCCTCTTCCAAACTCTGCCAGCCATTCAATGTCCAACTGCTTAAGGAGTATATACAAATATGTGGAGTATATTGTGCATTGGAAACACCCTCTGCCACGCACCTCGCGGAGTGTGAATCTGGTTGGAACTCTCCTCGACACCATGAGGCGTTGGTATCTGTCGACGCATACACTACTGGCCATTAAAATTGCTACACCACGAAGATGACGCGCTACAGACGCGAAATTTAACCGACAGGAAGAAGACGCTGTGATATGCAAATGATTTGCTTTTCAGAGCATTCACACAAGGTTGGCGCCTGTGGTGACACCTACTACGTGCTGGCGTGACGAAAGCTTCCAACCGATTTCTGAAATGGTTCAAATGGCTCTGAGCACTATGGTACTTAACTTCTCAGGTCATCAGTCCCCTAGAACTTAAAACTACTTAAGCCTAACTAACTTAAGAACATCACACAACACCATGTCCGAGGCAGGATTCGAACCTGCGACCGTAGCAGCAGCGCGGTTCCGGGCTGGCCTAGAACCGCTCGGCTACAACGGCCGGCTACCAATATCTCATACACAAACAGCAGTTGACCGGCGTTGCCTGGTGAAACGTTGTGTGTGATGCCTCGTATAAGAAGGAGAAATGCGTACCATCACGTTTCCGACTTTGATAAACGGATTGTAGCCTATCGCGATTGCGGTTTATCGTGTCGTGACATTGCTGCTCACGTTTGTCGAGATCCAATGACTGTTAGAAGAATATGGAATCGGTGGGTTTAGGAGGGAAATACGGAACGCAGTGCTGGATCCCAACGGCCTCGTATCACTAGCTGTTGAGATGACAGGCATCTTATCCGCATGGTTGTAACGGATCGTGCAGCCACGTCCCGATCCCTGAGTCAACAGACGGGGACGTTTGCAAGACAACAACCATCTGCGCGAACATTTCGACGACGTTTGCAGCAGCTTGGACTATCAGCTCAGAGACCTAGGCTGTGGTTACCCATGACGCTGCATCACAGACAGAGGCGCCTATGATAGTGTACTCAACAACGAACACTGGTGCACGAATGGCAAAACGTCATTTTTTCGTATGAATCCAGGTCCTGTTTACAGCATCACGGTGGTCGCATACGTGTTTTTCGACAGCGCGGTGAACGCACATTACGTGTATTCGTCATTGCCATACTGGCGTATCACCCGGCGTGACGGCATGGGGTGCCATTGGTTACACGTCTCGGTCAGCTCTTGTTCGCATTGACGGCAATTTGAACAGTGGACGTTACATTTCAGATGTGTTACGACCCGAGGCTCTACTTTTCATTCGATCCCTGTGAAACCCTACATTTGAGCAGGATACTGCACGACTGTATGTTGCAGGTCCTGTACGGGCCTTTCTGGATACAGAAAATGATCGACTGCTGTCCTGACGAGGACATTCTCCAGAACTCTCACCAATTGAAAACGTCTGGTCAATGGTGGCCCAGCAACTAGCTCTTCAAAATACGCCAGTCACTACTCTTAATGAACTGTGGTATCGTGTTAAAGCTGCATGGGCACCTGTACCTGTACACGCTATCGAGGCGTATCAAGGCCGTTATTACGGCCTGAGGTGGTTTTTTGGGTACTGATTTCGCAGGATCTGTGCACCCAAATTGCTTGAAAATGTAGTTGCATGTCAGTTCTAGTATAATATATTTGTCCAATGAATACCCGTTTATAATCTGTATTGCTTCTTGGTGTAGCAATTTTACTGGCCAGTAGTGTATTCACAGTGTAACTAGTGTTTGCAAAGATAGCAGTAGTTCACCGAAACTATCAGACCACTGACATGGGGTTTATCCACCCTTCACCTTTATGACGACTCGGAATCTTCTAGGGACACTTGAAAACGTCGAAACCAGGGACGTTAGCGATATTGGACGGCGAGGTCTAGAGCGAATCGACGTTCTAACTCATCCTACAGATGTTCGATTAGGCCCAGAGCGCAGTCCATTTCAGGATTGTAATTGCCCACAAACTACTGCCTGAAGATGCTGCTTTATGACACAGTGCGTCGTCATGCTTGCACAAACACACACGCACGCACACACACACACACACACACACACACACACACACACACACACACACACACACACACACCGTCTGCAAACAGGTTCGTCTACTGAACATAACACACAGTTTTGTAAAATGCGTTCCTCATTTAGCGTTTTCTTAAGCGCAATAACATGATCGGACCCTACACACGCATAACACCGCCGTACTATTAGATCACCTCCTCTGCACTTCACTGTTGGTACTACAAATGATGGCAGGTCACGTCCTTCAACCATCAGCCAAACCCAAACTGTTTCATCGGACTGCCACAGATTACAGCGTTATCCGTCACTCCACATCACTCATTTCCAGTCATCCATCTGGTGGCTTATAGAAAGATCGGAATGTTCCTCATGAATATAGTACTCAGCTGACATCCAATGACTAGTCCACGTCCGAAGTTGCACAGATCACACCACTATTCAACAAAGGTAGTAGCAGTAATTCACTAAATTACAGGCCCATATCGTTAACGTCGATATGCAGCAGGTTGGTTCAAATGGCTCTAAGCACTATGGGACTTAACATCTGAGGTCATCAGTCCTCTAGACTTAGAACTACATAAACCTAAGGACATCACACACACCCATGCCCGAGGTAGGATTCGAACCTGCGACAGTAGCAGCAGCGCGGTTCCAGACTGAAGCGCCTAGAACCGCTCGGTCACAGAGGCCGGCTATGTGCAGCAGGATTTTAAAACATATATTGTGTTCGAACATTAATAAGTACCTCGAAGGAAACGGTCTATTGACACACAGTCAAATGGGTTTAGAAAGCATCGTTCCTGTGAAACACAACTAGCTCTTTACTCACAAAAAGTGTCGAGTGCTATTGACAAGGGATTTCAGATCGATTCCGTATTTCTGTATTTCCGGAAGGCTTTCGACACTGTACCACACAAGCGGCTCGTAGGAAAATTGCGCGCTTATGGAATATCGTCTCAGTTATGTGACTGGATTTGCGATTGCGAGAGGTCACGGTTCGTAGTAATTGACGGAAAGTCAGCGAGTAAAACAGAAGTGATTTCAGGCATTCCCCAACGTAGTGTTCGAGGCCCTTTGCTGTTCCGTATCTATATAAACGATTTGGGAGACAATCTGAGCAGCTGTCTTCTGTTGTTTGCAGATGACTCTATCGTTTATGGACTAACAAAGTCATGAGAAAATCAAAACAAACTGCAAAACGATTTAGAAAAAATATCTGAATGGTGCGAAAAGTGGCAGTTGACCCTGAATAACGAAAAGTTTGAGGTAATCCACATGAGTGCTAAAATGAACTCGTTAAACTTTGGTTACACGATAAATCAGTCTAATCAAAAAGCTGTACATTCAAGTAAGTATCTAGGTATTACAATTACGACTAACTTAAATTGGAAAGAACACATAGAAAATGTTGTGGGATAGGCTAACCAAAGACTGCGTTTTATTGGCAGCTCACTTAGAAAATGTAACAGGTCTACTAAGGAAAATGCCTACACTACGCTTCTCCGTCCTCTTTTAGAATTCTGCTGCACGGTGTGGGATCCATACCAGGTAGGACTGACGGAGTACATCGAAAAGCTCAAAGAAAGGCAGCACGTTTTTTATTATCGCGAAATATGGAAGAGAGTGTCACAGAAATGATACAGGATTTGGGCTGGAAATCATTAAAAGAATGGAGTTTTTCGTTGCGACGGAATCTTCTCACGAAAATCCGACTTTCTGCCTCGAATGTGAAAATATTTTGTTGACACCAACCTACATAGGGCAGAACGCTCACCACGATAAAATAACGGGAATCAGAGCTGGTACGGAAAGATACAGGTGTTCATTCTTTCCGCGCACTATACGCGATTGGAATAATGGAGGATTGTGAAGGTGGTTCGATGAACCCTCTGCCAGGCATTTAAATGTGATTTGCAGAGTATCCATGTAGATGTAGATGAAATCACTAACGTGTCCTGACCGACCCACTGTACTCTAACTGCTCCTCTACTGACCACACAACACTCCAGCACCTCTTTGTATACTCTCTCATGACATCTGGTAGTCAGTTCCGCGATCTTGGGGAGGGGAAAGGGAGACTTTCGATATGGTGGTGTATCGATTTATCTGGCGTAGCGGTAATATGTTCGTAATACCAGCGGAAAAATGTGCCTTTTGAAAGAAAAAGATAAAAGGAGCCGCTTTAAAAGACTGCCACATAAAAGTGGGGACTCACCTTCCTCCATGCACATTCCACCTTTCTCGCCAAAAATTTTGCCATGTGAGCGTATTAACACAGAACATGCTAAATCCTTGTACCCAGTTTCTCTTCGGAGCTAATCCTCTATACTTAGTTTCTCGCGCTCTGTGCCACTGTCTATACAGCTTTATCAGTCTCCCATTGTCTCTTTTTATCTTCCATTGATTAACAGTACATCCCACTTCCACTGACTCCTCTCTCACTTACTCCTCTTGTATTTATTCCTCACTGCCACTGTCTCGACCATACCTGGGCAGCTCGAAAATTCTTGGACGGGGGTCCAACTTACGTTGTCCCCTAAACCCCTGTGTTTAAAATTTCGGTCCGACATACACTCCTCCATATATCCCGTGTTTAAGTCCGCTAGTCTGGGAGGATCCAGTCGCTCCAAGCCTATATTATGAACCGATCTCTGCCTCCTCTTTCTTTTGGTCCTAATGCTACCATCTCCATCCACCTCTCGTTCTCTTTTAATATCACTGTCACTAGCTGATCACCAATACCTCCTCTAGCTTTCGCTCTGACTGCTGTTGTCTTCATCCATCTCTTTATCTTTCGCAGCGACTTTGTCTCTCGCACCACCATTGTTTCCTCTCTCTTTCGCTTTCACTGAAACTTTCTCTTCCGCCTTCCACCGTCACTTTGTCTTCGCTATTCTCTTTCAGCACAATAAAGCACGAAATGTTCGCACGGCAAAATTTTTGGTGAGCAAGCTGGACTTAGGAGTGAAGCAGTTGCTTCCCCATTTTTCTGGCAGACTCTCTTACAGAGGAACATATTCATCCTTTTTTCAGTTGGTTCCCTTCTTTTCGCTGCTACATCGGAGTGTGCAGCTTATATAAAATGAATCCTGTAGCACACAAATCTTTGACTGCATACTTCGACATATTTATATACTTTCACACATATAAGCAACAAATAAGTATCAGAATATACGGTTCACACAAAATCGTTCTATTCACATACTTTGTGGATGTTTCGCTCATCGATCGCCGTTCACCGAAAACGCCCAGCTTATGATTTATATCTTGAAAAAGTAAAAATGTTATTAGAAATATTTTGCTGAATTTGAATCTTCCCAGGTTTACATAATTTTAGGAACACATTTTCAGTTCTTTTCAGGCATGTTACGACCATTTGTAACCCTTTTTTGTCATTGCAGCACCACTTTCATATTTTTACAGGCGGGAAGCACCTGTTTTACAGAGATAATGCGTCATTAAGTCTTATTGGTGAAAAATGTTGACCAAAAACATACTTTGGTGCCCTCAGAATTCTTGCGATGAGCCTACAACCCTTGCCAAGTGCTCACTACTTCAGTTAAAACTACATTTACGTCTCAGGCCGGATATTATGTACATGTTTTAGAAGCATGAGTACGGCAACTTTGAACCTTTGGATCTCGGTAGCGATTAATGATATCAAAAAAGGTTTCAAGGTTCCCCAAGAACATCATCCCCACCATTGGTACGTTAGGAACCCAAAAAACAGGTCTTTCCGGTGTATCTTGATAAAGGGCACAGATTTTCGAAAATGGGATAACGCCGTTCATAGATGAATGTCTAAAGAGTGTACCGTTAAAATTTCAGCTATTTTCTGTCGTTAGCTATTAAGATAAATGCGGCGCTCGGTGCAAAAACGGACACAATCTGGTTTTTGCAGTTTTATGCATACTCACGGTAACTTTAAACCTCTACGCCTCGATAACGGTTAATAATATCGAAAAATGTTTTGAAGTTCCCTGAGAATGTGGGCGGAAAATTTCAACGATCCACCCTGAGTGCGAATTACAGGATTAGCCACCCCACAAACTGTACTTTTCCTACCCAAAATGACAGGTTTTTCTGGATTTTCTTAGGAACCGTCCACAATAACTGGTGCTTTTACAAGCTGCCTAAGGTGCACCATAGACCACACCTAATGCAAAAGAAGCAAGCGATTTGCTGTATTTGTCGGGGCTGCGTCAAGTGTGTTACTTTTATAATTTGACGCTGTACTATAGGATAGCTATAGTACGACCGTTCTTCCGACAGGGACATAAATGAACGTTAGATCATGGACTATCGAAACAGTTGACACTTTGTGATCAATAGAAGCCGAAGTATGACTAACTGACGAAACCGCATTTTCGCGCGCGGCTTTTTGAACAAATTAGTACCATGGACCATACC
The DNA here is from genome assembly GCF_023897955.1 of Schistocerca gregaria. Classification (NCBI taxonomy): domain Eukaryota; kingdom Metazoa; phylum Arthropoda; class Insecta; order Orthoptera; family Acrididae; genus Schistocerca; species Schistocerca gregaria. The sequence continues at coordinate 211,359,429 of NC_064929.1, forward strand.
TTCCTCGTGAATCAGCCTACCTACTAATGAAAACCATGTCACAATCCCTACAGTAGACATCGAGATTAGCCTAAGGTACAGCCAGAAGAATCGCCGCGGGGGACTTTTTAGTTTACAGTCGCTTCAGATATGCGGAAGGATTGCGGTTGTTGACCGTTCTGTTGTGCAGTCACTGTTAAAGGCGACACTCAGAAGTTCCCGCACTAGCGTGGTGGTCCGGCTACCTAAGTAGGCGTGTGTTGGCGTCCGGGCAGAGTGTGGGGGCGGCCTTGTTATCAGCAACAGTGCGCCCTCACAGGCCGCCGGGTCAGCTTCCTACCGTAAGCAGCTGCCTGTCTCAGCAGAGGACGCGGCTGTTCGGCGCTCTCCATCAACGCGCTCTCATATAATTCCGCCAGCGGAAGAATGCTCCTATAGTAGCGCAAAAACAGTACGAGTTCCTATTTCCTTATATGACGGCAAAGCAGGGTACCAACTGCCTCTATCTACCTTCCTCAGCACCTTTTAGAATTTTCCAAAAAATTTTGAGATGCGAACATACTCTACCGGCCATTAAAATTGCTACACCAAGAAGAAATGCAGATGATAAACGGGTATTTATTGGACAAATATATTATACTAGAACTGACATGTGATTACAACTTTGCGCAATTTGGGTGCATGGATCCTGAGAAATCAGTACACAGAACAACCACCTCTGGCCGTAATAACGGCCTTGATACGCCTGGGCATTGAGACAAACAGAGCCCTATAGACATAACAATAGGTCACAGAGCTGCACTTTACTGGCTTAAGAGGGATAGGATCGATAAAGTCATCGAAACTACAGGAATCAACATTATGTACAAAACACACAAAAAAACCAATGGCGTACGCGAAAGACTACAACTGAAACATATCGACCCAAGCCAGGGGATGGTTCATTTCCTGAGAGGCCACAGGCCGTATCCGGTACATTTAAACCGCAAAGGACTAACTAACGATGAAATATGCGTTTGCAGAGAAACTGGAACACCAGAACATGTCACACTGCTGTGCAACGCGCTGGCACAAGTGAGACCTATACAGAACGGCAAAGACATCACCAGAATAATACATAATCCCGATGACTGGAACACAATAAATAGAGTAGCCGGTATTGTATCGAACACTCTGCACGAAGAATACTAGCGCCAAAACCCATATGGAAGGAGCCGTAGACAGGCACAAAAAACACAACAAACCACATGGGAGCATACAAACACGACCACAGATTCCGAAACAGAGGAAGGAACCAGCACACTAAGTGAACATCTCTCAGCAGGATTCAACAGGTAAGGGACCCAAACGAATAACGCATGAAACTGCATGCCACAACAGAGTCACGAACAACACACCAGGCAACAAACAAACACCGACACCACATACTAAGACTCTAGTAACGTAACGTCGCTTAGGACGAGAGGGCTCGAAGAACTTTTGTTGCGAGGCTCCTACTCCACAACCACATATTGCATAGTGTTTAAAGTATACTGCACACAAGCAATAATGTATTGTTCGTCTTATTATGTGTAGATAGAAATATATTCTCATCTCTATTTAAAGCTACAATGAATTTATTTCCTACACCAAATGTATTTTCTGTATGAAGTATGTATAAAACTAAAAATGTATTGTATCGAGTTATTTAAGGAATTACACATTCAAGTAGCAATAAACTAGATTCTTTTTCCACTAAAAAAATTACAAACGTAAGTGTATTTCTCATGTAAAGCTAAAATTCATGTATTCCACGTACGAAATGCTCAGTCAGTATTTAATCTGTATAATACCAGGTGTATGTATCTAAGGTATCACGTAGAACATACCGCAACTATCAACAATAGTACAAACAAACAGCTGCTGAATGTCATGTAATGTCCTGACTAGCAACACTCCCAGTAATGCACCAATACACACAAACACAGTTAACATACATAACCACAAACCACTTCAGATGAGAATAGCTAGAGGTTCTACTGAGACCTTCCCACCTGATATATGTAGATATAGGCCATTACCAACCAACATGTTACAAAGGCTATATTACACATCCAGATACGCTATATCACTTCCCTCTACATATTACAGATTACTTCTACCACACTCATTGTATTACATTTTTTTTTCTTTTTCTATTTCTTTTTCTTTGACATTTTCATGTATAAATTATTGTTTAGAGCCATTTTAACAACTGTTAAGCACTCATTTCGCTGTAACCTTAGAGAAATTTTTGTATTATATTCGTGATATTATAAAAAAGCATTAACAACTGTATACCAATAACATTGTAATCCTGAAAAGTATTTGCTGTTGGATTCAGAAGCATCCGACCCACCTTACATTTAAAGACAGTAGGTCAGTCTCTACTGTTAATGAAATAAATAAAATAAATAAAAGTACTGTGCGTGCACATTGCGTAGCTGACTTCTGTGGAGAATTAACAAACGTTTACAACACGAGATCCGACGAAGCAGGACTTGCAGCTGTACGCCGTATTCCTTATCTTCCTTTATGAATATCACAAATCATTCCACACAATTCCAGCTTGCGTTTAATTGCTAGGCGCGTTGGCAGTTCTGTTTCAAAATCCAGCACTCCAATGGCATTATCAAACATGAAAAACTGCTTCACAATACATTTTCGTTGCTGAAATGTCAAGGTGCTCCAGCCATCTTGTTTTCTCAATACCGAGATGAAAGTATGAACATCTGTTGAACCAAAGACCGTATTACAACATGCTCGTAAGTCAAATCGAATGACAATATCGATATCTCCATAGAGCCTGGCAAAGAGTGTCATAATGTGTTTAATTGCTAGGCGGGTTGGCGGTTCTGTTTCAAATTCCCGCCTCCACTGACGTTGCACTTCAACGGCATTATCAAATTATAAAAACCATTTCACAATACATTTTGGTTGCTCAGTTGTCAAGCTTGCTCCAGCCACCTCGCTTTCTCAATACCCTGTTGAATCAAAAATCATATTACAACACGCTCGTAAGTCAAATCGAATGACAATAACGATATCTCGTTAGAATCTGGCAAAGAGTGTATACATTTTTTCTGGCGGACTCTATATAATTTGCATCCTCCCCGTCTTGTGCTACAGCTCCTGGACCATCGGCATATAGTAGGTAATGTAAAGTCCATGTTTAATTTCTAGCCCCATCCCATTGCATTTACGAGACCATGATTTAACAGTGATGCCTTTACAGGTTTTAAATAATGTTGGTGATGTGGGGCAGCCTAGCTAAAATTTGGAGAAATACCGACATTTTTATATATCTATATCTTTTGGACGACCGTGCATCGGACACAGAGCTGGGCACGCGACGTCCGTGTGACCCCCGCTGCCAGATGGCAGCACTGGAGCGCGCTGGCTGGCTGGAACCTGTGCGGAGTCGAGGCCGGAGCGCGAGTGGGGCTTCCAGCGTTCCCACGGCCGGCCTTGCACCCAGATGGCTCTCTGGAGTGGGGGCCCTCTGCTTCGGTTTCTGCTTCTGCCGCCATCGTCTCGCCCCCAAGTCGCACTCGGGTCTCAGCGTCCCACACAGGCTGGACTCGCGAAACATTCACGTCTACACCGAGTTGGTAAACGTTTCCTCAAGTATCGACCTTTCAAGAAACCTTTCGAGTGATATCGATGTTCAAAATAGAGTACCTGACCACAAATACCGGGAAAACCCCTACGTGGTGCCAAATTGACCGCTAAATGCCACGAGACGTGGACCTGCCAGTGTAAAAGGAGGCGACGAGGTGTTTTTTTTTTTTTTTTAATCAGAACAGAAGCAGCAGCAACGGAGCTGAGGTGTCAGGTCAGAGGGGTATTCTGAACACAATTTCGACACAATGCAGCTCAATAGGCTGTGGAGTGGAAGGGGTAGGCTAGCAATAGAACAGTGCATCACCACTGACTAGACACTCATTTATTGAACACATAAGTCAGGGCTCCGACTTAGCACATACTTTAAAACGAAATACTTCCTTTAAGGAACCAGCGATGAAAATTAATTACATAATCCTCAACAACCATATTACATCCAAGACATTTAAGATTAAACAGTAATATATAACATCAGAGAGCTATAGTCCCAAGTTTTAAGCAGCACGTTTTAGATGGACTGCACTGCAACAGCACGATACAAGTCCCTCAGAGGATCTCGCCACACAGGAAGTTATTGCCGCAATCGACAAACATCAACATCATTCCATGTGCAGGCCTAAAACAAACCAGCCCGCCTCTCCTGGTCGTGCGGTAGCGTTCTCGCTTCCCACGCCCGGGTTCCCGGGTTCGATTCCCGGCGGGGTCAGGGATTTTTTCTGCCTCGTGATGGCTGGGTGTTGTGTGATGTCCTTATGTTAGTTAGGTTTAAGTAGTTCTAAGTTCTAGGGGGCTGATGACCTAAGATGTTAAGTCCCATAGTGCTCAGAGCCATTTGATTTCAAAACAAAGCAAAAGCTCTGTTAAGTTTGGTACAGTTAATTCCCTTTCAACACAACATACACACAAGTCTAGCCCTAGGACGGCACCGACACCCCGCAATTTAGCACGCGAAAAATTACAACGATGCACTCATCACGTATCCTTACAAAATCCAAGAACAGAGAGCCGGCTCCCCAATAGCGGAACATTTAACCACGCGCAGCGTGCGGATTTGCGGGATGCTGATCTCGTCCTTAACCTCAACACAAGTTCAAATACTAGTCAGCCTACAATCTTGAACCACCATACACATTCCTTCAGTTACTGCATAGAAAGCTAATGTGATAGCCAAACAGACCAGCATATGACAAAAGCTTAAGCAATTTCCTTACTAGACAACCCTTATGAATAGTAGCAGTAATTCTTTTAACGTAAGCATACCCATAGTCAAAAGACAAACAAATCCAATCATAAGGACAGTAGCACGTAAGCAAGTAACAATAGTAACTCTGCTTAGATTGGCTACAAATCAGCGCGTGATTTAACACACCAGAGAACAGTCTTTACAACATAACCACCAATACAATAGCAAATTACTCACACGTGTACTCCCCCACGATTTCGATTCGCAAAGACATAGACAAAACGTGGAGAACGTATCACTTAAACCAACATAATGGTGCTCCCTCAGTTACCCCAAATAACTGACTCCCTTAGTTGCACAGCAAAGAACCAGACCTAATGAAACCACCACAGTTTTCGCCTCTAAATCGTCACAGTACAAGTGAGACTCAATCGCAAATGTAATTTTACATCACCAATTCCCGTAAAGCCAATACAAGCGCCTGACTATCAGCCGTTTATAACGGCAGGCAGCAACATCTTACGTGAGCGTAGACACAAGCTCTTACCAATTCTCTTCTCCATACGCAGCCACCTCAACTCTGGGGAACCACAGGGACATCCAATGCAAAAATCGTTACTCCTTCACACAAAGTACAGGACGCCCGCTTCCCGCTGCTTGCTACCTCGCCTTCCGTTCAGAGCCAACTTGTATATCTCCGTGCGATAGGTCCGGTCCCACACTCGCTGCTTCAACCCGACACCCGTCTTCCACCACGTCCCGGAGCACACCCCCCACGACCTCGCCTCGTTACTCCTCGCGTAGGCCCCAGAGGGCGCTGCTTACCGCCCTGACCGTGGCAGGAAAGGTAAAGCACCAGAGTGGCACTATCGATATGACCCGCCACGGCTCAGGAGCATGTCGATCTGGAGAGCTAGGTAACTTCGAACGCGCACCAGTCACTGGGTGTCAGCTAAGCAACAAGTCCGTCAGGGATATTTGGACCCTTCTACACTGCTGCCCGTGTTAACTGTTGGTTTCTTGATTGATTTGGGGGAAGGGACCTAATAGCGAGGTTAACCTCAACTGCCAAATCCAGAGTGACGAACAGGAATTTAAATAAAAATTGGAAACACATCCTACGAGAGACAAAATGTCTGTTCTTCCCGACTGCCCAATCCAGAGTAACGAACAGCCCGAAACACTTCGCGCGCCATACTAGAAAAGGAGTGACCCGAACGCTTCCGAAGTACTTCGTCTGCAATTTCGTCAGTCTTTTGTTTTTGATTTAAATTGTTTTTAAAAATTCTAAAATGACAGATTGATAGCTGTTGAGAGATATTTATATTAAAAAGTGAAGTCGTTCCAATGAGTAGTGTAACTAATAATAATTACTATAACGTTTTCGCATCCTCGCTCCGAACACAGCAACCAATCACAGAGCAGTAGCATTATGCAGGCGGTCTTTCTCACGGTAATGGTACCGAATCTGACATCTGTCACAGGTACCTCACACCACATTTCGTCATCTGCACTACTGGCCATTACAATTGCTACACCACGAAGATGACGCGCTACAGACGCGAAACTTAACCGACAGGAAGAAGATGCTGTGATATGCAAATGATTAGCTTTTCAGAGCATTAACACAATCTTGGCGCCGGTGGCGACACCTACAACGTGCTGACATGAGGAAAGTTCCCAACCGATTTCTCATACACAAACAGCACTTGACCGGCGTTGCCTGGTGAAACGTTGTTGTGATGCCTCGTGTAAGGAGGAGAAATGCGTACCATCACGTTCCCCACTTTGATAAAGATCGGATTGTAGCATATCGTGATTGCGGTTTATCGTATCGCGACATTGCTGGTCGCGTTGCTCGACATCCAACGACTGTTACCAGAATATGGAATCGGTGGGTTCAGGAGGGAAATACGGAAGCACGTGCTGGATCCCAACGGCCTCGTATCACCAGCAGTCCAGATGACAGGCATCTTATCCGCATGGCTGTAACGGATCGTGCAGCCACGTCTCGATCCCTGAGTCAACAGATGGGGATATTTGCAAGACAACAACCATCTGCACGAACAGTTCGACGACTTTTGCAGCACCATGGACTATCAGCTCAGAGACCGTGGCAGTGGTTATCCTTTATGCTGCATCACAGACAGAGGAGCCTGTGATGGTGTACTCAACGATGAACCTCGGTGCACGAATGGCAAAACGTCATTTTTCGGATGAATCCAGGTTCTCTTTACAGCATCATGATGGTCGCATCCGTGTTTAGCGACATCGCGGTGAACGCACATTGGAAGCGTGTATTCGTCATCGCCATACTGGCGTATCACCCGGCGTGATGGTATGGGGTGCCATTGGTTACACGTCTCGGTCACCTCTTGTTCGTATTGACGGTACTTTGAGCAGTGGACGTTACATTTCATTCGATCCCTGTGAAACCCTACATTTCAGCAAGATAACGCACGATCACATGTTGCAGGTCCTGTATGGGTCTTTCAGGATACAGAAAATGTCCGACTCCTGCCCTGGCCAGCAGATCTCTCACCAATTGAAAACGTTTGGTCAAAGGTGGCCGAGCAACTGTCTCGTCAGAACACGCCAGCCACTACTCTTGATGAACTGTGATATCGTGTTGAAGCTGCATGGGCAGCTGTACCTGTACACACTATCCAAGCTCTGTTTGACTCAATGCACATGCGTATCAAGGCCGTGGTGGTTGTTCTGGGTACCGATTACTCAGGATCTATGCACCCAAATTGCGTGCAAATGTAATCACATGTCAGTTCTAGTATAATATATTTGTCCAATGAATTCACGTTTATCATCTGCATTTCTTCTTGGTGCAGCAATTTTAATGGCCAGTAGTGTATATACTTCTTGCATCTCCACTGCTCTTGGAACAGCTTCTTGGAGCCTAATATGACGGCTGACTAAGCCAGAAATATTTCAATGTCTCTGTGGGTAGTGCTGCCACATACGTCCGCCAGGTGGGCCACTCAAATGTGCGGGCCCGATGAGGTCCTCACCGACGAACACAAGACCAGAAGAGCAACTAAGAACGATGTGTATGGAGTCGCTTATGCATACCGAGGCAGATCGTGACCATTGTTTATCAAACATTGTGGCAGGCGATGAAACGTGGGTTCGTAATTTCGAAGCGGAAACAAAGCGACAGCCCATGGGGTGGCGCCAGACCGCCTCTTCTCCGAAGAAAAAGTTCAAAGCCGCAACCTGAGCTGGTGAAATGGTGGCGAGGGTCTTCTGGAACTCTCAGTGGATTCACTGTGTTCGAGGTCCTCCCTCACGGTGCAACTACCCAGTGTATAGTGCATAGTGTTATCCTCAGGAAACTGAAGAAGCGACTTCAGTGGGTTCGCCATCACTAAAATACAAAGGAACATCTCCGTGACCTTGCAGGGCCTCACACAAGTCCGAGCAACAGGAAACAGGTCACGAAACTTCATTTGGCTGTTCTCCCTCATCCACTGTACAGCCCGGATCTCTCACCTTCCGACTTCTATCTGTTTGATCCTATGAAGATTGCACTCGGCGACAATAAGTACGTGGATGACGGAAAGGTTATTGACGTATCAAGACGCTGTCTCCGACATCGACCACTAAAGTGGTACCATGAGAACATACAGGCCCTCCCAGTAAAGTGACATAATGCCGTAGCATTGAACGGAGATTATATTGAAAGATTCCAAATCAATTTCGTCCTTAAAATAGAAGGCATGTAATGTTTGTTTACTTCTTGAATGGTTCAAATGGCTCTAAGTATTATGGGACTTAACTTCTGAGATCATCAGTCCCCTAGAACGTAGAACTACTTAAACCTAACTAACCTAAGGACATCACGCACATCCGTGCCCGAAGCAGGATTCGAACCTAAGACCGTAGCAGCAGCGCGGTTCCGGACTGAAGCGCCTAGAACCGCTCCGCCAAAGCGGCCTGCTGTTTACTTCTTGAGAAAAATTTAAATTGATTAGGATGAATCCAAAAACACCAGTAGCAACATTGGAAATAAAGTTCGCCGGACTCTGTGGCCGAACGGTTCTAGGCGCTTCAGTCGGGAACCGCGCTGTTGCTACAGTCGCAGGTTCGAATCCTGCCTCGGGCATGGATGTGTGTGATGTTCTTAGGTTAGTTAGGTTTAAGTAGTTCTAAGTTCTAGGGGACTGATGACCTCAGATGTTAAGTCCCATAGTGCTCAGAGCAATTTGAACCATTTTTTTGAAGTCGGCTTACAGGTTCTGGGATGCTTACGGTGACAAAAATAGTGTTTGCTTTGCGAACGGAGTGAAAGCCATAGCAATTTCAGAGCACACGTTCTTGCCATCGCCAGGAATTGTGAACCTCGGCATCAGTACACTCATGTCACAAACCTTCGAAATTTTTAGGAATAATCTGATAAGTAGCGTGTCAGTGAGAACGACAAACTCGAGCATCGCTTAGCATTTTTTTTTTTTTCGAGTAATCAGTATTTTGTCTGCACCACCGTTTTCACCTCAGAGTAGCACTTGCGACCGACTGACTCAATTATTTGTAGCAAAAAGAGTGGAGAATAAATCCAACCTGCTTTCAGAATAAAATGCTTTGCATTACTTATTGAACGCCCCTCATAATTGTGAATTGAGTGCTACTTTGTGAAACTTGCCTTTTTCAAAGGAAATAACGAAGACAAACCTCACCTGCCCAGTTTGACACTGTGCTGAGCACTCTTCCCAACCGGAGCGCCAGTGCCTGGTGCTGACGTCCCCCTCCCCTTCTTCTCCCCCCCCCCCCCCACTTGCCAAATAGTATAAACGTTGAGGACGTACTCACTAGTGTGACGAGTAGGGACCGTGCAGGGGCCGGCTGCGGAGTTTCGGCCGTGAGTCACGTCGTCAGGTCCCCCGCTCCGCCTGCCCAATGGGCGCGCCAATTTAAGAATTACCCTGCCCGGTACAGTCGCGGGCCTCTCGCCGTGGATCCCCGTCTCCCCAGATCCACTGCCCACGTCATGAACTCCTGCGTCAACCGTGACCACTGAAACCTCATTCGCGACACCGACGTTACTCGCGCGTGAACACGAGGAAGACAGGATACAGAAGTTCTTCCAGTCCATATGTGGCATACAGCAAACCAGTGCTTAACAGTATTGGTTAAAAACAGTCTTAGTTGCAATTTTAGTTTTCTATTTTTCAACGACGCGTTTCGCCTTATTTAGGCATCTTCAGGTTATCTACATAGAAAACAGAGAACAGATATATCTATTTAAGAATCGCGATGGCGCTGTGCACACTTCGATAACCTATAAGCATGTATAAACAGATCAACTATTGAAAGAGCAAATACCTTAACTTGGTATTTCTTAAAAGAATCCTTCAGTCAGTGCAGCCAAAGGGCATTGTCGAATATATCAGGCCAACATCGCCTTCGTTAAACTCAGTAAAAACTAGAAATATAAAATAGTAAAATCATTACCTTTTCTAGATGGACGCGAGAAGCACCAAGATCTGAATAAGATAGGGGCTCCTGTGAACGGGATCGCGATTCTTAAATATATGTATTTGTTCTCTGTTTTCTATAACCTGAAGATGCCTAATAAGGCGAAACGCGTTGTTGAAAAATAAAAAACAAAAATTGCAACCAAGACTGTTTTAACCAATATAATAAGACAGTATATGGTACCAGGAGCTACCTGTTACACACATCTGCATTTCATTTTGAGTAGGCCTAAAGTCGAAATTATTTCACCCAATGCGGTACTTTCCATGATACGTTTGTTTATTTTCATTCTTATGGTTCTGTACCTCTGTAGGCAAAACCGGAACCCTTTATAGGGTCGAAGGAAACGATTTATTGACACACAGTGAGCACGTACTTAGAAAATATCGTTCTTCTGAAACGCAACTAGCTCTTGATACTCATGAAGTAATAAGCGCTATCGACAGGGGATGTCAGATTGATTCCCTATCTTTAGATTTCCAGAAGGCTTTCGACACCGTTCCTCACAAGGGTCTTCTAACCAAAGTACGTGCCTAAGAAGTATCGCCTCAGTTCTGCGACTGGATTCGTGATTTCCTGCCAGAAAGGTCACAGTTCGTAGTAACAGATGGAAAGTCATCGAGTAACACAGAAGTAATACCCGGCGTTCCTCAAGAATGTGTTATAGGCCCTTTATTGTTCCTGATCTATATTAACGACATAGGAGACAATCTGAGCAGCCGTCTTATGTTGTTTGCAGATGATGCTGTCATTTACCGTCATCAGATGATCAAAACGACTTGGAAAATGTTTTTGATAAGATATCTGTATGGTACGAAAAGTAGCAGTTGACCCTGAATAAAGAACAGTGTGAAGTTATAAACATGAGTACTATCAGAAATCCACTAAATTTCTACTGCACGATAAGTCACACAAATCTGACGGCTGTAAATTCAATTAAATACTCAGGGATTATAATTACAAATAACCTACATGGGAACGATCACATAGATAATATTGTGGGTAGAGCAAACCAAAGACTGCGATTCATTGGCAGAACACTTAGAAGGTGCAACAGGTCTACTAAAGAGACTGCTTACACCACGCTTGTTCGCCCTATTCTGGACTACTGCTGTGCGGTGTGGGATCCGCATCAGGTGGGACTGACGGATGACATCGGAAAAGTACTATCGTGAAATAGGAAAGGTAATGTCACAGACATGATACGTGAATTGGAGTGCCAATCATTAAAACAAAGGTGTTTTTCGTTGCGACGGGATCTTCTCATGAAATTTCAATCACCAGTTTTCTGCTCCGATTGTGAAAACATTCTGTTGGCACCCACCTACATAGGGAGAAATGATCATGACGGTAAAATAAGAGAAATCATGGCTCGTTTTTCCCTCGTGCCGTTCGAGAGTGAAACGGTAGAGGGACAGCTTGAGGGCGGTTCATTGAACCCTCTGTCAGGCACTTTATTGTGAATAGCAGAGTAACCACGTAGTTGTAGATGTAGTTTGTCGTCCGTCCGTCTGTCTGTACAACTGTTGAAAATCCTTTTTGTGAGGAACAGGCTGAAGTGCGAGATGTTTATGTGATAGACCTGTTAAGACTATTCATACACTGATTAATCATTAAAGAAACGAAGGAGGATGTAGGCAACAGAAGGTGACAACATGGCGACGGACAAAACGTCTGTCTAATTTTAGCCACAAGAATTAAATAAGTTGTTTGGGAGAGCAGGAATAACTGGCAGCAACACAAAATTTATACTATAAATTGACTTTAATTTGATCAAGTAATATGAATAACATAAACTGTATATTCTGTTTATTTTTACGAGCAACATGCTATATTTATCGTTTTCTACTGACTGTAAGATCCGTAAGTGAGATAATCACACGTGGTCTAGCGGAAGCGTGCCGGCACGGTAGCTCAGCATAGGATGGGGCCCCTCCACGCCCACACCAAAGTGGTGATCAAACTAGAAAGTTCTACTGCACCTCCGTATAACACGTTAGTTTTTGAATCAGGAGTCACAGGATGCGGGCTGTGATATTATCCATGCGTCTGGGTAAGATTACTCACTAACATGGTCCATCAGGAGATAGAAAGTGGACGAAAGTGATCGAAGGGTAGCAGAGGAAAAAAAATTGCCAAGGCAAGCGCAATGGGAAAAAAAACCTCTGCGACAGTAGGACGGGTAGTAAGGGCAGCAGCGGCCTGCTATTTGCGACAGTGCATGCAAGGTGTGGTTATGTTAGTGCGAGGTATCGTGCATCGTTACTTTTGTCGTTGCGGAAGCTCGTTGCAGGGCTTGCTGCAGTTGCTGCGTTCCTGCAACAGTTCAAGGTCGCTATACATTAATGGTCATAGATCGTCTCACAGACAGTGTAGGGGGGGGGGGGGGGGGTGGCTGGTTTGCGTGCTGTGTGCAGTACGTTTTCCCAGCGGTTGCCTGTTTTTCGGCGGGTCGAGCATCTGGGTTTACAGGTAGTAACTGTGTTGCAGGGACTCGCCAGTACTGTCGTGTTAGCGTGCTGTGGACCATAGATGTTTAGTTCCTAGCCAAAAGTATCGTGTTCGGCCAGAGAGCAGGCTGCTCTCCGTAATAAAAAAACTGAGTGATCAACAACGAACTTCAACGGATATCATGTGACGTCCGCTACGACCAAACACAACGAACAATAAGGAACAAACAGAAAAAAAAAACAAAAAAAACGCGTCTTCGATTAATAATTAAAACGTCCTGGGTCCCGGTTTAGAAACCCGCCATACCTTAAATTTTGATTAATAATCAGCATTGGCGGTCGAAGGCTTCCGGCGTAAGAAGTACCCTGATTCTGCCAACAGCCTTGTAAAAGAGGGCGGTGAAGCGGGCAGAGGTTCAGGGCACTCTCTGTCCTTGGGGTGGGAAGCTGCCCCTAAAGGCAGAAGAATCAGCAATGATCAACGGCATGAGGATGCAGAAGGCAATGGAAGCCACTACATCAAACACACATCACGTGTATCCACAGGACACGTGGCCTGTAATTGAAAAAGTGTTACGATGAACTCTCAACTGATAAAAGATTCCGGAATAGTCCCACATTTGGATGTCCGGGAGGGGACTGCCAAGGGGGAGGTGACCATCAAAAAAGGATTGAATACCCAACGGAAGGATAACGTTCTACGAATTGGGGCGTTGAATGTCAGAAGCTTGCGTGTGGTAGGGAAGCTAGAAAATCTGAGGAGGGAAATGCGAAAGCTCAGTCTAGATATAGTGTCAGTGAAGCGAAGTGAAAAGAAGACAAGGATTTCTGACCAGATGAGCATAGGGTAATATAAACAGCAGCAGATAATCGTACGACGGGAGTAGGATTCGTTATGAACAGGAACGTGGGGTAGAGAGTGTGTTACCGTGAATAGTTCAGTGATAGGGTTGTTCTTATCAGAATCGGCAGCAAACCAACACTGACAACTATAGATCAGGCATACATGCCGGCGACAAAGGCTGAAGAAATAGAGAAAGTTTATGAGGATATTCGAAGGGTAGTACAGTACGTAAAGGGCGATGAAATTCTAATCATCATGGTGGACTGTAATGCAGGTGTAGGGCAAGGAGCAGAAGAAATGGTTACAGGGGGATATGGTCTTGGGACAAGGAATGCGAGAGGAAAAAGACTGACTTCTGTAATAAATTTCAGCTAGTAATAGCGAATACTTTGTTCAAGAACCAAAACAGGAGGAAGAATACTTGGAAAAGCCTGATGACTCAAAAAAACTTGATAAGCACGATAATCGTTACTATATTAGACATCGGCAAATGTATCATTTGAGAGCCTGAATTAATGTATAGATGCTGCTTTATGTTTTCGTGATACATTTTATAGTGTGTAATAATTCATCGATTATCACGCTATGTCACTGAGAATGAAGCCTTTGCCTTTGAAACTGATTGCAGTTAGTCGAGTTTCTTTGGCCATAAAAAAGTAATAAAAAGAAGAAAACAGTTTCAGTTCTTCATGGTGAATCACTGCGCGATGTTTGCTTTTCCTTATGATCAGCAAATGTCACTAACTCCAAAATCTGTGAACAAAGAAAGTGCCGTATTCGCACGTATGTGAACGTTACCTACCTAACAGCAGAGTAATGTGTACAAATCTCACTTCTGAGGTCACCAGTCCCCTAGAACTTAGAACTACTTAAACCTAACTAACCTAAGAACATGACACACATCCATGCCGGAGGCAGGATTCGAACCTGCGACCGTAGCGGTCGCGCAGACTGTACCGCCTAGAACCGTGCCACGAAAATAATTTTCTTTTGAGAAATCATGACGTAGCCCAATCGCTGCATGTCACTTTATTAAGACAGTTTTGGTCAAACAACAGATCACCCTGGCGCATTATGGAACGGCGCTGATGACGGGACATGCGCACAACAATTGTCTTATGTGTCCAGATCAACATTATGGAACCCAAGAAAGCATTCGATTTATACACTAGGCGGAGTGTTTCAAGGGCGAAGCAGAATTCACACTGAATTTGTGCTTTTGGTTCGCCTTGTCAGTGCATGACGACCATTGTAACTAATGTCGTTTCTAATGCCTGAAGATGGTCTGTTTTTTGATCGAAACGTAATTTTAATAAAGCGAGCTACAGGTGTACTGTGAGGTTAGGATTTTTCAAAATTGTAATATGCTCTGCTAGAGTGCCTATTAGTGTCTCGTACACCAAACTCGTCGTCTCCGCCCACACGAAGAAATCGAGTGAGTTCGAGAGAACGTTGTGGCAACAGTACTGACCCACCCCTACCAATCCAACAACTGGGAAAAGCGTTACTTAAGTGTTCCCTGGTATCAACGTCAAAGTGTGTTGCGGTCCCGTCGTGATGGAACCATAATCATTGTCTGACTGCTCTGGTAGGGACGGGGGGGGGGGGGGGGGGGGTCGCCAACATGCCAACATTTCTGGCGGTGCTTCAAGGAAAAAGACGTGATAATTTCAGTGCCAAAAGCTGGCTCCTCCTTCAGCTGCACCTGCAGTCGTTATTCGTGAAACACGTGCCTCATTGGAGCTTATTAGACAATCATAAGCACACAAATACCAGTTGTGTATTAACGTATGCGAAATTTTAGCAAAATCTCTGAAATAATATTCATCTCATGACAACTCCGTCTATGAGTATCATTAGCGTCTTAATATTCATGGAGATCTCGTGTGGGTAAGGGTGCATCTGTGACACTTTTGTCACAGAAAGTAGGAGTTTCCCTTTATCTCCTCCAAACACCCTAAAATTTTGTATACTGCACACAGTTCCTTTTACGCGTTGTAAAAACTGGGGCGTGGATCACACACATTGTGAGTGTTTTTGACCAGACGACCGCTCCACCTTTCTCACGTCCTGTGACAGGCCATTGCAGGTAGCTGGAACAGAGCGCTGAGCTATAGTCGGGATTGGTTGATTCGGGGGGAAGGGGACCAAACAGCAAGTTTATCGGTCCCATTCGATTAGGAAAGTATGGGTAGGCAAATCGGTCGTGCCCTTTCACAGGAATCATCCCGGCATTTACCTGAAGCGATTTAGGGAAATCACGGAAAACCTAAATCAAGATGGCCGGACGCGGGTTTGAACTGCCGTCCTCGCGAATGCTCGTCCAGTGCGCCAACCACTGCATGGACTAGCTCGGCTATAGTCGGGAGCTGCGATATATCTGCTGGTTAACCGGCCACCACTGATCAGCTCTGCTATGCAAGTCATCCAAAGTATCCAGACGCCTTAATGTAATGTGAAAAAGATCACCAGATGTCATAGGAGGCCGATCAACCAGTATAAAAAAAGGCAGGAGTGTTGTGTTGTCAGTAAAGCAGCGGCTTTGAACGTGGGTGCCATCGTAGTACTTTGTGTCAACATGACAACGCACCCTGTTATGAAGCACCATTTGTGAGGCGGCGGTTTGCGGACAACAACATTCCTGAAATTGACTCGACTGCCCAGGGTGCCGACCTCAACCCAGTGGAAAACTTCTGAGATGAGTTGGAACGTCTAATTCGTTCCATACTGCAGCATACATCACACATTCTCTTCTTTCGGCTCTTGAGGAAGAATAGGCTGCCATTCCGCCACAGAAATACACTTCATTGAAAGTGTTCCCAGCAGATTTCAAGCCATCATAAAGGCCACGGAATCACACGTCCAATACTGAATGAGATTTTCCCTCTGCAGCGGAGTGTGCGCTGATATGAAACTTCCTGGCAGATTAAAACTGTGTGCCGGACCGAGACTCGAACTCCGGACCTTTTAATCTGCCAGGAAGTTTCATATCAGCGCACACTCAGCTGCAGAGGGAAAATCTCATTCTGGAAACATCCCCTAGGCCTTGACTAAGCCATGTCTCCCTCCGCAATGTCGTTTCTTTCAGGAGTGCTAGTTCTGCAAGGTTCGTGGGAGAACCTCTGTAAATTTAGGAAGGTAGGAGACGAGGTACTGGCAGATGTAAAGCTGTGAGGACGGGGCGTCAGTCGTGCTTGGGTAGCTCAGTTGGTGGAGCACTTGCCCGCGAAAGGCAAAGGTCCCGAGTTCGTCTCGGTCCGGCATACAGTCTTAATCTGCCAGGAAGTTTCACGTCGAATATTAATCTCCAGTATTGGGTTTCCAGATACTTGTAATCACGTGGTCTACATCGCTCATTGCCAGTCAACCAGATCGCCCGTCTCTCTACACGAATTTAATACGCGGTGACAATTATTGGACCATATGAAATAAAATAGTCATACCTTCTGAAGGGTTTGCGTTAGGAAGTTCAAACTGCACGTTTCGCCGCGAGGAACTATGGGAATTACTTTACTATGCGCAATATGATATGGTTTTGCGATGAAGTGCACTTTCATTTGGATGGGTTCGTCAATAAGCAAAATTAGCGCGTTTGGGGGATTCAGAATCCGCATTTCGCGATCGAGAAGTCTCTTCAACCTCAACGAGTGACTTTGTGGTGTGCAAAGTCCACTCACGGAATAATCGGTGCGATATTCCTTGACGGAGTGGTGACTACTGAATGGTACGAAAAGGTTTTGGAAGATGATTTCATCCCCATTATACAAAGTGCCCCTGATTGCGACAGAATGTGATTCGTCCAAGATGGAGCTTGACCCTATCAAAGTAGGAGAGTGATGTCCTGGAGGGCCACTTTGGAGACCGCATTCTAGCTCTGGAGTAACCAGAGGCCACTAGCATGGTCCTAGATTGGCCGCCATATTCTCTGGATATGAACTCCTTTCTTCGGGGCTATATTAAAGACAGGGTGTACAGCAATAACCCCAAAACCATTGCTGAGGTGAAAACAGCCATTCAGGAGTCATCGACAACATCGATGTTCCGACAGTTCAGCGGGTCATGTAGAATTTCGCTATGCGTCTGCGCTACACCATCGCCAATGACGGCAGGCATATCGAACATGTCACAATTTAAATCCGAATATCTGTAGTAATGTTTACATGTTGAATAAAGTGTGTTTCACGCCGTAGTTTGTAACTAATCGCGTTTTTTTTTTTTCATGTGGTTCAATAATTGTCTTCTTGTATCGTACGTCAGGTAGTTAATTGCATCTCCCAGCCTTACTCATTTCTCATCAGGCGTCCCACAGAACAAACTTACGTCGAGCTGGAGTATTTTTACTCAGTTTCTCGTCCAGGAGCGCTCTCCAGCTCGGACGGTCGTTTCCAGGGCCTGGAACGCTCGTCAAGGCGCTAGGGCCGGCTCTCGACAAAGGGCGGCTGACTCAGCCCTGCAGCCTATTAATTGACCGCCCGCTGCCCTTTTTCCGGTGCCCTTATGCCCTTGAGGGCGAATGCCTCCCCGTCGCTCTCTTTATGGGAGGGCCGCACCCTCTCCCTTCCTACTAAACTGCTCGCAGTTTGATCGCTCTTAAGGCCTGGCCACTGCACCTACGTAAACCATTGACATGAGCATAGGCGGCTAGTCTGGATACATACTAGAAAACTGGAATGACTATACGTCTATACGTATAAAGAAGAGTACCCGTTTGTTTCTTTTTGTTTGTTTGTTATTCATACAGATTTTCAGTTTTATTCTGATCTTGACGAAATTTGGCACTTTACCTTAAACACAAGAGGAAGATCAGTGTCCACATAAGATTTCGTTTTATTACTTGAAAACTAAACGAGTATGATATATAAAACGGACAGATCGTTACCGAAAACTCCTAAAAGTTCTTGGACCATTACCTGAAAATTTCTACTTGATCCCTTGGTGAAAATTTGGAGGGGAGGTGGCATAGGATAATTATTTTAAATATACACAATATATAAATATACTTATGTAAATATACACTCCTGGAAATGGAAAAAAGAACACATTGACATCGGTGTGTCAGACCCACCATACTTGCTCCGGACACTGCGAGAGGGCTGTACAAGCTATGATCACACGCACGGCACAGCGGACACACCAGGAACCGCGGTGTTGGCCGTCGAATGGCGCTAGCTGCGCAGCATTTGTGCACCGCCGCCGTCAGTGTCAGTCAGTTTGCCGTGGCATACGGAGCTCCATCGCAGTCTTTAACACTGGTAGCATGCCGCGACAGCGTGGACGTGAACCGTATGTGCAGTTGACGGACTTTGAGCGAGGGCGTATAGTGGGCATGCGGGAAGCCGGGTAGACGTACCGCCGAATTGCTCAACACGTGGGGCGTGAGGTCTCCACAGTACATCGATGTTGTTGCCAGTGGTCGGCGGAAGCTGCACGTGCCCGTCGACCTGGGACCGGACCGCAGCGACGCACGGATGCACGCCAAGACCGTAGGATCCTACGCAGTGCCGTAGGGGACCGCACCGCCACTTCCCAGCAAATTAGGGACACTGTTGCTCCTGGGGTATCGGCGAGGACCATTCGCAACCGTCTCCATGAAGCTGGGCTACGGTCCCGCACACCGTTAGGCCGTCTTCCGCTCACGCCCCAACATCGTGCAGCCCGCCTCCAGTGGTCTCGCGACAGCGTGAATGGAGGGACGAATGGAGACGTGTCGTCTTCAGCGATGAGAGTCGCTTCTGCCTTGGTGCCAATGATGGTCGTATGCGTGTTTGGCGCCGTGCAGGTGAGCGCCACAATCAGGACTGCATACGACCGAGGCACACAAGGCCAACACCCGGCATCATGGTGTGGGGAGCGATCTCCTACACTGGCCGTACACCTCTGGTGCTCGTCGAGGGGAAACTGAATAGTGCACGGTACATCCAAACCGTCATCGAACCCATCGTTCTACCATTCCTAGACCGGCAAGGGAACTTGCTGTTCCAACAGGACAATGCACGTCCGCATGTATCCCGTGCCACCCAACGTGCTCTAGAAGGTGTAAGTCAACTACCCTGGCCAGCAAGGTCTCCGGATCTGTCCCCCATTGAGCATGTTTGGGACTGGATGAAGCGTCGTCTCACGCGGTCTGCACGTCCAGCGCGAACGCTGGTCCAACTGAGGCGCCAGGTGGAAATGGCATGGCAAGCCGTTCCACAGGACTACATCCAGCATCTCTACGATAGTCTCCATGGGAGAATAGCAGCCTGCATTGCTGCGAAAGGTGGATATACACTGTACTAGTGCCGACATTGTGCATGCTCTGTTGCCTGTGTCTATGTGCCTGTGGTTCTGTCAGTGTGATCATGTGATCTATCTGACCCCAGGAATGTGTCAATAAAGTTTCCCCTTCCTGGGACAATGAATTCACGGTGTTCGTATTTCAATTTCCAGGAGTGTATTCCTACTTGACCGATTTACTTCAAAGTTCTTGGCCGCTTTACTTCAAAATTTCAACATTCAGATGAAACAATTAAGAAAATTAATGAAAAGTTATTAGGTCTACAACTTTGCTTCCGCCGTTTTGCAATGTACGACAGTAGCGGCAAGTGGGATTCAGTTGGTTGGCCATATGTGTAATACAATAAGCTTCGGCATCTGTAAACATAATGCCATAAAAATATTAGTCGATTTATGATTGCAGCATAAGGTTAATCGATTAAATACATCAACTTACGTACCTATGTCTCGCCATTTGAGAGAAGTTTTAATTTTCTGCTGTAATATGAAGAAATCTGCGGCTGTGGCTCTTAAAATGCTGGGTAAGACCAATAGTGAGGGGACTATTAATGGAAGAACGGTACAGAGAATGTTTTCAACGCGATATGAACGGTGATCTTGATGTCGAAAACCGGGATGGCGGTGGAAGACAGAACGTTTTCGTAGCTACTGAAACAGACGAATACACTCACACGACATCATTATGGAAAGCAGTTGATCTGTTCGAGCCCACCACTGAAGCACAAACGGCCACAATACAGCGATAGACACGTAAAGGTAATTTTGGAGCAGGTCAGTGCTCGAACCTATGTCGCAAAACCCGTCAAAATATACATGGAAACGTTGAAATGAGGAGTCCCATCCCTTCCGCCATATTCTCCTTACGTTGCTCTCTCCGGCTACCACCTTTTTCGAACTGTGGCATACAGTCTGGCTGACCAGCACTTCTGATCACATGAACAAGTACAAAATTGAATCGATTAGGTTTTCAAATGGCTCTAATCACTATGGGACTTAACATCGAGGTCATCAGTCCCCTAGACTTAGAACTACTTAAACGTAACTAACCTAAGGACATGAGACACTTATATCCCCAAGGCAGGATTCGAACCTGCGACCGTAGCAGCCGCGTGCTTCCGTACTGAAGCGCCTAGAACCGCTCGAATCGATCATGGATCTCCACAAAAGACGCCCAGTTCTTCCGCCACGGGATTCGTATGCTATCCGAAAGATGGGAGAATGTAGTGGCCAGCGATGGGCAATACTACGAATCATAATTCTTTTGTGTTTCACAATAAAACCATGAACTTCGAGAAAAAACTGCAGAAGCAAAGTTGTAGACCTAGTAAATGCCTAACAAACGAAATGTATCACGGTAAATCGACTGTAATCCCTATCGCGAGAACAAATTGCAGCGGTAATACCCGTCTTTGAGGTAGTACCATAAGACGTCGCTAGGTCGCGTCGAGCGAAAGCTCGAGAATTTGTCAGATTTCAGCCCTTGTTTCGCAGTTATTACAATTATTAAAATGCGCAGTGTCATACAAACACTAAAGTCGCGGCAGCTAACGTTGACGTGCACGCAGACGGGGTGTCTGACGTGACGTAACAACACAGCGCCGTCGGCACACACCACGCGCTGACTAACATGCTTTTGCGCTCACAGTGCGTTCTAGCGGCGGTTGTCGGATTTATATGGCTCGCAAACCATACGGTTCGTTCACAAGAACGGACGCGCGGAGAATTCTACGTTATCTCTGTTAAAACCAGCATATTTTCCTGACCGTATGCTAGTCTTGTTGTTCTCTGAGCAGTTTTGTCTGTCTTATACAGAAATAAAAACTTTAATATCAGTGAACGTATAATAAGACAAAAATGGAAGATAGATGTTCGCACAGGAAAGACATCGGGTTACGGAAGTTCACGAAATCGAAGGAGCTCACTCTTGACACAGAACGCACTTATATTTACATAACATCATATCTTACATAAATTATTTCTATTAATTTATTCGATGCCTCAAACAACCACGCTACACTAAAAATCAGCTATGACTGTTCTCTTTTTCTTTTATTTTGGTCTCCGGAATGCTATTGATATTTAATTATATAATAAAAACGACGAGTTTTCATGAATCTTAATTGGGTCGTAGCCTTTAGACGGCTTTTACGCTCATTACACGCGAGTTATAACATGAAAATGCTAAATTCTAAAATTATTTAACCAACAATGCGATGTTTCCTGTGATTTTATTACAACAAATCGTAGCACTAGCGAATCGTTCGTGCTCAATATATTTAACGTGTTTAGAAATATCATATATTCTTAGGATGTCACGTATAACGTAAAACCCAATGTAGGCTTCTACTGAACACGACAAATAGAGTATGGCGACTTGCTTTCTGCTGGTGACGTGTGGAGCGTTCTTGCTTCCTATTGGTTCTACTGTTCACTTCGTCGAAATATCGCAGAATTTGTTCTGTGTTTCACGTGTCAAAATGGCGTCTCAATTCGTAGAGTGCCAAATCAACGTTAGCCTACTCGTCCCGTGTGTCGACGACAAAAGGCAGGTCGTCGGTTGTCACTAGATAGCGGGCCGAACAAAAGAGCGAACAGAATCCGAGATTTCTTGAACTGTGACGTAAACTGTTCGAACAATTCGCGTCATGCTCAAACGCAGCCCCACTGAAAACAGTGAAAACTGAGCTGAAACAATAGAAGGTGAAAACTCAGTGAGACACTTACCGCAAAATGCAACAACAGATGGCACAACTAAACATCTTTTCGCGTAGGGAAAAATATAGCGTTTGCGAAAATCTGTTAAGGAAATCAATAAAAAATTCTAATAGAAAATAATTTAGTTCCTATCGTAGTTTAACAGAAATATCGAAGTTATGTTTATCGAAGCTCTGTTTATCTCGTGCTGATAACATAGCACAACTCAACTTTCTCCAGCAGCGAAATTTTAAAGTGGTTTAATCGCCATTATTTATTTCACTGTTGCTTAGTGAGATCGTTGGGAAATGTAGCTGTTAATAGGGCTGTATCTGAAAACGACTCGAACTGTTCCAACAATTTACGTCAGAGTTCGGGAAGTCTCGGATTCTGTTCGATCTTTCAATCGGTGTGCTATCTAGTGGCGTCTTTTGGTACTGCCACAACGACTTGCCTTGGCGTTATTAATGCAGTTTGGATGTTAACAATCAGCATAACTCAAAAACGAACTGAAATATCTTATGTGGTGCAGGTCACATTAACAACGGCAGCTGATAAATGAATGAAAGACAGCAAACATGATTCTGTCCAATTCCCGAGCTTCCCCTCGCCCCGCGATCTAGTGAGGTTTGCGTACATCTCCAAGAGGGTTCAAAGTGTTCTCGAGATTTAAATTACAGTCACCACATTACGATACATTTCGTTTGTTTGGCTTTTAATTCTTGATCAATTGTCTTGATTGTTTCATCTGAATATTGTTGTGTTATTTTCAAAGTGACTAAAATCTGATAAAGTTTTTATCCGTTACTCTAGTACGTGAAGAACGACTGAATTGCTCATTTACAATCTAATATTACTGCCTCTTATAAACGAATCAAATATTATACTGGAGTCACCTTTACTTAAAAATCGTCATAAATGTTTATATATCCATAGATACCAGTACTGTACGAGATCTCGTATTGTAATTACGTTCAAAAACAATGAGTTTTTGCATTGGTAGGATTTAATGCTATTTTTTAGTGTTTCACAAAACTCAAATTAATGCAGAGCTGATTGTTGTGTCTAGTTCGCACTTTCCTACCCCTTGCACACGCGCCTCGCGAGTCAAATGTCACGTGACTGTTGGAATGCAGCGGTTTATTGGGAAATCTTGTGCCCTTTCGAACGCGAATATCGTTTCGCAGCGCTAGCTGTTAGCTGGGATTGCCACCTACCAGCTAAGTCATCTTACTTTCTTTGTGCTAATTTTTAGTACTTTTAATTGCCGATTTGCTCATATAAGCTGGAACTAGAAGAAGAAAAGTTTAGTCAACGTAGATATCAGTTCATACCTATCGAAATGCCGCCGAAGAAAAGAAAGTGTATGGACAGGATAAACCTGCAGCTAAAAGACAAAAAGCTATCCCGGCGTCGACAATACCCGAACAACGCGAGTTTCGTCCACACCTTGAGCGTATGAGAGCTTCTATGTCTAGGGCAGGCAAACGTCGGTGGAGGGGGAGCTTCGTTTCCAGAATGAGCAGCCCACAGGGTCACTCACTTTGTCTGGCAGATATTAAACATCGCGTTCAACACCGGGTGCTGCAGCTAGTCTGGTATATAAGAAGAGTGATACGTAAATATGTACAAATTACAGAGCAATAACTCTTATAACTCGCTGCCGTGAAATTTGCGCCATGATGATAAAAGTTTAGCTCCTGTTATTGACGCGAAAATTTTCAGATACCCAACGTCACTTGAGAAAGGATAAGATCATGTTCACACTGTACCTTACAACTGAAAAAAAGAAGAGACCTTCATTTGCCCACTTACTGCACGTTCATGGCATTATTCGGAAGCACCAGAAAATACTGAAATACAAAAGCGTTTAATGTCAGCTGTTAAATCATCGTACGTAATAATCAGATTAATTTTGGTGTGATTGGTGTTCATGAAGGCGAACTTAGAGGCGCTCAGTTGCATCTCGTTAGTCTATTCAGCTGCTTCGTAAGTGGTATTTAATTAACATGATCAATTTCTAAATTATACAATTCCGTCTTCTGGCGTGCTTGCG
Organism: Schistocerca gregaria; assembly: GCF_023897955.1. NCBI lineage: Eukaryota > Metazoa > Arthropoda > Insecta > Orthoptera > Acrididae > Schistocerca > Schistocerca gregaria. Next base: position 211,384,040 of record NC_064929.1, read on the forward strand.
CCGAAGTCAACCGAAAAAAAATGAATTACATTAAATGGCCCAAAACATAACCACACCGAAAATCACTTGAGGTACCGTATACATAAAATTAGCCAGTTCTTGTGTGTGCGCGTAATGTGAATCACTGCCGATATTCGTAGGTCACTTCGTTTGCGAGTGGCAGACGTGAAACTTCGCTCAGCAGACGTTTGGCCTTGATACTGTGTGCACACCAGAAATAGAGTATTTCATACTTAAGGTAGCACTACTGATTTTCTTTATGGTTGCGTTTTAGACCACTTTAAATACATCAGTCTTTCGGTTGAGTTGGACGTTCTACAGATGAAATTGTCTAAGTTCGAAATCGATCATGTGCATTAAATACCGTCAATAAAGCAACTTAATGAATTATATAATAATTTTGTTTAAAACAATTCATTTTCTGACAAGAGAATCAATCCCAGCAAACATTAGCCGAGGAGTGAGAAACGGTGTGTGCTTTCATCAGCATTTCTTTATGTTTATATTGATGCTGTCCTAAAAAAAAAACAGACTTCAAATAGTAAACGGGACTTTTATAGTTAAGAACATAAAATTTAGAATATTGACGTTTTCTCACGAGCAGGTCATACTAGTCAATGCTGGACATGAAATGGACAGCTGCACATAAACTGAGCCAGGTACCTGCTACGTGTGGTATGACAATTTCCACAGTCAAACTTAAAGTGATGGCCTTCCGAGAACTACAACTTACAAGGGCAAAAACATTATAATAAAAGTGGAAGCAACCGAACAAGTAAGTGAATTTACATACCTGGGATGTTATTTTGAGTATTAAAATCAGACGATGTTGAAATAAAGATTAAAAGATTTAAGAATTTCTTTGCCAGAATGCGGCAAACGGTAAAAGGTAATATTTGAAAGGAGAACTTACTCAGACCATAGGAAGCTACAGCTGGTCCGTTAACGTTGTTTGCATGCAAAAGCTACATTCCACAGTCTTATAAAACAACACAACCTTAGTTTTTCCACTATGTAGCGAAATATAGTAGCTGCTAGGTTGTACAAAAAATATTGACATTAGACGGGAATTAAACGTGGAGGCAGTTATAGGCGCTAATTTTAAAAAGTTAAGAATGTAGGGGGAAGAGGACACAACGTAGTTGTAAAACTGCCATAGGCTATTGTAGACCGCCATAAGTGAGCGTAAATTACAGTACTTTTCCTAGTAGCTTTGGCTAGCTAAAGATCGTACTCACATTACTTGTAGATGAGGTGTGTTGCATACCTATCAGGCGTTAAGTTATAACGTTGGCTTTCATTATGTATGTGATATCTTACTAGATTTCCCCTAAAAACCGGAAGTGGTGAACCTTCTAGAAACTGAATGAGGGTATATAAAAGTCCAGCTAACCCACAGATTATTTTTGTTTTGCATAGTTATCCTCTTGTCTGCTCTTTAAGAATAAATAGCATTTGTAGCATAATAGAAACTGTCAATGTTTAATTCACGTTCTATTCGACGATTATTGATTTCTAACGTGACATAGAGATGTGTTACAATAAAAATAAAGAAAATAATATAGATTTATTATACAGCACAAGAATGAGCAATTTCCTCAACAAAAAGATAAAATAAAAAATTCAAAACAATAGTATATCAAACATCTCTTGAATACTGCGTCGAACTTATATAAACAGGTTTCTGTTATTCGCACACAACTTTCGCATTTATCAATAATAAAAGCAAATGCTTGCCTTTGATCATGATGAAGTACGTTTTGTTGAGTACAAAATAACAGCAATAATTACATGTATTTTTTTTTGTTAGTGCCTGTGAACTGTACTTGCATCGAAAGTAGTTGCTTTGTTTACATAAAATTTGGTTAGCGTCCGCAACTGAGCATCCTGACATCAGATAATAAGCCGCTTCATTTGTAAATAGCTTTATTCGTTCAATCCGGTCGGGTTTCAGGCCATTAGAAGCCCGTCTTCTGGTGAACAAAATAGCAATAGGATAACGCCGAGCGGTTCTAGGCGCTTCAGTCTGGAACCGCGCGACCGCTACAGTCGCAGGTTCGAATCCTGCCTCGGGCATGGATGTGTGTGATGTCCTTAGATTAGTTAGGTTTAAGTAGTTCTAAGTTCTAGGGGACTGATAACCTCAGATATTAAGTCCCATGGTGCACAGAGCCATTTGAACCATTTTCTAAAACGGAAAAATATAAAAAGAGACTGTGTACCACCTAACACTAGTTTGTCGTAATAACAGAGGCAATTCAGTACCCAAACGTAAATATGAAGTTGATATGGTTGGGTTAGTCAGAATAAAACACGAGTGTCGAGTCAGATAATCTACAAAAGTACCTAAAGATGTGCTTTGGTTACATAAAAGCGCAGAAGTTACACGGTCAACTAATTTTTAATACTTTTGCGATTTGTATACTGTAAGAACATAAAACACAAGATGAACTAAGACTGAATGATATACGATTCTAGTTTCGTGGGAAACAACCTAACAAAAAAACAAAGCTGAGTCGTTGGCTCCCATTTTCTGTCTCACACATTCATTTATGTTTTTTCCCTGCCACTTCTACAATTACTGCCGGTAATGCTGCTACTTACTACGTCATTCACGAAGTGTACTAAAACTATTGAACCGTAGTTTTGGTAGAGCGCATCTCTAGAATATAATCACTAAAGTTGCTTTGGAATACAATCCTATAGAAATCATTTGCCAAACTTAAAACGATTGCACGGGGAGCTCTGAGGCACAAGTCGATACATCTAATCTATGATGTCGATGATGATGATGATGATGGGTAGCATGTTCCGAAAGGTTCATTATATCGACACGCAATGAACGTACGCCAGTATGAGGTGTATGCCAGTATTATTATGCACTTCCTTTTCTATTCATGCGCAACTGTAGGGAGCGAAAAATGTGTCTAATCTGCCTTCGTGCACGTCCCAATCTCTCTCCTCATTCTAAAGCTCCCTAATCAGACTTCCCCAGACTGAGGCACAAGAAGTTTTCGACTTAATTCACCCATATGAACATACGCTAGACGCCGCCTTCCTCCCAACGGTTCGCTTTCAAATTTCCTGCGCATCTCTGCAACATTTTCGCATTGTACTGCATCGTATACGACAATTTATGACTCATTACGATCCAAACAGCATGTCTTTGAATTCGACCCAGATCTGCTGGAGTGACTACTTGATTATGACTCCAAACACTGGAAGTTCTCTGTTCTCTCTACATACGAGACTAGCGAACCTTTCGCAATTGCTACAGGTATGTGGGTCTGAAGTTCCTTATACATTGTATTAAAAAACATGTAGCCTATGTTTGGCAGAGCGTCTATTAAAGTAACAAACGACTTCCCTTTATGCTCTAGGCATAAAACATCATCCGAAATTGTACTGAATGCTTTCTCAGAAAATTACATTCCTGGAAATTGAAATAAGAACACCGTGAATTCATCGTCCCAGGAAGGGGAAACTTTATTGACACATTCCTGGGGTCAGATACATCACATGATCACACTGACAGAACCACAGGCACATAGACACAGGCAACAGAGCATGCACAATGTCGGCACTAGTACACTGTATATCCACCTTTCGCAGCAATGCAGGCTGCTATTCTCCCATGGAGACGATCGTAGAGATGCTGGATGTAGTCCTGTGGAACGGCTTGCCATGCCATTTCCACCTGGCGCCTCAGTTGGACCAGCGTTCGTGCTGGACGTGCAGACCGCGTGAGACGACGCTTCATCCAATCCCAAACATGCACAATGGGGGACAGATCCGGAGATCTTGCTGGCCATGGTAGTTGACTTACACCTTCTAGAGCACGTTGGGTGGCACGGGATACATGCGGACGTGCATTGTCCTGTTGGAACAACAAGTTCCCTTGCCGGTCTAGGAATGGTAGAACGATGAGTTCGATGACGGTTTGTATGTACCGTGCGCTATTCAGTGTCCCCTCGACGATCTCCAGAGGTGTACGGCCAGTGTAGGAGATCGCTCCCCACACCATGATGCCGGGTGTTGGCCCTGTGTCCCTCGGTCGTATGCAGTCCTGATTGTGGCGCTCACCTACACGGCGCCAAACACGCATACGACCATCATTGGCACCAAGGCAGAAGCGACTCTCATCGCTGAAGACGACACGTCTCCATTCGTCCCTCCATTCACGCCTGTCGCGACACCACTGGAGGCGGGCTGCACGATGTTGGGGCGTGAGCGGAAGACGGCCTAACGGTGTGTGGGACCGTAGCCCAGCTTCATGGAGACGGTTGCGAATGGTCCTCGCCGATACCCCAGGAGCAACAGTGTCCCTAATTTGCTGGGAAGTGGCGGTGCGGTCCCCTACGGCACTGCGTAGGATCCTACGGTCTTGGCGTGCATCCGTGCGTCGCTTCGGTCCGGTCCCAGGTCGACGGGCACGTGCACCTTCCGCCGACCACTGGCGAGAACATCGATGTACTGTGGAGACCTCACGCCCCACGTGTTGAGCAATTCGGCGGTACGTCCACCCGGCCTCCCGCATGCCCACTATACGCCCTCGCTCAAAGTCCGTCAACTGCACATACGGTTCACGTCCACGCTGTCGCGGCATGCTACCAGTGTTAAAGACTGCGATGGAGCTCCGTATGCCACGGCAAACTGGCTGACACTGACGGCGGCGGTGCACAAATGCTGCGCAGCTAGCGCCATTCGACGGCCAACACCGCGGTTCCTGGTGTGTCCGCTGTGCCGTGCGTGTGATCATTGCTTGTACAGCCCTCTCGCAGTGTCCGGAGCAAGTATGGTGGGTCTGACACACCGGTGTCAATGTGTTCTTTTTTCCATTTCCAGGAGTGTATTTTGGACAATTAGTTCATGAGCCCACTCGAAGCGTAAATGGTTGCGAAACCATACTTGACCTGTTAGCAACAAATAATCCTGATCAAATAGTGAGTATTGTGACGAATACAGGGATTAGCGACCACAAGGCAGTTGCTGCTAGGCTAAATAGCGTAACACCTATAACCATCAAAAAGAAGCGCAAAGTGTATATATTTAAAAAAGCTGATAAAAATGCTCTTAACGCCTTTTTAAGAGTCAGTCAGTCTTCACTCCTTCCGATCTGAACATGTAAGTGCAGAAAAGTTGTGGAATGTTTTCAAAGAGAGAGTATCAACAGCAATTGAGAGATATATAGCACATAAATAAATAAGTGATGGTACTGATCCCCCATGGTACACAAAACGGGTCAGATCGTTGTTGCAGAAGCAACGAAAAAAACGTGCCAATTTTTTTAAAAAAAGCAGAAAATCCCCAAGATTGGCAAAGTTTTACAGAAGTTCGAAATATAGCGCGTACATCAATGCGAGATGCCTTTAATAATTTCTACAACGAAATTCGGTCTCGAAATCTGGCAGAAAGCCCAAAGAGATTCTGGTCATACACAAAGCACACCAGTGGCAAGACGCAATCAATACCTTCACTGCCCGATAACAACGGTGAAGTCACTGATGACAGTGCCACTAAAGCAGAATTAGTAAACACGGCTTTCCGAAAGTCCTTCACGAAAGAGGATGATGTAAGTATTCCTGAATTCCAATCAGGAACAACTGCCAAGATGAGAAACATAGAAGTAGATATCCTCGGTGTAACAAAGCAGCTTAAATCACTTAATAAAGGCAAGGCCTCCAGTCCAGATTGTATACCAGTCAGACTCCTCTCACAGTATGCTGATAAAATAGCTCCATATTTAGCAATTATGTACAACCACTAGCTCACAGAGAGATCCGTACCTAAAGACTGGAAAATTGCTCAAGTCACACCAATACCTAAAAATGGAAGTAGGAGTAATCCGCTGAATTACAGGCCTATATCACTAACGTCGATTTGCAGTAGGGTTTTAGTACATGTACTGTATTCGAACATTATGAAGTACCTCGAAGAAAACGACTTATTGACTTATAGTCAGCACGGATTCAGAAAATACCGTTCTTGTGAAACACAACTATCTCTTTATACTCATGAAGTAATAAGTGCAATCGACAGGGGATGTCAAATTGATTCCATAATTTTAGATTTCCAGAAGGCTTTCCACACCGTTCCTCACAAGTGTCTTCTAACCAAACTGCGTGTCTACGGAGTATCGCCTCAGTTGTGCGACTGGATTCGTGATTTCCTGTCGTCACAGTTCGTAATAATAGACGGAAAGTCATCTAGTAAAAGAGAAGTAATATCCGGCGTTCCCCAAGGAAGTGTTATAGGCCCTCTATTGCTCCTGATTTATATTAACGACATAGGAGACAATCTGAGTAGCCGTCTTAGATTGTTTGCAGATTATGCTGTTATTTACCGTCTTGTAAAGTCATCGGATGATCAAAAAGACTTGGAAAATTATTTAGATAAGATATCTGTATGGTGCGAAAAGTGGCAATTGGCCCTGAGTAAAGAAAAGTGTGAAGTTATTCACATGAGTATTAAAAGAAATCCCCTAAATTAAGTCACAAATCTGAGGGCTGTAAATTCAACTAAATACTTACAAATAACCTAAATTGGAATGATCACGTAGATGATATTGTGGATAGAGCAAACCAAAGACTGCGATTCACTGGCAGGAAACTTAGAAGGTGCAACAGGTCTACCAAAGAGACTGCTTACACTACGCTTGTCCGCCATATTCTGGAGTACTGCTGTGCGGTGTGGGATCCTCATCAGGTGGGACTGACGGGTGACATGGAAAAAGTACAAAGAAGGGCAGCTCGTTTTGTATTATCGCGAAATAGGAGAAATAGAGTCACAGACATGATACATGAATTGGAGTGGCAATCATTAAAACAAAGGCGTTTTTCGTTGCGACTTGATCTTCTCATGAAATTTCAATCTCCAGTTTTATCCTCCGATTCCGAAATCTTTCTGTTGGCACCCACCTACATAGGGAGAAATGATCATCACGGTAAAATAAGAGAAATCAGGGATCGCACAGAAAAATTTAAGTCCGTCTGAACGTTTTTTAGAGTATAATGAGGGACTTGAAGTAAATCGGCCAAGCCTTTTGGAGAAGTTTGCTAGAATATTTCTCTTTTATACAGTATATATTTGTTAACAACCTTTTCCCTTTACATAGTGTATATACTACTTATATACCATATAAATTTCAAAGTATGTAGCCCCTGTCCGTCCGACCGTTTATTAGAGTATCATCCAAAAAATTATAGTAAATCTGTCACGAAGTTTTCGAGCTTTAAACTGCGATTTTCTTCCTAAAGAGGTATAGAGTTGCTGTATATTTTTATGTAGCGCATATATTCAAAATATATTGCCTATATCAGTCTGAATGTTTATTGGAGAATCTTGTACAAATTTGAAGTATATCGGTCAAAACTTACTGAGATTTTTGCTAAGATTCTTTTCTTTTACATTAAAAATATGTGTAAGCTATGTCCATCCAAAGTTTTATTAGAGTGTGCTGTAAAAACCAGAAGTAAATCGAACACGAATTTTCCGAGATTTTTGATAACAACGTTAAACTACAACTTGTCTTTATACAGTAGTACAGATCAGCGAGTATCCGGCCAGATTAGTTTTTGGTTACAGTTCTTCCTTCCGTGTGGAACCCTACATGTTGTTCATAACGAGAAGAAATCAACAGATGTAAATGTTATTTCGAAGTACGCCAGGGCAGCGTTGTAGGACGTTTGCTGTTTACCATGTCCGACTTCGGAGCTGCGTGATCTGACACGCATGGGTCCGGGTTCGATTACCGGTAGTTCCAGTGATAAGACCTGAAACATGTATGCGACAGAAACACATAAACTGACAAGATTTGGGCATCGTGACAAACTCGAAAAAGTTCAAAGAAGAAAACACTGGATCCTAGAAGTAATAGTAATGTTGAATGCATGTTAATAACAAGCAGAGAGCGCGGCAGGTTCGATCCTCCTTCGGGCCTAGGTGTGTGTGTGTGTTGTTCTTAGTATAAGTTAGTTTTAGTAGTATGTAAGTCTAGGGACCGATGACCTCAGCAGTTTGGTTCCTTAACAACTCACACACATTTGAACATTTTTCAAACAGAGCTCTCTACTTGAAAACGCAAAAGAAGGCTACAGTTTTATGAACATATACGTATATCGAATGGTATAAGCAGATATTCAACTTACTAAACAGCGACAAATCCAAAACCCACATGGTTCACCGAAATTGACAAAGACGTGAAAGACACAAGAATTAGGATGGACATAAGAGGTAACATAATACTTTTGTCAGAAGCAACACGAAAGGCGCAATTTCTGGAAAGGAAGATGTCTGCAACAGTAAGAAAGTGGAAGAAGGAAGAAATGGAACGAGACTCTCGAAGGATGCAGCAAGTCTGGGAGGAACGAACATTATACACAAAGAAGCCAAATTACAGTTGATTTATCGCACCTTCCAAAACGATTATTCGAATAAATAAATAAACAAGAAAGACCCAAAATCTCGTACAAAACGAAAGCCGAAAAAAAAGGAGTTGTATGTGAACCTGTTACGTTTTACTTCGCAGTTCGGAACAGACAATGCTACGAAGTGTGCCGTACCTTTGGCACTACTGTGCCTCCAAGGCAAAACAAGGATAATGGAATGTAGTCGAATTAAGTCGGGTGATGCTGAGGGAATTAGATTAGGAAATGAGACACTTAAAGTAGTAAAGGAGTTTTGCTATTTGGGGAGCAAAATAACTGATGACGGTCGAAGTAGAGAGGATATAAAATGTAGAATGGCAATGGCAGGGAAAGAGTTTCTGAAGAAGAGAAATTTGTTAACATCGAGTATTGATTTAAGTGTCAGGAAGTCGTTTCTGAAAGTATTTGTATGGAGTGTAGCCATGTATGGAAGTGAAACATGAACGATAAACAGTTTAGACAAGAAGAGAATAGAAGCTTTCGAAATGTGGTGCTACAGAAGAATGCTGAAGATTTGATGGGTAGACCACATAACTAATGAGGAGGTACTGAATAGAATTGGGGAGAAGAGGAGTTTGTGGTACAACTTGACCAGAAGAAGGGATTGGTTGGTAGGCCATGTTCTGAGGCATCAAGGGATCACCAATTTAGTATTGGAGGGCAGCGTGGAGGGTAAAAATCGTAGAGGGGGACCAAGAGATGAATACACTAAGCAGATTCAGAAGAATGTAGGCTGCAGTAGGTACTGGGAGATGAAGAAGCATGTAGAGTTGCATCAAACCAGTCTCAGGACAGAAGACCACAACAACAAACAACTGTGCCTCCTTATAAGACACAGACCTTCTAGAGACGTCATTATTTGAAATGTAATATGAAAAGTGTAGCAAAAAGACGAGATTTTCATAGCTCATCATTGTGCCGTAGCACTGAAACGGTATACGTACTTTCGTAACACCCAAGTTATAAGATTAAAACTTTCAACTATAGGAAGCCTTTACCTATTGATGTGTAGTTTCCCATCATTATATTGGAACAAATAGTAGCTAAAACGACGCTTGTCCGAGAGATCCTCAGTTTGCTGACGCTTAGCAACAGCTTATATTCGTTCCACGCACTCTATGAGAGAAAAAAACGCACCAAATGCGATGTTTAACAATCTGGTGGCCCTTGTGACGTAAACACGATGTAGCATCTCATTCGCTACGCACCTCCGAACGAGGCGAAAACCTGACCCGCCAGATTGCTTAAGCCCTCGGTACACGGACCGTGCATCCGAACGTTGAGCGTTGAGCGTGCCGAGTTTCTGACGTCATAGCGTGGACTGGCACGTTCGGGGGTCTTTCCGAACGTGCAGAGCAATATCTGGCATATCAGATATTCTGAGCGTGCGTCTGAGCGTTGACCAATGAGATGGCACAACGCCACCTACGTCACACACATGCCGTCTCCTTTCATTACAGAGTTTTGAGGCGCCATATTGGCATTCATTTCAAGCTTATATGTATATATGCCATTTCTGAGCATCAGCAAGTTCAGAATCATTGGAAAACCCGTTGTTAACTGAGTGATTCGTTGCAATAAAATAACGAGAAACATCATATTCATGGCAAAAGAATTATTATAACTTGCGTCTTATGAGAGTAGGCTATTTGAAGGCAGTGACACACGGAAGATCCACCCAAAACGCATTGTTCTTGTACAATTTGTTATAATTAATTTTCAATTAGTGACGTATCTACGATAAGGTTTTCTGCAACGGATAACATACCTGGATTACTTGTTACATGTATCTGTGTGTTGTTGTATTAGCGTAATGAGTAGCGCAACTGTCTCGTATTGATTTGATAGTTGGGGTGGTGGTTCGCGTTTTGACACTCTTCTATCTTATTTCCTAACATTAGCGTTTTTATTAGGTTCTGATACTTTATTATTAGTTTAATATAAGTATATACTGTGATATTTGATGTTATGTAAATATAAGTACACCTTTTTTCGAGGAGTAACTTTGTTCGATTGGCTTAATCTACAGGAGAGCTTGCGCTACTTGCATAAAGATAATTTGCTCCTTTTGTTTTACGCTTCGTAATTCACATGTTGAAAATATTCTGCTATTGGGTAGGAACAGTGGTTAAGTAAGACTGACCTTGGGGTTTTAATAAAATGTGGAAATGATTAAATAATGTTTATCTTATGCGGAGAAGTATTTCTAATTTGTACCGCACTGTTTGTAATGGAACTTTTATATGTCTCTGTCCTCACTGATTGGACATGGTACTTTACTTTTCGTGGACGATGGAGGAAATGTGCGTTTAAATAGAGCTAACGTGGGAATTGTACGCGCGCCCGTTGGGTAAACAGTGTGATTTACGAACTAGAAACATCGCTCAACTGCCGCTGGAGTGCGTTACTATCGCGTATACCACGTTGGGGCCCACGTACCGTATGCACAGGTCGCATCGTTCCTGAGCGTTCAGCAGCACGTTGAACTTGGCACGCTCAGCGTTAACGTTCGACAGCACGGTCCGTGAGCCGACGGATATACTTCCCGATCGGCAGTGTAGTTGACCGTGCAGTCCCACGCTGTGGCGTCATTAGATCGTCGTCCGCTTGCGTTTTCAGATCCCGTGAGAGGACGGCTAAAACGGTGAGGAACACGTCCCGTACGGGGGCGGCGTGACGGTGCGCTGTCGCTACTTGCGGCAGCCGGGTCCCGGCCTCGCACATACGCGCAGTGCTGGCTGCGGCAGGCAGGCAGTGTTGCTTGGGTGTGCCACGCCCCCTCATCCCAGGCTCTGCCTTGGAATGTGGCGCTCAGGGGCGAGACGGGCCACTCCACACGACGGCGTATTTTTTGTTCCTCCAAGGACCGGAAGCTCCGCTGCGCATGCGCTTACATCACCCGCGGCCGCTTTGTCCCCGTGTCTGCCTCGCCGCACGCACACACTCGCGTGTTATGAAAGGCCGCTCCCAGATACCATCACCACCACCATCTACTCACTGCTGACAGTTGTCTCTTTGTTCCGCAACCTTCCATTATAACAGATACACTACTGACCATTAAAATTCCAACACCACGACGGTGACGTGCTACAGACGCGAAATTTAACCGACAGGAGGAAGATCCTGTGATAAGCAAATGATTAGCTTTTTAGAGCATTCACACAAGGTTGGCGCCGGTGGCGACACCTACAACGTGCTCATATGAGGAAAGTATTCAAACAGATTCTCATACACAAACAGCAGTTGACCGATGTTGCCTGGTGAAACGTTGTTCTAATGCCTCGTCTAAGGAGGAGAAATGCGTACCATCACGTTTCAGACTTTGATAAAGCCATTGCGGTTCATCGTATGGCGACATTGCTGCTCGCGTTGGTCGAGACCCAATGACTGTTAGCAGAATATGGAATCGGTGGGTTCAGTAGGGTAATACGGAACGCCGTGCTGGATCCCAACGGCCTCGTATCACTAGCAGTCGAGATGACAGGCATCTTATCCGCATGGCTGTAACGGATCCTGCACGCAGGTCTCAATCCCTGAGTCAACAGATGGGAACGTTTGAACAACCATCTGTACGAACTGTTCGACGACGTTTGCAGCAGCATGGAGTATCAGCTCATACACCATGGCTGCGGTTACCCTTGACACTGCATCACAGACCTGCGATGGTGTACTCGACGACGAACCAGGGTGCACCAATGGCAAAACGTCATTTTTTCGGATGAATCCAGTTTCTGTTTACAGCATCATGATGGTCGCATCCGTGTTTGGCTACATCGCGGTGGACGCACATTGGAAGCGTGTATTCGTTATCGCCGTACTGGCGTATCACCCGGCATGATGGTATTGGGTGCCACTGATTACACGTCTCGGTCATCTCTTATTCGCACTGACGGCGCTTTGAACAGTGGACATTACGTTTCAGGTGTGTCTGCGACCCGTGGCTCTACCCTTCATCCGATCCCTGCGAAACCCTACGTTTCAGCAGAATAATGCACGACCGCATGTTGCAGGTCCTGTACGGGCCTTTCTGGATACAGAAAATGTTCTTCTGTTGCCCTGGGCAGCACATTCTCCAGATCTCTCACCAATTGAAAACGTCTGGTCAATGGTGGCCGAGCAACTGGCTCGTCACAATACGCCAGTCACTACCCTTGATGAAGTGTGGTATCGTGTTAAAGCTGCATGGGCAGCTGTACCTGTACACGCCATCCAAGCTCTGTTTGACTCAATGCCGAGGCTTTTCAAGGCCGTTATTACGGCCACTGGTGGTTCTTCTGGGTATTGATTACTCAGGATATATGCACCCAAATTGCGTGAAAATGTAATGACATGTCAGTTCTAGTATAATATATTTGTCGAATGAATACCCGTTTATCATCTACACTTCTTCTTGGTGTAGCAATTTTAATTCCCAGTAGTGTATATACAGGATATGCAGTTTATACACTGAAGAGCCAAAGAAACTGATAGCATGAATGCTGCGGGACTATCCATAAATCCGTACGACGGGGTGGAGATCTCTTCTGAATAGCACGTTGCAAGGCAGCCTAGATATCTAAAACCATGCTCATGTATGAGGAGTCTGGTGGCCAGCAGAAGTGTTTAAACTCACAAGAGTGTTCCTGCAGCCACTCTGTAGCAATTCTGGACGTGTGGGGTGTCGCACTGTTCTGCTGGAATCGCCCAAGTACGTCGGAATGCACAATAGACATGAATGGACGCAGTTGATCAGATAGTATGTTTACGTATGTGTCAGCTGTCAGAGTCGTATCTAGATGTATCAAAGGTCATATACCACTCCCAGGGGGGCGTAAAGCTTTGTGTCGTGCAGTCATCAAGGGTACACGAGTGGGCTTTCTGCTCCGAAAGCCCATATCGATGATGTTTCGTTGAATGGTTCGCACGCTGACAATTCTTGGTGGGCCAGCAATGAAATCTGCAGCAATTTGCGGAAGGGTTGCACCCTGTCAAGCTGAACGATTCCCTTCAGTCGTCGTTATTCACGTTCTTACAGGATCTTTATCCGGTCGCTGCGATGTCGGAGATTTGATGTTTTCCCCGATTCGTCATATTCACGGTACACTGTTGAAATGGTCGTACGGAAAAATTCCCACTTCATCGCTACCTCGGAGATGCTGTGTTCCATCGCTCGTGCGCCGAATATAACACCACGTTCAGGCTCACTTAAATCTTGATAACCTGCCGTTGTAGCAGCAGTAACCGATCTAACAACTGCGCCAGACACTTGTTGTCTTATACAAGCGTTGCTGACCACAGCGGCGTATTCTTCCTGTTTAAGTACCTCTCTAATTGAGTACGCATGCCTATACCAGTTTCCTTGCTGCTTCAGTGTATTACGAGGCATAGATATTTTGAAAACATCGATCATGTGAAACCGCAATTTTGTCACTTGGCATACTGAATGTTATATATAAAAGCAATCAGGTAAATGCAGTATTTGATTTCCCAAAAGCATTTTACTCCATACCACACGTAGGCTTATTGTCAAAACTTCGATCACATAGGGTATCAACTGGAATTTGTGACTGGATTGAGGACTTTTTAGCAGGGGAGGCGCAGCGCGTTATCTTGAATGGAGAATCATCGTCAAATGTAGGAGTAAATTCGAGTGTGCTCCAAGGAAGTGTGTTGGCACTCTTGTTGTTCACGTTGTATATTACTGCCCTTGCAGACAATATTAATAGTAAAATCAGGCTTTTTGAAGATGATGCAGTTATCTATGAAGAATTTCTACCTGAAAGAAACTGCATAAATATTCAGTCATGTCTTGATAAGATTTTAAAGTAGTGCAAAGATTGACATCTTGCTTTGAATTTTCAGAAATGTAAAATTGTGCTCTTCACAAAACGAAGAAAAACGTAGTATCCTATGACTATAATATCAATGAGTCACTGTTGAAAGCCAACATTTCATACAAATACTTGGAGGGGATATGAAATGTAATGATAACATAAGCTCAGCTGTTGGTAAAAGAGGTGGCAGACTTTGGTTATTGGTATAATACTGGGGAGGTACAATGAGTCTACAAAGGAGATTGCTTGCAAGTCGCTCGTGCGACCGATTCTAGAATACTGGTCAAGTATGTGGGACTCGTACCAAATAGGACTAACAGAGGATATTGAAGGCATACAGAGAAGGGCAGCACGAATGGTCACAGGCTTGTTTGACCCGTGGGGGAGTGTCACAGAGGTACTGAAGGAACTGAACTGGATAACTCGAAGTTGGACGTAAACTGTCCTGAGAAAGTCTATTAAAATAGTCGTCCATTAAATGAGACGTTGACGGTATGTGTGGAGTGCGCTGTTTGGAGTGTGTTGAGGAAACGTTTGACTGAGGCGCCGCCTCTGCCGTCGTATGCGCCGGCTGTCGCGGGCAGGGTGTGAGCAACACCGACTCAAAGGAAGGCTTCGGCGCTTGTTGGTGACGTCACGTCAGCTAGGCACGGCGAACGCCAGGCCTGTTGGAGGCAGAAACGCCTGGGCGTGCTTATCACTAGAAATCTCTTATTTTTGGACAAATTGTTTGGTATTGTTTTGGATTCTGCAGTTTTATTCAGATGGAAGATTTTCTTACTATAGTAAAGCGACAAATGAAGATCATAATTCTGTATTACTGAATCCTGTCGAAACAAACGTAGATCAATATGAGAAAATGCTGTGCCCCATTGCAAGCTTCGGAAATTTTACATTCAAGTAATTATATTTACTTGGTCCATTTTGTTACCGAAACTTACCCCAACCCCCTCGCAGTGAACTCGTTTCTTTTATTTATTTATTTTCGTTTGACATCGTCACTGGAAATGTGAACTAATTTACATGTGTAAATGTCCAACTGTTGCCAGTCATTAGATTACAGTCTTTTTCAACGAAAGGAATTTTAAACAGGAAACAAAATAGCTTCATACATCGAAAATATTGCTGAGCTTAAACTTTTTTAAACATGCACATTAGAAAAGATAAATATTCCCCTCTTGCAACTGAAAGCAGAAACTTTATAAGACAAAAAAATTTTATTTGATATAACAAGTATCTTCCTTTTGCCTCTTCTTCTGCCCCCCACCCTCTTCCCCAACGTGTACAATCGCAAGATAGTTCATTAACATTCAGTACTCCTCACCCTATGGTCAACCAAGATACCTAAAGAAGAGCACCAATATGTTCACAGTTCCTTGTAAAAGCCACCCAGTACAAACGTAACTTCCTCAGATTTACAAATAAGGTGAAGAAACACGAATTCCGTTGCTGCTGGATCACGAAGTTGTTTTGTATGTCAATCCTTAACCTGGCGTTTGTAGTGCCTAGCTGACGTGACGTCACGAACAAGCGCCGAGGCCTTCCTTTGAGTTGGTGTTGGTGCGAGGGGGACCGCAGCCTGACCCCCCCCCCCCCCCCCCCCAGTCCAGTCACGCCTGCTGGTGCGCCCATTGGCTCAGTAGACGGCCGAGCGAACAGCCGATTGTCTTCAATTGGCGCTTCCGCTGCCTCTGTGGGACGAGGCGGCCCTCGCCGTGCCGTGGAGGACCTCCGATTGAGCCGTCGGCGAATCCGACACGCTGTCCCCTCGGCGGGACGTCAAAGACGGGCGTTACACGCAGTAACGCTCCTTACAGCAAGAGCAGTTGCTTACTTGCCTTAAATCCACGAAATGGCGAAACTCAGAACATTAGAAGCATTCCTTTTCAGACCTACATTTGCACTCCACCAGCCCCGTTTTCAAGAAGGGACGTGAACAGTTGTACAGAACTGTTGTTGTTGTGGTCTTCAGTCCTGAGACTGGTTTGATGCAGCTCTCCATGCTACTCTATCCTGTGCAAGCTCCTTCGTCTCCCAGTACCTACTGCAGCCTACATCCTTGTGAATCTGCTTAGTGTATTCATCTCTTGGTCTCCCTCTACGATTTTTACCCTCCACGCTGCCCTCCAATGCTAAATTGGTGATCCCTTGATGCCTCAGAACATGTCCTACCAACCGATCCCTTCTTCTAGTCAACTTGTGCCACAAACAACTCTTCTCTCCAATTCTGTTCAATACCTCCTCATTAGTTATGTGATCTACCCATCTAATCTTCACCATTCCTCTGTAGCACCACATTTCGAAAGCTTTTATTCTCTTCTTGCCCAAACTATTTATCGTCCACGTTTCGCTTCCATACATGGCTTCACTCCATACAATTACTTTCAGAAACGTCTTCCTAACACTTAAATCAATACTCGACGTTAACAAATTTCTCTTCTTCAGAAACACTTTCCTTCCCATTGCCAGTCTACATTTTATATCCTCTCTACTTCGACCATCATGTTATTTTGCTCCCCAAATAGCAAACCTCATTTACTACTTTAAGCGTCTCATTTCCTAATCTAATTCCCTCAGCATCACCCGATTTAATTCGACTGCATTCTATTATACTCTTTTTACATTTGTTGATGTTCATCTTACATCCTCCTTTCAAGACACTGTCCATTCCGTTCAACTGCTCTTCCAGGTCCTTTGCTGCCTCTGACAGAGTTACAATATCATCGGCGAACTTCAAAGTTTTTATTTCTTCTCCGTGGATTTTAATTCCTACTCCCTGAAGTTTTCTTTTGTTTCCTGTACTGCTTGCTCAATATACAGATCGAATAACATCGGTGAGAGGCTACAACCCTGTCTCACTCTCTTCCCGACCACTGCTTCCCTTTCATGCCCCTCGACTGCCATCTGGTTTCTGTGCAAATTGTAAATAGCCTTTCGCTCCCTGTATTTTACCCCTGCCACCTTTAGAATTTGAAAGAGAGTATTCCAGTCAACAAATGCTAGAAACGTAGGTTTGCCTTTCCTTAATGTTTCTTCTAACATAAGTCGTAAAGTCAGTACTGCCTCACGTGTTCCAGAACTATAGAGCTATATCTCTAACGTCGATCAGCTGTAGAATTTTGTAACACGTACTATATTCGAGTATAATGACTTTACTGCAGACTAGAATTCTACTCTGTAGGAATCAGTACGGGTTTCGAAGAAGACGATCGTGTGGAAGCCAGCTTGCGCTATTCGTCCACGAGACTCAGAGGGCCATAGACACGGGTTCCCAGATAGATTTCGTGTTTCTGGACTTCCGCAAGGCATTTGATACACTTCCCCACTGTCGGTTAATGAACAAAGTAAGAGCAAATGGACTCTCAGACCAACTAATTGTACTGAAGAGTTCCTAGATAACAGAATGTAGCATGTCATTCCCAATGTCAGAGGCGCCATGTGACGGATTGCCGGAGGTTCGAGTCCTCCCTCGGGAACTGGGTGTGTGTGTTTTTCTTAGCATAAGTTAAAGTAGTGTGTAAGTCTAAGGACCGATGACCCCAGCAGTTTGGTCCCTTAGGAATTCACTCGCACTTGAACATTTGAGCCGTAAAGGACAGTCAGTTTCACGATAAGCTACATGACATACTGTTTTGCATTCGGTTGCATCACATTCCTTCAGTTCTCGTCACCCCGTCACGCCACCATGATTCTATACGCATTCTTCAAGAGTAGATACGTAGGTATAACCGAAGTAAGAGTGATTTCAGGTCTGCCGCAGGGGAATATCGTAGAATGGTTGCTATTCACAAAATAAAATGGTTCCAATGGCTCTGAGCACTATGCGACTTAACTTCTGAGGTCATCAGTCGCCTAGAACTAATTAAACCTAATGAACCTAAGGACATCACACACATCCATGCCCGAGACAGGATTCGAACCTGCGACCGTAGCGGTCTCTCAGTTCCAGACTGAAGCCCCTAGAACCGCACGGCCACTCCGGCCCGCTATTCACAATATATATAATTTCCTTGTGGATAACATCGGAAGTTCACTGAGGCTTTTTGCGGATGGTTCTGTATTATGTCGAGAGGTTACAACAATGGAAAATTGTACTGAAATTCAGGAGGATCTGCTACGAATTGACGCATGGTGCAGGGAATGGCAATTGGATCTGAATGTAGACAAGTATAATGTGCTACGAACACATAAAAAGAAAGATCCTTTATCATTCACCTACAGTATAGCAGGTCAGCAACTGGAAGCAGTTAATTCCATAAATTATCTGGGAACAGGCATTAGGAGAGATTTCAAAAGGAATGAGCACATAAAATTAAGTCTGTAAAGAAGGTGTCAGACTAAGATTCATTGGAAGAATCCTAAGGAAATGCAATCCGAAAACAAAGGAAGTAGGTTACAGTACACTTGTTCGCCCACTGCTTGAATACTGCTCAGCAGTGTGGGATCCGCACCAGATAGGGTTGATAGAAGAGATAGAGAAGATCCAACGGAGAGCAGCGCGCTTCGTTACAGGATCATTTAGTAATCGCGAAAGCGTTACGGAGATGATAGATAAACTCAAGTGGAAGACTGTGCAGGAGAGACGCTCAGTAGCTTCGGTACGGGCTTTTGTCGAAGTTACGAGAACATACCTTCACCGAGGAGTCAAGCAGTATATTGCTGCCTCCTACGTATACCTCGCGAAGAGACCATGAGGATAAAATCAGAGAGATTAGAGCCCACACAGAGGCATACCGACACTGTTTCTTTCCACGAACAATACGAGACTGGAATATAAGGGAGAACCGATAGAGGTACTCAGGGTACCCTCCGCCACACACCGTTAGCTGGCTTGCGGAGTGTGGATGTAGATGTAGATATGGTGTCTGGCGGGGGGTACCTGTAATAGTATCTGTTGCCCCCTTCGCTATTCGCAAACGGTGTGTGAGGGAATGGGTGCCCATTTTGCAAACGATTACCCGCTGGAACCCAGCTCGCTCCGTTCGTGATATCCAGAGCGCCGTAGACTTCGGCAGCGTGTCGCGGGACGTCAGGGGGGCACTTCTCAGCCTCACTCTGCAGCGGCAGTGAAGACGCTCCTGCAGCCTTTTCGATGGGAAGTGCTCGATCACCCACGACACAGCCCTAATTGGCTCGTCCTGCGTATCATCTCTGTTCACAGGAAATGCTGGATGCGACTACAACACTCGGGAGAAGGCTACGCGCTATATAGACCAGCGTAGAGAATTATCGGTAAGCACAGGCGGCGGCCTTCTATGACGATGGTGTTGGAAATTTGGTACAACGTTACGACAAATGTCTAAGTCGGAGCGGCGACTATGTAGAGAAGTACCTGGAAAGTGTTGCTAACTCTTGCAAATAAAATGTTTCTGATTTAACGACCGATCGGAACTTACTTTCTGGACAACCCTCGTATTTCAGTTAATCGGTGAGAGAAGGAAGTACAAAAATGTTCAGGGAAATTCAGGGAAACGGAAATACAAGTCACTGAGGAAGTAAATAAATAGGAAGTGCAGGGAAGCTAAGACGAAATGGCTGCATGAAAAGTGTGAAGAAATCGAAAAAGAAATGATTGTCGGAAGGACTGAACGTACAGGAAAGTCAAAACAACCTCCGGTGACATTAAAAACAACGGTGGTAATATGAGAGTGCTACGGGAATTTCACTGTTAAATGCAGAGGAGAGGGCGGATAGCTGAAAACAGTACATTGATGAGGAAGATTAGTCAGGTTTGATCGAAGAAAAAACAGGAATCGATTTAAAAGAGATAGGGTATTCCGTATTATAATCAGAATTTAAGGGAGCTTTGGGAGGTTTAAGATCAAATAAGGCAGAAGGGGTAGATAACTTTCCAGTTTCTAAAATCATTGAGAGAAGTGGCAACAAAATGATTTTTAACTTTTCTGTATAAATGTATGAGTCTGGGGACATACAATCGGACTTTCGGAAAAATGTGATCCACACCATTTAGAAGACTGAAAGCGCTGACAAGTGATAGAATCATCGCATCATCACCTTAACAGCTCGTGCATCCAAGTTGCTGACTAGAATAATATACAGAAGAATGGAAAAGAAAATTCAGGCTGTACTAGATGACGATCAGTTTGGCTTTAGAAAAGGTAAGGGCACCAGAGAGGCAATTGTGATGTTACGGTTGATAACGGAAGCAAGACTAAAAAAATCAAGACACGTTTATAGGATTTTTCGACCTGAAAAAAGCGTTCGACAATGTAAAATGTTGCAATATGATCGAAATTCTGAGAAAAATAGGGGTAAGCTCTAGAGAGAGACTGGTAATATACAACATGTACAAGAGCCAAGAAGGAATAATAAGAATGGACGAACAAGAACGAAGTGCTTGGATTAGAAAGGGTATAAGACAGGGATGTGGTCTTTCACCCCTACTGTTCAATCTATACATCGAAGAAGCAACGACAGAAATAAAACAAGGCTTCAGGAGTTGAATTAAAATTCAAGATAAAAGGACATCAATGATAAGATTCGGTGATGATATTGTTAGCCTGAGTGAAAGTAGAGAAGAATTACATGATCTGCTAAATGGAATGAACACTGTGATGAGTACAGAATAAGGACTGACAGTAAATCAAGGAAAGACGAAAGTAATGAGAAGTAGCAGAAATGATAACAGCGAGAAAATTTGCATCAGGATTGATGATCACGAAGTAGATGGAGTTAAGAATTCTGTTACCTGGGCAGCAAAATGACCAATGACGGATGGAGCTAGGAGGACATCAAAAGCAGACTGGCAGTGGCAAAAAGGGCATTTATGGCTTAAGAGAAGTCTACTGGTATCAAACGTAGGCCTTAATGTGTGGAAGAAATTTCTGAGAATGTACGTCTGGAGTACAGTATTGTATGGTAGTGAAACATGGGCTGTGGGAAAACCAGAACGGAAGAGAATCGAAGCATTTGAGCTGTGGCGCTACAGACGAATGTTGTATCGTATGAAGAAAACACAGAACCTACTAACGAATCAATATACAGTATTTTAACGCTAACAAGGGAAACCTCCACAAAAAAAAGAAAAACACATATCTGTACGTGTGGTTACATGAGGAAACTGACAAACAAGATGAACAGTATACTAAAAATTACACAAACAAAACTAGCGTTTAGAGCTATCAACAACTTCTGTAATTCGGGTGTATACAAAATTACAGCTGACAGCTGCAACAAATTGTACATTGGACAAACGGGACTAAATTTTAACTTTAGATTTAGAGAACATACTGGAGATAGCGATAGTAATCAATTGAGTCTCTTCAGGCATTTAGGAAGTTTAAACCATAAAGTCAACAAAATCAAAACTGCACTTCAATTCTTTGAGTATATACATTCAATTCTCACACTTAAGACAGAGCGAGGTGGCGCAGTGATTAGCACACTGGACTCGCATTCGGGAGGACGACGGTTCAAACCCGCGTTCGGTCATCCAGATTTAGGTTTTCCGTGACTTCTGTAAACCGCTTCAGACAAATGCCAGGATACTTCCTTTGATAGGCACGGCCGATTTCCTTCCTTAATCCGAGAATGTAGTCCGACTCCAATGACGTCGTTGTCGACGGAATGTTAAGTACTAAACGCCGCCACTAACTAAACTGAACTCAACTCCTCGCAAATAGGCCATCAAGGCCCAGCGGCACTGACCGACCGCGTGTCATCCTCACCCGACAGGCGTCACCGGATGCGGATATGCAGGGGCACGCTCTCCGGTCGTATGTCAGGTTACGAGACCGGAGCCGCTACTTCTCAGCCAAGTAGCTCCTCAATTCGCCTCGCAATGGCTGAGTGCACCCCGCTTGCCAACAGCGCTCGGCAGATCGGATGGTCACCCATCCAAGTGCTAGCCCAGCCCGACAGCGCTTAACTTCGGTGATCTGACGGGAACCGGAGTTACCACTGCGGCAAGGCCGTTGGCGCCGCACTTTATACCAAAAGGGCTTGGCGTGAACGTACCGGAGGAATTAGAAATTTATATGACATGAAAAACTGTCCGCACGACGTATTAAACGAACAGACTGATTTCAAACGTAAATATTACTTAGCAGATTTATTGGCATTCTGGAACCGGACAACGATTATAAAATTGACAACGAAAGATTACACAAAGAAGTGAAATTACATGTAAGTCGTAGAATACCGCTGATTAATCTGTAACCATTTTAAAAACATGTGGCATCATTGAAAACTGTCGGCTAGCTGTCAAATTACTTCGTAACTTTATTTTACTACCATAAAAACAGCGGCAATTGACAAAAGAATTCTTCTGTGATGCAACATGAACGTCTCGCCTAGCTACACGTAAGTATACATGTGTAGTTAACTCCACGTACAAATGTCGCGAAAGTAAATCAATCCTACAAACTTAAGTATTCCCAAATGTACTTGAAAATGGGAATACTGCCAAAGTATGCCTACTGTACGAAATATAATAAAACTATTAGGAGCTAACCTTGGACGGTTTAACTCAAAACGTAACGTATTGCACATGAATAGTTGAAGCAATGCCCTACTGTCCGATTACAGTCTTCTTCTTCTTATCTTGCAAGACTCGCCGTGTTACTTCGGATGTGGCGTGGTTAGTTTGGGGGTTGGACGGCCGCCGTTCTTGTCGCCACCACGTTACCCCACAGGTACCGAATAGGCTATGTACACAACAACTGTGTGCGTCAAGTGTTTATTCCATGTGGAAGTGTGCAAACGTTTTCTAAGTGTTTGCGAACCGTGTGTGTGGAACGGGACTTGAGTACGAGCTCAGTATTCACCTACTGTGATGTCGGAAACCGCCTAAACACCACACCCAGGCCGGCCGGCAGACACGCCCCTCGTCTTTAATTTGCCGGGCGGATTCTATCCGGTGCCAGCGCGTCTCCCAGTTTTCCGGAAGAGGCGCTTTAAAGCGGACGGCTATCCCAGTGGGTCGCTGTTCATCTACACTATTGCCGACATATCAATGGAAACAATAAGAACATAAAATACACAGCAGTAACCATCTACCGTGCTAATGACCATACTGAACAAATAGCACGGACATCAGAAACCAGGCTGAGATCCACCCGAAAATTCCTAGTAATCCGCATTTCCCTATAAGCCGTGGTAAAAAATTGCTGTTTCGCCGCAGCGCGTTGTGTGAAGCAGTCGTCCTCCGTTTCTGGCGGTGGCGCGGCTGTGGCAGTCGCAGCTTTGGTGTCTCACTCTGGTGGGAACGAGGAAAAGTTGCCTGTCCACGTGCATTTAAGGGTCGCCATGAGCTCGGCAGTGGATCAGTCTGTCAGTCTCGGCGAGTCAGGTCAGTTGGTCAACCGGGTCAGTGTGGGGCAGTCAGTGTCTGTCTGTCGTCCGGAGTGCTACTATGTGTTAGGCCGACGGCCTGCTCAAGTTTGCTCAGGCAATGGTCATAGGCCGTTGGACACACTGAGACACAAAACGACTTGTCCGCGTTGAGCGTCGGCGCATGTGAGGTCGCCCCCTGGCAGCCAGTGAGCCGCGCCGTACAGCGAGGGGTAGTGGCTTCGCGGTCGTCACGAGAGCAACAGGAGTCAACCCACGACATCGGTCTGGCCGGTGCGAGCTGCGACGCCTTGAGACGGGAGATCGGAGCGCCTTCCTGCGTCCGTTGAAGCGGCTGGCAGCGGACGGTTCGGGAGAGCGATTTGGGTTTGCTGCGCCAGGTCTTCGCCAGACATCACAGTGCATTAGAAGAAGTTAAGTGGTTCGTGATATGTTGTTTCATTTACTTGTTAAATTCTACTTGTTGTCTTGGTCAGTCTCTCGTCCGCAGCTTACTCGTCTGTCTCTCGTCCGCATTTGTTAGGCAGTTAGTGTCTGTCTGTCTGTCGGTCTGCCGTACGTGAATCCTACAAACTTAAGTATTCCCAAATGTACTTGAAAATGGGAATACTGCCAAAGTATGCCTACTGTACGAAATATAATGTCATGAAATATAATGTCATGTTTGTCAGATTCGGTGTAAACGAATTTATTGCTTAAGGTGTAGAGGCTGAATTCCTGAAATATGTTTTTTATTTTGTCTATCATCTTGAGAGGTAGTTTATATGCAATGCAGAGCATGTCTGTACATTTTATGTAAGACTCCATTTCATGGAGACAAGGTACTGTAAAGCTGTGAGGACCGGGCGTGAGTCGTGCTTCGGTAGCTCAGATGGTAGAGCACTTGCCCGCGAAAGGCAAAGGTCCCGAGTTCGAGTCACAGTTGGGCACACACTTTTAATCTGCCAGGAAGTTTCAGCTCCATTTCATGGGTTTTTATTTAAATGGTCATTTTAGTGCATAAAGTTGCCACCCTTCCTCCGTAATAGTTCTTTTAAAAACAAGTTGCACTTTCGGTGGCAAATAATTTTAATTCGAGTGTTTTGCACCATTTCCATCCCTCTTACGTGGTGCATAGTTTCTGTTTGTTTGAGTTGTTAAAATTTTTAGTTTAAAGTAATCCGGTGTGCTGCATATTTGCACCAGTGTAGTCTTTCAGAGGTTGTTGTGAGCGGTCGTGACTACGGGCGTGTTAAAAGGGAGCGGCAACGTTCTCATCCCGAAAGCTCATACTGTCAAAAAAAATTGTTATTTCTGCCTCTGAATAAAGTGCGACTTGATATTTGCAGGGTGCTTTCTGATTATAATTTTAAATCTGTTTTAAAAAAGGGGGCTTTTAGGAATAAAATTACTATTTATTAAAAAAATTAGTTTGTTTTCATCAGTTACGCAGTGGCAACTACTTCCACGCTCACGTAGTGTGATTAAATGTGTTAATGTTCTTGATGAATCGCTAGTAAATAAAGTAAATTTTTAAGAAAAGGTTTTGAAAGTAAATTCACGGTTCACCTTATGTAGCGCACGTAAATTTTAAACTCAATATTTGCTGTATTTGTGAAATGCCTGTTCCAACACACAACAATATCTACACGGGGTTTTCGAAAATTCCCGTTACTGACTTCTAGTACTTGTAAAGGGGAGTGAGCACTTAATATTCTGAACGTACCGTTTCAATGCTATTGTCGTTTGTCAACACGTCTACTAGGTTCGTACGCAACAGGGTAGTCACGGTGGGGGCTGGTTGCGCCGGATCGGCTGATGCCTCTCTGTCCTGCCCCTCTGACCTGGTTCGAGTGTCATTCACGTGTCCGTGAGTGTTAGAGCAACACGGTCGTGTATACGTTTGCAGAACACACCGACACGATCCTTCTGAATAGGCAACCGCAGTGTGATGGAAGAGAAGAGCTGCTCGTTGCCTCTATCAAGATCGTTATCCACAATGTTAGGACTCCAAGGCGTATCCTTTTCGCCACAAATACACAGCGGCGTCGAGGAAAGGGTTCCTTCACCGTGGTGCTCCAAAAGAGGCCGCACACCCGAACTCGAAGAGGCTGTACTGCATTACGTTGAAGAGGACCTCTCCACGAGTACACGTGCAGTTTCTTTGGTTAACTGTAAAACAAAGGTAGTTTTCAATTAGTGGACACGTACAGCACGTGTTGATCAAAAATGGTTCAAATGGCTCTGAGCACTATGGGACTTAACACCTATGGTCATCAGTCTCTAGAACTTAGAACTACTTAAACTTAACTAACCTAAGGATATCACACAACACCCAGTCACACGAGGCAGAGAAAATCCCTGACCCCGCCGGGAATCGAACCCGGGAACCCGGCGTGGGAAGCGAGAACGCTACCGCACGACCACGAGCTGCGGACACGTGTTGATCCACAGCCCTGTCTCCTGAAAATTGATTAAATAGAGCATATGCAAACTGAATTTAATAAATAAACACTACGTCCTCCTCAATGTAATGGACATTCGATTTCAGTTTCGTGTTGTGAGGTCCTTCCAGTCCAACTGCTTAGCACGGACTGAGTGATTTTTCCGGTCCATTTTTTTCCGGGAGTAGTGGGGGAGGGTGGAATGGGCGAGGGGAAGCGGGCTAATTTAATTAATTAGTCATTTAATTTGATATCAAACTCTACTTCCGGAATTTCCCCGCTACCGACTTCCAGGACTCTTCCAAAGGAGAGTGGGTATATAATACACTACTAGCCATTAAAATTGCTACACCAAGAAGAAATGCAGTTGATAAACGGGTAATTATTGGACAAATATATTATACTAGAACTGACATGTGATTACATTTTCACGCAATTTGGGTGCATAGATCCTGAGAAATCAGGACAACCACCTCTGGCCGTAATAACGGCCTTGATACACCTGGGCGTTGAGTGAAACAGAGCTTGGATGGGGTGGACAGGTACAGCTATCTGCCCATGCAGCTTCAACACGATACCACAGTTCATCAAGAGTAGTGACTGGCGTATTGTGACGAGCCAGTTGCTCGGCCACCATTCACCAGACAATTTCAATTGGTGAGAGATCTGGAGAATGTGCTGGCCAGTGCAGCGGTCGAACATTTTCTGTATCCAGAAAGGCCCTTACAGGACCTGCAAGGTGCGGTCGTGCATTATCCTGCTGAAATGTAGGCTTTCACAGGGATCGAATCAAGGGTAGAGCCACGGGTCGTAACATATCTTAAATGTAACGTTCACTGTTCAAAGCGCCGTCAATGCGAACGAGAGGTGACCGAGACGTGTAACCAATGGCACCCCATACCATCACGCCACGTGATACGCCAGTATGGCGGTGATGGATACGCGCTTCCAATGTGGATTCACCGCGATGTCGCCAAACACGGATGCGACCATTGTCATGCTGTAAACAGAACCTGGATTCATCCGAAAAAATGACGTTTTGCCATTTGTGCACCCAGGTTCGTCGTTGAGTACACCGTCGCAGGCGCTCCTGTCTGTGATGCAGGGTCAAGGGTAACCGCAGCCGTGGTCTCCGAGCTGATAGTCCAAGCTGCTGCAAACGCCGTCGAACTGTTCGTGCAGATGGTTGTTGTCTTGCAAACGTCCCCATGTGTTGACTCAGGGATCGAGACGTGGCTGCACGATCCGTTACAGCCATGCGGATAAGATGCCTGTCACCTCGACTGCTAGTGATACGAGGCCATTGGGATCCAGCACGGCGTTCCGTATTACCCTCCTGAACCCACCGATTCGATATACTGCTAACAGTCATTGGATCTCAACCAACGCGAGCCGCAATGCCGCGATACGATAAACCGCAATCGCGATAGGCAACAATCCGACCTTTATCATAGTCTGAAACTTGAAGGTACGCATTTCTCCTCCTTACACGAGACATCACAACAACGTTTCACCAAGGAACGACGGTCAACTGATGTTTGTGTATGATAAATCGGTTGGAAACTTCACTCATGGCAGCGCGTTGTAAGTGTCGCCGCCAGCGCCAAAAGTGTGTGAATGCTCTGAAAAGCTAATGATTTGCAAATCACAGCATCTTCTGTCTGTCGGTTAAATTTCGCGTCTGTAGCACGTCGTCTTCGTGGTGTAGCAACTTTAATGGCCAGTAGTGCATTTTGAATTGGAACGCGTGTCCGGGAACGTGCCGTTTACGCGCTACAGCCATTTGAAAGCACGCTGGTAAAGCGACTAGTTTTACAAGTAGTTGATTATTCGTGACAGAGTTGTTTTGAAATTCCATTTATTAACAACCAAAGAATTTGCTCGTGCACTCGTTGGCGGGTTCTCTTCAGCGCGATGCAGAACGGCCTCCTGCAGTTGGGGTGCGTGGAGCCGCCCTGCAGCACCACGGTCACGCCTGCTGACGCTGAACGTACCCTTTACTCGAAGCCGTTGCGTAATTGTGGCGAGAAGGTTTCCGACGGAGTCCGACGTTGTGCGTAAAGAGCTTGGTAAAGGCGCCGAGTAGCTCTTCCATTACCGGGAGCTTTGCCATACAGAAGGATCAAGTATGTGTTTTCTGCACACGCCTACCCAACCATGTTGCTCCAACACTCACAGGCACGTGAAAGAGTCTCGAACCAGGTCAGAGGAGCAGGATGGACGCCAAATGACATCGGCTGATTCGTCGTAACTATCCCGCACCATGCCTACCTACCTAGCAAACATGTTTTCAAACGGCTGTAGCACGCAAAACGGTACTTTTTCGGGGCATGGGTTGCTATTCAAAATATTATATAGTCACTCCCCTCTACAGGTCCTAGTAGTGTAACGGAAATTTCCGAACATCCTGTATAATTCGTCCTTTGCCGATCATTTATTAATTACAGGCCATAAGAACCTTCAACATCGCAGCTCCTTTCTAAGGCTTGGCATTTGACGGCAGGATTTACCTAAGAAGCCATCGATAAAACTTGGGGAGAGGCTGAGCACTCTACACTGTTATTACCACGACGTCCTTAGATTACGTCCCCTCAGCCCCCCCTCCCCTCCCCCCAGGCTAACTACTGGATTTAGGTATAGTTTTTAAGAGTTCCTCCTGCTCTCATAGGTAGCTTCATATATAAGTTTCTTTACTAGGCATAAGCAATCGTGTGCCGTTATTTTTAGGTTTCATCTCCTATTTAGCCCGTCTCTTGTTCTATCCATTACATTTTTTGATATACTTTGACCCACGGTTGGGAATAAATGGGCTATTTAGCGCCGGCCCATGTATGAACTCTCTCGTATTCGTACGCACATGCGCATTCAAGTAACTTGCCTTGTGTTGCGCATGTGCACGGGTAGCGGGTCGGGCCTTTAAGTGAACGACCGTTTGTAGCTGCAGTTTATGGCGGGTCATGGCCCATCGAACATAGGCCGGTGTGAGGTGGAGCGAACACCATTAAGCGCCGGCCGCGGTGGTCTAGCGGTTCAGGCGCTCAGTCCGGAATCGCGCGACTGCTACGGTCGCAGGTTCGAATCCTGTCTCGGGCATGGATGTGTGTGATGTCCTTAGGTTAGTTACGTTTAAGTAGTTCTAAGTTCAAGGGGACTGATGACCACAGCAGTTGAGTCCCATAGTGCTCAGAGCCATTTTTGAACCATTAACCTAAGTAGTGGCTTTGACTTTGTACATATGTGCTGTTTGTGTTTTCCTTTTTTTTCTCGTTTATAAATGAATAGCTATGGTGTTCTTTTAATCATTGACAAAGGTCTTCTTAGGCACGTGAGGGTTTTATTGTTCGTTCTGAAGAAGGTGTAGTTATCTACGCCGAAACCTGCGTTAACACTCAAGACTACGATTTTTTTTCGCAATCGAGGCGGGTTTTTAGTTTTTTAATATGCAGGCCATAAGCATATATAAGTTCATGACGTCAGTATCCTGCACACGGAGAGGGCAGGCTTTTGACTTAATATTCTTGAAGAGCTAGAAATTTACAAACATCATTCTGTCAATGACCGTTTCATACTAAATGAAAAGCTGCAATTACCTGATAAAAAAATTTAATGTTACAAAGCCTTTATTTAGAAACGCCTAAAAGTGAAGTCTCTGTTTTTCCTCAGGGCAGAGTGTAGCTCATATTTGCTGTTGCATTCGCCTATATAATGTTTCATTTTGCATAATACTTGCTAGTGCTATGTGAGACGAACGCTTACGTGCTTTGCAACATGTTGTTGTGGTGGTCGTCAGTCCAGACACAGGTTTGATGCAGCTCTCCATGCTATTCTATCCTGTGCAAGCCTCTTCATCTCAGAGTAACGGGTTCAAATGGCTCTGAGCACTATGGGACTTAACTTCTGAGGTCATCAGGCCCTAGAACTTAGAACTACTTAGGACATCACACACATCCACGCCCGAGGCAAGATTCGAACCTGCGACCGTAGCGGTCGCGCGGTTCCAGACTGCAGCGCCTAGAACCGCTCGGCCGCCCTGGCCGGCTCCGAGTAACTGCTGCATTCCACGTCCTTCTGAATCTGCTTAGTGTATTCTTCACCCTTTGGTCTCGCTCTATGATTTTTACCCTCCACGCTTCCCTCCAATATTAAATTGGTGACCCCTCGATGGCTCAGAACGTGCCCTACCAACCGATCCCTTCTTCCAGTCAAGCTGTGCCACAAATTCCTCCTCTCCACAGTTGTATTCAGCATCTCCTCGTTAGTTACGTCATCTACCCATCTAATCTTCAGCATTCTTTGTATTTGTACAATACTTTTCGGCATTAAGCACCTGGTATCTCCCACTATTACTAGAAGGCGCTATTTGTTTTGTGTGCACGTTGTAGAAACTTGGGCCTGTGGGCCTGTCAGTCGTATGCCGTCCCCAGCACCTACATCACCCATAGCGGTGTATAGTACGCTACGGCATGTAACTATTCTTCTACCGGCAGTTACCAGCTTTGTGTCAGTTTCAGTGTCTTTAATAATATGCGATTTTAATATGAACTCCTTCATGAAGTATTTTATGTGACAATAACATTATTCCTCTTACTGGTTCATGAGCTACTACATGTCATTAGTCATGTTATAAAGCCTTTCGGGATAAAATGTGGATGCTTTTTAGTTTTCTCTATCTTAATGTTTATTTGTAATCTTTTTAGGTAATCGTCAATCCTCTGATGTAGACGCTCGTAATCGGTGTCGAAACATAGTAAAAGTGAAGTTTTATTGCAACCGATTAGCTTTTTTATGTCTATCAAATTTCAAAATGGTTCAAATGGCTCTGAGCACTATGGGACTTAACATCTGAGGTCATCAGTCCCCTAGAACCTAGAACTACTTAAACCTAACTAACCTAAGGACATCACAGACATCCATGCCCGAGGCAGGATTCGAACCTGCGACAGTAGCGGTCGCGTGGTTCCAGGCTGCAGCGCCTAGAACCGCTCGGCCACTCCGGCCGGCCTATCAAATTTCTGTCAGACATTAGGTATCTACTGCGAATTATACTGAACCTAAACTGTGTTCTATAATTTGTATATTTTATTTTAAAACATTAAAATAAGAAAGAATCCAAAATTTTACACAGCCTTAGCTCTGTGATTTTATTTAGAACGAAGCGATATAAAATTTCACATTAGTTGACACTTTCCAGGCGCCTAGGACATTTGACTGCGTTGTCTTGAATAGTCTCGAAGAAGAAAGGCCATTTCTGGGAGAAACCGGGAAATATTGTTTTAAAGTAGATGAGACAGGTTTTAACGGTTGCAAGTGATTAACAATTCCCCGCTGCACGTGCGGAATCTCGCGTCGCCTCCAGCGCTCCAGCGCGTCATCCAGCTGTCGTTTACCACTTCCAGCCAGCTGTGTCCGCCTTTTTTTTTTTTTGCCGCGACATTTCACCATCCTACACTCCGTCGTCGTCAGAGTGCTAGAGAACCAAGACGGTATTCTGCCCGGGAATAATAAACCCACACATACGTATAAATACACAAATACAGTGCCGATCGCTCGCTAATAACAGGTCTTGGGTACTCAGTAGAAATTTTGTATTGAACCCAAACTCTTATCCCGCCCTTCGGGCGTGGCCCATCATTAGTCTCTTAAAAAATCCGTACATCATGATCACAAAAATATTCCACGAGCCAGACAGTAAGGCGGAATAAGTAACAGACAAATTTACAGAATACAGAATACAATAAAGAAAGTTGCATAAAATCTGGCATGTAGGGTGTTTCCTTAAGGTCGTTGAGCCGTGGTTAAAATTGCTTTTCTGAAGAGCGCTCCGCAGCGCGTAGTGTGAAGCAGCCGCCCTCCGTTTCTGGCGGTGGCGCCGCTGTGGCAATCGCAGCTTTGGTGTCTCCCTCTCGTGGGAATGGGGAAAGGTTGCCTGTTCACGTGCATTTAAGGGGCGCTATGAGCTCCGCAGTCGGTCAGTTTGAGTCTAGTCAGTCGGTCAGCCGGCTCAGTGTCGGGCAGTCAGTGTCTGTCTGTCTGCCGTACGTTAAGGTGGTCAGTCGGGGTGAGGCTAGGTGAGTCTCGCGTCCCCAGTTGCTGGTCTGTTTGCATTTGTGCGGCAGTTAGTGTCTGTCTGCCGTCGCAGTGCAAGTATGTCTGTTGTTTGGAGGAAACTTTAAGCCAGAAAATGAAAGTCTTGCCACTTCGCCAATAACAGAACTCAGCTAGTGGTCGCCCGGTCGGGGCTGAGTTCCTGCATTCAGTGTGCGCGTTAGGCCACCAGTCTGCTCCAGTTGCTCGGGCAACGGTCATTGCCGGTTGGTTCGATCGGTTGGTCGATCGCGCACTGAGACACGAGATGACTTGTCCGCCTTGAGCGTCGGCGCATGTGAGGTCCCCACGTGAGTGCAGTGGGCAGCGGCGTATAGCGAGGGGTAGCGACACGAGAGCAACAGGAGTCAACCCACGACATCAGTCTGGCCGGTGCGAGCTGCGACGCCGTAAGACGGGAGATCGGCGATCCTTCCTGCGTCCGTTGTAGCGGCTGGAAGCGGACGGTTCGGGAGAGCAATTTTGGGGTGTTGCGCCAGGTCTTCACCTGAAACTGCAGTTTATTAGAAGTTAAGAGATTCGTGATGTTTCATTTACTTGATAAATTCTACTTGTTTTCTTGGTGACGTCACCAGCCGCTTTGTTTTGGGGTCGTCCCACCATTCTTCTCCGTTTGCCCACCAGCGGGAAGGTGGTTATTTGTGAATTGAGTGGTCCTTTTCTCCCTTGTGGTTTAGAACAATCTGCGCTTCGAGTTGTTTAGTAAACTCCCCCCCTGTCAATCTGCCGTACGTTAATAGCTGCGTGTGTCATGGTTGTCGGATTCGGTGTTAACGAATTTATTGCTTAAAGTCCGAATTCCTGAAATATGTTTTTATCTTGCCTATCATCTTGCGAGATGGTACATGTGAAATGTAGAGCATGTTGTACATTTTATGTGAGTTTGCATTTTATGGGTTTTATTTAAATAGTCATTGTAGGTTAAAAGCTTGCCACCCTTCCACCGCAAGAGTCCTTAAAAAAATTGCACTTTCTGTGGCGAATAATTTGAGTGTTGTACCATTTCCATCCCTCTTACGGGGTGCGTAGTTTACGTGTTTGTGTCAGTTGTTAAAAACTTTTTAGTTTAAAGTAATCTGGTGTGTTGCATATTTGCACCAGTGTACTCTTTCAGAGGTTATTGTGAGCGATCATGGCTACGGCCGTGTTGAAAGGGAGCAGGCAAGCTTCTCAGCCCGAAGGCTCATGTTGTCAGTATTGTTCTTCTGCCTCTAAATGAAATTGTAACTTGATATTTCGAGGGTGCTTTTCTGCTAATAATTTCAAGTCTGCTTTGAAAAGGCTTTTAGGAATAAAATTCACATTTGTTAAAAGTAGTTTCATTTTCCTTCAGTTACTTCCTGGCAACTACTTCCACGCTCACCTAGTGTGATTAAATGTGTTAATGTTCTTGATGAATCGCTAGTAAATAGAGTAAATTCTTTAAGAAAAGATCTTGAAAGTAAATTTACGGTTCAGTCGTGCAAAAATGTAACACGACATAGAGAATGCCCCACTGAACAATGTGAGGTACGAATCTAGGGTTGGAGAAGCCGGCTTAACGAGATACGGAACTAAACGTGTCTACCGCTTTGTCTAGCGTTACTGTTTTCCGCCTTATTTACAACTAACATGCGTATAAGTTTACACTAACCGTACTGTTTATCTGCATGTATATTCTTTATTTCCTGCAAGGAAGCAAGGAGGGCGAGCCATATCCTCTACCTGGCCATCTGAATGGCCACCTGTACTTGAGATTCGTGCAAAGCGTTCTACATGAGTTGTTGAAGAACGTACCCTTGTCTGTCCGTGAGAGAATTTGGATACAACATGACGCTGCAGTATCTCACTTCAGCCTGGATGTCCGCAATCATCTCAGTGCTGCATTTCCTGGTCGCTGGGTTGGAAGGGCGGGTCCTATTCCATGGCTTGCTAGGTCGCCTGACGTCAGTCCCCTTCATTATTTCCTGTGCGGTACTCAAAAGCCACTTGTTTGACCCCAGTGGATATAGAGAGGGAATTAGTTGCCGGAATTGTGGCTGCCTGTGTTGTGATTCCAAACACGCCAGGGGTATTTGGCAGGCTGAGTCAGAATCTTGTACGCCGATGTGATGCTTGCGTTGAGGTTGATGGCCGTCAGTTTCAGCACGTTTTGTAAGATAAAGTACAAATGTTACGTTCATTGTCAGTCATGGCATTTGCAGTTAACTGTAAGTAATGTAAACAAAAACGTACACAGTACTGTGGATTTTATTCCTGTTATCTCCTTAAGCTGTCTTCTCCGATCCCAGGATCCCTACCTCAAATTCTTCAGTGGACCATCCTCTATGTCCTGTTAAATTTTTGCACGCTGTTACGGAAACGTCCTGTATAGTGCACGAGGTTTCACAGTAAAAAGAGTCGAGTGCAATAGTTCAGCATGAAAACAAAAGTGAACAATTCATGCTAGCCAGAGCGAAGTAAACTAAAAACACGTCAAATTAGAATTATATATACACTATTAGCCATTAAAATTGCTACACGAAGAAGAAATGCAGATGATAAACGGGTATTCATTGCACATATATACTAGAACTGACATGTAATTACATTTTCAGGCAATTTGGGTGCATAGATACTGAGAAATCAATACCCAGAACCACCACCTCTGGCCGTAATAACGGCCTTGATATGCCTGGGCATTGAGTCAAACACAGCTTGGATAGCGTGTACAGGTACAGCTGCCCATGCAGCTTGAACACGATACTACAGGTCCTGAAGAGTAGTGACTGGCGTATTGTGACGAGCCAGTTGCTCGTCCATCATTGACGAGACGTTTTCAATTGGTGAGAGATCTGGAGAATGTGCTGGCCAGGGCAGCAGTCGAACATTTTCTGTAACCAGCAAGGCCCGAACAGGACCTCCAACATGTGGTTGTGCATTATCCGGTTGAAATGTAGGGTTTCGCAGGGATCGAATGAAGGGTAGAGCCAAGGGGCATAACATATCAGATATGTAACGTCCACTGTTCAAAGCGCTGTCAATGCGAACAAGAGAAGTGTAACCAATGGCATCCCATACTATTATGCCGGGTGATATGCCAGTACGGCGATGACAAATAACGCTTCCAATGTGCGTTCACCGCGATACCGCCAAACACGGATGCGACCATCGTGATGCTGTAAACAGAACCTGGATTCATCCGAAAAAATGACGTTATGCCATTCGTGCACCCAGGCTCGTCGTTGAGTACACCATCGCAGGGGTTCCTGTCTTTGATGCAGCGTCAAGGGTAACCGCAGCCACGGTCTCCGAGCTGATAGAGCATGCTACTGAAAAAGTCGCCGAACTGTTCGTGCAGATGGTTGTCGTCTTGCAAGCGTCCCCATCTGTTGACTCAGGGATCGAGACGTGGCTGCATGATCCGTTACAGCCAGGCGGATAAGATGACTGTCATCTCGACTGCTAGTGATACGAGGCCGTTGGGATCCAGCACGAGTTCCGTATTACCCTCCCGAACCCACCGATTCCATATTCTGCTAACAGTCATTGGATCACGACCAACGCGAGCAGCAGTGTCGCGATGCGATAAACCGCAATCGCGATAAGCTGCAATCCGACCTTTATCAACGTCGGAAACGTGATGGTACGCATTTCTCCTCACGTGTTCCAATATTTCTACGGAATCCAAACTGATCTTCCCCGAGGTCAGCATCTACCAGTTTTTCCATTCGTCTGTAAAGAACTGGCGTTAGTATTTTGCAGCTGTGTGATGACTGGGTGTTGTGTACTGTCCTTAGTTACGTTTAAGTAGTTCTAAGTTCTAGGGAACTGATGACCATAGATGTTAAGTCCCATAGTGCTCAGAACCATTTGAACCCAGTTTGTAGCTGTGACTCTGCTAGAACTAGTAATCAGGATAGGTTCAAATGGTTCAAATGGCTGTGAGCACTATGGGACTTAACATCCGAGGTCTACAGTCCGCTAGAGCAAAACTACTTAAACCTAACTAACTAAGGACATCACACACATCCATGCCCGAAGCAGGATTCAAACCTGCGACCGTAGCAGGAACCGGTTCCAGATTGCAGCGTCTTGAACCGCTCGGTCACACCGGCCGGCAGGATAGGTATCAACTGCGATCTTGGAAATAAAACTTCTATTTTTGAAGCTTTTTTGTACATAAAGCGTTTCATTACCCCATTAACTTTAATTCCTTTTCTGGTGTTCTCGCACTTGCCAAACTAACGCTGGCACACTACCGAGCAATGGGCCGGCGGGACGGTCTAGAAGCCATGGTGAGTGCAGTGTGTGTGTGTGTGTGTGTGTGTGTGTGTGTGTGTGTGTGTGTGTGTGTGTGTGGAACACGTGTGGACGGGCGAGGCTGGCCATCTGCACCTCGGTCCGTCGTCACCCGATGCCTCAGCATCTGCCGCCGCAAGAACTGCCAGCGCCGAAGAAGACGCGTCCTGCCGACCGAGCAGACGCAGCGATAGCAGCGAATTTAAAGTGTGGGGCGAGGGGCCCGTCCTCACTGGTGGTCGCTCCCCTCAAAACTCGACATGCGGCAGGCCGGCGCTTCCTGGTTCGTGCTCCAGTTCGCCATAATCCACAACACTAGCACCTCACATTGTATGCTGGTGTGCAAAAAGAACAATAAAGTAAAAAACGTCACAATTTCTGCTTACATGGTCAATTCTTACATTTAGTCCGCATGACAGGCCAACAACGCAACTACATCTACATCTACATGACTACTCTGCAATTCACATTTAAGTACTTGGCAGAGGGTTCATCGAACCACAATCATACTATCTCTCTACCATTCCACTCCCGAACAGCGCGCGGGAAAAACGAACACGTAAACCTTTCTGTTCGAGCTCTGATTTCTCTTATTTTACGAAGGCTGTCCAGAAAGTAAGTTACGATCGGTCGCGAAATGGAAACGACTATGAAAATCCGATAAAGCTTTGCAAAGATGTGTTGGACAGTGTCTCTAGTATGACTCTAGGTAGAATTATGTCGCTCTTAGTGAGCGCGTAAAGATGTTATAGAAAATAGTCCCACCAAGTACGAGGGCCTGGTGAGAATTTTCCCCTGAAGCTATGCAACCAACATTACATAGCCGTCGTGCGGTTTCTTCTTAAAGACAATTCTCAGCCTCATTCTGCAGGGGCAATGAAGATGTTCCTGCATCGTTTCAATTGGAAATGTTCGGTTACCCACAATACAGCCCGTAATTGTCTCCCACTGAGTTTCATCTCTGCTCAAACGGACCGCTGGCTAAGAAGACAACATTTTGGTACAGACAAAGAGCTTTAGGCCAGCGTAGAGAATCGGCGGAAAGCACTGGCGGCTGCCTTCTATGATGAGGATATTGGAAAGTTGGTACAACGCTACAACGAATGTCTGAGTCAGAACGGCGACTACGTAGAGAGGTAGCTGAAAGGTGTAGCTAACTGTTACAAATGAAACATTTCTGATTTTCACTGTGATTTTCATTTCGCGATCAATCGTAACTTACTTTCTGGACAGCCCTCGTATTTTGATCTTCATTCCTACCTATGTAGGTTAGGCTCAACAAAATATTTTCGCATTGAGAAGAGAAAGTTGGTGATTGAAATTTCGTAAATAGATCTCGCCGCCACGGAAAACGTCTTTGCTTTAATGGCTTCCATCCCAACTCGCGTATCATATCTGCCACACTCTCTCCCCTATTACGCGATAACACAAAACGAGCTGCCCTTTTTTGCACCCTTTCGATGTTCTCCGTCAATCCCACCTGGTAAGGATCCCACACCTCCCACACGGAGGACGAACGAGTGTCTTCTACGCTGTCTCTTTAGTCGACTTATTGCATCTTCTGTGTCCTTCCAATGAAACGCAACCTTTGGCTCGCCTTCTCCACAATATTATCTATGTGGTCTTTACAACTGAAGTTGTTCGTCTATCATATCCGCCCTTTTTACTTACTTTTTTTTTCACACTGTCATACAATGAATGGAGAGAGCCGTATTGGTACTCGACAGTGACCAGTACACAGGCCCACATTTATTCGTTTCATGTTCTAACAACCCTACCACAACAAAGGTCAAAAATTAATTATGATTGTAGCGTGGCTCACGGTGCTAAATATTGCATTTTCGGGCAACAACAAAGTTATATTATGTGGCAGGTGTCATTAGAGCACAGTTAATAAAGTCATTTCTTGAAATAATGGATAAACGAGGCACTCATCTTTTCGTGTTTCCCACACTACTCTCGTTGTGAACTCGTGGCTCAATCGTCGAAAATCTAGGTAGTGATGATTCCAAGCTCGGATGCAAAGAGGCCTAGGTGTTATTCTGCGATATTCAAAAGTTTTACAGATGTGTTTCATAAACCATTCTTGAAGATTAAACTTTTGCAAGTTAGGACAATGGTGATGTAAAAAAGTAATCAGCTCTCCGAATTTAAGTTACTCTTCTTTTTTATTACTTTTGTGGCAATATCACGTAACTCGTTCCAAAACATCACTTCACAATATAAAACGTACTTGAAAATATCTTCCTCGCTGTTAAAGTTCACATTTCATAAACTGACCACAATTTGCGTCTTTTTAACATAACGACCAAAACTTGACTACCTAATAACCGCTTACGCGCCCAGAAATCAGAGTTACAAGTACGTCAAAGATCATAGTGACAAAAGAAAGAATACATATAAGAATATCATTGCAATATATACATATCGAAGTACCTCTTCATTAATGAAATCAAATCTGAATGTTGTCACAGAAATATGTTAACTATTTTACAGATACACAGTAGAATATTGCTGGTATCGAGAGGTTGAGGTGAGGTGACGTAATGGTTACGTAATTCAAGTACCTTTACAGTGTGTAGGGTGAGAAAAAGGAATCTCAGACTTTGATTTAATGGCTTATCAGTCTTCTGACCAGTCTCATGCCTTCCAACCATCATAGTTACTACAGGTGAAATCTCCTGGATTGTTGGGCCACGGCATCGTTGTATTTGTTCTATGCGATAGACATTTCGACCCCTCTGCTGGGATCTTCTACAGGATCTTGTCGTGTCCAGACTGGCTGAACACACTTGAGTGCTCAGTCAGCCGTCCATACTACAAGATCCTAATGACTATCACAGCACAGGGTTCCACGGTTGACTGAACGCCCTTGAGAGTTTAGTCCTCGCCGCCAACACTACAAGCTCTGCACAGGTGCCCAAACGTCGGTAGTATAGAAGTAATACCCGCGGCCTAACGATTCAGATAATTTTACCTCAAGTCTTACATCTCAAACACTATTTGTTGCATATATTGCAGTCTCTTCCTCCTTATCGAACGAGGTGGTTAGCACACTGTACTCGCATTCGGGAGGACGACGGTTCGAACTCGCGTCCAACTATCTAGATTTAGGTTGATATCCCTCAATCGCTCGAGCAAGTCCGGGATAGTTTGTTTGAAAGGGCACGGCCGATTTCATTCCCCCATTGGCGCAGTCCGAGTGTGTGCTCCGTGTCTAATGATCTCGATGTTGACGGGACGTTAAACCCAATCTTCCTTCATTCCTTTCTTTCTCTGCAGTTTTTGCCCTTGCAGCTCCTTCTAGTAGCGTCATCGACGACCAGCATTAACACTCCTTCTATTGACGGACCAAAACGCTACAGGCATGGGACTCCATCCCACAAACTGACTTCCGACACCTGTACAACACAATGAGGCACGTTCGCGTTCTTGCATTCAACATTACACCCGTTATTAATGTATCAGCGTTTCACGTTTGCATTGGCGTATCTCGCGCTTACATTTACCAGTGATCTTGCAACATTAGACACTTAAATATGTTACCTAGACATATGTATTGCCGAAATTTCGTTAGTACACCTTAATTATTTGTTGATACTGCTATTTTTTCTGTCAGTGTAGGCTACTGGTCAGTGAAAACAATAAATACTCTAGTTTTAACATAAATATTGTGACAGTGTACTGAGGCGAAGCAGTTCCTTTTGTCTTTTTTCATTTTGAGCGCTTGCTACATCAACGATAAAGGATATAAACGGCCTGTTTTTGCTGCATATCTGAATTAAGAAAACTTCACAGCATAAGATGTCCCTGTCGAACTTGATAACAATGACGCCGAACGTCATGGAATCGGCGCAGTGGCCAGTGAACTTCTGTTACGTCACTGCCTCAGAAGACGTATGGCGTCAGGTTCCCACTTATTACTGGTATCGTCAGCTCGTTAATCTTCATTAAGGCGAGAGCTCGTCTGCCGTAAATACAGCTGTCGTTGTCGCATGGTTTCCGTTTATCGCCGCTTCACGGCAAGCCACTTTAAGTACTCGTCGGTCTGACTTTACCCACGTTTGTTGCACGTAACGCGAGAGACAATTATAGTCAACGGTGTTAATGTTGTGATCTTCAGTCAAACTGGTTTGATGCAACTCTCCATGCTACTCTATCCTGTGCAAGCCTCTTCATCTCCGAGTAACTACTGCAACCTACACCCACTTCAACGTGCTTACTGCATTCATCCCTTCATCTGCATCTACTGCTTTAACCTCCCACACTCCCCCCCCCCCCCCCCCCTCTCCATACAACTGACGATTCCTTGACGCTCCAGGACGTCGCCTAGTGTTAGCGATGATATTAATTAGTATTCATTCTTAATTTCATAAAAATGTAAAAAAAGGAGTATTTTGTCAATTTCCATAGAACTAAAGCAGCTGGCTACAAAAGTTAGCATAGACAGTAAATTATTAAAAAAAAATAGCTGTCTCTCCCATAAGGTGGCAGTTTCGCTAAATAGTAACACCCTTATGAGCTGTATATTATACAACAGGCTATCAAATGTCCAAAGGATAATTCAGTTAGTTGCCTAATATTATTCATGATGTTTTTTCGGAAATTTATGTTGTTTATAGTACTAGCACAAAAGTTTTACATGATTGCTACTAACAGATTTTCATCCTTCCGATAGCGAAAACTGTCTGAAAAGAGCACATTATTAATTATAAATAGTCTACATTTTATACTACTTCCAAATTACAGATGACCAAACAATAATGATGCCCTTATGTGGGACAACATCGTTACGTGTAAGACTCTAATACTCGTAAATGGACTAACAATAGAGCAACTCATGGCTTTAGCAAAGTTGTGCCATAAATTAAATCGTATGGTTTGCAAGCAAACAAAAGTACCTTTAATCAGATGGAACAGTGCAAATTTGACAACCAGTCCACAGCACTCTGAGTCACTTGGTATGGAGAGCTCAGATCAGCATCAACTAATCGGAGCGGGAACTAGCGAGATACGCTATCTACTAATCGAACCTTCATTATTCCCCTGCAGTACCACATTTCAAAATTTTCTGTTCTCTTCTTGTCTAAACCGTTTATTAGCCATGTCCCGCTTCCACACGTGGCTACACTCCATACAAACACTTAACTCTATACTCGATGCTAACAACTTTCTCTACTTCAGAAACGCTTTCCTTCCCATTGCCAGTCTACATTTTATATCCTGTCAGCTTCGGCCATCATCAGTTATCTTGCTGCACTAACAGAAAAACTCATCTACTACTTTAGTGTTTCATTTATTAATGCAATTCCCTAAGCATGACCTAATTTGATTCGAGTACACACCATTACCTTTGTTTGTTGATACGCATCTTATAACCCCTTTTCAAGAGACTATCCATTCTTACAAACAATATTGTCGGTACAATTAGCCGACAACTGGAGCAAGACCGGTAAATTGCTTATATAAACGGAGGTTGACCGGGAGATGAGGGAAACAGCAAACGCCTTTTTCCAAAACTGTTTCACTGAGTCGCATGAACGTCGAAATGCCAGATATCGAGTGACCAGGGGGTAGAAAAGCAACTGAAATCGCTCGACAGAGAAAAGGCGACTGGACCTAAGGGAATATCAGTACGAGTCCATACAAAGTAAGTGGTAGCACGTACTCCTCTTCTACTAACAGCGTTGCTCGCTGAAGGAGAGAAGAGTTCCTAGTAAATGGAAAAAAAACGCAGATGATTTCGTTGTCAAGAAAGGTTGCCGAACACGTGCACAGAACTATAGATCTACATCTATGAGGCCGGTCTGTTATACAATTTTGGAACAAGTTTTTTTGCTCCCATATGACATTTCTGGAGGCCGAAAATCTCCTCTTTAGGTATCGAAATGGGTTCCGAAATCAAAGATCGTGTGAAATCCAGTCACCTGTTCATCCACGAGACCCAGAAAGCAGTAAATAACAGGCGTCCAAGTACATGCCGGGTTCCTTGACTTCCGGAAGGTGTTCCATATAGACCCGCACTGCCACCTAATGAACAAAATACGGCCGTACAGAAGTGGGGTTTGTGGGTTAGGGACGCTCAACATTGAGGTTATCAGGAGGAACAACGAACGTGGTTAAAAAGTAGAAAACGCAGCAATAAAAGAACTAAAAGCAAACTGAGATAGAAATTGAATGCATTACTGAAAAAATACGGGAGAAAGATTAGCTTATCCAACCAAATACTATCTAAAAACACAAATTTAGCCACAGAAAACAAAACTCGCCAGCCCACACAAAATCAAATGTCAATATTGCAATGACTTTTATGTAGGACAAACAGGAAGAAGTTTCAGAATCAGATATCGAGAACACACCAGAAATAGCGATGCAAATCCATCCGCTTTCTTCAGTCACATGAAAACAGAAAATCACATAGTAGACCAGATGGAACGAGCAATGCAAATATAACGCGTAATGTCGAAGGGAATAACAATGTATATCATGGAAGAAATAGATATTTAGGTGCACAATATAACTAACAACAAAGCATACTAAACGAAAAAACTGATCTTAAGCACAAACACTACATCGAATATTTTATAGACGTATCAAAGATAGAAAATGGATAAACATTAAAACCAGTAACATTTTACAAGCAACGATAATATTAACAGCAAAGATCAAATCAGTAATACACTGAAACTCATAGCTTAGTGTAATACATACAGTCGCGATACTCTCCGATGTGAAAATTGTTAGTTTGACAGTTGGAGCGACGCTAGCGCTCCAAGCGGTGAGAAAGCAGTAGGTCGCATGCATAGTACGGATAATATTTGTTTTAAATTGTTTTCTACTAATTAACGAAATGTTTGTTATATTTTTGCGTTCCATGTGCTATTATATTACTAAGAGACATGAATTACCGAGATAAACAGGTGAAACCAGCCAAGTCATACTGATTCAATGACATAGGATACATCTTATTCATGAAGAAATACTTTCGAATGCATGTATACTTGCAGCTTATTTCGCTGAAAGCAAAAGAATAGAAACACATATTTCCTTTTGTTGTCTGTTGTTATTATAAGCACTTTCTTTGACATTTTTTTTTTTTTTTTGTAGAGTCTAATCATTCCCCTATTCTTACAGCTCACTCGATTTTCTAATACACATACATTCCTCTAAATGTAATTCTTTTTGCTTCAAAAGAGACTGTGTTGATGACTCTTGCCGTTTAGAGCTCAGATTTAGGTGCAATTGTGGTTTTCATTTAAGCTACAGTTGTGGTGGCTTATTTGGTACCTTATATAATGTAGGTCTTACATTCCATATAGTTTTCCTACGTTCCACATTTACTAATTTGGCTGAAAATGTAGCGAACAAAACTCTGCATTGTTGGTTAGATACACGATGTCTTCCTACTACAGGCTGGATGTTCCGGTATTTACAAGTAATCTTTTTACTAAAGGAAAACGAGATTATTCAGCAAACGTCTGTATGTTACAAGAGAGCCGTAAATGAACTGTTCTGTAATGTACCGCTTCGTACTTCCCAGGGTCCTTAGGAAACTAAATAATGACAATTGTGGTGTCATTTATAGTTACTGTCGGTTTTTAGGTCATTACACACACTTATTGTAAAAACTATGTTACAAATCAATATAAACGTTAGTATTCGTACACATTCGATATAGTAATCAGAAGTGTCGACTGCTGGCCGCTTGGGGCGCTGGAATCGCTGTGGGCAACAAAAACGAAACGTAGTGTCGCGACTGTTACGTTAGACTGTGCTCACAGGTTAATAAATCAGAACAAAATTGTGACT
This sequence comes from Schistocerca gregaria, assembly GCF_023897955.1. Classification (NCBI taxonomy): domain Eukaryota; kingdom Metazoa; phylum Arthropoda; class Insecta; order Orthoptera; family Acrididae; genus Schistocerca; species Schistocerca gregaria. The sequence continues at coordinate 211,428,188 of NC_064929.1, forward strand.
ATATAACACCGCTGGTGTTCTATCAAATAAAGTTTTCAGAAGTGCAAAAAACTTGTAAACAGGACCAAAAGGCAAAACCAACAAAAACATTAACGATCGAAATATGGCAGTGTGGCTGACACAATCATATAATCACGCGACCTGTAAGAAATAACAATCAAATGATGTGGATACCTGAAACAGCTAGACGTTAGTACTACCAATGTTGACAATAAGTATCCGTAACAGTAGAACCAAAGATCAACGAATTCATATTTTATTCGCAGACAGAAAACGGCACTGGAGCCGAAATAGGCCTATCGCAAACCTACAAAGCACTAAATACTTTAAAGAAAGCACCGATTAGGACTTCTGTACTTATGTCTCCGCAAGACATATATCGAGCTGTGCGCCATCGAGAAAAAAACTGACGTCCAATATGGATTCAAAGAAAACGATAAGAATAAGCTAATACCTAATAAACAGTAATCAAAATGTTTTCCTTCGAGATGTGTAATTTTAAACTTACGTCTGCATCACATTTCCAGTGCTCGTTCTTCAAACATAAGGTACTATTGATTGATTTCTGGTTTTATGTATTATCAGATAACATGTCTCGATAGATGCAACGGAGTAAAATTGCCAGAAATATCTTAGTGTTTTGGTTTCTAGAAGACAGGACTATCAGAAACATTCCCAGGAGCTTGAGTTATGATAGACAACAACAGTCCGAACGTTCTGGTGATACGTCTGCAAAAACTTATCTATTAAACAGCAACACGATCTAGAAGACTAAACATGCTGAAATGAAGGTCGACGTCATGGAATCTGTTGAGAGAATTTTTGGAACGTAGCATGACCAGTGCGAGAGAAATTCCACTCCTGTATGCCTGCAGGCGGTGCAGCACTGCTTCTGACGCAGAGCGTATCTGAGAAAAATTTATTAAATTTTTCCGGTTGCAGCCCTTATCTACGGAAAGAAAAATGTTGTTAGTGCTCACAGAATTACCTGACGTTGAACAAATTCCCGTTAGCGGTCAGACCAAGGCCTGTAGGCTGGCATTCTTCTGTGCAGTATCCTTTTATTTATTGGGTTACGTAATATAGGATTTTAGTGGTTTTATAGAATACCTTCGTACAGGCAACGTTCTCATTCCTTCATGCAGCAACAAAAGAAATATATTCCTTTTTGTTACGTAAGTCATTAACAATTTAGTTATATGCTTTTATCAAATAATCGTCGAGATGTCCACCCCGATAGCTGACTGATCAGCTTGATGAATTGTCGTCCTACGAGCCCGGGTTCGATTCCCGGCTGGGTCGGGGATTTTCTCCGCTCAGGGACTGGGTGTTATGTTGTCTTCATCATCATTTCATCCCCATCCGACGCGCAGGTCGCCCAATGTGGCGTCGAATGTAATAGGATCTGCACCAAGACGGCCGACCTGCCCCGTAAGGAGCATCCCGGCCAATGACGCCGAACTCTCATTTCCATTTCCATCGCCGAGATGGGATAGAATTCATACATTGATCATTTTGTTCAAATGTTCAAATCTTATGGGACTTAACTGCTAAGGTCATCAGTCGCGAAGCTTACGCACTACTTAACCTAAATTATCCTAAGGAGAAACACACACATCCATGCCCGAGGGAGGACTCGAACCTCCGCCGGGACCAGCCGCACAGTCCATGACTGCAACGCCTTGGATCGCTCGGCTAATCCCGCGCGGCACTGATCATTTTATTGCACGGAATATATATACTTGCAACCGGCAAGCCATCAGATCGTCTTTTCAAATGGTTCAAATGGCTCTGAGCACTATGGGACATAACATCTGTGGTCATCAGTCCCCTAGAACTTAGAATTACTTAAACCTAACTAACCTAAGGATGTCACACACATCCATGCCCGAGGCAGGATTCGAACCTGCGACCGTAGCAGTAGCGCGGTTCCGGACTGAGCGCCTAGAACCGCTAGACCACCGCGGCCTGCTCACATGGTCTGTGGCAGTATACATTATACATTATATTTCCATTGAAATCAATACGACCATCTGTAAAAACCCTACACGATCACATTCTGTAACGCGACACGTGCGGGAAGAGAGTCGCAGATTTTCTGGAAGATACCGACGGGGATGTGGAGTCATCTGCCGTGGACAGCTGCGCCAGGTTTCTGGGTTGAGGATCCATGGCACGAACGGCCCGGCCGAGGTGGTCCAGATATTCTCGATTGGCTTTGAATCAGGAGAGTTTGCTGGCCAGCGTGCGTTTAAACTCATCCTGGTGCTTTCCGAACCAATCGCGTACACCGCGAGGTGAGTGAAAAGCTGCATTGTCCTCCTGGTAGGAGCCATAGTATCGTGCAAAAACAGACTGCGTGTAAGGGTGGACATAGTCCCCAGGGATAGAGGTATACTTGTGTCAATCCATCGTGCCTTTCAGAATGGTGAGATCACCCAAGAAATGGCACCAAAACATCTTGCTTCCGACGATAGTTGGAGGGTGTTTGCTTTCAGATGTTTCACACCGTGTACTCCAACGACCATCTGGCCGACGGAGAATAAAACTTGGTTCATCTGGAAAGACCACCTGTCTCCACCGAGTGGACGTCCAGCTGAGGTATTGGAGTGCAAATACCTGCCTTCGCCCGCGATGAACAACAGTCAGCGTGGTTCTATCAACCAGGCAGCAGCTGTTTCCGCCCACACACGGAGCAACGTTCTCCAGACGAGGAGACACTGCTGATAGCCCCTCGGTTTACCTGGGCAGTCACTATGAAACATCCCCTTAGAAAAATTAATGAATGACTGTGCTGATAAACCTCTTGCATTATTTGCTTTTCAGACAGCTGAGCAAAACTGAACGTACTCAGGCATTACTCTCTTTACATATTCTGATCAACTCTAAACTGACACACAATATTTTTAGCGCAACGCAATCTGACTTTTAATAATTCCTACAAAAGAATGGCCCTGACCAACAATAACGTATACCTTTCATGAATCACTTACCTCAGAAAAATCTTCGTTACTGAAACTACTGCAATACAGCTAAATAAAAGATTCTTACTACTGAAGGGACTAACTACTGATAAGCATAGTTAGCAAATGAAAGATTTTGATAAAGAACAAACAATGTATTTAGCTTAATAGTGTTAAAAAGCCATAATACCAGTTCATGACATCCAGTCTTACAAATTTACTGTCTCTGATGGACACACGTGCAGATTATCCGCTCTCGTAACTCCGCCATTTCTCTCCCCACATCCAAGACTGCGGGCGGCTCACCTCCAACTGCGCAACGCTACGCGCTGTTAACAGCCAACTGCCCAACACTACAATAGCGAATATTACAACAATGCAAACCAACCACAGCCTTCACACAGCACAGTCAGCGATTTTCATATAGAGCGCTACGTGGCGTTACCAACATAACAACCTAAACAGCCTACTTACAAGTGCACATCCCCGCAGCCGCCGCTCACGCCTGTCATTTATGGCCCGCGGTGCACCACTGTTGCCTCTGCGCCTGTTTGGGAGAGCGCCATTTGCCATTCACGGTATACTTCAACCACAGGAACGGTCTACAAACTCATCCGTTTCGGAACTGTTTCCGCCCTTGTCCCGAAAGCCATTTGGACGTCAGATAAACCGCTCCGTTTCTTCATTACGACAACGACTGCAGCGTTTTCCTCGTCCACCCCAAACGCTTTATATACCCTCCTCTGCTAGTGTTGCCGTCTGCCTTCTGTGAGTGGCAATTGCAGGTTGGCGTCGAACATAGGTGGTAGCGACATTAAAGTGACTGCATGTGTACTGTATATGTACACTGGTGTGTAAAACTTCAGGAAAAAACAAAGTTTCGCGTCTTGTGTCACTGCGTCTTGTGTCACTGCCAACTAACGATGCTCAATGGAACTTGGACCAAACATAGAAAGAACTGCTACAGTATGGGGTTTGCGAGAAGTCTTAGTACTCCCTAGTAGCGAAAGCTAATTGATTTCATTTTCTTTCGCACAGGTACTTACTCATGTATTAAGTGTTAAAAGTGTTAATTATATCCATACGTTCCTCATCATACTGTAAATGCATTTCCATACGCCTCCGTGTTCTTCTTGACACACACACGTAAAAAAAGTTTTGTATCACCCTGGTTCCCAGAACTGCTGTAGATACACGTTGACTGTGGATATTATATCACAGACACAGTCCCTTTTGCTGTTCAGAGATGTCACTAAACCCGCCCAAAGTTGTAAACAACCATGCATGGGCAGTGTATTACACGGAGGGGGGTCCGACAGCCGATCAGTTCCAGTCATTCCACCAGGAAGGACGTACACGGCTCGTGTTGTCTGTAGTTCAACCGTGCCTAGTCGGTCAATACCACGGTTCGATCGCGTCCGCATTGTTACTTTGTTAAAATGGTTCAAATAGCTCTGAGCACTATGGAACTTAACAGCTGAGGTCATCATTCCCCTAGAACTTAGAACTACTTAAACCTAACTAACCTAAGGACATCATACACATCCATGCCAAAATCAGGATTCGAACCTGCGACCGTAGCGGTCAGGCGGTTCCAGACTGTAGCGCCTAGAACCGCTCGGCCACACCGGCCGGCTGTTACTTTGTGCCAGGAAGGGCTCTGAACAAGGGAAGTGTCTGTGTGAATTCCTACGGGACCAAACTGCTTACGTCTTCGGTCCACAGACTTACACACTACTTAAACTACACAGACCCATGTCCGAGGGAGGACTCGAACCTCCGGCTGGAGGGGCCTCGCCATCCGTGACATGGCGCCGCAAACCGGACGGCCACTCCGCGCGGGAAGGGAAGTGTCCAGGCGTCTCGGAGTGAACCAAACCGATGTCGTTCGGACATGGAGGAGATACGGAGAGAGATAGGAACCGTCGATGACATGCCTCGCTCACGTCGCCCAGGGGCTTCTACTACAGTGGATGACCGCTTCCTACGAACTATGGCTCGGAGGAATCATGACAGCTACGCCCCCATGTTGAATAATGCTCTTCGTGCAGCCACAGGACGTCGTGTTAAGACTCAAACTGTGCGCAGTAGGCTACATGATGAGCGACGTCACACCCACCGTCCATGGCGAGCTCCGTCTTTGCAACCACGACACCATGCAGCGCTGTACAGATGGGCCCAACAACATGCCGAATGGACTGCTCAGGACTGGCATGACGTTGTCTTCGCCGATTGAGTCTCGCATATACCTTCAAACTATCGTAGGAGACCTGTTTGGAGGCAACCCGGTCTGGCCGAACGCCTTACACTGTCCACCGAGTGCAGCAGTTCCCTGCTGCTTTGGGGTGGCGAGATGTGGGGCCGACGTACGCCGCTTGTCGTCATAGAAGGCGCCTTAATGGCTGTACGACACGTGAATGCCATCATCCGACCGATAATATCGGCAGCATATTGGCGAGGTATTCGTCTTCATGGACGACAATTCGCGCCCCCATCGTGCACAGCTTGTGACCGCCTTCCTTCAGGATAACGACATCGCTAGACTAGAGTGGCCAGCATGTTCTCCAGAGATGAACCCTATCGAGCATGCCTGGGATAAATTGAAAAGGGCTGTTTATGGACGGCGTGACCCACGAACCACTCTGAGGGATCTAGGCCGTTTCGCCGTTGAGGAGTGGGACAGTCTGGACCAACAGTGCCTTGATGAACTTGTGGATAGTATGCCACGACGAATACAGGCATGCATCAATGCAAGAGGACCTGTTACTGGGTGTTAGAGGTACCGGTGTGTACAGCAGTCTGGACCACCACCTCTGAAGGTCTCGCTGTATAGTGGTACAACATGCAATGTGTGGTTTTCATGAGCAATAGAAAGGGCGGAAATGATGTTTATGTTGATCTCTCTTCCAATTTTCTGCACATGTTCTGGAACTCTCGCAACCGAGGTGATGGTAAACTTTTTTTTGATGTGTGTATTTTTGAGGATGTCCGGTGTTTGTGAAACACAGGGTGACAATTATTGAACTATATTTTAAAAATCGTGAGTTATTTATAAATTACGGTGGGCACACATTTTGTTCAACATGTGAACGTCGCTACAGATAATCGATTTTAGGTTACGACATGCCTGCCGTCATTGGCGATGGTGTGGCGCAGACGAATAACGGAATTCTGCATGACCCGTTCAAGTGTCGGAACGTCGATGCTGTCGATGGCCTCCTGAATCGGTGTTTACAGCTGAGGTTACTGCTGACACCTTGTCTTTAATACAGCCCCAGAAAAAGGAGTCACGCGTGCTCAGATCTGGAGAATATGCCGGCCAGTCGAGTCTCTGAGCCAGAATGCGGTCCCCAAACTGCTGCTCCAGGACCTCAAACACTCTTCTGCTTTGATGGGGTCTTGCATGAACCACAACTTGGCGAAATCAGCGTCACTTTGGACAATGCGGATGAAATCATCTTCCAAAACCTTCACGTACCGTTCGTTAGTCACCGTGCCATCAAGGAATATCGGACCGATTATACCGCGACTGGACATTGCACACAACCCTGTCACGCTTTGAGGGTGAAGATACTTCTCGATCCCAAATTGCGAATTCTTAGTCTCCCAAATGCGCCAATTTTTCTTATTGGAGAACCAATCCTAATGAAAGTGGGCATCGTCGCTAAACCAAGCCATACAGCGCATACTAACTCTCATCATGCCCCGCGGCCAAGCGTGTATTTTGTACGCCCTAAGGCAAACCGTTCAGAAGTTATGACGATTTTATTTCATATAGTTCAATAATTGTCACCCTGTGTTAACTCAACAGCATTCTGCAATTCGTTTGTAGTATAAAGACGTGTAGATCATTGCGGCTAATGACACCCCATAACTGTGTGTCAGTTTTGGTGAGATCAGGACTTCTTGGTCGCCTTTCTAAGACAACTGGTGCTGCTCTCCACCGCCTTAGAATGCATTAAGTAAGTCGCACACTGCAAGAGGGTAGAGAAGCGGCGGCCTGCCTTGCTGCGACCATAAGCATTCTGTGAGGCCCCTTTCCTCAAGCAACACGTGTAAATTATATGCGACATTCTCACTCCGTTCAAAAAAGTACGATCCAAGTACATGATGTCATCGCTGCTCACATCATTACGTGAGGCGAGTTCCTTTGTTATGAGGATTCCTTTGGCCCAAACAACAATGTTTCCAGCACATGAGCTACGATAAATGGCACATTCATCTGAAAACATAACCTTGACAGGGATCGCCGCATTTAGAAACTGAGAACAAAGCCCGGCATGCTGAAACGCACTCATTCCGTTCTGTATCCAATAACTGGTTTACGAAAGTCGCCGGCCGCGGTGGTCTCGCGGATCTAGGCGCGCAGTCCGGAACCGTGCGACTGCTACGGTCGCAGGTTCGAATCCTGCCTCGGTCATGGATGTGTGTGATGTCCTTAGGTTAGTTAGGTTTAAGTAGTTCTAAGTTCTAGGGGACTGATGACCACAGCAGTTGAGTCCCATAGTGCTCAGAGCCATTTGAACCATTTTACGAAAGTCAGTCGAAAATGTCTGACCTCAAAATCTTTTTTTCCGTGTGATCACACATTGTCCCTCGGTACGTTTACGTGTCGACTTCATGGGAAATTGCTCAATGGAAGCAGAGACTCCGTCACATGTTTCTTTACGCGTCTTCTTCTTTCCGCTCCGCTGCCAAAAACAAAAGCACGTCTATCCCAACGCAGGAATGCTGCCTTTCATTGTGGAGCCTTAATAGATCTTTTCTGGAATGCTCCCATAACAAGTTTCATTGTCTAAACCGTGTGTCGTCGTTCGCTCACATCTGCCATGGCTGCAAACTAAAACTCGACTGAAACTGCGACTGCGTAAACATGTAAACATGAATTCCAGGAGCTATTAAGAAGTAACATAGCCACCTAGTGCAGCAAGTTGACGTGGCACGGACTCAACAAGTCGTTTGAAGTGCCCTGGAGAAATACTGAGCCGCGCTGCCTCTTTACAAGTCCATAATTGCAAAAGTCTTGTCGGTGCAGGATTTTGCGTAAGAACTGATCTCTCGATCACGTCCCATAAATGTTAGATAGGATTCATGTCGGACGAAATGGGTGGCTACATCATGTGCTCGAAGTGTTCAGAATGTTCTTCAAACCGGTGACACGGCACATTGTCAGCAGTAAAAATTCCATCGTTGTTAGAGAGCATGACATCTATGAATGGCTGCAAATGTTCTCCAAGGAGCCCAACGTAACCACTTCCAGTCAATGATCAGTTCAGTTGGGCCAGAGGATCCAGTCCACTATTCGGTACGAAGATAGCCCGCACCATTATGGAGCCACCACCAGCTTCACATGCTCCACAGCTTCGTGGGCTTAGCACCACTCTCGAATCCTACCATCAACTGACATCGGAACTCTTCTGACCAGGCCAGGCCGCGGCGTCTAGGTTCCAAACGGAATGGACGCGAACCCGACGTCGTGCTGTTAGCAAAGGTTCCAGCGTCCCTCGCCTGCTGCCATGGCCCATTCACGCCAGATCTCGTCGGACTGTCCTAACCGGTATGTTCTACACCTACATCTACATCCATACTCGGCAAGCCATCTGACGGTGTGTGGCGGAGGGTACCTTGTGTACCTCTATCGGTTCTCCCTTCTATTCCAGTCTCGTTTTGTTCGTGGGGAAAAAGGATTGTCGGTATGACACTGTGTGGGCTCTAATCTCTCTGATTTTATCCTCATGGTCTCTTCACGAGATATACGTAGGAGGCAGCAATATACTGCTTGACTCCTCGGTGAAGGTATGTTCTCGTAACTTCGACAAAAGCCCGTACCGAGCTACTGAGTGTCTCTCCTGCACAGCCTTCCACTGGAGTTTATCTATCATCTCCGTAACGCTTTCGCGATTACTAAATGATCCTGTAACGAAGCGCGCTGCTCTCCGTTGGATCTTCTCTATCTCTTCCATCAACCCTATCTGGTACGGATCCCACACTGCTGAGCAGTATTCAAACAGTGGGCGAACAAGTGTACTGTAACCTACTTCCTTTGTTTTCGGATTGCATTTCCTTATGGTTCTTCCAATGAATCTCAGTCTGGCATCTGCTTTACCGACGATCAGCTTTATATGATCATTCCATTTTAGATCAATCCTAATGCGTACTCCCAGATAATTTATGGAATTAACTGCTTCCAGTTGCTGACCTGCTATATTGTAGGTAAATGATAAAGGATCTTTCTTTCTATGTATTCACAGCCCATTGCACATGTCTACATTGAGATTCAATTCCCATTCCCTGGACCATGCGTCAATTCGCTGCAGATCCTCCTGCATTTCAGTACAATTTTCCATTGTTACAACCTCTCGATATACCACAGCATCATCTGCAAAAAGCCTCCACAAGGTCATTTATGTATATTGTGAATAGCAACGGTCCTACGACACTCCCCTGTGGTACACCTCAAATCACTCTTACTTCGGAATACTTCTCTCCATTGAGAATGACTTGGTGCTTTCTGTTATCTAGGAACTCTTGAATCCAATCACACAATTGTTCGTCGTACATCCCACATTCATTTTTGGGGTTATTTCACGCTGTGTTGCTTGTCTGTTAGCACTGACAACTCTACACAAACGCGGCTGCTCTCGGTCGTTAAGTGAAGGCTACTGGCCACTACGTTGTCGGTGGCGAAAGATAATGCCTGCAATCCGGTATTCATGGAATTCTCTTGAGACTGTGGATCTCGGAATACTGAATTCAATAACGGTTTCGGAAATGGAACGACCCAAGCGTCTAGCTCCAACTACCGTTCCGTGTTCAGAGACTGTTAATACCCGTTGTGCGGCCGTAATCAAGGCGGAAACTTTTTCACTTGAATCGCCTGAGTGCAAATGACAGCTCCGCGAATGCACTGTGCTTTTATAACTTGTGCACGCGTTCAAAAATGTTCAGATGTGTGTGAAATCTTATGGGACTTAACTGCTAAGGTCATCAGTCCCTAAGCTTACACACTACTTAACCTAAATCAGGGGTCTCCAAACTACGGCCCGCGGGCCGAAACCGGCCGGAGAGGGCCGGCAAACCGGCCCGCGTTAGCTGGCCGGACATCCCCGGTATCCGGCCCGCCAGATATTTGAGGTGGCACTTATATTGGCAACAACTGAGTTTCGAGGCCTATCGCGACCAATACACCGCGACATTGTCGGAGCTCTATCTTTACAAAGCGGAAGATCATGGTTAAACGTGTGGCTATCCACAATAAACAGACAGCCCATTCTCAGTGCGATAGTGAAAAAAAAACAGATAACAGATAACATACTAGTTTGGCGAAAACATTTTAAGTAAAAAAATTCTTTGTATTTTATTCTACTCACGAGTCTGGTGCAATGGACGCCACTTCGGCGACTAGCCTTAGTAATCAATCATTATGGAAGATGCTTCTAAAGCGAGGCCTCACTTTCTTTTGATTACGTTGTGAAATACATACAGAGTGTGCAGTGACACTTTTTTGTCGGTGAAGCTCGACAGAATAAAATACGCCAGAATTTCGGTCAGGTATGTCCACCAATCAAAATTATGTAATTAAATAAAAATCGTAGTTCATTTCAGAGCTAGCTGTTCCCACAACCTTAGATTTTTGCCATTTCATCTTTTCTTTAGCCTTACATTACGGTGATCATGGAGTGCTCGTGTGCTTTAATCCCACTAGGTAGATCTTGGCCCTTATGACTTCGTGGAAGAGTCAATATGGCCCGGAGACTAATACGTTTGGAGACCCCTGACCTAAATTATCCTAAGGACAAACACACACACACACACACACACACACACCCATGCCCAAGGGAGGACTCGAACCTGCGCCGGGACCAGCCGCATAGTCCAGAACTGCAGCGCCGGAGACCGCTCGGCCAATCCCGTCACTACCGCCATATGCAAATGAGCGTATCGCTGTCCCGGACCTTTTGTCACGTCGCAGGGCGCGGGGTGCGATGTGGGGGCGGCTGTGCACCTCTCCCCGCCCACGCCTCAGGTCCTCAGCACTGCCTTCCACTGTGCGTTGCGCCCTCAGACGGTGTCGGCGTGCAGTCGACAGCAGACGGTGCGGCAGGGAGCAGGGCCGCTTCCGCCTGCAGCGTCCCCACACTTCCGTTTTTTCAGAGTCGGGGTGACGCTATCAGCGGGCTATTTGGGTGCCGTGACCTAACTAACGCCGCGCCATCTCCTGGGAGCGGCCCGCTGTCTCGTCCAAACAGCAGGCCTGCCGTGTTTACCAGCGCAGCTCTACCGCAGGCTCCAGACGACGTCACCGAGGACGGAGCCGCAGTGCTTGAGAGACTGATCCGAGTCCCGGGGTCGGCGTCCAGTCCGACGTTCTGCAAGCGAATGCTACACTACTGGCCATTACAGTTGCTAACCACGAAGATGATGTGCTACAGACGCGAAATTTAACCGACAGGAAGAAGATGCTGTGATATGCAAATGAATAGCTTTCCAGAGCATTCACACATGATTGTCGCCGGTGGCGACACCTACAACGTGCTGACATGAGGAAAGTTTCCAACCGATTTCTCATACACAAACAGCAGTTGACCGGCGTTGCCTGGTCAAACGTGATGCCTAGTGTAAGAAGGAGAAACGCGTATCATCACGTTCCCCACTTTGATAAAGATCGGATTGTAGCCTATCGCGATTGCGGTTTATCGTATCGCGCCATGACTGTTAGCAGAATATGGAATCGGTGGATTCAGGGACGTAATACGGAACGCCGTGCTGGATGCCAACGGCCTCGTATCACTAGCAGTCGAGATGACAGGCATCTTATCCTCATGGCTGTAACGGATCGTGCACATGGGGACGTTTGCAAGACAACAACCATCTGCACGAACAGTTCGACGACGTCTGCTGCAGCATGGACTAGCACCTCGGAGACAGTGGCTGCGGTTACCCTTGACGCTGCATCACAGACAGGAGCGCCTGCGATGGTGTACTCAACGACGAACCTGGGTGCACGAATGGCAAAACGTCATTTTTTCGGATGAATTCAGGTTCTGTTTACAGCATCATGGTGATCGTATCCGTGTTTGGCGACATCGCGGGGAACGCACATTGGAAGCGTTTAATCGTCATCGCCGTACTGGCGTATCACCCGGCGTGATGGTATGGGGAGCAATTGGTTACACGTCTCGCTCACCTCTTGTTCGCACTGACGGCACTTTGAACAGTGCACGTTACATTTCATTCGATCCCTGCGAAACCCTACATTTCAGCGGAATAATGTACGACCGCGTGTTGCAGGTCCTGAACGGGCCGTTCTAGATACAGAAAATGTTTTACTGCTGCCCTGGCCAGCACATTCTCCAGATATCTCACCAACTTAAAACATCTAGTCAATGGTGGCCGAGCAACTGGCTCGTCACAATGCGCCAGTCACTACTCTTGATGAACTGTGGTATCGTGTTGAAGCTGCATGGGCAGGTAGCTGTACCTGTACACGCCGTCCAAGCTCTGTTTGAGTACATGCGCAGGCGTATCAAGGCCGTTGTTACGGTTGTTCTGGGTACTGATTTCTCAAGATCTATGCACCCAGATTGGGTGAAAATGTAATCACATGTCAGCTTTAGTGTAATATATTTGTACAATGAATAACCGTTTATTATCTGCATTTCTTCTCCGTGTAGCAATTTTAATGGCCAGAAGTGTAGGATGGTTCCTTTGACTGTAAATGAAACCCAGGAAAACCTGCAAAATATCGGCGTTGGTGAAGGGATCACCCGTTGACCAGGGACAAAAGAATTGCAACCGAGGTCGCTGACAGATTTCCGTGCGGTAGCCCTCGAGTCTCGGGTAATGCGGTTTAAATCCTGTTGGTGGATTAAATTTTGACTGCGGTATTTGGCCAGCGAGTTGAGGTGGTGGCGGTAAGTTCATGTCCGTCAGTCTTTGTGATAATGTTATACATTAAATTATGAACCTCCGCACAGTGTGTCAAGAAGTGAGAGCACGGCGACACCGCTGGTGATCCGTCCTCCGGTTGGGGACGTTATGGTGCTTTTCGAGAGGCTCTCCCAACACCTGCTTTCACCCTCTCCCTACCCTTCCCTTGGCCCGCCCGGTTGGCCGTGCGGTGTAACGCGCGGCTTTCCGGGCGGGAAGGAGCGCCTGGTCCCCGGCACGAGTCCACCCGGCGGATTTGTGTCGAGGTCCGGTGAACCGGCCAGTCTGTGGATGGTTTTTAGGCAGTTTTCCATCTGCCTCGGCGAATGCGGGATGGTTCCTCTTATTCCGCCTCAGTTACACCACGTCGGCGATTGCTGCGCAAACAAGTTCTCCACCTAAGCGTACACCACCATTGCTCTACCACGCAAACATAGGGGTTACGCTAGCCTGGTGTGAGAGGGTCCACCGGGGGGCCGAACCGCTCAATAACGCTGGCTTCGGTGTAGGACGGCGAAGGAGTGAAGTGGACTGCGGTAGTCGTCGTGGGGTTGCGGACGACTGCGGCTGCGTCGGCGACGGAGCCTCTCCGTCGTTTCTAGGTCCCCGGTAAACATGCATACAATACAATTCCCTTTCATTCATCCATAATAACAAAAACCCAATACCACACTGTACACACTTCCATTGCTCTCATCTAAAAATGGTTCAAATGGCTCTCAGCACTATGGGACTTGACGTCTGAGGTCATCAGTCCCCTAGAACTTAGAACTACTTAAACCTAACTAACCTAAGGACATCACACACATTCATGCCCGAGGCAGGATTCGAACCTGCGACCGTAGCGTTCGCGCGGCTCCAGACTGTAGGGCCTAGAACCGCTCGGCCACTCCGGCCGGCGTTTGTTTTTGTATTTGTGGAGTGTAGATGAGAGAGATACGATCACCATGATGCTGTAAACAGAACCTGAATTCATCCGAAAAAATGACGTTTTGCCATTCGTGCACCCAGGTTCGTCGTTGAGTACACCATCGCAGGCGCTCCTGTCTGTGATGTAGCGTCAAGGGTAACCGCAGCCACGGTCTCCGAGGTGCTAGTCCATGCTGCAGCAGACGTCGTCGAAATGTTCGTGCAGATGGTTGTTGTCTTGCAAACGTCCCCATGTGCACGATCCGTTACAGCCATGAGGATAAGATGCCTGTCATCTCGACTGCTAGTGATACGATACGCACATGGATGTGTGTGATGTCCTTAGGTTAGTTACGTTTAAATAGTTCTAAGTTCTAGGGGACTGATGACCTCAGAAGTTAAGTCCCATAGTGCTCAGAGCCATTGGAACCATTGGAACAAAAACAAACGGACAAACACCGTCCGAACAGGCTTTTAAGGCCCAACGGTACCGACCGACCGCCGTGTCATCCTCACCGTTAGGCGTCAGCGGATGTCTACAGCGTGTTACAAAAAGGTACGGCCAAACTTTCAGCAAACATTCCCCACACACAAAGAAAGAAAATATATTATGTGGACATGTGTCCAGAAACGCTTACTTTCCATGTTAGCTCATTTTATTACTTCTCCTCAAATCACATTAATGATGGAATGGAAACACACAGCAACAGAACGTACCAGCGTGACTTCACTTTGTTACAGGAAATGTTCAAAATGTCCTCCGTTAGCGAGGATACATGCATCCACAATCTCTCGCATGGAATCCCTGATGCGCTGATGCATCCCTGGAGAATGGCGTATTGTATCACAACCGTCCATAATACGAGCACAAAGAGTCTCTAGATTTGGTACCGGGGTTGCGTAGACAAGAGCTTCCAAATGCCCCCATAAATGAAAGTCAAGAGGGTTGAGGTCAGGAGAGCGTGGAGGTCACGGAATTGGTCCGCCTCTACCAATCCAGCGGTCACCGAATCTGTTGTTGAGAAGCGTACGAACACTTCGACTGAAATGTGCAGGAGCTCCATCTTGCATGAACCACATGTTGTGTCGTACTTGTAAAGGCACATGTTCTAGCAGCACAGGTAGTGTATCCCGTATGAAATCATGATAACGTGCTCCATTGAGCGTAGGTGGTAGAACATGGGCACAATCAAGACATCACCAACGATGCCTGCCGAAACTTTCACAGAAAATCTGTGTTGATGACGTGATTGCACAATTGCGTCCGGATTCGCGTCAGCCCACACATGTTGATTGTGAAAATATACAATTTCATCACATTGGAATGACGAAACTAAAATGAGCTCTGACATGGAAATTAATCGTTTCCGGTCAAATGTCCACATAACATCCTTTCTTTATTTGTGTGTGTGGAACGTTTGCTGGAAGTTTGGCCGTACCTTTTTGTAACACCCTGTATACGCAGGGGCACGTGGTCAGCACACTGGTCCCCTGAGCGTTGTCAGTTTTGGTGACAGGTGTCGCTCAGTCGAGTGGCAACACAAGGGCTGAATGCACTCGGGAGACCCGGACGGTAACCCACCCAGGCACTAACCAAGCCCGACAGCGCTTAACTTCGGTGATCTGGCGGGAACCGGTGTTACGACTGCGGCAAGGCCGTTGCCGCTCCACAAACACACCTCCAGCCGAACTCTTACATAAAGGATGTGGTCAAAATAATATGAACTCCTGGCGTATACACAGTATCTATCCTGGTTAGGTTGGAGTCTGTATCATCCCGACGTGCACAGTGATAGTTCAGTTGAGACAATGGAGAAAAGAACAGCAGTCAATTGCGAAAACCGTCGTTTTATTACAGCACATCTGGGCTTCAACCATTACATAGCCTCCTTCACTGCATGTAAGAACAGGTGACGTTAGTCCAGAATGTCACGTGATAAACAATATTGGGTGGTGTAGTGCGCACATGAGTCTAATACGAACTGCAATTCTACGCCCTATTCTCAATACAGGGGTATTCAAAAAAAGAAGGAACAGCTTTCAAACCTTGTTGCTTCCAAACTGGGACGTCGAGTCGGGAGAGTAGGAGCAGAAGATGGTCTTCATCGCCGGGGGCCTCCCACGTCTCCAGAGCTCACTTTTATCTGTGAGGTTACGCAAAATCCCGCGTTCTTATCCCCACTATGGCTGACGCTCTTCAAAGCCTGCGACATCGCATTATTGAAGCTGTGAATTCGGTAACGAGAGATCAGCTGCTTCGTGTTTGGCAAGCAATGAGCCACCTTTTTAATATTTGCCGTGATGCTGACGTTGAATGCATTGAAATTTGAACTTTTTCCAGGAACGCTGGAATTGTGTTACTATCTTTCGTAGTTTGGAAGCAATAAATGTTTGAAATGTGTTCCTTCTTTATGAATAGTCCTGTGTTTATTTATTAACAAGCAATCGGGGAACAATTGACTTTCATAACAGATGCACTTCTTCGCCGAATAAATTCGTGGAGTGCCTCAATAGCTTGCAGCGGAATATTCTAACATTCTTGTACCAAAACCCGCCAATTGCTTCAAGTATGTTGGAGCTCGGAATCTGCTCCTCGCTGTCTGTCCTAAGACTCCCCATACCGATTCAATGATGTTGAGATCTGGAGAGTGTACTGTCCAGGGAAGATATTAAATGATATTCTGATTTACAGAATAAATATCCGCTTCAATTCCCAGCAATTTTCTTAATTTATTCAACGACCGGTCGCGA
Source organism: Schistocerca gregaria (assembly GCF_023897955.1). Taxonomy (NCBI): domain Eukaryota; kingdom Metazoa; phylum Arthropoda; class Insecta; order Orthoptera; family Acrididae; genus Schistocerca; species Schistocerca gregaria. The sequence continues at coordinate 211,444,741 of NC_064929.1, forward strand.
AGTTTAAAGCTTCATCTTCAGGCGCCATCAAGCATGGGGCATGAAGATGAAACTTTTAAGGTTCGAAACCAGTCGTGGAAGAAAATTAGTGGCAACAGAAGTGAATTTTTATTTTACAAATATGTTTCAATGCGAAAGGTCACCAGATCAGATATTCTGATGCTCCACTAACCACGCGTGAACCTTCTTAGCCGTCGGCACGGGCGCATTATCATCTTGGAATATGCTAGTCATAGAAAGCACTTCAGTGTCGGGGATTTCGAGATATTCATTCGTTGTAATCCGGCCAGTGAGGCTAACGATAGGCCCATCCGAATACCACGATATAGCGGCGCATATCATAATGGAAACACTCCACATTCTTCCAGTCACCAGATGTCCAGGTTTTATGATTGCGGCACTACTTCTGTCGCAGCTTTGCACAAACAAGGCCTGGGGGATGTTTCCAGAATGAGATTTTCACTCTGCAGCTGAGTGTGCGCACACTCCGCTGAAGAGTGAAAAGCTCATTCTGGAAACATCCCCCAGGCTGTGGCTAAGCCATGTCTCCGCTATATCCTTTCTTTCAGGAGTGCTAGTTCTGCAAGTTTCGCAGGAGAGCTTCTGTAAAGTTTGGAACGGAGGAGACGACGTACTGGCAGAAGTAAAGCTGTGAGGACGGGGCGTGAGTCGTGCTTGGGTACCTCAGACGGTAGAGCACTTGCCCGCGAAAGGCAAAGGTCCCGAGTTCGAGTCTCGGTCCGGCACACAGTTTTAATCTGCCAGGAAGTTTCATGTTGTACCATGTTTTGTGTATGCTGACATTACCGTGAGCACTGCCGCTGGTGACACGTTAAACAGTCCAACTGTTTTCGTCATGGATCCTCCCGCCTACCGCGCACTAACGAGTTGTCTGTGAGATCACATACTTCACCGATAGCTGGTGTTAACCGTCGCATTACACTGAAAGATAACCTCAAAAACGTGGCACGTGATCTGTGCAGTCCTGCCTGCTTGCAAAGGTTGGATTAGGGAATGATGGTTAAGCAAGGCGTCTGTGCCCTTTCAAAGGAACCATCCCGACATTTGCCTTGCGCGGTTCAGGGAAAATGGCGGAAAACCTAAATCCGGATGGTCGGACGCGGGTTTGAGCCGTCGTCCTCTCGAATGCGAGGTTAGCGTGCTAACCGATGCGACCCCTCGCTCGGTGCCAACTTCTACATCTACATCTACATCTACATGACTACTCTGCATTTCACATTTTAGTGCTTGGCAGAGGGTTCATCGAACCACAATCATACTATCTCTCTACTATTCCACTCCCGAACAGCGAGCGGGAATAACGAACACCTAAACCTTTCTGTTCGAGCTCTGATTTCTCTTATTTTATTTTGATGATCATTCCTACCTATGTAGGTTGGGCTCAACAAAATATTTTCGCATTCGGAAGAGAAAGTTGGTCACTGAAATTTCGTAAAAAGGTCTCGCCGCGACGAAAAACGTCTATGCTGTAATGACTTCCATCCCAACTCGTGTATCATATCTGCCACACTCTCTCCCCTATAACGCGATAACACAAAACGAGCTGCCCTTTTTTGCACCCTTTCGATGTTCTCCGTCAATCCCACCTGGTAAGGATCCCACACCGCGCAGCAATATTCTAACAGAGGACGAACGAGTGTAGTGTAAGCTGTCTCTTTAGTGGACTTGTTGCATCTGCTAAGTGTCCTGCCAATGAAACGCAACCTTTGGCTCGCCTTCCCGACAATATTATCTATGTGGTCCTTCCAACTGAAGTTGTTCGTAATTTTAACACCCAGGTACTTAGTTGAATTGACAGCCTTGCTGCAAGTTGTATTATAATACATGGTGTTCATATTATTACCGTTTTGCCCACACACTGTGTCTACAAGAAAGGCACCAATGTGTGCCGTGGAAAAAATGCTTTTCCTCCTAAGCGACTGAGACTACCTCTCGGGGTCTCAGAGCATAGAGTTCTACATTTTTAATGTAGCGTCTTGCCCACTAATGGACGGAACAATCTTCACTACTGAGATCGAAGTACAGTTCTCTGTAGCGTTTTAAAAGTGGGTCTTCATCAGCAGATTCTCGTGTCCGCAGCTCCTGTGCATGAACTGACCTAGTGATCGTTCGTCGAAAGCGGAGATTTGCGGTCACCTCGTGTGCCAGGGAATTTTTTATGTATTTATTTATTTTTCATAATTGCAGCCTGTTATCTGAAAAACTAACGTAGGCCATGCAAATCATATTCTCTTGGACAGTTATAAGTTCTGTATCAATTATTTATTTCATTTACTTCGTTTTTCTTAAAAAATAAATAAAAAACAACTACTTTTACTACTAGAAAACTACATTGAAACCCTTACCCAATTACCCAGCTACTAATCTACTACAAACACGAAAGAATTTCTTCTCTCTTTGTTCATTTAGTTTAGGTCATTTAACTTCTAGATGGTTGTCTCCGTTAATAGATTCGTCCTCATACTACCACGGTCAACAACCTTAGTGTCCTGGATTCCTTGTCTACATCTACATCTACATGGATACTCTGCAAATCATATTTAAGTGCAACGCAGAGGGTTCATCGAACCACCTTCACCATTCTCTATTATTCCAATCTCGTATAGAGCGTGGAAAGAATGAACACCTATATCTTTCCGTACGATCTCTGATTTCCCTTATTTTATCGTGGTGATCGTTCCGCCCTAGTGGGTCGGTGTCAATAAAATATTTTCGCATTCGGAGGACAAAGTTGGTGATTGAAATTTTGTGAGAAGATTCCGTCGCAACGAAAAACGCCTTTGATTTTATGATGTCCACCTCAAATCCGGTATCACTTCAGTGACACTCTCTCCCATATTTCGCGATAATGCAAAACGTGCTTCCCTGGTTCGAACTTTTCCGATGTACTCCGTCAATCCTGTCTGGTAAGGATCTCACACCGCGCAGCAGTATTCTAAAAAAGAACGGATAAGCGTAGTGTAGTCAGTCTCCTTAGTAGATCTGTCACATTTCCTAAGTGTTTTGCCAATAAAACGCAATCTTTGGTCAGCCTTCCCCCACAACATTTTCTGTGTGTTCCTTCCAATCTAAATTCCTCGTAATTATAATTCCTAGGCATTTAGTTGAATTTAGGGCCTTTACACTTCACTGATTTATCATGTAACCGAAGTTTAACGCGTTCCTTTTAGCGCTCACGTGGATGACCTCACACTTTCGTTATTTACGGTCTACTGCCAATTTTCGCACCATTCAGATATCTTTGCAATTTGTATTGATCTTCTGATGACTTTATTACTCGATAAACGACAGCGTCATCTGCAAACAACCTAAGACGGCTGCTCAGACTGTCTCCTAAATCGTTTATAAAGATAAGGAACAGCAAAGTGCCTATAATAGTACCTTGGGGAAGGCCAGAAATTACTTCTGTTTTTCTCGATGACCTTCCGTTAATTACTACGAACTGTGACCTCTCTGACAGGAAATCACAAATCCAGTCAGAGACGATATTCCATAAGCACGCAATTTCACTACAAGCTGCTTGTGTGGTACAGTGTCAAAAGCCTTCCGGAAATCCAGAAACATGGAATCAGTCTGAAATGCCTTCTCTATAGCACTCAGCACTGCATGCGAATAAAGAGCTAGTCGTGATTCACAAGAACGATGTTTTCTGAATCTATGTTGACTGTGTGTCAATAGACCGTTTTCTTCGAAGTAATTCATAATATTCGATCACAATGTATGTTCCAAAATCCTGTTGCATATCGACGTGAATGGTATGGGCTTGTAATTTAATGCATTACTCCTACTACCTTTCTTGAACATTGGTGTGACCTATGCAACTTGGGTACGGATCTGGCGTAGAGTGAACGGTTGTATATGATTTTTAAGTATGGAGCTAATGCATCAGCATGTTCTGAAAGGAACCTAGCTGGTATACAGTCCGGACCAAAAAACTTGCTTTTATTCAGTGATTTAAGTTGCTTCACTACTCCTAGGACATTTGCTTCTACGTCACTCATGTTGGCAGCTGTTCTTGGTTCGAATTCTGGAATATTTACTTCGTCTTCTTTTTTTGAAGGCATTTCGGAACGCTGTGTTTAGTAACTCTGTTTTGGCAGCACTGTCTTCGATAGTATCTCCATTGACATCGCGCAGAGAAGGTACTGATTGTTTATTTCCGCTAACTTACTTCACACACGACCAGAATCTCTTTGGATTTTCTGCCAGGTTTCGAGACAAAGGTTCGTTGTGGAAACTATTACAAGCATCTCGCAATTAAATCCGCGTTAAATTTCGAGCTTCTGTAAAAGATCGCCAATCTTGGGGATTTTGCGTCTGTTTAAATTTGGCATGTTTATTTCGTTGTTTCTGCAACGGCGCTCTGATCCGTTTTGTGTACCAAGGAGAATCAGCTCCGTGGTTTGTTAATCTATTTGGTATAAATCTCTCAATTGCTGCCGATACTATATTTTTTAATTCAAGCCACATCTGGTCTACACGTATATTATTAATATGTAAGGACTGGAGATTGTTTCTCAGGAAGGCGTCAAGTGAATTTTAATCTGCTTTTCTTGAATAGCTATATTTTTCGTTTATTTTTGGAGGACCTGGGGGTTACAATACTCAGTCTCAATACGACAACCCTGTGTTCACTAATATATGTATCTGTTTTGATGCTCGTTATTAACTCAGGATTATTTGTTGCTAAGAAAAGTGTGTTTTCACAACCGTTTACTATTCGCGTGGAATCATGAACTAAATGGTCAAACCAATTTTCAGAGAATGCGTTTAGCACAAATTCTGACGATGTTTTATGCGTACCTCCGGAATTAAACAAATATTTTCGCCAACATATCAAGAGTAAATTAAAGTCACCACCAACTATAATCGTATGAGCAGGATACGTGTTTGAAAACAAACTCAAGTTTTCTTTGAAATTTTTTAGCAGCTGTATCATCGGAATTGGGAGGTCGGTAAAAGGATCAAATTATTATTTTATTCCGGTTGCCAAGAATGACCTCTGCCCACACTGACTCTCAGGAAACATCTACTTCAATTTCGCGACGAGATAAACTACTTCTAACAGCAACAAACACACCAACGCCAACCGTGTTTAGCCTATCCTTTCGGAACACCTTGGGGTTCTTCGCAAACATTTCGGCTGAGCCTATCTCCGGCTTTAGGCAGATTTCAGTGCCTATAACGATTTGAGCATCAGTGCTTTCTATTACGGCTTGGAGCTGTGGTACTTTCCCAACACAGCTATGGCAATTTATAACTGTTATCCCGATGGTTCCTGTATCTACGTTATTCCTGCGTTCGGCCTGCAAGCTTTGTGACTGAAGTCCTTCTTATGTTTTCCCGAGACCCTCTAACCTAAAAAACCGCCCAGTCCACGCCACACAGCCTCTGCTACCCGTGTCGCCGCGTCCTCCGTATAGTGAACTCTTGACCTATTCAGCTGAACCCGGAACCCAGCCACCCTTTGGCGCTGCCCAGTCTGCTGGATTCCTTGTGTGTCGGGCAGCACGCCAGCAGCGTTTCCACTGTAGCAAGTAAATCCACCAACCACTGTTCCATCTTAAAGTCCACACTTCCATGATCACTTGCACCAACGCAATGTAGATTCTTAAGACAGTATTCCATTCGGTAGCTGCTGACCCCAGTCATTTTCTCTCCCCTGGTCCCTTAGGACTTCTCACACATTTGAAAGCATTTGTCTGGCCTGGATCCCAGAACAATGAGTTACGGTTGAATGCCTCGTGAAGTCTTCCGGTTGCTCATAAGCCACACATCATGCCGGTAAATGCCAAAAGACGCCTCGCTTGGTTTAAGGAGCGTAAACATTGCACGACTGAACAGTGGAAAAACGTTGCATGGAGTGACGAATCATGGTACACATTGTGGCGATCCGGTGGCAGGGTGCAGGTATGCGAATGCCCGGTGAACGTCATCTGCAAGCGTGTGTAGTGCCAACAGTAAAATTCGGAGGCGGTGGTGTTATAGTGTGGCCGTGTTTTTCATGGAGGGGGCTTGCAACTCTTGTTGGTTTGAGCGGCACTATCACAGCACAGACCTACATTGATGTTTTAAGCACCTTCTTGCTTCCTACTGTTGAAGAACAATTCGGGGATGGCGATTGCATCTTTCAACAAGATCGAGCATGGCGTGTAGCGTATTCGTTGCGCCTGCACAGAGTCCTGACCTGAATCTTATGGAACACCTTTGGGAAGTTTTGGAACGCTGACTTCGTGCAAGGCCTCGCCGACCCACATCGATAACTCTCCTTAGTACAGCACTCCATGAAGAATGGGCTGCCATTCCTCAAGAAACATTCCAGTACCCGGTTGAAAGTATGCCTGCGAGAGAGGAGAGGAAGCTGTCATTAAGGCTGAAGGTGGGCCAACACCATACTGAATTTCAGCATTGTCGATGGAGGGCGCCACGAACTTGTAAGTCATTTTTAGCCAAGTGTCCGGATACTTTTGATCGCGTAGTCTACCTGGGTGCCTATATCTACTACAGCTTTCTGGCAAGGGAAACTCCCTATGGCAAACCCATCAGATTTAGTGGTAAGGTGGCCCATTGGATAATCCGTCAAAAGCTAAACGCAGATCAAGCACGAAAACACAAAGAAGGTGTACTGAATTGTGGAAAAAGAAAGAAGCGAAAAAGAAACAGTGACACGTCCAAGATCAACGTATGCAACATCGAGCTATTTTGGACGACCGTGGCATCGTGGTTATGTGGTTATGGTGTTGGATTGCGTATGGCGACATCCAGTTTCAAATATCCCTCGTGCCCGATAATTCCTTTTCACAAAATTATGAACTGTCTGTAAGGTCATTGACGTGTTTGTTCGCGGTATTCAAATTTGTTTCTTTATCGTGGTGTAACGTCCGTTTGCAACAGTGAGATGTAAGGAACGGACCTCCAGATGTACATACCTACTATATATTCTACGCAAGTACCACTTTTTATGACTCTTGTGTTCCCTTTTGGAAGTTTGAACTGTCAAAGTTCTCCGTTATAACAGAACAGAGTTCACAACCGTTTATTTGTTTCCAGAACGAAATTTTCACTCTGCAGCGGAGTGCGCGCTTATATGAAGCTTCCTGGCAGATTAAAACTGTGCGCCGGACCGAGACTCGAACTCGGGACCTTTGCCTTTCGTGGGCAAGTGCTCTGCCTACTGAGTTACCCAAGCGCGTAAGCAGTGAGGTAGGAAGGTAGGAGGCGACGTGCTGCAGAAAGTAAAGCTGTGTTTGGGTAGCTCAGTTGGTAGAGCGCTTGCCGGCGAATGGCCCAAGTCCCGAGTTCGAAACTCGGTACGGCACACAGTTTTAATCTGCAAGGAAGTTTCGTTTATCTGTTGTTTTCATTTCTGCGAGAGGTCTATGAGGCATCTTGCCTACTCTCACTTCTCGTCTCAAGAGCGAAGGCAATAAAGCCCCTCCACATGACTCATATTGTATAACCAGTGTGTAGTATGACAATTGCCAAGACTACAGAAGGAGAACAGATACGTCACTGACCGGACGGACAGTTACTAAATTTGTGAAAAAATAAATAAAAAGAATGGGCGGGAGGGAGTTTGGGACACGGATCTCCTCCTTTGTTGTCCAACACCGTGACCACACAACGACGACGCCGTCGTTTTTATAAGTCGCTCGATGCTGCGTATCTTGAGATTGTACCGTTCACTATTTCTGTTTTTTGCTTCTCTTTTCACAGTTCGATACACCTTCTTCTTGTTTCCACGTTTGATCTGCGTCCAGTTTTCGACGGGCTATTCACTGCGCCTGTTTACCGCTAAACCTGGCGCGAGGGGGGGGGGGGGGGGGGGGGCTGCGATGGATGGGGAGTCTCGTGGACAAACAGGTAGAGCTGGTTGGGCAAGATCGTTGCTTTGGGAAGCCGTGTTGATCACCACAGAAGAGATTCTCAGTCTCCAGGTATTTCGTTACACGCAAGCATAAATCATATTCCAAAATTCTATAACAGACTAACATCATAGATGTACGGCGGCTATAGTTTTCTGCTAGAGTTTGACGAACCTTCTTGAAAACGGGAGTAACTTTGTGCGTTCTTCCAATCACCTGGAACCATGTGCTCCTGCAGCAACATACGGTACACAGATGCTAAAAGAGGAGGAATTTCTTCCAGTAGTGCTCCGTCCCTAATGACTGAGGTGTAGCGAGGTGCGACATTGTCGCGAATAAAACACTGACCCGTATATACGAGGGTCGGTCAAAAAGTAATGCCTCCCATTTTTTTTTCTACTTAAAAAAATTAAGTTAAGTGAAAAATTTGAATTTGGCGCCATTCCTCAAACCTTCTTCTGCAATCCACTGCAGTAGTAACTTTCTGTGTCAACAGGTGGCAGCACAGCAGAAGTTTGTAAGATGGCCGACATCGATGTTCGTTTGAGACAGCGTTGTGTGATTGAGTTCTTGAATGCAGAAGGTGAAACGCCCATACGCATTCATGAAAGACTGAAGAAGGTGTATGGTGTTGTGACAGTGGATGTCAGCACTGTTAGACGATGGGTTCGTCGTTGTAAGGAAGCTGAAGGGCAAACACCGTTGACTGACGAAAAGCGGAGCGGCAGGCCGGTGAGTGCAGTGACTCCACACAACATTCAGCAAGTTGATGACATCATTCGTGGTGACCGTCGGGTGACTGCAGATGAAGTGTGTCGCATTATTTCTCTTAGTAAAGGCAGTGTGATCACGATTATTAAACAATTGGGGTACTCAAAAGTTTGTGCACGGTGGGTTCCAAGAATGTTAACCGATCAGAATAAAGAGGCAAGGAAAACAATAGCCTCCCAACACTTGCAGCGCTTCCGTTTGGAGGGAGATGAGTTTCTGAAAAAAATTGTGACCGGGAACGAAACATGGGTGCATTTTTTTGAACCCGAATCAAAGAGGCAGTCAATGGAGTGGCGTCACACAAGCTCGCCGAGGAAGAAAAAATTCAAAACTGTGCGATCGGCAGGGAAAGTTATGGCAACAGTTTTCTGGGATACAGAGGGTGTGATTCTGGTTGATTTTTTGGACCAGGGATGCACAATAAATTCTGTTCAATACGTCACAACCCTCAAAAAACTTAAAGCACGTCTTCAGCGAGTTCGCCCAACAAAATCAATGGCAGATGTTCTTCTTTTGCATGACAATGCAAGACCACACACCAGTCGTCACACCTCTAACGAGATTGTCAAAATTGGATGGGAAGTTTTGCCTCATCCCCCATACAGCCCTGACCTGGCACCATCAGACTTCCATCTGTTCGGGCCACTAAAAGAAGCTCATCGTGGGATTCATTTTGAAGATGAGGAGGCCGTCAAAACATCCGTGCGTCAATGGCTTAGGAAGCAGAGCTGTGATTTTTACCGTGCTGGGATACATGCCCTTGTTCAAAGATGGACCAAAACTGTAGAGATGGGCGGAGATTACATTGAAAAATGACAAAATGATCCTCAATGTTGTGGTTTTCAACCTATGTAATTGCATTTAAATTTCCTGACAATTAAACGTAGAAAAAAAAATAGGAGGCATTACCTTTAATTTACGTCTATGGTCACAAAATTTTTGTTAACTGATTACCGATTTCGGTCTATAATGACCATCATCAGATCTGCAGCAAAAATGGGAAAGAAACGTAAGTACACTCGCATATAGTCTACAGCTTAAAGACAATAAATAGGCCATAATGAAAAGTAATACTGACGTATATATGCGTTTGTGTGCATACCTGTTTTATAAAAACAAAGTCCTAATGTACTGCAGCCATAGTGGCATCGTCAAATGTTAAATGCAAAATCAGCACCAGCATCGTCAAATATATATAAATAACATCACATGCACGAGTCATGTTGTCAGCAGCACTACTGTTCAAAACAAGCTGCCGTAGAGTAGCCACCAGATGTCGCTGATGTCGGCATACACTAGTTTTCAATTATTAAATGAACCAGCGTAAAATAAAGGGGGATACCACAGTGGAAGTCTGTAATGAGCTTATAACGTATAAAAGGCAACACAGTAATAAAAAGCGGTGAAATAGAACACGACAAAAGTCAGACTGTTAAAAAGAGGAAGAGCAATAGTTGGCATATGCTAAAGTGCCAATATTCTAGATAATGACATAAGTAATAAACACCTTTTATTGCGCACGGAATAATATTAAAAAACTGTAAAACAAATCGCTAAAGAAGCCACCATGAAAAAAAACATAGTGTTGCACATAATCAGCGCCCTCTGTTAGCGCTAACGCCATAATTACGCATAGGCGTGAAAAGGTTGGAGGAACGTGACCGGCAGAGGGGCTCCTCCTACCCTGAGGCACTTCGTTGTAAGCAAAGAATGATAAAGTTCCGTACCAGTGCGTGACCCGTATTATCTAGTTAATGCACTATATGAAACGAACAGAGAAGGAACAAGAAAATACTAGTCATGCGTAAAGCGTACAAAAAACGAAGTAAACATGTGAGGCACTCAATACTACGTGAAACTAGCAACAAACTACGTATTACAGAGACGTGTAGTGATTATAGCGAAACATTGTCAAACAAAGCTAAGTAGGCATTAGGCGCAAAGTCGCTCTTCCACTTAAGCAGTTTTGTTTCTTGTTTGCTTTACGCATTTCAAGCTCCTCTAATAAGTTAAGAGCATTGCCTTTTTCCACTCATGAAATGACCAGTAACAGACAAATGCTGTCCCAAGGGAGTTTTGTTCCGTGGCTATGAGTGAGTGTTCTTTAAACCTTAATTTAAAAGAGCAGCCTCTTTTACTGATATAATAATTGTTACAGTTATTGCAGTCAATCTGGTATACTCCAGAGCCATCAAATGTGTCATACTTCACCTTTCAGTTTGTGTTTTATTCGCAGTTTTAGGGTGTTGTTAACCTGAAAGCCACATCTGACATCAGACTTCTTAAAACATTTTTCTATTTGCAGGGACATTTTGCCGTTAAATTTCATGGGAATGGTTTTCATTCTCTCTTTACCGTTTCTGTTTTATATGAGGGTGTGTGTGTGTGCGCCTGCTGTTAGTTATACGTTTCTTTAGCCTATTGTAGGGGCGCGTGACGTCATTTACAGAAAAGCTGTTAGGTACCGCAACCTGCTATAAAATGCTGAGTTCTTTACGTATTTCTTTTTCGTCCAAAGGTAGACGAAGGAGCCGGTGAAACATGGGGGTGGACTGGATGTTGGACTGAAACTGCTCTACCCCCATGTTGTTCTGGCTAGTGACTTTGGCGGCGTTTAGAGCCAGCGACCGCCGTATCCCGGATGCGTGAGCCTAGCATATGGACGTGTGTGTGTGTGTGTGTGTGTGTGTGTGTGTGTGTGTGTAAGCAGCATGTGTTTCTCAACGTGTGCGACATGAGGCAGGGTGTGTGGGTGGGGGACTCGGCTGGGTGCCGAAGGACGGCTCCATCCGTACAGATTTTTTGTCACCCTGGCCGGCGGAGGACATGGCAAAGCATTAGTGTCTGCCTTCACCGTGCGCGGCGTTTAACTCACTGAATAAAGCAAGCTGTGCATGAAAGAAAGATAATTCGGAATGTAATGAAAAAATGAAAAGTTGCAATACCAAAGGAGGCACGGCCTGACAGGTGTGACTGCTACCGAAACTTCATTCGTACCAGGTGGTATCGTAAATCGAATTTTGCTCACAAATGGTTACGAGTACACTGAAATTGCGCAAGTCTCTCTATACGTCCATCTTTTCAGGGATGGCTGCGGGATTCGGCTGTTCGCTACAACATGTCAAATCGAACACCTTTCAGCCGTCTAGTTTCCAAACTTATATTCTTTGGCTACCAATTTCGGCGATTTCCTACGCCACCTTCAAACTCATGGCAGACGTGTAGAAAGATTTCACCTCGGTTCTGGTTTATCCAGCAGTCGGCAGTTGATGGTTGAAGTGATGGCTATAGCAAGCAGAAATCTTGATAGAGTATGTCAAGTGGCTGTAAACGCAGAGGTGTTCCTACTTATAGATCAACATAAACGGTCTCACCAATATTATCTGGGCATTTTCCGTGCTTTTACCCCTATTGTTTGATATTCTTTGTGTAATTATCACAAACATAAGTAATTGACACAAAAACTAAAAATTACCTTCTTGAATAATTAAATCAATAAATAAAAGTAACTACCTAGGTAGGTACCTAGCGAAATTACCCGTAAATTTGAATATTTGGACGAATGTGGATGATTTGGCATTCAAAAGTACCTGACTTTACAAAAAAGTCTTGACAGGAATTTATCGCTGCGAATATTTTCACGTTTTTACTTGTATCTCTGCAAAGTAGTGAGTGAGTTTTAAAATTTAGGGTGTCTTTTTACGCACAGTTTGATACTCTAAATCTTTCATAGATGACACGTTTAATTTGGAGCAACCGCTTTTGCGTTACAGACGTTGGAAGAGGAGCATAACTCACTTTTCCGCTAAGTTGGCAATAACTGCCGATTTTGACGAATGATTGCGGCTAAACGGATGAAGCGATTTTAACTTTTAAGTAGGTAATTCTAAGTGAAATTGTATGCCCTTTCCTTCTGGTGTTTTGTAAATTTTCTGTAGGCTATGTCGTTTTCGAGGTTTAAGCTAAAAACTGAAAAAAGTCTGAAAATTTCATGGTTTTTACGGCCCCCAAAAGTTTAGAACAAACCAGAAACCCTCGCAAAATCATTTAACTGTTGTTTGGGATGCCTAACTTCCATTAAAAATATTTCTAGTTTGTGCATATTTACTGGCAGGTGCTACCTGTTTTCAAGGTAATTATAATGGACTGTTAATTATACACAGATTTACATTTTGATCGGCACTTAACTAAGTATTCATACAGCTGATTTTCCAGATTCCTTAATCATTTACGATAATTTGATGACATTGAGGTGCATTTTAGAAAGTAAAGTAGCTTGGTTGGTTGGTTTTGGGAGAGAGGACCAAACAGAGGTCTCATCGGTCCCATCGAATTAGGGAAGGAAGTCTGCTGTGCCTTTTCAGAGGAACCATCCCGGCATATGTCTAAAGCGATTTAGGGAAATCACGGAAAACCTAAATCAGGATAGCCGGACGCGGGTTTTGAACCGACGTCCTCCCGAATGCGAGTAATAGCTGTTGTATAAATATGATGTACGCTTAGTATTCGAAGTGAAAAGAGTTTTTCGTGGCTCCAGTCTGCAATACTGATGAGCTTTAACTTAACACGCTAAAATTGTGTTTTAATATTAAAAGTGAAAGCAACGTTCCAGAGAATCTTTTATTAACCACATCTCGAAGTCTTAAAAATAATTATGCTACGCAAGCAATGCAATTCAAAAAAAAAAAAATTATCTCAGGAAGCAGCTTTTTGTTTTGTTTCAAATGTATAATATGAAGTCATATGGAGTACATATACTGCTATTTCAGGTATATTGTAAGGCCATACAACGCCTTGTTTAAAGACTATAAAACATGAACTACAATTTGAGCAATTTGCTCTTTTGATGTTACACACCACAACGTCATTTTTGACAGCAATTTCGTGGTGGCAATGATCCCCTCGACTTATCTAACATGGAACATAAGAGTGTAGCTTCAGAAAACAGTGCATAAATAACTGTATATTACCATATAAACAATTATTATGGGAATCGAAAACTAGGAATAATAAACCCCTTAAAAATGGTTAACGAATGGGCCACTTCGAGGATATACACTCCAGGAAATGGAAAAAAGAACACATTGACACCGGTGTGTCAGACCCACCATACTTGCTCCGGACACTGCGAGAGGGCTGTACAAGCAATGATCACACGCACGGCACAGCGGACACACCAGGAAACGCGGTGTTGGCCGTCGAATGGCGCTAGCTGCGCAGCATTTGTGCTCCGCCGCCGTCAGTGTCAGCCAGTTTGCCGTGGCATACGGAGCTCCATCGCAGTCTTTAACACTGGTAGCATGCCGCGACAGCGTGGACGTGAACCGTATGTGCAGTTGACGGACTTTGAGCGAAGGCGTATAGTGGGCATGCGGGAGGCCGGGTGGACGTACCACCGAATTGCTCAACACGTGGGGCGTGAGGTCTCCACAGTACATCGATGTTGTCGCCAGTGGTCGGCGGAAGGTGCACGTGCCCGTCGACCTGCGACCGGACCGCAGCGACGCACGGATGCACGCCAAGACCGTAGGATCCTACGCAGTGCCGTAGGGGACGCACCGCCACTTCCCAGCAAATTAGGGACACTGTTGCTCCTGGGGTATCGGCGAGGACCATTCGCAACCGTCTCCATGAAGCTGGGCTACGGTCCCGCACACCGTTAGGCCGTCTTCCGCTCACGCCCCAACATCGTGCAGCCCGCCTCCAGTGGTGTCGCGACAGGCGTGAATGGAGGGACGAATGGAGACGTGTCGTCTTCAGCGATGAGAGTCGCTTCTGCCTTGGTGCCAATGGTGGTCGTATGCGTGTTTGGCGCCGTGCAGGTGAGCGCCACAATCAGGACTGCATACGACCGAGGCACACAGGGCCAACACCAGGCATCATGGTGTGGGGAGCGATCTCCTACACTGGCCGTACACCTCTGGTGACCGTCGAGGGGACACTGAATAGTGCACGGTACATCCAAACCGTCATCGAACCCATCGTTCTACCATTCCTAGACCTGCAAGGGAACTTGCTGTTCCAACAGGACAATACACGTCCGCATGTATCCCGTGCCACCCAACGTGCTCTAGAAGGTGTAAGTGAACTACCCTGGCCAGCAAGATCTCCGGATCTGTCCCCCATTGAGCATGTTTGGGACTGGATGAATCGTCGTCTCACGCGGTCTGCACGTCCAGCACGAACGCTGGTCCAACTGAGGCGCCAGGTGGAAATGGCACGGCAAGCCGTTCCACAGGAATACATCCAGCATCTCTACGATCGTCTCCATGGGAGAATAGCAGCCTGCATTGCTGCGAAAGGTGGATATACACTGTACTAGTGCCGACATTGTGCATGCTCTGTTGCCTGTGTCTGTGTGCCTGTGGTTCTGTCAGTGTGATCATGTGATGTATCTGACCCCAGGAATGTGTCAATAAAGTTTCCCCTTCCTGGGACAATGAATTCACGGTGTTCTTATTTCAGTTTCCAGGAGTGTAGTTAAGGTAAATGGGAAACAACCAAAATTTTTGCAAAATGAATCACATTTATTTTTAGAACTCTTCAGTCGCTCTTGAAAATACCATCATCAGTGACGAAACATCCATACACGTTTTACATAGGCGTCATTATTTTTATGCTATTATTGTATTACAGTTTACTTGTTAATATAACATAAAATTAATGATGATAATGCTTTTCCAAGATGATTAATAATTTAAACCACATAAATTTGCGAGAATTCAGTGGTTTTTTCATAGCTTTTTCATATATTACTTGCGAATAGCCCATAGTCGAGTTCTTGAATGTGGACCACGGCTTGCAAGCAGTACTCAATGCCACCAGTATCTTTATAGACGTTTACAGTTGCCTTTATCGCATCATCCAGTATCAAATACTTTTTCTTTCACGCCTTCCTTTCAAGCTTCATCTTCCATGCAGTTTGTGAGCTCCAATTCCTTCTTCAAGCATTCAACAATATAGTTGATTCTAGGACGAAGGTTTTGAATAATATTATTTATTTTGTTGACCAACTCTTCAACAGCATTGGTCGTTCGGTGCCTTTTCCCGCAGCTGTTCAACACTGCGATGTAGATAATATTGTTCTGGAGCCAGGTATCCACAGAGTAGTCAAAAACTGAAAGTCTTTCATTTTCAGGAGCCTGCGCATCAATCTCAACACATCCGTCACTATAGTCAGCGGTTTTATAAATGTCAGCGCGGCTCACGTGCTGACATGAAGTCACAAAGTTTCGCTCTGATGGTTCTCGTCAGTCAGACCGACATCTTAATCTTCTCTCCATAAATTCTTCCTGATACGGACGTAAAATTCACTTATTTCTCTTGAGGGAAAACTCCACGAAGGGCAGATATCACATCTTCCTCACTCAAGAAAGACACTTTTCCTGTATACCACTGACGAACTGTTTGTTTAATCAGACGAAACAAGTGTCTTTCTTGTAATTATTGAGGGGGGGGGGCAGCAAATACAATAGGAAAAATATCTGTTTCGTCACTCCGGCCTCCTACGTCCGCCTGTATGGTGTACGAGGGATTAATGAAAAGTAATGCCTCCACCTTCGTTAATTGGGTTTGTATGGGAATATTTTAATAAATCAAACGCAGAAATAATCCTTACAATGTGATCTTTAATTACCAATATTCACTTTTCTACATAATTGCCAGCCAATTGGATACATTTCTGCCAACGATCAACAAATTTTCTGCAGCCGTCACGGAAGAAATCGACAGACTGTTTCCGCAACCACAGTCTCGCAGTTCTCTCAACGTCTTCATCAGATGCATAATGATGTCCCCGCAGATCGTCTTTCATTATCGGGAACAGATGGAAATCAGACGGTGCTAAATCTGGTCTGTATGGAGGATGCTGTGGGGTGGTGAAGTTCTGCAGCTGTGGCACACGTGGAGTGTGTGGTTTGGCATTGTTATGCTGCAGGAGAACATTTCCCATTTCCTTTTGGACCGTTGTTATCACTCGATTGTGCTTGCAGTTTCTCTCTGAGTGACACGACGATCGTCGTGAATCAATCTGCCAACATTTTGCTTGTGAAACTCGGTGGTTGCTGTCACAGGCCGTCCAGCTCTTTGTTTGTCACTCATGTGAGATGTTCCCGCCTCAACATCTTTAAACTTACTCGCCCAACGACGCACAGTACTCACATCAACGCAATCACAATAAACTGCTTTCATTCTCTGATGAATCTCCGTTTGGATGACACCTTCTGCTGTCAAGAATTCAATGACTGCACGTTGCTTAAATCGCATTGGCCGACCGTCTGGGCAGGGTTCCATACTTTACACTGTCACGACACAACCGTTTAATGCGAAGGCTTCCCGCCAACTGGAGCTGTAGAGAAGAAGCTACGGAACAAGCCAGTATCTGCCGCATATCAGTGCTGCCAACTGTTAAAGAATTGCGAAGGTGGAGGCATTACTTTACAGTCAACCCTCGTAGATTTGTGCAGACTGCTTGCTACCGCTCTGAAATGTTCCAGCTACAAAAATAGGAAGATGTTTGCAACTTTTTGTTGTTGTTGTTGTTGTTGTTGTCTTCAATCCAGAGACTGGTTTGATGCAGCTCTCCATGCTACTCTACCCTGTGCAACCTTCTTCATTTCCCAGTACCTACTGCAATCTGTTTAGTATATTCATCTCTTGGCCACCCTCTTCGTTCTGCCCACCAGTACTAAATTGTTGATGCCTTGATGCCTCAGAATACGTCCTACCAACCGATCCCTTCTTCTAGTCAAGTTGTGGCACAAATTTCTCTTCTCCCCAATTCTATTGAACACCTCCTCATTAGTTATGTGTTCTACCCATCTAATCTTCAGCATTCTTCTGTAGCACCACATTTCGAAAACTTGTATTCTCTTCTTGTCTAAACTATTTATCATCCACGTTTCACTTCCATACATGGCTACACTCCATACAAATACTTTCAGAAACGACTTCCTGACAGTTAAATCTGTACTCGACGTTAACAAATTTCTCTTCTTCAGAAACGCTTTCCTTGCCACTGCCAGTCTACATTTTATATCCTCTCTACTTCGACCATCATCAGTTATTTTGCTCCCCAAATAGCAAAACTCATTTAAGCTATTTTTAGATTTTTTAGTATTTAAGCTAATTTTTAAGCTATCTTCCAGTAAAAATCTAGAAGAGAACTACTGTCATCGGCCATTTTAAGGTATCTTCGTGAAGATAAATTTCAAAACGGTTTTTGCGCTGCCCGAGATAACGCAAGATCTTCTTCATATTTTCTGAGTGAGGCATTACAGTGGTAAAATCATAACGTTTACCATGAAGGTTCGCCATTGCACGTGTAGCTCGCAAAACTGCCCAGTAACTTCTCGAGCGTTCTTCTTCTGCCTCTCTATTTGCTTTTTAATTTCTATAGCTGCATCGTCAGGTGGTCCACAAAGATGTTCGCACACTTAAAACACGTCTCTATTCTTCGAACGCATCTTCCCCTTGCAGTGATCGAATTTTTACGTAAGCACGCCGACGAAGAAACACCTTCTCTGGATTCCCCATGTTTACGATACTTGCAACCGCTGTAATGAGCGGGAGGGAATGCCTTTGGTGGTTTTCCACAGTGGCAGTCACACTAGGAATTTAGTAGTAAAGTAAGCGCAGAGAGTAGTGTTTCCACCAGAACCTCTTTCACGCAACACTTGAGATGTAAGATTACGTAACAGTACACAGTGTGGTAACGGCTGTAAGTACTGCTGTCTAGGCTACACACAGCAGTCACTAGAGAGCTTGCTACCGCGTGGTAGCCGGCCGCGGTGGTCTTGCGGTTCTAGGCGCTACAGTCCGGAACCGCGGGACTGCTACGGTCGCAGGTTCGAATCCTGCCTCGGGCATGGATGTGTGTGATGTCCTTAGGTTAGTTAGGTTTAAGTAGTTCTAAGTTCTAGGGGACTGATGACCTAAGATGTTTAGTCCTATAGTGCTCAGAGCCATTTGAGCCACCGCGTGGTAACGTACGTCTGTGCGTTGGTCAAGTATTTCAGTGATGTTTAAAGAGAAAGGGGCCATCACGCTAATTGTTGGTTCACATGACAGAAAAATTATCTAATTTTTATTTGTTTTAAATATGTCTCCAAGTTTGTAGTGCTACGTGGAGAACAAATAAAGAACTTTATTAACCAAGGTGTTAATCGATGACACTGGTAATACTACTCGCCTGTGACTGGCGCCCGTTCTCGAACCAGGTGACAGGCTTCATTTCAGACCAGTAATACATCAGTTATTAAATGTGCAACCGTGCAACACTTGACCAGCGAACACGTATGTAACCGTATTAATCACGCGGGAGCGACCTCAGAATGACTGCTGCTTGTAGCTTGAAGAATACTATCTCTAGCCGCTACTGCACTGCCCGTTGTTACATAACCATGTGTACTCTGGTTTCCACAAGTCCACGGCCCATATCTTTCCCGGCACCTCTACAAACCAGCTACTACATCATCTCGTTTTTGAAATCGTGCTGCACTGCCTAAAAATTTTAGGGTGTACCACCTACCAGATTCATTTGCAACTGAAGCAAAAGTCGCTTTTTAGTTTTACTCAGATATAGTTTACTTTTTTAGTCGATATTGATGAACATTCTGTGTTTCTGTGTTTGTGCTGTGCAGCTGAAAGAGGTAACATAAGTTGGATGCTAGCACTAAATTTCTTGCATTTACGTTACTTTTATTGCTTCAAATACAGATATGTAGGTGGCTGTTGCCCTGCAACTGCAGAATAGAAAAAGTGCTCAGTTATTGTATCCCGTATTGTTTGCAAAACCTTCGGTTTGTAGGTTCGTGGCGCTACAGACGTGCAGTGATCCCCACTGAGAGACCGTCGTCGTATCTTGCTACTGTCCACAGATATAGCAGACGGCAGCCAGTAACAGATCACTAGCTTTGCGCTCTAGTTTCCCTGGTGTCGTTGTTGCAGGCGCCACGTAATGGCCACGTGGCTGTGGGCGACGCTGGCGGTGGCAGCTGCGGCGGCATCTACGTCATCGTCCACACTGCTGGGGGAGCACGTGTGTCACAGGAAGGAGACGTAAGTACCGACGCATACCGAGACATCCCAGTATGATGAAGATTACTTTGTCGAAAAATGGAAGGTGCTTTCAGTTGGACTGTAGTGTTTCTCAACAGCTTCCGCTCATTTAATTGCTTCACACATGTATCACGCACTGATCACACCTCCTGCTCACCATCTCTGTGTCCACTTGTTCCTTCATCTACCTGTCCACCTCATCCTCCCACCTCTATCTGTTTCCTCTTCATCTCCTCCTCCCCATCTCTTTGCCCATTTCCTCCACCCCTTCTCTCTGACAATATCTCCCTCCCCTCTCCCTCTGACCATATCCTCCTTTCCCTCTCTCTTTCAACCTCTGCCTCTCTTCCTTTTCTTCCTGGCCACCCTCTACACCATTCACCTGCTTCATACAACTCCCCCTCCTCCCCTCTCTGTCTGCCTCCCCCTCACTCTCTCCATCCACTCTTCTATCCAGCTCAACCTGTCCTCAGCCATGCCCATGTAGCCCTTCCAGTACAGTTCACTGAAGCAGGTCGAACCCACTCCCACTACACACTTTCCATGCAGGGCAGTCTACTTGTCAGTGAGCTGAGGATCATTTATTTGCCATTGACATGTACGATAAAGCAGGCCAATACTACCAACGTAACATATCTGTCACACACGGCAGCTGTCATGTCGAGGCCTGGAAAACCGTTTCTTGCCCACGGCATGTAGACAGTGCTGCAAAGCAAGTCGATTTCCCACTCAAAATGTCTATCATGCAGAGTAACATATATGCCAGGGACTCCAAAAACCCTTTTTCTCTGTTTCTATTGGACGTAGGAGGTTATAAACTCCACAGAACTGACATCCATGAGACGTGGTGTCTCTGTGCAAAACTGGGTTGAAATCGATCCAGGGCTTTGGAATGAGATCCCGGAGATAAACCATACCTATATACACTCTGTATATATGTCAGACAGACATGATAGCATATTTGTCGATTTTGTCCCCACTTACTTTATTTGTTTGATTTCAGTGTGCTAAAGCATATACACATCCTCCTTGTGTGGTTTTCAAGGCACTGTTGTAGCTTTATTTGATTTCTACATTTTGTCATCATTGCACAAATTTCTGTCTGATGACATGTCGCCAATCGCTGCCAGTTCGCTATGTACTCCCCCCACTCGCCCCTTTATGCGAAATCGAAGACACAGGAAAAGGAGTTCCTTCAGTAATTCCACTGCCCAGCATGGCAGCCTGTAGTTGCCTTTTGATAATGGCCCCAGTGTAGCCAAATGAAAGCTCAAGAAGATTTCATTCATTCATGTCACCACAAGACCACACAATCATAGAAATGTCCTAGTCATGAATTCTCCAATCGCTACCTCGTAGAATCAACAATGATGACGGATGTTCTCCAGGCTGTTATGTTTTGGCCGATTGGTGCTACGCTGAACTCTGCCCAGTCCGAAAGGTATTGCTGGTTTATTGGGAGACGGTCATTCCAGAAAAATAATGAGATATATGGGAAGTGTAATATTGCACAATATTGGGCTGAACTCAGCTGGGTGGTAGATACTGCGTTGTGATTAGGCGCTGGGTATGTGGTCGACCATGTGTAACGGCTCAGAAAGACGTTTTCTCGCTTCCCATTGGCTGTTCGGTTCACTGGCCTTTCATTGGGTGGTGTTCGAGAACAGAGATTCTGCGATGGCCTGACGTAAAGGGTCTGAGTGTGAACGTGCTGGTGTACATGGTGGTTGTAATTAAACTTCTGTTGCGTGACAGGACCCCCTTGGACAACGAGCGGTCATAGGACGATGAAACTTTGTGGCAGCTTTTGTAGGAACACGGTGAATAGTGAATAAGCCACTGAAAACGTTGTAATTTCCACATAAGGGGATAACATTTGTCAGTCGAGTACCATATTTACATTCCAGGTTAAAAACGTTGCTCAGTATGGCAACCATCTGCATCCAAAACAACCTGGAATCACACTAGGGATTACTCTATTGCTGTCGGAAAGATCACAAGTGGAACGTTGGCTACCTCTCTCGCTACATTTTCAACCTCTGACGTGTGTTAGTGTCCAGTTGATAAACAGCCAGAAATCACATGGGTTCAAATCTGGTCCTCTTGGTGGCCACACAGTTCGGAACAGTCGACCACTGGTTCGGTTTTCTCGGAACGTGTTGCGGTATAACTGAGTGACGTCACGAGCGGTGCGTCGATACTCGAAAAGACCGGCAGCGCTACTGCTGTTGTTTTGGTTAAACAGCTTTACGTGTAAACCCCCGCTCACCTTGCCTACATCCATGTTGACTGCCTAAAATTGTAACACACACTGATGCCGTGTTTCAACCCAACACTGCCGCACCACTACCTGCGCCTAAAGGCAGGTCACGACGATAATGTCTAGGCGCGCAGTCTGGAGCCGTGCGACTGCTACGGTCGCAGGTTCGAATCCTGCCTCGGGCATGGATGTGTGTGATGTCCTTAGGTTAGTTAGGTTTAAGTAGTTCTAAGTTCTAGGGGACTAATGACCACAGCAGTTGAGTCCCATAGTGCTCAGAGCCATTTTTTTGAACGACGATAATGTACAGGATCACCGGAGCGGAAGGTGGTGGGCGGGAATAAACTATTAGGACAGTTTCAGTTAAGAGGCCATTTATTGGCAGAAAATGCATTCAAACGGGCCACATAAGTCAGGCCTAGGGAGGCAAGGGTGAGCCAGAACGTAGTGGCGGGCGAAACATAGTTCGCAAAGTTAATGACATTTGGTATCTGCCATTCGGGCAAGTCTGAATGGCGTGGCAGCTACTGAAACCAAGTCTACACCGGGAGTGGCAGGGTGTGCAGCAGAGAAAGAGCCTCGCCACTGGGAGGCGGGGTAAATTCAGCACGACCATGCGGCTTCGCCCTGATTGGTCAGAATCCCAGAAACCCGCGGGGGTGGCGTGGAAAATTCCGAAACGTGGCCTGGTCAGAGTCGCCTAGGCGGCATTAACTCGTCAGCACACGAGGGAGGTGCGTGATCGAGGTTGCCCACCCCGGTCATGACTTGCTGTTGCCAGACCGTGGGATGACAAAATTACAGGCAACCGAAGCTGCCGGCTAATGCTGGACCGTAATGAGAGAATGAAATTAACCTTTCGAAATAAATTAACGAAAGAATCCCCTACTATCTGGCTCAACATTACAGGAGCACTATTAATGCCACAAATTGTGCAGTGCATAGTCTCAACACCATTCCTATAAAATTCTGCACTCCTATGCTAAATAGTTTTCTGTCTACACTGGCTACAGCGAAAGTTTAATTATCACCACCCAGCACATTGTGTCCACTGTAAACAGTAGAGATGTTAATTCTACTTTATGTGTATTTTTTCTCAAAAAGTGATTGTGATTGCGAATGGTACTCATACCACAAGAGCAGTTCTCATGATAAATAAAATGCATTATGGCATTCCTAGAGAATATAAAAACTCATTGCCTAAGGCCAAGCACTTGATTAAACTTGAGGCGACCCTCCTTGCAATGCATCTGAGTGCTATCAGGTCTCTACAGACGCACGACTGCACGGTATCTTCAGGATACTGGATAAAGACGTCTGTGATGATGATGATGATGATGATGATATTTGATTTCTGGGGCGCTCAAAACTGAGCGGTTATCAGCGCCCTTAAAAATTCTGAATCTTTGCACTATCCACTCTCACAACTATACCGAATGATGCTGAAATGATGAGTACAACGCAAACACATAGTTCCCGGCCATCTATCCGAGAAGCAGAGTGGTAGTGAGAATATTTGCTGTGTGTGCGTGTAGTGTGCATGTTCATATGCAATGTTCGTGTGGAATGTCTGGCTGTTAGAGGCAGCCCACATCATCACCTTTGCAACGGTAATGTCGAGTGTAGATAACGTAGCAAGCTTACGTGAAGCCGGCCGTTGTGACCGAGCGGTTCTAGGCGCTTCAGCCACGAAGCACGCTGCCGCTACAGTCGCAGGTTCGAATCCCGCCTCGGGTATGAATGTTCTTGATGTGCTTAGTTTACTTAGGTTTAATTAGTTGTAAGTGTAGGGGACTGATTACCTGAGAAGTTAAGTCCCTTAGTGCTCAGAGCCATTTGCATGCATGAAACGCGCGCGCGCACACACACACACACACACACACACACACACACACACACAAAATCAAGCATCCACATTTTTTACATGAACGTATGTGGGATGTTTTGTAATTCCTATTACAGGTTTTCAGTGGTTGCAGTAGGGAGTTATTAGATACAGTTATGATAAAGAAGCGATGTCCATAAATACACTGTTTGGGTATAATATAAATTTTGAAGACGAGATCACTTTCCTTTACAGATGTACCACACTCATTCGGAGTCTTTACAACAAATTCAGGTCTTCCATTCATTTCGACTTTCCATCGTCGTGGATG
This sequence comes from Schistocerca gregaria, assembly GCF_023897955.1. Taxonomy (NCBI): domain Eukaryota; kingdom Metazoa; phylum Arthropoda; class Insecta; order Orthoptera; family Acrididae; genus Schistocerca; species Schistocerca gregaria. The sequence continues at coordinate 211,468,872 of NC_064929.1, forward strand.
GTGGGGATGCAGCACTGTGATGATTTCCAGTTGTAAATAAATTATCGCCTGGCTCTGAGGATGGTTTTTAATTTCTTTAATGGATAACAGACTGCGGAACTGGCAGTCCCATCCTTGCAGCCAGAGACTAATTCATTTACAATAACAAACCAAAAGATCGTCCTGAGAAATACTGCGTTCAAGTGACCGTTTCATTTCATATCAGTTATTACTATACTCTAAGAGAAAAAAACGGACCCACGACGAGGGAATTATCTAAATTGGATGGAAATCGGTGATGTACATGTACAGACAAATAAATGGTTACAATTTTAGGAAAATTGCATGATTTATTCAAGAGACAAAACTTCGCAAATTGAGCAAATCAGTAACAGGTTGGACCACATCTAGTCCTTTTGCAAGTAGTTACTGGGTTGCGGGATATCGTGTCAAATCCTGTGCAATTGGTGCATTAGATTGTCAAAATCCCGAGATGGTTGGAAGGCACTGCCCACAATGTTCCAAACTTTCCATGAATTGGGAAGGAATCTGGCGACCTTGCTGACCAGGGTAGGTTTTGGCAAACGCGAATAGTAGGTCTTGCGGTGTATGGAAGGGCATTACCTTCCCCAAATGTAAATCCAGAATGACTTGTCACTAATGGCAACAAAATGGACCGTACAATGTCGTCGACATAGCGCTGTGCTGTAAGGGTGCAACGGATGAAAACTAAAGGTATCCTACTATGAAAGTGAATGGCACCCGAGACCATTACTCTTACTTGTGGGCTGTATGGCGGGCGTCATTCAGGTTGGTATCCTACCACTGTCCGCACACATCACTGGTCACTGCGAATTATTTCGAACTGGGCTCATCACTGAAGCCAATTCTGCTCTAGTCACTGAGATTCCAGGCCGAAGATTTTTCTGGAGAAGTCCCAGACATCGGTGGGATAACAGCCTGACAACCAGATGTGGTGGTCTGGGGTGCCAAGCCATTTCAAACAGAGCCACTTTGACTGTCATCCACGTCACCCTTACAGCACAGCTGCACGTCGAAGATATTCTACGCAGTTCCATTGTCCTTTGTGGAAAGTCATCCTGGGCTGACATTGCAGTAAGATAATGCCCACCGTCATATGGGGAGAGCTTCTACTGATTGTCTTCATGCTTGCCACAGCCTACCTTGGCCAGAAAAGTCTCTGGATGTCTCCGCAGTTGAGAAGGTTTGAAACATTATGGGCAGGGCCCTCCAACCTGCTCGGGATTTTGACAATACAACGCGTCAACTGGAGAGAATTTGGCACACTTTCCATCAGAAGGACGTCCAACAAGTCTGCCAATCAATTCCAAGCCAAATAACTGCTTGCATAATGCCCATATGTGGACAAACACATTATTGCCTTGCTCAAATTGTGAAGCTCTTTCTCTTGAAAAAATCACCCAATTTTTCTGAAATTGTAATCAGTTGCTTGTCTGTACATGTACATCACACCCACCGACTTCCATCCCATTCGGGTAACTCCTTATTTTTGTCTTACATCTACATATACATTTATACTCCGCGAGCTACCAAACGGTGCCACTGTCATTACCTCCCTTTCCTGTACCAGTCGCGTACGGTTCGCGGGAAGAGCGACTGCCGGAAAGCCTCCGTGCGCGCTCGAATGTCTCTAATTTTACATTCGTGATCTCCTCGGGAGGTATAAGTAGGGGGAAGCAATATATTCGATACGTCATCCAGAAACGCTCCCTCTCGAAACTTGGACAGCAAGCTACACCGCTATGCAGAGCGCCTCTCTTGCAGTGTCTGCCACTTGAGTTTGCTAAACATCTCCATAACGCTATCACGCTTACCAAATAACCCTGTGACGAAACGCGCCGCCCTTCTTTGGATCTTCTCTATCTCCTCTGTCAACCCGACCTGCTACAGATCCCACACTGATGAGCTATACTCAAGTAGAGGTAGGACGAGTGTTTTGTAAGCCACCTTCTTTGTTGATGGACCACATTTTCTAAGGACTCTCCCGATGAATCTCAACCGGGCACCCGCCTTACCAACAATTAATTTTATATGATCATTCCACTTCAAATAGTTCCGCACGCACACTCCCAGATATTTTACAGAAGTAACTGGTACCAGTGTTTGTTCCGCTATCATATAATCATATAATAAAGGACCCTTCTTTCTATGTATTCGCAATACATTACATTTGTCTATGTTAAGGGTCAGTTGCCGCTCCCTGCACCAAGTGCCTATCCGCTGCATATCTTCCTGCAGTTCGCTGCACCTTTCTACTGCTGCAACTTCTCTGTATACTACAGCATCATCCGCGAAAAGCCGCATGGAACTTCCGACACTATCTACTAGGTCATTTATATATATTGTGAAAAGCAATGGTCCCACAACACTCCCCTGTGGCACGCCAGAGGTTACTTTAAGGTCTCTAGACGTCTCTCCATTGAGAAAAACATGCTGTGTTCTGTTTGCTGAAAACTCTTCAATCCAGGTACACAGCTGGTCTGATATTCCGTAGGGTCTTACTTTGTTTATCAGGCGACAGTGCGGAACTGTATCCAACGCCTTCCGGAAGTCAAGAAAAACAGCATCTACCTGGGAGCCTGTATCTAATATTTTCTGGGTCTCATGCACAAATAAAGAGAGTTGGGTCTCACACGATCGCTGTTTCCGGAATCCATGTTAATTCCTACAGAGTAGATTCTGGGTTTCCAAAAACGACATGATACTCGAGCAAAAAACATGTTCTAAAATTCTACAACAGATCGACGTCAGAGATATAGGTCTATAGTTTTGCGCATCTGCTCGACGACCCTTCTTGAAGACTGGGACTACCTGCGCTCTTTTACAATCATTTGGAACCTTCCGTTCCTCTAGAGACTTGCGGTACACGGCTGTTAGAAGGGGGGCATGTTCTTGCGCGTACTCGGTGTAGAATCGAATTGGTGTCCCGTCAGGTCCAGTGGACTTTCCTGTTGAATGATTTCAGTTGCTTTTCTATTCCTTTGACACTTATTTCGATGTCAGCCATTTTTTCGTATTAGAGTGTATTTACCCTATATCTTCTACGATATAATGTCCTCAGCAGGTTAACCACTACTGTTGTAATCAGTTATTATTGGGCCCTATCTTTTTATCTTAGGCATTATGTTACTCCTATTCACATTCTGTGACAGGTGCCATTCGTTGCAGTAAGTGGAAAATTTGGCCAGGTCTTTCAGCAACCATGTTACTGCATAATGATAAAGCTACACTTTTTTTTCTAGCCATGTCACCGGCCTGTTGCCGACAGTACAGCCGAGCTCCCTGCCCGCAGGTACAACGTGACGATGAAGGTGCGCTCCAAGGAGCCGGTGACGCTGCGCACGTACGAGTGGTGCATGAAGGTGCCGCCGCGCTGCTCCAAGTACCACACCGAGCTGAGGGAGGTCGACAGGACGCAGGTCAGTCACACCTCCCCCCTGTCCCAGCAGTCGCCGTGGCTCCACCACTGGTCACAAGGAAACACACTGTCATCATAACATTTAAGCTTTCACGGCCGGCGTCTTCATTAATTAAAAATTCCGGGCTTAATTGCCGTGGTTCATACACTCCTGGAAATGGAAAAAAGAACACATTGACACCGGTGTGTCAGACCCACAATACTTGCTCCGGAGACTGCGATAGGGCTGTACAAGCAATGATCACACACACGGCACATCGGACACACCAGAAACCGCGGTGTTGGCCGTCGAATGGCGCTAGCTGCGCAGCATTTGTGCTCCGCTGCCGTCAGTGTCAGCCAGTTTGCCGTGGCATACGGAGCTCCGTCGCAGTCTTTAACACTGGTAGCATGCCCCGACAGCGTGGACGTAAACCGTATGTGCAGTTGACGGACTTTGAGCGAGGGCGTATAGTGGGCATGCGGGAAGCCGGGTGGACGTACCGCCGAATTGCTCAACACGTGGGGCGTGAGGTCTCCACAGTACATCGATGTTGTCGCCAGTGGTCGGCGGAAGGTGCACGTGCCCGTCGACCTGAGACCGGACCGCAGCGACGCACGGATGCACGCCAAGACCGTAGGATCCTACGCAGTGCCGTAGGGGACCGCACCGACACTTCCCAGCAAATTAGGGACACTGTTGCTCCTGGGGTATCGGCGAGGACCATTCGCAACCGTCTCCATGAAGCTGGGCTACGGTCCCGCACACCGTTAGGCCGTCTTCCGCTCACGCCCCACCATCGTGCAGCCCGCCTCCAGTGGTGTCGCGACAGGCGTGAATGGAGGGACGAATGGAGACGTGTCGTCTTCAGCGATGAGAGTCGCTTCTGCCTTGGTGCCAATGATGGTCGTATGCGTGTTTGGCGCCGTGTAGGTGAGCGCCACAATCAGGACTGCATACGACCGAGGCACACAGGGCCAACACCAGGCATCATGGTGTGGGGAGCGATCTCCTACACTGGCCGTACACCTCTGGTGATCGTCGAGGGGACACTGAATAGTGCACGGTACATCCAAACCGTCATCGAACCCATCGTTCTACCATTCCTAGACCGGCAAGGGAACTTGCTGTTCCAACAGGACAATGCACGTCCGCATGTATCCCGTGCCACCCAACGTGCTCTAGAAGGTGTAAGTCAACTACCCTGGCCAGCAAGATCTGCGGATCTGTCCCCCATTGAGCATGTTTGGGACTGGATGAAGCGTCGTCTCACGCGGTCTGCACGTCCAGCACGAACGCTGGTCCAACTGAGGCGCCAGGTGGAAATGGCATGGCAAGCCGTTCCACAGTACTACATCCAGCATCTCTACGATCGTCTCCATGGTAGAATAGCAGCCTGCATTGCTGCGAAAGGTGGATATACACTGTACTAGTGCCGACATTGTGCATGCTCTGTTGCCTGTGTCTATGTGCCTGTGGTTCTGCCAGTGTGATCATGTAATGTATCTGACCCCAGGAATGTGTCAAAGTTTCCCCTTCCTGGGACAATGAATTCACGGTGTTCTTATTTCAATTTCCAAGAGTGTATATAAAACTTCTTCTCCTTCCTGACGTTTCATTGCCTACTACGGGTAACATCTTCCGAGGTAAGTCGGCGACTGGCTGCTAAGCGCAGCAGGTCCCGCTTATACAGGGTGTTACAAAAAGGTACGGCCAAACTTTCAGGAAACATTCCTCACACACAAATAAAGAAAAGATGTTATGTGAACGTGTCCGGAAACGCTTAAATTCCATGTTAGAGCTCATTTTAGTTTCGTCAGTATGTTCTTCCAGCTACGCTCAATAGAGCACGTTATCATGATTTCATACGGGATACTCTACCTGTGCTGCTAGAACATGTGCCTTTACAAGTACGACACAACATGTGGTTCATGCAAGATGGAGCTCCTGCACATTTCAGTCGAAGTGTTCGTACGCTTCTCAACAACAGATTCGGTGACCGATGGATTGGTAGAGGCGGACCAATTCCATGGCCTCCATGCTCTCCTGACCTCAGCCCTCTTGACTTTCATTTATGGGGGCATTTGAAAGCTCTTGTCTACGCAACCCCGGTACCAAATCTGGAGACTCTTCGTGCTCTTGTTGTGGACGGCTGTGATACAATACGCCATTCTCCAGGGCTGCATCAGCGCATCAGGGATTCCATGCGACGGAGGGTGGATACATGTGTCCTCGCTAACGGAGGATATTTTGAACATTTCCTGTACCAAAGTCTTTGAAGTCACGCTGGTACGTTCTGTTGCTGTGTGTTTCCATCCCGTGGAGATGTTGCCTGCACAAGGCAACGAAACGTCAGGAAGGAGAAGGAGTTTTATATATGGACCACGGCATTTCACCCCCGAAGTTTTAATTAATAAAGACACTGTCAGTCCCTCTTCATACAGTATCACCATTTAAAAGCTGAAGTAACCAAAAACGTTATGCGAGATGTGTTCAAAAACTAACGCGAGTTTTGTAATTTCGTGTGTTACCAGTCCGATTCGTGGAACTGTTCTGTTGTCAGATGACAGCAGGTGTACTGTTGCACAGTACACCAAACAGGCCAGAACAGCGTTGCAGAAGCAACGAAAAAAGCATGCCAAATTTAAAAGAACGCAAAATCCCCAAGATGGGTGGTTGGTTGGTTGATTCGGGGAAGGGGGGGGGGGGGGGCTACACAGCGAGGTCATCGGTCCCATCAAATTAGGGGAGGATGGGGAAGGAAGTCGTCCGTGCCTTTTCAAAGGAAACGTCTCGGCATTTACCTGAACTGATTTAGAGAGATCAGGGAAAACCTAAATCAGGACGACCATACGTGGGTTTGAACCGTTATCCTCCCAAATGCAAGTTCAGTGTGCTAACTACGGTGCCACCTCGCTCGGTAAAATACTCAAGACTGGGGAAGTTTTATATAAGCTCGACATTCACCGCTATCTTCAATGCGATATGCTCTTAATACTTTCCACAACGAAACTCGTTAAAGAAATCTAATAGAATATTTTGTATCCCGCCTGGGAGGCGGCGCGTGGGTAAGGAACAGGAACAGGAAAAGGTACTGATCTCTCGGTACTGCAAATACAGTCTAAGCACCTTTACCAGTGGACAAACATATTACATAACTTGCAAGGTGGTGCGAAGTTGAAGCGAAGTGCCCTGGCCGCTGCATCTGACGAAATGGGCTGAAGCAGTCGTGGAGCTCGTAGACCACGACAGCACCGCCTAGAGGGCGCTGTCGCTTGTGTCTCTCGTGGCATCGTTGCTATCGATACCACAGAATAGCCAAAGAGATTCGTGTTAAGTTCACTAGTGTCAAGACACCATCAAGACCTTCACTGCACGATAGCAGTCGTAATATTTCTGATGACAGTGGCACTAAAACGGAGTTACTAAACAGTTTTCAGTATTTCCTCCACCAAAGAAGACGAAGTAAATGTTCCAGAATTCAAATCAAGAACAATTTACAGAATGAGGAACTTAGGCATATGTATCACCAATGTAGTGGAGCATCATAAATCACCCAATAAAGGCAAGGCCTCTGGGCCAGACTCCTTTCAGAGTACGCTGACACAATAGCTCCATACTTGACCGTCATATACACTCACTTGCTCGTAGAAAGACCCATACCTAAAGACTGGGAAGTTGCACAACACCAACACTCAAGAAAGGAAGTAGGAGCAGTCCGCTGAATTACAGACCCATATCGCTAAGAACGATTTGCATTAAACAAGTGACAATAGTGATGCTCTTGCCTTTGTCGTTTACATTTTATTTTTGTGATTGTAGCTACACTTTGACTCATCCTCCAATTGCAATAATACAGTCACCAGACAATGGGTAGTACAAGAAAAGAACCAAATGCAGCTTTGGGTTATCAATACTGTGAAACATATTTGCGCTGTTGACGACTTCTTGAACACAATGTTAATGGATTTTGCACCACGACAATTCACCCGTCCATAATTCGCTGCTTGTTCATAAATTTTTGGCCTGAAAACAGTACTTCAATAGTTCCCCACACTTCATATGCTCCAGAAATATTGCCACGTGACTGACTTCTGTTCCCAAAAATAGGTAAAACCTTAAAGTGGGCACAGATGAGATTAAAAACGCAACACTGAGGGAGCTGAAAGTTGTCGCCTAACTTGAGTTCCAGAAGTGTCTTGGGGATTGGAGAAGGCGCTGGCTTATGTAATACCAAATGGGGACTATACTGAAGGGCATGACATCGACAGAGACCAATAAGCAAAATTCTTTCCAAAAAAATTTCTGGATGCGCAGTTCGAGTCCGCGCCTTAGATTTATCGCATAAACGGCGCGATAAAGTCATGAGAACTGTTTCATATTAAGATTTAATTTAATAATGAATAAACACTGAAGAGGAAAAGATACTTACAGAGGTAAACAGGCATAATAAGGCGCTGCTGTCGGCAATGCCTCTATAACACAGCAAGTGTCTGGTGCAGTTGTTAGATCGGTTACTGCTGCTACAATGGTAAGTTATGAAGATTTAAGTGAGTTTGAACATGGCGTTATGTCGGTGCACGAGCGATGAGACAGAGAATTTCAGAGGTAGCGATTAAGTGGCTATTTTCCCGTACGACCATTCCGCGAGTGCACCGTGACTATAAGGAATCCGGTAAAATATCAAATCCCCGACATCGCTGCGACCAGAAAAAGATCCTGCAAGAACGGGACCAACGATGACTGAAGAAAATCGTTCAACGTGACGGTAGTGCAACCCTTCCGCAAACTGTTGCAGATTTCAACGCTGGGCCATCAACAAGTGTCACCGTGCGAACCATTCAACGAAACATCATCTACATGGGCTTTCGAAGCCGAAGGCCAACTCGTGTACCCTTGATGACCGCACGAAACAAAGCCATACGCCGCGCTTGGACCGTCAACACCAACATTGGATTGTTGATGACTGGAAACATGTTCCCTGGTCGAACGAGTCTCGTTTCAGATTGTGTCGAGCGGATGGACGTGTACAGGACGTGTACAGGTATGGAAACCTCATGAATCCAAGGTCCTTACACGTCAGCAGGGGGACTGTTCAAGCTGGTAGAGTCTCTGTAATGGTGTGAGGCGTGTGCAGTTGGAGTAATATGGAATTCCTGATACGTCTACTGTGACAGGTGACACATACGTAAGCATCCATTCACGTCCATTGTGCATTCCGACGGACTTGGGTAATTCCAGCAGAACAATGCGACATCCCACACGTCCAGAATTGCTACAGAGTGGCTCTGAGTTTAAACACTTACGCTGGCCACCAAACTCCCCACCCATGAACATCATTGAGGATATCTTGGACACGTTACAAAGTGCTGTCCAGAAGATATCTCCACCCCCCCCCCTCCCCGTACTCTTACGGATTTACGGACAACCCTGCAGGATTCTCGACGTCAGTTTCCTCCAGCACTACTTCAGACATTAGTCGAGTCCATACCATGTCGTGTTGCGGCACTTGTGCGTGCTCACGTGGACTCTACACGATATTAAGCAGGTGTACCAGTTTCTATGGTTCTTCGGTGTATTTAATACAGTGGGGAGCTCCTTGACGGCTCTTCGCCAGCACTGCATTCCATTTTAGACGCTGCCTTACGTCTCTGTTTCGGCACGGGACGTTTTAGGCATTTCGGATTCCTTTCGGCACGACCTTTCCTCTGACCTGCGTTTTTTATAATTCCGAGTGTTATGAGGCGACACGATCAATTATTTTGTAATACTCAATTTAATACCGATTTTCAACCTAAACCCGGAAATATATCTGTTGTTTCATTTTGGTTTCCAGCACCGCTTCGCAAGGTCTCCCAGTGGCACCAAAATCGACATCGCACCTAATCGCGTTTCCAAGCTACATCAGTTTACAACTTTACGCGCCTGCGCCTGCACTGGTACGATGACATCACAGCCAAACAAATACTGCGCTACAAACACCTACCGACATGTATTCGTTGTGGACTCAACCTCTGTTTACGCGCTATTGGTCTCGTAGTAATTAGCGATTCTTATATGAGGGTATTTCGTCGCGCAAAGAAATGTGACAGACGAGCGAGTAAAGTTTTCGAGTAAAAGCAAAAAAAAAAAATCCCGTTATTTCTTAAACACACCTCCAGATCTGCAACAGACATGCATACATCCTAAGACAAGAAAGTAAAAAAGACACACGACGAAAGAATTATCCGAATGGCATGTAAATCGGTAGATGTGACGTAAATGTACAGACGAACAAATCAGAACAGTTTCAGAAACGTTTAATGATTTACTCAAGGGAAAGTGCTTCACACATTCAAGTAACGCGTTGGTCCATCTCTCATCCTTATGCAAGCAGTTATCCTGCTCGGCATCGATTGATAGTTGTTGCGCCGCGTGGGATTATCCGAGTGGTCTATGGGCGCTGCAGTCATGGACTGTGCGGCTGATCCCGGCAGAGGTTCGAGTCCTCCCTCGGGCATGTGTGTGTGTATGTTTGCCCTTAGGATAATTTAGGTTAAGTAGTGTGTAAGCTTAGCAACTGATGACCTTAACTGTAAAGTCGCATAAGATTAAAAAAAAAAAGTTGTTGCATGTTCTCGTGGTGGATACCTTGCTTAAGTCTATCCTACTGGCACGTTAGATCGTCATAATCTTGAGCAGGTTGCAGAACCCTGCCCATAATCCTCCAGACGTTCTCAACTCTGCAGTAATCTGGCAATCCTTCTCGCCGAGGTAGGGTTTGCTAAGCTCGAAGACGAGCAGTAGAAACTCTCGCCGTGTGGAGACAGCCATCATCTTGCTGAAATGTAAGCCCAGAATGGCTGCCCATGAATGGTAACAAAGCGGGACGTAGAGTATCGTCGACGCACAGCTGTGGTGGAAGGGTGGCACGGATGACAACCAAAGTTGTCCTCCTGAGAGAACAAATAGCTTCCCAGGCTAGAGAGCTTGGAATCTCATTGCCATGAGAAGAACTGTCTTCAGTTGTGGGATGCCAACGTGACTGACGCCCGCCACACAGCCTGACCACCAAGAGTGATGGCGTTTCATTCCACAGCAGGACCCCTTTGGTCGCCACCCGGACACCCTCACAGCACTGCGGTGCGTCGACGACATTCTACGCTCCGTTTTGTTGCTCTTCATGGAAAGCCATCCTGGGGTTACGTTTCAGCAAGATAACGCTCGTCCGCACACGACTGGAGTTTCTACTGATTCTCTCCGTGCCTGTCAGACCCCACCTTCAGCCAACACCGTCGCGGGATTTCTGCCTAATAGAACGACTGGAGCATTATGGGCAGGAATCTGCAACCAGCTCCGGATTTGGATGATCAAATTCACGAGTTGTACAGTTTTGGCACTATGTACCTCAGGAGAACATTGAACAACACTGTCAATCAGTGGCATCCGAGTAAGTGCTTGCATAAGAGCGAAAGGTGGTTTTTTTTTTTTTTTTTCTTACAGTGTATTAGTGATTGTAGCGAGTTAAAGCAGGTGCATTCATTTAGTCCTGTTGTGTTCTATTTTTATTTCCTTCTGCAGCTAAGATCTCATTCTTTGTAATTACTGCATTTAAGCGCTTTTCCGCGAGCCTCCGTAGCGCAGTGAGTAGAGTGATGGGTGGTGCAGAGTGCGTTCCTGTGCAGGTGGTGTCTCGCGACCGGCTGGTGGAGGAGTGCTGCGCGGGCTTCCAGAAGGACCAGGACCGCTGCGTTCCAGTGGCCGACGACTCCAGCCAGGCACCACGTGAGTACACGGCAGTTCCTCATTGGATCACGGTCACCGACTAGGAAACAAGCACGCCCCCACCTGTAGCCATCCACCTCAAACCGGACTTAGCCACATCTACGCTCAGTAGCGAACAGTAAATGATCAACTCGCTATTCACTCTCCGTCAATGACGCCAGCAGGGGAATTGACCGACGGAAATGCTTAGTTAGAGGTTTATCAGTTAGCAGTCTGCCAGAACAGCTAACGCCTCCAACATCTGAAAAGAAAACCAGAATATCAATGTTGTGTTTGGTATGCAACGGATTGTTGTTGTTATTGTGGTCTTCAGTCCAGAGACTGGTTTGATGCAGCTCTCCATGCTACTCTATCCTGTGCAAGCTTCTTCATCTTCCAGTACCTACTGCAACCTACATCCTTCTGAATCTGCTTAGGGGTCTCCCTCGACGATTTTTACCCTCCACGCTGCCCTCCAAACCTAAATTGGTGATCCCTTGATGCTTCATAACATGTCCTACCAACCGATCCCTTCTTCTAGTCAAGTTGTGCCACAAACTTGTCCCCAATCCTATTCAATACCTCCTCATTAGTTATGTGATCTACCACCTAATCTTCAGCATTCTTCTGATATCGTTAATTACGATAAAGTCCAAAAACAAAATGCGGACAACACACAAGAATTGCTGCAGTTTTTCTTTTATCTGAAGAAGTTGCTGCTTGATGATAAATAATCAAATAATATTAAATCATTATATGATTATTCCTCTTTTTTTAGCATTTGATATTTAGAATATTAATCAGCTGTCTCTGTTACATAAAGTATTGTTGAACAAAGTCAATGTACACTGACTGAAAAAAAATGGCAAACACCAACATGGAGTTGTGAGACATCAACTAAAGTTGATAAGCGTGTTTCTACATATGAAAGATGAATTATATTCTCATTTCGCGTCGGTCGCGTAAGAGTGGGGCTAGCGGCGGCACTATGAAGGTGAAAATCAAATTCGCTTTAAATGGACGGATGTGGGTTGCAGTGGGTTCTGGGAGATGAAGAAGCTTGGACATGATAGAGTAGCATGGAGAACTGCATCAAACCAGTCTCAGGACTGAAGACCACAACAACAACAACAACGCTAAGAACACACACACACACACACACACACACACACACACACACACACACACACACACACACACACCCATGCCCGAGGGAGGACTCAAACCTCCGGCGGGAGGAGCCGCACAGTCCGTGACATGGCGCCTCAAACCGCGCGGCCACTCCGCACGGCTCTGGTCATGCAATGGTGTTTCGTGGAAGTTATGCCCAGAACTTGTGATTCTGTGAGTTGACAAAGCCACTCAGGTAGTGTGACTAGGGCCTCCCGTCGGGTAGACCGCTCGCCGGGTACAAGTCTTTCGATATGACGCCACTTCGGCGCTTTGAGCATCGATGTGGATTAAATGATGATGATTAGGACAACTCAACACCCAGTCCCTGAACGGGCCCTTAGCACTGACATTCTGTCGCGCTGATCACTCAGCTACCGGGGTGAACGCCACTCAGATGAAACCAGACATAAAGTCATTCATTGTTATCTCAGTAAACTGACAGTCACGAAACTGGAGGCGCTGAGGAACGTCAGCTGATTTTAATGCATGAAGAGCGGACCCTCGGTCGGGAAGCATGTGCAGTTTCAGGTGGAGTACTCGTCCACATACTCGACGTGTGATGCCAGCCTTTCAACAAGCACCGCGTTGCTTTGGTAGGACTCTGAAGCTTTTTCCGGTGAACTGCAGCCACATTTTCTGGTGTGTGGGCACGTTTCGGAACCTGTTTTGAGTTGTGGAAAACAGATCCTGTCTGACGCCATTTACTGATTAAGCGTTGCGTGGCACTCTCTGCTGGCAGTTTGACATCAATAAATTCTTCAGCAAACAACTGACCACACCGTTTCCGCGACTTTGTTGTCACGCAGCTCTCCACAACGAACACCCACTGTGAGTCCCATCGTCCCCTCTGCAGTGATCCATTCACACTGACACAACCCGCACTACGCTCCGAACTGGTGTGGCCCACATGGCGGGCGTACATGTGGTGTGGAGCGCGGTTAACGCATACATTAACAACACTCGTCCAGGCCGCTTTTACCTGCCCCACCCTGTAGTCTCCGCACGGTCACCTTGAAACGTCCCCTTCGAAAAATTTATGAATGACTGTGCTGATAAACCTTTTACATCATTTTATTTTCAAACAGCTGAGCAGAACTGAACGTACTCAGACATTTCGCTCTTTACCTATTCTGATCAACACTAAACTGACACACAATGTTTTTAGGATAACGCAGTCTGACTTTCAATAATCCCTACAAAAGAATGCCCCTGACTAACAATAACCTATACCTTTCATTAATCACTTACCTCACAAAAATCTTCATTACTCGAACTACTGCAATACAGCGTGCGCCACTACTGCCAGCTAAATAAGATTCTAACTACTGATAGGCATAGTCTAGGAAATGAAAGATTTTGGAGAGAACAAACAATGTATTTACCTTAATAATGTTCCAAAGTCATCATACCTATATCAGTTCAATCTTAAAAATTTACTCTTTCTGATGGAAATTCCGCCATTTCTCTCCCCACATCCACCACTGCTGGCGGCTCACCTCCAACTGCGCAACGCTACGCGCTGTTCATATCCAACTGCCCAACACTACAATGGCGAATATTCAAAGAATGCCAACCAGCCACAGACTGCACACAGCACAGCCAGTGATTTTCATACAGACCGCTAGGTGACGTTACCAACATTAAAACCTAAACAGCCTACTTACAACCTTCTAAAACCGCTAAGGTACTTATTATACCATTCCCAAAATCGAGGACATTGTTTCCCGTCTCGCTGCAGGACAAGTGTTGAAAATTGACCTTATCTCTAGTCATTTGGACGATGTCTCTCGAAAGATTGAAACTGTCAGTGCACCATTTAGATGTATCCGTTTTGCATCGCCAGTGCCCCAGCTACCTTCCAGACTTAGTTGAAGTCTATATCTCAGAACTGTATTTATTTGGAAACGGAGAAGTGGCGGAGATAATTTCTTTTTATCTTCATTGTAACCACCAGTTCTTTGCAAGCTAATGACAAAACTGTTAATAACATCTACCCGATTTCCACTCAGTTAGTAACAAAGCAGGATTTTTCATTTATGAATATCGCTGCGGTGTACTTGGTGTGGTGGCAGTGCTAACACTGAGCGTGTTCTCTGCAGCGGCGCCGTCCACGCCAGATGCGGAAGTGGCTCCAGCTCCAGTTCCAGAGGTGGGGGCGGGCTCGCCCTACTGGCAGCAGCTGCGCCTCACCGACGCCCCCGACCCGGCGGGCCAGCCACCCCCGCAGTTCTCCGCCGCCGCCGAGGTGACAGCGCAGCAGAAGGGCACTCCTCCCGCGGCCGCCTTCCCCAAGAAGGACACCAGGCTCGCCAAGAAGGGCGCGCCCGACAAGACTGCGGTGAGCAGTTGTGCAGGACCCAGCATTCATCCCTGTGGCACACTTCATTTCGTTGTATTTGCATATGTCTTCTTCGTATGTCGTCTGTGACAGATCTGATGTGACCCACCACGAATGCCTCTCTTGTGTCAACCTTTTCATGCAAGAGTGCTCCTTGCACCCAACGCCCTCCATCATTTGTTGGATATATTCCAATCTCATAATACTGTCTCTTAATAAAAGTGCCTCACAAGAAACAATGAATACAATTCCATTACATTTTTATGAAACACAAGTACACCCTATCATCTCCATCTTAATCCACCTACCCTGCACTTGCACGTGTCCATATGTGTGTGTTTATCCCCACCCACTAACCACACATCGTTTTTACTCTCACTCTGCAGGTAGTTTTACTCTGTTTGCTTCATCATCATCAGTGTTCTGCCAAAAGGCAGGTTTTCACATGGTAGTTCTCCAGGCTGTCCAGTCTTCTGCCATCCTCTGCAGGTCTGCGTAATTTCCTCTTCCCTTTATCTCGTCTATCATCTTGTCTCTCCTTCTTTCTCTCAATCATCTCCCACAAACCAATCCTTCCAAAGCATCTGCCACCAAGCATTCTCTTCTCAGTGAATGTCCCAACCATTTCTTTTTCCTTTCTCTTACAACCTTCAGCAGACATCTTCTCTCACCAACGCTTTCCAATACTCTTTCATTACTCAATCTTTCCACCCAGCTTCTTCCCTCCATTCTCCTCCACATCCACATCTCAATTGCTTCTAGCCTTTTTTCATCCTCCCGCCTCAGCGTCCATGTTTCTGCCCCATACAGTGCCACACTTCAGACAAAATGTTTGCCAAGCCTTTTCCTTAGAGCTTTATCTAATTTGCCAATAAGTCTCTCCTCTTTCTGTTGAATGTCTCCTTCGCTATGGCAATTCGAGTTTTCACCTCCTGGTGACATCTCAAGTCTTCAGTTATTGTGCTTCCAAGATATTTAAATGCACTTACTTGGCTAATGGTAGATTGTCCTATTTAAATACTGGACAGTCTGCGTCTTGTACTGATGATCATACTTTTTGTGCCGCGCGGGGTTAGCCGAGCGGTCTAGAGCGCTGCAGTCATGGACTGTGCGGCTGGTCCCGGCGGAGATTCGAGTCCTCCCTCGGGCATGGGTGTGTGTGTTTGTCCTTAGGATAATTTAGATTAAGTAGTGTGTAAGTTTAGGATCTGATGATCTTAGCAGTTAAGAACCATAAGATTTCACACACATTGGAACATTTTTGAACATACTTTTTGTTTTTGCTGTGTTTATTTGTATCCCATATTCCACACAAGCTTCATTCAGATCTTTCATAGATTTTAAAATTTTATTTTTGTGTGGGGTACACAACCTCAACGTGTAGTAGAACGTGGTCCAAATAGGCTGTATTCTTTTCACTGCCAATTTCAGCCATGGGTCATTTTCAAGCACCTCTCTTGAGCTTCCACCTTAGAATATGAAATGAAGCTGGAAGCTTAAGAAATGTGCTTGAAAATAGCTCACGGTTGGAATTGGGCCAATTGGACGGATAATAAAAAGAATACAGCCTACTTGGACCATGCTCTCATTCTCAAGAAAAAGCTTCGACTGTAAAACAACAGTGACAAATCATCCCATTATTCCCCTAAGCCACTGTCTCACTGTTCTTTGGAAAAAAATGTGTCATCGTAGCTGGACACAAACACATGTGCAACTTCTTTTCTCATAATCTCAAATGTTACACTGCCTCACAGAACAAACGAAATTAAGTGCCTCTACTCGACTGTAAAAAGTCTTGTGCAGCGGGGAAAATATTTTACACCTGGATTGACAAACCACAAAAACTATGTTTTTCACGTATCTTTGTCTCCTGACGAATGCTGTGCTGTTCCTCCTATACTAGCCGTTACCCCCTCCACCGTTCCTCTCCTGGTGTCTATGGCGCAGCCGGCGCGGCGGCTACTGCAGGTGGTGGGGGTAGCGGCGCCTGGGTCTGAACTGGGGTCTGCAGTCTCCCTGCTGTCGCTGTCGGGGGCGGTCCTCGATCTCTGCGACCGCATCTTTCTCTCCAGGCTGAGTGCAGGGTTCCAAGCCTGACTAAGTTGAAGGCCGCTGTCTTTATTAATTAGATCGTCCTGAAGTCGGATTTCGATGGCCTCTTTAGTATCACAGTCCCAGTGGTAGGAGGACTGACAAAGTTTTTTGTTTTTTCATAGTCCATAGTATGGCCAGTCTTTATACGATGGTCAGCCACGGCTGATTTAGCGGCCTGGCGTAATTCAGTGCGGCGCTTGTATTGGCGGCACCTCTCTTCAACAGTGCGGACTGTCTCCCCAATGTGTGATTTTCCGCACCGACGGGGAATTTGATACGCCTGCTTTTCGAAGGCCTAGGTCATCTTTCACTGAACCCAGTAGAGTCAAGGTTTTTGCACGGGGTCGGAATACACATTTCACATTGTGTTTCCCCAGGATTCTGCCGATTTTTCTTGAGGTGTTTCCGGCAAACGGAATGCACGCCAACGACTTGTGTTCTCCTGTTCCTTCTCCTTGTTCTCTTGGCGCAGTCTGTCTGAGTGCGTGTCTTATTCGCTTCTGGTTGTACCCATTTTTTCGAAATGTTGTCTCTAGGTGCTGCAGTTCTGCTGGAAGGCTCTCCTGATCGCAGAGCGATCGTGCCCTGTGAACAAGTGTTCCCAAAACGCCTTCACGCTGGGAGTTGTGGTGGCAACTGAAGGCATTTAGGTACAAATCGGTGTGTGTAGGTTTTCTGTATACAGTGTGTCCCAGCTTGCCGTCAGGTTTCCGTTTCACCGGGACGTCAAGAAACGGTAGGGCACCATCCTGCTCCACCTCCATGGTGAACTGTGTGTTGGGATGCAGAGAGTTGAGGTGTTGGAGAAATTCCCAGTTCAGACCCAGGCGCCGCTTCCCCCATCACCTGCAGTAGCCGCCGCGCCGGTCGCACCACAGAAACCAGGAGAGGAACGGTGGAGGGGGTAGCGGCTAGTATATATAGGGCATCGCGAGGAACAGCACAACATTTTGATGGTTGATGCTTCCCCACACGTCGTGATGATTTGGGTTAATTCTGCTATAGCCTGGTCGATTTCTTCTGGGGTCTGCATGTCAGGAGCCTGGTCAGGTATGTGTAGAGTGACCAGTTCCTTGTACCTCGCCCAATTTGTGTTGTAAGTTGTAATTATTCTGTTACTTGGAATGTCTTGGTCACCCTGAAATCTTAGAATAACAGGGCTATGGTCTGAATTTAGGCTGTTGATTACCTCTGTCGTTGTGTTGAGGTTAACGTTTTTTAAGAGGAATATGTCCAATTTGTCAGGCAGGCACCTGGAGTCATAGGGAACATGAGTAGGCTCATCAGTTGAGACAACCCTTACTGCTGGATGGTTATCAAGGTATCTCAGTAGTTTGTTGCCACTTGTGTTTGTAGTACGACATCCCCATGCCCTGTGCTTGGCATTCAGGTCCCCTACTATTATGGTTCTGTGGTTTATGTCCAAGAGATCGTCCAGGTCACTGGGAAACAGTCTGGCTTGGGGTGGGTGGTATGCCGCCACCAGAAGTGTGGGGTGGTTGTTAAGAATAACTTCGACTGCTGTTGCCTCTGTGTATAAAACCCTAAGAATTATTGCAGACGTACCAAGACTGACTAGCAATGAGGAAATCAGGGCAATGCTAGGGCAACCCTCTTTCTATCACATAATGAAACAAAAATCACAAACATTCTACGAATCATCTCATTCATCACCGTACCAGCTCATCAATACACTGGGACGGAACCCTCACCCTCAACTCAGAGCTCCTATCAACACACTCCATCGCCACTACAGGCGGTAACCATCTTCTCATCCTCATGAAACAGGATACTCATCTCCACCTCTATCAACATCATCATCACTAACGCCATCCACCCGGGGGGAAAATCCCCAAGCCATTACTGCACACAAGCCACATACGAACCCACAGGATCATTTCGTGAGACAGAGCGTTGAAAGAACGCTGGCTCTCCAGAACTAGCATGGGTGCAAACCCAGCCATCTCATGTCAGCACAACATTCGTCAGGAACCATCTGAAGATGGCAGCGTGTACGTCTGCCGAAATATTGTGGAGAAATGACGACGCTACCCGGTCGGATACCCGAGAACTGTTCAAATTGGAAATACGCCGTGAAAACTTCAGATCGCATCTACACTCCAATACTTAACAGACAATACAAAATGCTCACTGTTCTTCTAACATCATTTCATCCACTTCTCTCCTAATCATAATAACTCTACAGGGTAGTTGTCCTGTTTACTCAGTTTCATATATTTATACCCATAGGTCCATAAAAAAATTTAGCTGTAACAATCTCTGGTAGACAAATGCTAACAGGTGCTGTTAACGCTACACGGAGAGTTTCTTTCCTACTTTCCACGCCCATGCCGTTTCCCTTTACTACCCATTTAACCCGTACAGTTTTTCTTGCCTCTCCTCACCTCACCCTGGCGCCTTGTGCAGGGTCTAGACAAGGAGAAGCCGCCGCCACTGGACGCCCTCGCCGGCGAGAGCCTCCCAGCCACGGAGTCCCCGGAGACGCAGACGTCGCCGCCGCCGTCGCCGCCCCCGCTGCCCCCGGAGCTGGACCTGCCGCCTCTGCTGGACATGCCGCCCGTCCCCGCCATGTCCGACCACAACCAGTCGCTGACCGCGGGCTCCGACCCTCCGGGTTCGGGTCGTAGCGGTGAGTCCAGCCCTCACGTCATCCCTGTACACACTTGCTGCTATCTTATCATTGTCATCACGTTCTCCAGTCCTCTGCTCCTCCACCTTGTATTCGGTCATCATGGCGCGTGCCAACTTTCTCTACAGAATAGTACGTGACTGAAGTACTTATTTGGTAAATCCACTTACCTCATATCTTATTCTATGGTCCAATGTTGTAGCAATCTTCACTGACTCGCTCACTGCGTTGTCCACCCCTACTTGTGTAAAGATGCGTTCCACAGAGTATACACACAGAGCCCTTTGTCAGTACCGTGTGACAAACTTATTAGGGGCCTGATAATGATGTTCGCCATTCAGACTCCCGTCTTAGCGTTGATGCAATGTTGTTTAAATGTCACAGCTAGATAGAGAGTTATTCGTAGGTACCTCCTAGGTTTTAGAAGACGACTCCACTTAAATTACGTACTTCCAGAAAATGGAGGCATAGCAGTGAACACAAAGGGTATCTCCAAGTTTGTAACTCACATTAGAGGTGCTCCATAGGGGCAACATTTGTGACACGGCAAAAATCATCTTGTGCATGCATTTAATTGGTCAGGAAGGCAAACAACAGGTAACTTTAGAGATCTGTTTATTGGATTACCTATCTGCAGTCGTGGATTAATTGGATGCGGCAATATGGAGTGGATGATCTCTTTATATACGGTCAACCTCGTCCCTGCTGCTCGCTACTGGGTGTTGCAGCTTTCATGGTGAGCGACAGGCGATTGGAACTTCAAAAATATTTTCATTAGGTTTTCATAAAATTTTGAGATCATATATTCTGAAGACAATCACACTGCCGGAAAAAAGATCGCGATATCAAAAAACAATTAATGTTATTACATTTTGGGAATTCATTTGTCTAGGTAACATATTTAAGTAGAAATAATTCAAAAGCCAAGATCACTTAAATGCTGTTTACTAGATAACCGGTTTCAACACACTAAAGGTGCCATCATCGAATCTGAATGTAGCTTAACATTTATAAACCATTTGGATATAACGATACATGAGGCAGACCAGCTGCAGGCCGTTGTGGCCGAGTGGTTGTAGGAGCTTGCCTGAACGATAGCTCAGCGCGTTCGGTCAGAGCGCTGCGTGCTCTCTGTAATGAAAAAAACTGTGTCAAGGCATCAACGATCAACTTGAACGGCTGTCTTGTGTTGTCCGCCCAGACCAAACGCAAGGAACTATCGAACAAAATGAAAAACAAAACAAAAAAACGTGCTTAAGTCTGGAACCGCGCGATCGCTACGGCCGCAGGTTCGAATCCTGCCTCGGGCATGGATGTGTGTGACGTCCCTAGGTTAGCTAGGTTTAAGAAGTTCTGAGTCTAGGGGACTGATGACCTCTGATATTAAGTCCCATAGTGCACACACCCATTTATTTTTTGCAGACCAGCTGATCTGTTGCGACATTTCTGCGTGCTCGTCGGGGCCTTATCCAATATTAGGCATGTGTACCAATTTCTTTGGCTCTTCGGTCTATATGTATCAAATGTATAAAGGAGGAAGGTTGTTAACAAGCTCCTCGGAAAGAAGTTGACCGATTTACTTCCAAGTTCTTGGACGAGTTACTTCATATTTCTACATCCAGATGGAGAATGAAGAAAACTAATGAAAAATTAAATGCCCAACAAGCAAAATATATCATGATAAACTGATAAAATGGAAATGCCTTGTGGCTAGGGCCTCCCGTCGGGTAGACCGTTCGCCTGGTGGAAGGCTTTGCAGTTGACGCCACTTCGGCGACTTGCATGTCGATGGGAATGAAATGATGATAATGAGAACAACACATCACCCAGTCCCTGAGCGGAGAAAACCTCCGATCCAGCCGGGAATAGAACCCGGGCCGTTAGAATCGACATTCTGTCACGCTGACAACTTTTTTATGTTGGTCTCATTTTGTTCTATACTGTGTGTTGAATTCATTCGGGGCGGACTTCCGATGACACCCGTTCAGGTTCTTCGTTGATCCATACACTCCGTTTTTTTACTACCGAGCACGCTGAGCAACCGTACCGGAGCCACTCAGCTACGTGATAAACTGATTATAGCTCCCATCGCGAGAGTAAATAACAGCCGCAATACCCGCTTGGAGATGGTATCATCAGACGTCACTAGATTGCGGGACGAGCGAAAGATCGAGAGTTTGACAGAAACATCATCGCATACTCATTGATTAGTTTCCATCATTACGTATGATATATACCCTCTGAGGTATTTCACTCCCTGTTCTGCAGTTATTTTTGCCATAGAAATGCTGAGGCAGGTCGAGCATATGGTACCAACAAAAGCCACTAGATCGCGGGCCGGTCAGAAGATCGAACAGAACCCGAGACTTCCCAAACTGTACCGTAAAATTTTCGAAGATTCCGAGTCTTGCTCAAACAAAGCTCTGCTTGAAACTGAGAAAACAGAGCTGAAACAACAGAAGACGAATTCTCTAAAAACACAGTGAGATAGTCATTGCAAAATGTAACAACAGACGGCGCAACCAATCATCTCTTCATACACGAGAAGACGTAATCGTTGGTCGCTTTCCGTTGACACCCAGTGACTGAAATGTTCCCTTCGATTTAAAGCGATTGCAGTTTCCCATGCAGCTTGCGTTCGCTACGAGGCACAGGGGCAATCACTTTGTGTAACAGATATTAAACATACCGAGCAATGTCCCACGCTGCAGCTAGTACCCTATAAAGACATACGTCTCGCCTTTTGTAATGTCCCGTGGACCATCATGAATCGTGGTCAATGCATTGCAATTATTGTCGTTGAATAAAAATGTCATTCCTGTTCGTCTCACTGAGTATTTCTTTCAGTTGCCTTCTGTATTGTACTGTACTGTAGCGTACTCTACTATACTGTACTATGTATAGCTCACGCTCCATCGAGCTAAGTTACTAGGCCGTGGCGCATTATGGAAAATTTCTTTCGTCCTTAAATTTTGCGTGTCACTTCTGACAGTCCCCACCCTCTTGATGCCCAGTGATGAACTTAGTGAAGTTTGGAATAAGTTTGGCCGGCTGATCATATTTTCACAGCGCTTCCCACGCTAAAATACTGACACAACGTAGCGAGTGACACAGGGACAGTTCTGTTAATAACAAAAATACTCATCTTTTTTGTTGCTCTTCTTTGTTGTATGTTGATGGCTCATTGTTCTCTTCCTTTCTCTGGTTCATCTTTCCGTTATTGTCTAGATGATGATCGGGTAAATACTTCAATAACAATGTGAAATCTAGTGGACTATTTGCAGAACTACACGTATGTTTTCAGTCATTTCATTTCACAATACAAATCAATAAAACACACGTAACTCGTTCTCCATCCTCGTACAACCAACTGCCCAAAAGAACAAAGATTTTTCCCTAACAACTTGTGGACCGTGAATTTACTTTCAAAATCTTTTCTTAAAGAATTTACTTTATTTACCACCGATTCATCAAGAACATTAACACATTTAATCACACTAGGTGAGCGTGGAAGTAGTTGTCGGGGAGTAACTGATGAAAATGAAATTAACAAATGGAAATTTTATTCATAAAAGCCTTTTCAAAAACGGACTTAAACTTTATAAGCAGAAACGCACCCTCGAAATATCAAGTTACAATTTTATTTAGAGCCAGAAAGAACAATACTGACAACATGAGCCTTCGGGCTGAGAAGCTTGCCCTTCCCTTTCAACACGGCCGTAGTCACGACCGCTCACAACAACCTCTGAAAGAGTACAGTGGTGCAAATCTGAAACACACCAGACTACTTACAACTAAAGATTTTAACAACTCATACAAACACGTTAACTATGCACGCCGTAAGAGGGATGGAAATGGTACAAACTCTCACACTAAGAAATTATTTACCACCGAAAGTGCAAATTGTTTTTTTTAAAAGGACTCTTTGGTGGAAGGGTGGCAACTTAATAAAAAATTACTATTTAAATAAAACCCATGAAATTCAGACTTACATAAAAAGTACAACATGTTCTACATTACACATATACCGCCTCGCAAGATGATAGGCAAGATAAAAACGTATTTCAGTAATTTGGCCTTTACACCTTAATTCTATAAATTCGTTAACACCGAATCCGACAAACATGATAGAGGCAGCTATTAACGTATGGCAGATGGACAGGGGGATTACTGAACAACCACAACCGCAGGTTGCTCTAACCCTCCACAACTCCACAAGGGAAAAACGGACCATCGAATTCACAAATAATCACCTTCCCGCGGGTGGGCAAACGGAGAAAAGTGGTGGGACGACCCCAAAACAAAGCGGCTGGTGACCTCACCGAAAAACAAGTAGAATTTAACAAGTAAGTGAAACAACATATGTCCAACCACGTAACTTCTAATAAACTGCGATTTCTGGCGAAGAGCTGGCGCAGCACCCCGAACGTTCTCCCGAACCGTCCGCTGCCAGCCGCTCCAACGGACGCAGGAAGGCGTCGCCTCGCATCTCGCCTCGGCCAGCCCGATGTCGTGGGTTGACTCCTGTTGCTCTCGTGTCAACCGCGAAGCCACTACCCCTTTCTATACGGCGCGGCCCACTGGACTCACGTGGGGACCTAACATGCGCCGACCCTCAAGGCGGACGAGTCATCTCGTGTCTCAGTGCGCGATCGATCCAACAGCCAATGAGCGTTGCCCGAGCAACTCGAGCAGACTGGCGGCGTAACGCGCAGACTCAGGCTGTGGAACTCAACCCGACCGGGCGACCACTAGATGAGTTCTGTTACTGGCGGAGTGGCAAGACTCTCATTTCCTGTCTTAAAGTTTGATCGAAACGACACACATACTAGCACTCCGAACGACAGACAGTCACCAATGCCTAACAAATGCGGACGACAGACAGGCTAGCAAGCTGGGAACGAGAGACTGACCCAGACTGACCGACTGGCGAGCTCATAGCGCCCTCTTAAAAGAACGTGAACAGGCAACTTTTCCCCTTCCCCACCAGAGGGAGACACCAAAGCTGCGATTGCCACAGCGGCGCCACCGCAGAAATGGAAGGCGACTGCTTTAGACTACGCGCTGCGGCGCGCTCTTCAAAACAGCAAATTTTTCCACGGCTATACTTGTAGCAGCCGGCCGTTGTGGCAGAGCGGTTCTAGGTGCTGAAGTCCGGAACCGCGCTGCTGGTACGGTCGCAGGTTCGAATCCTGCCTCGGGCACTGTTGTGTGTGCTGTCTTTACGTTTTTTTGAAGTAGTAGCAAAGAAATCACTATCATATATCGATCTATTTATGTAAAATAATCTTTGGGACATACATTTCATAAATAAAGAACAATTACTGACTATCTTTTTTTGAGAAGTCTATAATCATCGTTGTAATTACATTAATTATTTATAAACACTGACATTTAAACATTTTCACTTAGTTTTATAGTAGTGGATCTTTGGTTTTTAAGTCTTCACCGCGGTATCGTTCACTTCATATGATCTAAGATCGGGTAGTACATTTATCTCACTACAACCAGTTTTATTACGCAGTGTATTGTTTGTAATCCAGCCTGTATATATTGTTATTTGTAATGATCCCGCAGAAATTACGTTTACGCGTGTGGACATAGAGTGTTGGGCCGCGTGTGTACAGGGAGGCGGCGGATACCCCCGGAGAACGGCCACCCGTTGCTGCACTCGGACCTGCCGGCTATCCACTGGACGGAGAGGGCAGAGCCGGGCGCCACGCCGCACGACGGGGGGGCGGACCACGAGGCGCTGACGTCGACGCCGCGCGCGGAGCTGCCGCCCGGGAGCATCAGCAAGGGCGCCATCAGCAAGGGCGCGCCCAGGAAGAAGGTCAGCACTCCTCTGCCGCTGACAGCACGCACAGCACCAGCGGTCTGCTGATGCCGCCCTCCACCTCCTCCTAAACTCCACCCGAGCAGACCATGAAGGCCCAACAGTGCCGTGTCATCCTCAGGAGGGGCATGTGGTCAGCACACAACTCTCCCGGCCACATGTCAGTTTACGAGGCTGGGACCGCTACTTCTCAGTCAAGTAGCTCCTCAGTTTGCCTCACAAGGGCTGAGTGCGCCCCACTGTCTCGGCGGACCAGATGGTCACCCATCCGAGTGCTGGCCCAGCCCGACAGCGCTCAACGTCGGTGACCTGACGGGAACCGGTGTTACCACTGCGGCAAGGCCGTTGGCGCCTCCATCTTCTCCTGGGGGTGACTGTTTGGCTGTACCTGCATACATATTCTGTCTGGTTCCGTACTGTCCATGCGAAGGACACGGGTTCAGTCCCTGGTACTATCTGCGGGAGGACTCAGCTCGTGATCCCAACTGAGGAGCTACTTGAAGCAGTAGTAGGGCACCATGTCTGCTAAACCTATAATGCCCGGGAGAGCCGTTTGGTAACACCCACCCCTCCAGATAACGCTATTGCCAAAGGATGCCCCGATTGTCCCACCTGTGACGAAAATGGCGATGCTTATTATTACACCCAGCCCGTTCCCTGTGTATAATATTTCATTGCGAAGCTGCATGGTAATCTACGGTAACTGTTCTTTCGAGAACAGATACTACTGTCATATATAACTAAAATATGGCTTCCGTGCCATTGACCCCTTGTGCGAATGCACACGCTATGCCCGAACTCTTACGGGACTTGGTAAATTAATCTGCCACCAGTAATGAGTATGATGGGCAAACATCTATTAGGCGCACTACGAATGTAGTGGTGTGGATATGTTGTGAATGTAAGTCTTACGGGGAGCGTGCAAGTGAGAAGTCCCTGCAAGTGCACTATCCTGTGTGCCCTCGGTGGCTCAGATGGATGCCGGCACGGCAGCTGAGAGTGTTCTGTCAGAGGGCTAGCTGCCCTCTGTAATAAAAAAAACTGAGCCACTTGATCAACAACGAAATGATATGGGTGTCTTTCGACCTCCGCCCAGAGCAGATACAACGAACGAAAACGAACAAAAAAAAAAAAAAACGGCTCTGAGCACTATGGGACTTAACTTCTGAGATCATCAGTCCCCTAGAACTTAGAAATACTTAAACCTAACTAACCTAAGGACATCACACACATCCATGCCCGAGGCAGGATTCGAACCTGCGACCGTAGCTGTCGCGCGGTTCAAAAACAAACAAAATGAGATTTTTTTAAAAAATGGATAGAGCGTCTGCCATGTAAGCACGGATCCTGGGTTCGAGCCCCGGTCGGGGCACACATTTTCAACAAGTCCCCATGAAGTACATCAACGGTTTGCAGCTAGGGTGTCGGTGTCCATTAAATTACAATTTTGTTTTTGGGCTATACACTCTCGACAACTCCCGGCCATCTTTTAGTTTTAGTCATTCTGCGTAAACTCTTCTAATTTTTTCCGGCCACGCTTATGTGGTGTCCCGGTGCATAGATTCTCTAGACTATTAGTTAGGAAGATTTCAGTTTGGATGCTCTATTCTATAACTAGTTCTTTTTCTTCAACTTCTTATTGTTTCTCAGCGTTCCGACTCCGTTTATTGTCCGTTACGCTCCTCTGCTATATTTCTTCGTCCTGTTTCTAAATCTTTTTTACTTAATTGTACTAAGTTCGCATACTAGATCCCCATGGCTTTGTTACTGAGCAGGATACTGCACTAATATTTATACACTTTTTTCCTGTTGAAATGTTTGCAGCTCGCCTATGAGAATTTCTTACTCTGTAGTGTAATGATTTTTCATCGATGACTTTGTACCTGCATTTGCCGCCACGTATTGTCGATTATCTTGACTAGCGCCATCACTCGCACCTCATTCTGTCACTGTGAGAGTGGGGGCCACCGGAAACTTATTGCGGGGCAATGTTTACAGTTTACAGGCATGTTTAATGCACTCCCCATTGGCCTATATTGTTCGAACCTGTTCATCTCTACTGATCTCATTCTCGTCACAGACATTATGGGAAACGGCAGGCACTACTCCCTGGTGCGGGGCACCTTGCCAACGTTCGCGCGGCATCCCCGGCCGGCTGGCTCGAGTATCCCTTCTGGCATGGATGTGTGCGTCTTGTCCTTAGCGCGGATTAGTTTAAATTACACTCCTGGAAATTGAAATAAGAACACCGTGAATTCATTGTCCCAGGCAGGGGAAACTTTATTGACACATTCCTGGGGTCAGATACATCACATGATCACACTGACAGAACCACAGGCACACAGACACAGGCAACAGAGCATGCACAATGTCGGCACTAGTACAGTGTATATCCACCTTTCGCAGCAATGCAGGCTGCTATTCTCCCATGGAGACGATCGTAGAGATGCTGGATGTAGTCCTGTGGAACGGCTTGCGTGCCATTTCCACCTGGCGCCTCAGTTGGAACAGCGTTCGTGCTGGACGTGCAGACCGCGTGAGACGACGCTTCATCCAGTCCCAAACATGCTCAATGGGGGACAGATCCGGAGATCTTGCTGGCCAGGGTAGTTGACTTACACCTTCTAGAGCACGTTGGGTGGCACGGGATACATGCGGACGTGCATTGTCCTGTTGGAACAGCAAGTTCCCTTGCCGGTCTACGAATGGTAGAACGATGGGTTCGATGACGGTTTGGATGTACCGTGCACTATTCAGTGTCTCCTCGACGATCACCAGAGGTGTACGGCCAGTGTAGGAGATCGCTCCCCACACCATGATGCCGGGTGTTGGCCCTGTGTGCCTCGGTCGTATGCAGTCCTGATTGTGGCGCTCACCTGCACAGCGCCAAACACGCATACGACCATCATTGGCACCAAGGCAGAAGCGACTCTCATCGCTGAAGACGACACGTCTCCATTCGTCCCTCCATTCACGCCTGTCGCGACACCACTGGAGGCGGGCTGCACGATGTTGGGGCGTGAGCGGAAGACGGCCTAACGGTGTGCGGGACCGTAGCCCAGCTTCATTGAGACGGTTGCGAATGGTCCTCGCCGATACCCCAGCAGCAACAGTGTCCCTAATTTGCTGGGAAGTGGCGGTGCGGTCCCCTACGGTACTGCGTAGGATCCTACGGTCTTGGCGTGCATCCGTGCGTCGCTGCGGTCCGGTCCCCGGTCGACGGGCACGTGCACCTTCCGCCGACCACTGGCGACAACATCGATGTACTGTGGAGACCTCACGCCCCACGTGTTAAGCAATTCGGCGGTACGTCCACCCGGCCTCCCGCATGCCCACTATACGCCCTCGCTCAAAGTCCGTTAACTGCACATACGGTTCACGTCCACGCTGTCGCGGCATGCTACCAGTGTTAAAGACTGCGATGGAGCTCCGTATGCCACGGCAAACTGGCTGACACTGACGGCGGCGGTGCACAAATGTTGCGCCCCTAGCGCCATTCCACGGCCAACACCGCGGTTCCTGGTGTGTCCGCTGTGCCGTGCGTGTGATCATTGCTTGTACAGCCCTCTCGCAGTGTCCGGAGCAAGTATGGTGGGTCTGACACACCGGTGTCAATGTGTTCTTTTTTCCATTTCCAGGAGTGTAGATCAAGTAGTGTGTAAGCCTGGGGACCGATGACCTCAGCAGTTTGGCCCCATGCGAACTTACCACCACCATAATTAAGGAAGTAAAATTGCTGAGAATTATTTTGAAAGTTTGCTGAAGTGGAAATATGAGAAATTTGACAAACATCGAACGACACCATCTTTTCACGTCAGTGAAAAACTCTGTGTTTCTATATAAATACAGAAAAGTGCAGCAAGCCACTTTTTTGTAATATTCCCACAAAATAGCTTCGGAACCTTCTTAGGGTCGTCTTCAGATGGGGCACATGGCAGAGGCACGTTTATTTGCATAGCATAATGCTGGGTACTGCTGCTGTGACAAGAGAATAGCCGAAGACGCATTAACCTATCGCCATGAGCAATGGTTATACGGTGAACTTTATCGATAAATGAGTTCTATTGCGTTTTGTCACAATATCTTTGAAATTTTTATCCGTCTGGCAAGTAGCTTTTCTGTTGTCCACCGGCCACAGACCACAAATCATAGACCACGCTTTTCACTATGAATGAAAATATATAACGGTTGTCAAGATCTCCCAGCATCCAGCATATGATATACAGCTAGTGCATGTTACAAAGGGATATGCTTCACCCAAAGAGGATTGTTTGCTTTTTGTGTGTAGGATAAATCGATACGCGGACAAACATTTTGATCTAAACTGGTATTAACAGGAATGCCCAAAACTAGTGTTAAAATAGTTATCCATTGATCGTGACCGGGCCAAATATCTCACGAAATAAGCCTCAAACGAAAAAACTACAAAGAACGAAACTTTTCCAGCTTGAAGGGGGAAACCAGATGGCGCTAAGGTTGACCCACTAGATGGCGCTGCCATAGGTCTAACGGATATCAACTGCGTTTTTTTAAAATAGGATCTCCCATTTTTATTACATATTCGTGTATTATGTAAAGAAATATTAATTTTTTAGCTGGACCACTTTCTGCGCGTTGTGATAGATGGCGCTGTAATAGTCACAAACATATGGCTCACAATTTTTGACGAACTGTTGGTAACAGGTAGGTTTTTGAAATTAAAATACAGATCGTAGGTACGTTTGAAAATTTTATTCCGGTTGCTCCAATGCGATACATGTAACTTAGTGAACTTATCATTTCTGAGAACGCATGCTGTTACGGCGTGATTACCTGTAAATACCACATTAATGCAATAAATGCTCAAAATTATATCCGTCAACCTCAGTGCATTTGGCAATACGTGTAACGACATTCCTCTCAACACCGAGTAGTTCGCCTTCCGTAATGTTCCCACATGCACTGACAATACGCTGACGCATGTTGTCAGGCGTTGTCGGTGGATCACGATAGCAAATATCCTTCAACTTTTCCCACAGAAAGAAATCCGGGGACGTCAGATCCGGTGAATGTGCGGGCCATGGTATGGTACTCCGACGACCAATCCACCTGTCATGAAATATCCTAGTCAGTACCTCTTCAACCGCACGAGAGCTATGTACCGGACATCCATCATGTTGGAAGTACATCGCCATTCTGTCATGCAGTGAAACATCTTGTAGTAAGATCGGTAGAACATTACATAGGAAATCAGCATACATTGCACTATTTAGATTGCCATCGATAAAATGGGGGGCCAATTATCCTTCCTCCCATAATGCCTCATCATACATTAACCCGCCAAGGTCGCTGATGTTCCACTTGTCGCAGCCATCGTGGATTTTCCTTTGTCCAATAGCGCACATTATGTCGGTTTACGTTACCGCCGTTCGTGAATGACGCTTCGTCGCTAAACAGAACGCGTGCAAAAAATCTGTCATCGTCCCATAATTTCGCTTGTGCCCAGTGGCAGAAGCGTACACGACGTGCAGAGTCGTCGCCATGGAATTCCTCGTGCATAGAAATATGGTACGGGTGCAATCGATGTTGATGTAGAATTCTCAACACCGACGTTTTTGAGATTCCCGGTTCTCGCGGAATTTGTCTGCTACTGATGTGCGGATTATCCGCGACCGCAGCTAAAATTCCTACCTGGGCATCATCATTTGTTGCAGGTCGTAGTTGACGTTTCACATGCGGCTAAACACTTCCTGTTTCCTTACATAACGCAACTATCTGGCGAACGGTCCGGGCACTTGGATGATATCTTCCAGGATACCGAGCAGCATACATAGCACACGCCAGTTGGGCATTTTTATCACAATAGCCATACATCAATACGTTATCGACCTTTTCCGCAATTGGTAAACGGTCCATTTTTACACGGGTAATGTATCACAAAGCAATTACCGTCCGCACTGGCGGAATGTTACGTGATACCACGTACTTATTCCTTTGTGACTATTACAGCGCCGTCTATCACAAAGCGAAAAAAGCGGTCCAAATAAAACATTCATATTTCTTTGCGTAATACACGAATATTTAATAAAAATGTGGGTTCCTATTTTTTTTAAAACGCAGTTGCTATCCGTTTGACCTATGGGAGCGCCATCTAGCGGGCCAATCATTGCGCCTTCTAGTCTCCCCCTTCAAGATAGACAAGTTTCGTTCTTTGAAATTTTTTCGTTTGATATATATATATATATATATATATATATATATATATATATATATATATATATATATATATATATATATATGCAGACCTGTATTACATTTACACCTACATGGCTATTCTCCAGTTCACAATTAAGGTGTCTGGCAGCGCGTATGTCAATCAACGTTCAGGCCATTTTTTCTATAACAACCCATGGGAAAAATGAACACTTAAATGTTTCAATACGAGCTCTGTTTTCTCTTATTTTATTACGGTGACCGTTCCTCCCTATGTAGGTTTCTGATCGAAAAATATTTTCACATACAGAGGAAAATGTTGGTGATTGAAATTTCGTGAAAAGATCTCGCAGCAAAAAAAAAGCCTATGTTTTAATGATTGTCACACCAACTAGTGTATCATATACGTGGTACTCTCTGTCTCGACCTTCCCCGCCTATTTCGCTATAATACAAAACGAGCTATCGATCTTTGAACTTTTTCGACGTCCTCCGTCAATCCTACGTAGTGAGGATCCCACGCCGCACAGCAATGCTTTTAGCAGAGAAGGATAAGCGAGATGTAGGCAGTCTGTTTAGTAGACCTGTGGCATTTTCTAAGTGTTCTGCCTGTGAAGCGCGGTCTTTGGTTTGCCTTCCCCACAATAATATCTTTGTGATTGTTCAGATATGAGTTGTTCGTAACTGTAATTCCTAGGTATTTAACTGAACTGACAGCATTTAGTTTCATGCGATTTATCGTGTAATGGAAATTTAACGGATTTGTAGTGCTCGTGTGGATGACGTCACATGTTTCCTTATTCGGACATAATGGCCATTTTTCGCGCATACACACCTCAAAAAAAGTTTGTCATCGATCCGGTTTCCAGAACTTCTGAAGCTAGACGTTGACTGTGGTTATTGTATCTCAGACACAGTCCCTTTGACTATTAAGAAATGTCACTAAACCAGCCCAGCGATGTAAACAACCATATATGAGCAGCGCCTACTAGATGAAGGGGGTCCGACAGCCGATCATATCCAGTCATTCCACCAGAAAGGAGGTAAAAACGGCTCATGTTGTCTGTAGTTCGACCATGCCTAGACGGTCAATACCGCGGTTCGATCGTGTCCGCATTGTTACTTTGTGCCAAGAAGGGCTCTCAACAAGGGAAGGGTCCAGGCGTCTCTGAGTGAAGCAAAGCGATGTGTTGGGACATGGATGAGATACAGAGGGACAGGAAATGTCAAAGACGTGCCTCGCTTAGGCCGCCCAAGGGCTACTACTGCAGTGGATGACCACTACCTACGGATTATGGCTCGCAGGAACCCTGACAGCGACGCCACCATGTTGAATAAGGCTTTTCGTGCAGCCACAGGACGTCTTGTTACGACTGAAACTGTGTGCAGTAGGCTGCATGGTGCGCAAATTGACTCCCGACTTTCATGGCGAGGTCCATCTTTACAACCACGACACCATGCAGCGCGGTACAGATGGGCCCAACAACATGCCGTCTGGACTGCTCAGGACTGGCATCACGTTCTCTTCGCCAATGAGTATCGCATACGCCATCAACCAGACAATCGTCGGAAACGTGTTTGGAGGCAACCCGGTCAGGCTGTGCCCCTTAGACACACTGTGCAGCGAGTGCAGCAAGGTGGGCGTTCCCAGCTGTGGCATTACGTGGGGCCGTAACGGCTGTACGATACGTGAATGCCATCCTCCGACCGATAGTGCAACCATATCTGCAGCATACTGGCGACACATTTGTCTTCATGGACGACAGTTCGCGCCCCCATCGTGCACATCTTGTGAATGACTTCCTTCAGGATAACGACATCGCTCGACTAGAGTGGCCAGCATATGAACCCTATCGAACATGCCTGGGATAGTTCGAAAAGGACTGTTTGTGGACAACGTGACCCAGCAATCACTCTGAGGGATCTATGCGGAATCAGCGTTGAGGAGTGGGACAATCTGGACTAACTATTCCTTGATGAACTTGTGGATAGTATGCGACGACGAATACAGGCAAGAGGACGTACTACTGGGTATTAGATGTACTGGTGTGTGTAGCAATCTGGACCACCACTTCTGAAGGTCTCGTTCTATGGTAGTACAACACGCAATGTGTGGTTTGCATGAGCAATAAGAAAGGCGGAAATGTTGTTTTATGTCGATATTTATTCCAATTTTCTGCACAGGTCCCGGAACTCTCGGAACCGAGGCGATGCAAAACTTTTTTTGATGTGTGTATCAAATCTGAATCATTGGTTTTGTTCTTCTTATGATTTGAGGGTTATTTCTTTTACTTTGTAAAAAAAAATGGCTCTGAGCACTATGGGACTTAACATCTGAGGTCATCAGTCCCCTAGAACTACTTAAACCTGACTAACCTATGGACATCAGACACATCCATGCCCGAGGCAGGATTCGCACCACCGACCGTAGCGATCGCGCGGTTCCAGACTGAAGCGCCTAGAACCGCTCGGCCACAACGGCCGGCTTACTTTGTAACTCCAGGAGGCTTAGTTATTTAGTTACGAGGGTCAGTCAAAAAGTAATGCCTCCTATTTTTTTTCTACGTTTAATTGTCAGGAAATTTAAATGCAATTACATAGGTTGAAAACCACAACATTGAGGATCATTTTGTCATTTTTCAATGTAATCTCCGCCCATCTCTACAGTTTTGGTCCATCTTTGAACAAGGGCATGTATCCCAGAACGGTAAAAATCACAGCTCTGCTTCCTAAGCCATTGACGCATGGATGTTTTGACGGCCTCCTCATCTTCAAAATGAATCCCACGATGAGCTTCTTTTAGTGGCCCGAACAGATGGAAGTCTGATGGTGCCAGGTCAGGGCTGTATGGGGGATGAGGCAAAACTTCCCATCCAATTTTGACAATCTCGTCAGAGGTGTGACGACTGGTGTGTGGTCTTGCATTGTCATGCAAAAGAAGAACATCTGCCATTGATTTTGTTGGGCGAACTCGCTGAAGACGTGCTTTAAGTTTTTTTTAGGGTTGTGACGTATTGAACAGAATTTATTGTGCATCCCTGCTCCAAAAAATCAACCAGAATCACACCCTCTGTATCCCAGAAAACTGTTGCCATAACTTTCCCTGCCGATCGCACAGTTTTGAATTTTTTCTTCCTCGACGAACTTGTGTGACGCCACTCCATTGACTGCCTCTTTGATTCGGGTTCAAAAAAATGCACCCATGTTTCGTCCCCGGTCACAATTTTTTTCAGAAACTCATCTCCCTCCAAACGGAAGCGCTGCAAGTGTTGGGAGGCTATTGTTTTCCTTGCCTCTTTATTCTGATCGGTTAACATTCTTGGAACCCATCGTGCACAAACTTTTGAGTACCCCAATTGTTTAATAATCGTGATCACACTGCCTTTACTAAGAGAAATAATGCGACACACTTCATCTGCAGTCACCCGACGGTCACCACGAATGATGTCATCAACTTGCTGAATGTTGTGTTGAGTCACTGCACTCACCGGCCTGCCGCTCCGCTTTTCGTCAGTCAACGGTGTTTGCCCTTCAGCTTCCTTACAACGACGAACCCATCGTCTAACAGTGCTAACATCCACTGTCACAACACCATACACCTTCTTCAGTCTTTCATGAATGCGTATGGGCGTTTCACCTTCTGCATTCAAGAATTCAATCACACGACGCTGTCTCAAACGAACATCGATGTCGGCCATTTTACAAACTTCTGCTGTGCTGCCACCTGTTGACACAGAAAGTTACTACTGCAGTGGATTGCAGAAGAAGGTTTGAGGAATGGCGCCAAATTCAAATTTTTCACTTAACTTAATTTTTTTAAGTAGAAAAAAATGGGAGGCATTACTTTTTGACCGACCCTCGTACATACTAGAAGGACATTTCTCTGGTAGGTTGTTGGCAGTTGACATAAATACAGTTAAAATGTAACTGGTGAGGCAGAGGGGGGGGGGAGATTTGTTTGAAAATATCAAGTTTTATGCCTTCGTTAGCAAGATTCTTTAACAGAGGGCTCTATTTTGTGATGTTTGACCAAGGTGGGTGATCAAACTGTATTTGTTCAGTGTGTTAGAGCGAATTCATACACGTGCACTTTGTACGTTGTTGTGAAGTTTGTATTTCCGATCACACCACACACTGCAGCCGAGGAAGTGTGCCTTGTATAGCGTACTGTATTTACCCTAGTGCTTTGTGTGGGCAGGCGAGCGACGTGAAGGAGGTGCCCGCCTACGCTCGCAAGACGGCGACTCCGCCTCCGACTGGTGGCCCGCCGGCTGCGGGGGCGGAGGGGGCGGCCCCCGGGGGGCCCGAGGAGGGCAGCTGGGAGCCGTGGAGGCGGCAGCCCGTCCCCAAGGAGCTGCAGGGGGGCGGAGAGCCCGTCGCCATAGAGCACCACGTGCTCAACGGCCGCAGGAAGGTCAGTTCGCGCGCTGCTCACCGGCGACGCTGCGCTGGCGCACAGTGGGGTGCACGCTACAGGGCGGCGTCAGACAGTGCCAAATGGTGTGGCGTGCCCAAGGCTACTAGGGATATAGATGTAAGCTACACCGGTGTGCAAAATTAAACGGAAATTTGGCAAGGCTGTGTTGTTTTTTGAGCCGTGGCTGGCTCGTGTTATGCGTTGGATTAAACCTTGATTGCTACTCTAAGTCGAAACAAGGACCCGAGAGTAGACAACATTCCATTAGAACTACTGACAGACTTGGGAGAGCCAGTCCTGACAAAACTCTACCATCTGGTGAGCAAGATGTATGAGACAGGTGAAATTCTCTCAGACTTCAAGAAGAATATAATAATTGCAATCCCAAAGAAAGTAGGTGTTAACAGATGTGAAAATTACCAAACTATCCGTTTAATAAGTGACAGCTGCAAAATACTAACGCGAATTCTTTACAGACGAATGGAAAAATTGGTAGAAGCTGACCTCGAGGAAGATCAGTTTGGATTCAGTAGAAATGTGGGAACACGTGAGGCAATACTGACCCTACGACTTATCTTAGAAGAAATATTAAGGAAAGCAAACCTAGGTATCTAGCATTTGTAGACTTAGAGAAAGCTTTTGACAATGTTGATTGGAATACTCTCTTTCAAATTCTGAAGATGGCAGGGGTAAAATACAGGGAGCGAAAGGCTATTTACAATTTGTACAGAAAAAAGATGACAGTTATAAGAGTCGAGGGACATGAAAGGGGTGATTGGGAAGGGAGTGAGACAGGGTTGTAGCCTCTCCCCGATGCTATTCAGTCTGTATATTGCGCAAGCAGTAAAGGAAACAAAAGAAAAGATCGGAGTAGGCATTAAAATCCATGGAGAAGAAATAAAAACTTTGAGGTTCGCCGATGACATTGTAATTCTGTCAGAGACAACAAAGGACCTGGAAGAGCAGTTGAATGGAATGGACAGTGTCTTGAAAGGAGGATATAAGATGAACATCAACAAAAGCAAAACGAGGATAATGGAATGTAGTCGAATTAAGTCGGGTGATGCTGAGGGAATTAGATTAGGAAATTAGACACTTAAAGTAGTAAAGGAGCTCTGCTATTTGGGGAGCAAAATAACTGATGATGGTCGAAGTAGAGAGGATATAAAATGTACACTGGCAATGGCAAGGAAAGCGTTTCTGAAGAAGAGAAATGTGTTAACATCGAGTATAGATTTAAGTGTCAGGAAGTCGTTTCTGTAAGTATTTTTATGGAGTGTAGCCATGTATGGAAGTGAAACATGGACGATAAATAGTTTAGACAAGAAGAGAATAGGAGGTTTCGAAATGTGGTGGTACAGAAGAATGCTGAAGATTAGATGGGTAGATCACATAACTAATGCAGAGGTATCGAATAGGATTGGGGAGAAGAGGAGTTTGTGGCACAACTTGAGTAGAAGAAGGGATTGGTTGGTAGGACATGTTCTGAGGCATCAAGGGATCACCAATTTAGTACTGGAGGGCAGCGTGGAGGGTAAAAATAGTAGAGGGAGACCAAGAGATGAATAAACTAAGCAGATTCAGAAGGATGTAGGCTGCAGTAGGTACTGGGAGATGAAGAAGCTTGCACAGGATAGGGTAGCATCGAGAACTGCATCAAACCAGTCTCAGGACTGAAGGCCACAACAACAACAACAATGCTACTCTGTGTTTAGTCTCCCGCGGTTATCGCAATTATGCTGTTATCCTGTCTCTCCACGAGGGGCAGCAGCGGTTTGTATCGATATTCGCAGCTTGTACTATCTTTGGCCTGGCGCTTACAGTCTCTGGCTGTGCTGTGTGCTAGCAGTCGGTCGGTTGGCGTGGAGCAGCGAGGAAATCTCCACGGCACATACTTTGGCCGGGCCGTTGGCGGCGTCCACCCGCGGTCGCAGAGTGTGGTGCTGTTCCCATTGCTACGAGGTCCGTGGCTCACCGATCCTGGACACGAAAGTTGAATTTTGACTTAATCCACCAGCAAGTCACGACTGTTCACATTGTGTCGTTTGGAGTTCGCTGTTGGGAAATTCCCGCGAGCAAAAACCTTTGTTTACAAGTTGGCAAATTTTAACCACCCTCCGGTGGAGTTTAACTGTACTTGGTAATTATGAATTGCAGTACACCAGCGGAATCTTCTGCCTTGTGGCCGTTAACGTTCCGGTTATCTGCCCTGGCCGTTGACGTAAATTCAGGCAGTGTATTTTCCTCATGTTGTCCCTGTCCAGTACGGTGTGTAGTTTGACAGCTCAATGTAGAATTGGTTGTGGGCGCCAATACTTTCTACGTTGTCCCATTGAACCCCCTGTTGTGTTGTGGTCGGGTGGAGCGGAAGCTATCTTGTCAGTGGGTCCGTTGACCGTCTGTCGGTTGGGTTGTCGTCGGACTGAGAATGGTTTGGCCGACTGCCTGTCTCGCCTAAGCGAGCGTTAGTGTTTGACTTCCAGGCCCACCCTCGCAAACTTCTGAGCGCCGTTGGGTGTACTGCCTTTTCTTATTTGTTCTTGTTTTTTGTATTTGTATGGCTTCTAGCCGATTTTTAAATTAAGGTTGTTTTGACCTTAAGGCGTAAGATTGTTTGGGCCTTCAGCCTAATTTAAAGAACTGTTTTAAGGCAAGGCTTTTTCCGTTTTAAAAATTTAATTGGTTTGAGTCTTAAGTGATGGGACTTCAGCCGATTTTCAAATTGAAGTTGTCTTGCTCTTAAGGTGTCAGATTATTTGGACCTTCAGCCTAATTAAAGAACTGTTTTAAGATAAGGCCTTTTGACCTTTTAAAAATTTATTTTGGTTTGAATCTTTAAGTGACAGGCATTCATCCGATTTTTTTTAAATTAAAGTTGTTTGCTCTTAAGGTGCGAGGTTGTTTGGGCCTTCAGTCTCATTGAAAGAACTGATTTAAGATAAGGCCTTCTGCCTTTTAAATTTCTGATTTTGGTTTGAGTCTTAAGTTATTGGCTTTCAGCTGATTTTAAATTAAAGTGGTCTTGCCCTTAAGGCATGAGGTTTTATTGCGCATTCAGCCGGTAATTAAGTTCCACAAATTAATGCTTTATTTTTTTTAATTTTCTTGGCTCTTGTAACGGTTGTTCAAATAAATAAAGTTGTATGTTCGAGTGTAACTGAGAGCCGCTTAGTTTGGCACCTTTCCACACTTTAAACTACTTGTCCTGTCCTGCAGGTTCAGCAGGGCGTCTCAATTTTGTCACAAAACAGTATAAACAGGTTATAGTCAAGTGGAAACAATGTAAAAAATATATAACGTAAACAATTCCAACATCCATAACGGTATACAAAGATTTTCCTTGTTTTCTTTTTCAACTTGACTGATTTGCACACACATTCTGGTAACTGGTTAAGTTGCACAATATGGGTTGTGACCACCTATGGCGTCAATACAGGCCTGACAACGACAGAAAATGCAGTGACTGATGTTATCAATCTCATATTGAGGCAGTAACGCCCATTCTTCCTGCAGCTCTGCTCGTAAGTCTTGGAGGGCGGTTGGTCAACACCGCCATTGATGCAGCCCGTCTTCCTAGTGCATCCCACACATTCTTGATGGGATTCAAGTCGGGAGGGCGAGCAGGCTACCCCATGCGTGCACTATCTTCCCTTTCCAAAAAAAAAAATCAACCACCTGTGCTCTATGAGGTCGAGCATTATCGTCCATCGTCCATCAATGCGAAGTATGGGGCCACAGCACCTCGCAACAACCGCGCATGAGGTCCCAAGATCTCGTCACGATACCTGACAGCAGTAAACCCTTGCCGATACACCTGTACAGTTTCATAAAGAGGTGTTTCGAGAGGCCAACAATCAGTGCCCACGCTATTACGGATCCTCCTCGATATCGGTCCCTTTCTACGATGTTTCTGTTTCTAAATCGCGTACTGCGAGCTCTTCAGATGCGAATTCGTCGAGAATCACTCTCCAGACCAAATCGGGACTCGGCTGTAAAAAGAACAATGGCCAACGGTTCGACCGTCCAGGCGGTATGTTGACAGCTCCACTAAGACATTCCCTCCTGGGAAGACACGCCAGAGGCACGCTTACAGCAGGTCTGCTGAAGCCTTCTGTACATCTTCTGTACATCTTCTGCCTCGATACAATACGTCCAGAGGATGTTGCGAGGTCAGATGCCAGATGCAGAGCAGTACTAAGGCGGTACCGCCGTGCCCTTCAGCCAAACAACGGTCGTCTGTTTCTGATGTCACACGTGGTCGTTCCCGTTCTGATCTCCAGGACACAGTTTCGGCCTTATAAACTGTCGCCTCATCCGAGAAACTATTAGCAATAAGCCATCGGGCCACATCAGTTTGCGACTCTCCTGCTTCCATTCATCCTATGACTTTCCACTGGAGAGAGTCTTATAGGCGTGTTCCCTGTGCCGTCCTGCACCGTTTGTGACTGTGTAGACAGCGATTTTCGATGTGGGACTACTCTGCAAACTACCCCGCTTGACAGTGACCCTGATGTCACTGTTGGATTGGTCCTGTGTTGATCGGAAAGCCATCTTCCATGCAGAACACGATCTAACACACATGTTGAAAGTTTCTACGATTATATCGTGGATTAGACATAGCCTTTAATTTTGTTCACCAGTGTATATGGAAGGATGAGTAATGTGGTCAAAAGTATCCGGACATTTAGAACTCGGCATTAGCGTGGGGTGTGTCCACGCTTCGCCTTTACGGCGACTTGAGCTGTGCTGGGTACACTTTGAGTGAGGTGTCTGAATGTCTGCGGAGGGATTGCAGCACATTCTTCCACAAGGGCCGAAATCAGACGGGGTGCAGACGTTGGACTCTCGGCTCTGGAGCGACCACTGCAACACAGATGCTGCTTAACGCCACGCTGATACAAACGTTGTCATCTCCGAATTGTTCCTCTGCTGTACGCAGTACGCAATGCAGTAAAATGTTCTCCTGTCCTTCAACATTCAACGTTTTCTTAAACGCAATAAGAAGACCACAGACTAAACACGAAAGATACTCTCCCTCAGGCTAAACCATCTCATTCGTGCTCCTCTGTTGGCACTACACGTTATGGCAACTAATATTCGGCCAACGAAACTCTTCCGTTGGATTGCCACAGGGTACAACGTGATGCATCATACCAAATGAATCCAGTCATTTTTTTTTTTTACACCACCTCCGGCGTAGCTTAGTAATGACTACAGAAGTGTGTCACTTATGTGGATCTATTGGACCATTGCACTCCAAACTTTTGAGACATATCTGCTGTCACTGAGCCAGCTGCACGGCTGGTAGCACCTGAATCTAAGAAGTGATTCCTTCCGGCGATTTTCTTTCGATTTTTAGCGACCACTCTTCGCAATAGTGTATGGTCTCGGTTTAGCTGCGGCGGTTCCTTCACGTTTCCACTTGACGTACATACCGCCTACAGTCGATTTGGACACCTTTAGAATCGTTCAAGTGTGCCTGATGCATTTGTTACTCAGGTGACATCCAATGTCTAATCCCCGCTGGAGGGCTATGAGCGATCCATTCTGCTGTCACTGCTTCACTACTCACAACACAGTACTCCCCGCCTTCTCTCACACTGGTGAAGACAGTCCTTGAGGCATCTGGCGGTGAATTCCGCATTCCATATGGGTGTCCAGACATTTTTGTCAGATATTGTACGTATGTGAGGGTATAGTTTTAATAACTACATTCTTGGTTTCATATCAGCGCACACTCCGCTGCAGAGTGAAAATTTCATTCTGGAAACATCCCCCATTCTGTGGCCAAGCCATGTCTCCGCAATATCCTTTCTTACAGGAGTGCTAGTTCTGCAAGGTTCGCAGGAGAGCTTCTGTAAAGTTTGGAAGGCAGGAGACGAGATACTGGCAGAAGTAAAGTTGTGAGGACGGGGTGTGAGTCGTGGTTGGTAGAGCACTTGCCCGCGAAAGGCAAAAGTCCCGAGTTCGCGTCTCCGTCCGGTACACAGTTTTAATCTACCAGGAAGTTTTACATTCTTGGTTTTTAAACCAAGGTTTTTAAACTTCCTATGACCATATACTGTGTTAAGGGGGATAGGACGTCAAACGGGCCGACTTGGAGCAGGAGAGGCACCACAGAGATTTTAATTTGCAGTGCCTATACTTTTA
This sequence comes from Schistocerca gregaria, assembly GCF_023897955.1. Taxonomy (NCBI): domain Eukaryota; kingdom Metazoa; phylum Arthropoda; class Insecta; order Orthoptera; family Acrididae; genus Schistocerca; species Schistocerca gregaria. The sequence continues at coordinate 211,510,883 of NC_064929.1, forward strand.
CAAATAAATCCATAAAACTTTGTCAGCACGACCAGGAAAGATTCAGGATTCACACTAATAGCAGTGGAAGTTCAAAAACATAACAATATAATTTGTTTTACACGTGAAATTTCATCATTTTTTCACTTACAATTGGCTGCATTTGTTGCTTTATGTACATTAAACTTCACAAGTAAAAGAGACTGTTCGATAAATTTTGCATAGCATACAAACCATATTTACAGGTGCCTTTCGCGGGCGAGGAGAGCTTCCATATCAACGGCGAATTTTGAGTAACAGCGACACTTCTCTAGATACTACGTTAAAATTTTCTGCTTTTGCCGAAACCCAGCGGTTTACACAATTTCGAATTTCTAACATGCTAATGCAGTTGCAGCTGCAATAGGATACTGAAGCTGCATATCACGTGATGCTACAGACAATATTATCTCTGGTTGGTGAAACTGTTGTTGATTACAAGTTATGAACTTGTTGATATGAAATTGGCAAACAAATTTTATTTTCTTTAACTCCTTCTTTTCTGTTTGTTGTGGTATTTATAAATCTGTCCTATCTGCACGCACAGACCAGATAACACGTTGCCTTGGCTAAAACGCTGGTTCTCAGTTTCATTGCAGACTCTCGAGTTTGAAAAGCACTTCCCAAGTGACAGCTCCTTTTATGAAACTTTCTGGGAGATTGAGGCTGTGTGCCGGACCGAGACTCGAACTCGGGACCATTGCATTTCGCGGGCATGTGCTCTACCCACTGAGCTACCCAAGCACGACTCATGCCCTGTCCTCACAGCGAAGCCTGCAGAACTAGCACTCCTGAGAGAAAGGAGAACTTCTGTAAAGTTTGGAAGGTAGGAGACGAGATACTGGCAGAAGTAAAGCTGTGAGGACGGGGCGTGAGTCGTGCTTGGGTAGCTCACTTGCTAGAGCACTTGCCCACGAAAGACAAAGGTCCCGGATTCGAATCTCGGTCCGGCACACAGTTTTAATCTGCCAGGAAGTTTCATATCAGCGCACACTCCGATGCAGAGTGAAAATCTCATTCTGGAAACTCATTTTACACTCCTGGAAATGGAAAAAAGAACACATTGACACCGGTGTGTCAGACCCACCATACTTGCTCCGGACACTGCGAGAGGGCTGTACAAGCAATGATCACACGCACGGCAAAGCGGACACACCAGGAACCGCGGTGTTGGCCGTCGAATGGCGCTAGCTGCGCAGCATTTGTGCACCGCCGCCGTCAGTGTCAGCCAGTTTGCCGTGGCATACGGAGCTCCATCGCAGTCTTTAACACTGGTAGCATGCCGCGACAGCGTGGACGTGAACCGTATGTGCAGTTGACGGACTTTAAGCGAGGGCGTATAGTGGGCTTGCGGGAGGCCGGGTGGACGTACCGCCGAATTGCTCAACACGTGGGGCGTGAGGTCTCCACAGTACATCGATGTTGTCGCCAGTGGTCGGCGGAAGGTGCACGTGCCCGTCGACCTGGGACCGGACCGCAGCGACGCACGGATGCACGCCAAGACCGTAAGATCCTACGCAGTGCCGTAGGGGACCGCACCGACACTTCCCAGCAAATTAGGGACACTGTTGCTCCTCGGGTATCGGCGAGGACCATTCGCAACCGTCTCCATGAAGCTGGGCTACGGTCCCGCACACCGTTAGGCCGTCTTCCGCTCACGCCCCAACATCGTGCAGCCCGCCTCCAGTGGTGTCGCGACAGGCGTGAATGGAGGGACCAATGGAGACGTGTCGTCTTCAGCGATGAGAGTCGCTTCTGCCTTGGTGCCAATGATGGTCGTATGCGTGTTTGGCGCCGTGCAGGTGAGCGCCACAATCAGGACTGCATACGACCGAGGCACACAGGGCCAACACCCGGCATCATGGTGTGGGGAGTAATCTCCTACACTGGCCGTACACCTCTGGTGATCGTCGAGGGGACACTGAATAGTGCACGGTACATCCAAACCGTCATCGAACCCATCGTTCTACCATTCCTAGACCGGCAAGGGAACTTGCTGTTCCAACAGGACAATGCACGTCCGCATGTATCCCGTGCCACCCAACGTGCTCTAGAAGGTGTAAGTCAACTACCCTGGCCAGCAAGATCTCCGGATCTGTCCCCCATTGAGCATGTATGGGACTGGATGAAGCGTCGTCACACGCGGTCTGCACGTCCAGCACGAACGCTGGTCCAACTGAGGCGCCAGGTGGAAATGGCATGGCAAGCCGTTCCACAGGACTACATCCAGCATCTCTACGATCGTCTCCATGGGAGAATAGCAGCCTGCATTACTGCGAAAGGTGGATATACACTGTACTAGTGCCGACACTGTGCATGCTCTGTTTCCTGTGCCTATGTGCCTGTGGTTCTGTCAGTGTGATCATGTGATGTATCTGACCCCAGGAATGTGTCAGTAAAGTTTCCCCTTCCTGGGACAATGAATTCACGGTGTTCTTATTTCAATTTCCAGGAGTGTGTGTTCAGCTAAGGGAGTGTTAATGCCTGTTTTCATGATTTCAAAGTACACTTGGCCACAGTTACACCGATTTCATGCCTACATCTGTTGTAAGTGGATGACGCCCATTCTTTGCAGTTCTCAGACATTCTTTCGTTTTCCTGGTGGGCTTAAAATCCTCTGAACCGGAGGGCGTTTCTTATGCAGTCCAAACCATTATTAATGAAATGGAGGAAAGACCCCCCCCCCCCCCTGTACACATCTGCTATTATTTATTACTCCTGGAATTCTCTTTACTGCCCACAGAGCTTGTTCCCACCTCCTTAAGTGAATAACTGTTTTGCTTAAACGTGTATGTGCCGTGTGTGTTGGAAGTTGCCGTGACTCGTTGGATGCACAGGCAGCGCACGCCAAGCGCGGCCGAGGGGAGGACCTGAAGAGCCTGCCCCCAGGGAAGGACCCCGGCGTCGGTCTGCTGGTGATGGCCGACCCGCCGCCGCTGCCCGTGGAGGCGCCACCGGCGCACGCCGCGCCCGACCACGAGACCACCATGCCCACATGGCTGCCCGTCGCAATCGGAGGCTCAGTGAGTACCATACGTGCAGCGTATTACGCACTGAAATCAAACCATAAATTATGTTTAGGGTTCGGCACATACTATACACGGTGTATCAAAAAGACTCATCCGATTTTTTTAAAAAATGCATAACTTATATTATTTTAGATACGTGCCTGGACAACATACTGTTGGGAGGAGCAAACTCTTGAGTCATACAATGAAGGCTTTCACGACCGGATGGTGCTGTTATTGACAATTCTTCCGGGTTATATGGCCATGGTCCATGGAATTCTTCTATTCCTAACGTTTCGTCCAATACTACGTTGGACATCTTCAGAGGTATGGCAGGTCCTGCTGACTGACGAGACGGCGTCGGAGAGCGACCTAAATACCGAGGAAAGTGGGCGTGGTCTAGTTTTCACATAGTAGCAGAGAGAAAACTAGTCAATGATAAAATGTTGTTGTTGCTGTGGTCTTCAGTCCTGAGACTGGTTTCATGCAGCTCTCCATGCTAATCTAGCCTGTGCAAGCTTCTTCATCTCCCAGTACCTACTGCAGCCTACATCCTTCTGAATCTACTTAGTGTATTCATCTCTTGGTCTCCCTCTACGATTTTTATCCTTCACGCTGCCCTCCAATACTAAATTGGTGATCCCTTGATACCTCAGCACATGTCCTACCAACCGATCCCTACTTCGACTCAAGTTGTGCCACAAACTTCTCTTCTCCCCAATCCTATTTAATACCTCCTCATTAGTTACGTGATCTACCCAACTAATCTTCAACATTCTTCTGTAGCACCACATTTCGAAAGCTTCTATTCTCTTCCTGTCCAAACTATTTATTGTCCATTGGCCACACTCCATACAAATACTTACAGAAATGACTTCCTGACACTTAAACCAATACTCGATGTTAACAAATTTCTCTTCTTCAGAAACGCTTTCCTTGCCATTGCCAGTCTACCTTTTATATCCTCTCTACTTCGACCGTCATCAGTTATTTTGCTCCCCAAATAGCAAAACTCCTTTACTACTTTAAGTGTCTCATTTCCTAATCTAATTCCCTCAGCATCACCCGATATAATTCGACTACATTCCATTATCCTCGTTTTGCTTTTATTGATGTTCATCTTATATCCTCCTTTCAAGACACTGTCCATTCCGTTCAACTGCTCTTCCAAGTCCTTTGCTGTCTCTTACAGAATTACAATGTCATCGGCGAACCTTTTAATACCTACTCCAAATTTTTCTTTTGCTTCCTTTACTGCTTGCTCAATATACAGATTGAATAACATAGGGGACAGGCTACAATCCTATCTCAATCCCTTCCCAACCACTGCTTCCCTTTCATGTCCCTCGACTCTTATAACTGCCACCTGGTTTCTGTACAAATTGTAAATAGCCTTTCGCTCCCTGTATTTTACCCCTGCCACCTTTAGAATTTGAAAGAGAGTATACCAGTCAACATTGTCAAAAGCTTTCTCTAAGTCTACAAATGCTAGGAACGTAGGTTTGCCTTTCCTTAATCTTTCTTCTAAGATAAGTCGTTTAGACTAGATAAAATGTAACTATCGATAATAGTCCGTCATAGATAAAAATCACTTTTCGATTCTGTAACGCCACTGTCCATATGTCCCTTAGTTTCAAGGCCTCTTCTTTTCTATTAAAATTATCTTCAGTTTATAAATTTCAATAGCCTATCTATACATTCGTGGATAATAATTCGTGGTAGCACTTAAAACTGTAGTTTCAGAAAACTTGACTACATGGTCACCTGACTGAAGTGCATCTTCCACAACGGCCGATTTATCTATTTTTCCCAGTCGACAAAGACTTTTATGCTCCTTTACCCTCGTATTTACACTTCTTTTCGTAGTACCAATATAGACCATGCCACAAGTATACGGAATTTTATACACACAGCTAGATGATAATCGTGACCTCCTATCTTTAACAGAACGAAGTACTTGTCCTATTTTTCGGGTAGGTTTGAATACCGATTTCACTTTATGTTTCAGCAAAATTTTAATAGAAAATAGAGGCCTTGAAATTAAGCGAGATATGGACAGTAGCGTTACAGAATCGATGTGATTTTTATCGATGGCGGACTGTTATCGATAGTTACATTTTGTCTTTGACTAGTTTTCTCTCTGCTACTATGTGCAAGCTAGACTACGCCCACTTTCCTCGGTATTTAGGCCGCTCTCCGACGCCCGACTCGTCAGTCGGCAGGATTTAGCAGGACCAGCCATACTTCTGAAGATGTCTAACGTAGTGTCGGACGAAACGTTAGGAATAGAAGAATTCCATGGACCACGGCCATATAACCCGGAAGAATTATCAACAACACTCTTGAGTTTTACAATATTTTGAAGGTTCAGCCTCAGTTGCCCAAATTTTCTGGTACCACGGTACTATAGGATTTAATTTTAATGTTGACTGTACCTTACTCTGGTATGTTATAGTAATTTTATGCTTCTGAAGAAGGCTAGATTAATGTAGCCGAAACCTGGTAAAGACCAGAAAATTTGGGCAACTGAGGCTGATCCTTCGAAATATTAAGTCTTTCACAGTTGCTGATGGAGCTGCGCGCCCATATCTGTTCTAGTGAAAATGGTGTCGGGAGAGCAGAAAGCGTTTTGTGTTCCACGTTTAGCGCAGTGCATGTCAGTGACTTTCGTACTACGTATGATGTGGATCCTCCTACAGCACAGAGTATTAGACTACGGCACGAACAATACCGAGAAACAGGTTGTCTGTGTAAAGGCAAATGGCCAGACAGTCCCCGAGTGTCTGACACAGACGTCGAGCGTATCCGCCATAGTTTCACAAGTAGTGCGTAGAAACCTGTACACCGTGCAGCTCGACAGCTCAGCATGTACGTGATGTCCACATGGTGGTGTTGCGTCGACGTTTACACACGAAACCGTACAAAATTCAGCTACTGCAGGCTCTTCCTGAAGGTGACAAACAACAACGTGTGGACTTCTGTAATTTCGTTCTTGGCGAAATGGAGGACGGCAGTTTTCGTCCACGCTTAGCGTTTAATGATGAGGCGACATTCCATTTTTAATGGAAAGCTGAACCATCATAATGTGAGAATATGGGGTACAGAACTACCACATGAAGTTGTATAACATGAGAGGGGCTCCAAAATTTAATGTGTTTTGAGCAGTTTCACAGGAAAAGGTAAATGGTCCATTTTTCTTTCCCGAGAACACTGTTACAGCAAGACATATCTCGAGATCCTTGAGAACTATCTTTTCCTGCAGTTCTAGACTGATTCGAACAACTTCATTTACCAACAGGATGGTGCACCACCACACTGGCGTCTGGAAGTGCGGGAATTTTTTAACCGAAGGATTACTGAACGATGGATCGGTCGCACTGGACCAAATGATTCAGCCTTGCATTACTGGCATCCGAGGTCGCCGGACCTGACTGTATGTGATTATTCCTTGCGGAGGTTTATAAAAGACCCTGTTTATGTCCCTTGGGTACCAACAACAATGAGTGAACTTGGACATCGCATAACAGCAGCTGTGGAATCTAACTCAAGATATGCTCGATGCAGTGTGGGAACAATTTGAATACCGCATTGACATATGCCATGCATCTCAACGGGGCCATACTGAACACAGATGAAAGGGTATGAAAAAAAACTGTTTGATTTTCCTGTTCATCAAAAACCAAAATTCATTGTATATGTTTATTAGTTTCAGAAATATAGACATGCCAAATCGGATGATTCTTTTTGAGACACCCTGTATTATAAACACTTTATTCCAGTCTGCTACCTGAACGTTTTTCCCTTCATTCTCAACATGTGTCTCCCCATTGTTTGCTGAGCAACCGTTCTAGAATGGGCTCTCCATTGAAAATCCGTGTTTCACTGCCATAAGAAAAAAAAGCATTGATTCTTAACATTCTGTATCAGACGCACTAGGAGATCCGTTTTCGAAACGCTATTTAGAGTAGCAATAGCACTCCAGGCCGATTCAACACATCTTCCAAAGCACAAAATTATTCCCACCTTAGGAAACGTCACGTTAGTGTGTAGTAACAATGCCTCTAGCCCAGACAATGATCCCAACTGGTCGAAGAAAAGAATTGGTAAGTTTTTTCACGAGTGTCTTATTCAACTGAAGTCTCTCATTTATGATAACATCCTGAAGAGCTACCAAACTGCGCAGATTTTGATAGCTACGCTTCTTCCGCTGTTAAAAGATAGTCACAGACAGTTTCCATGGGATGTGTGGTAACGTGCCTGAGAGATTGTCAAACCAGAAATGTATATGTGCAGTTCAGTGAACCCAGATGTAGAGATCTTGGAAAGCGGAAGTGTCCACAGACTAATCATCACAAATATTTGTAGAAGAAAGGTCAACTTGAATGTTGAAATAAATGTCCTGGTTCATAATCGTCTCAAATTCAATGAATGGCCCCTTAGCAGTGGTCAGAAAAATAGCCTAAAAATGACGGACCCACCTCTGTGTTGAGTGGTCCATTGAAGGCGTGCACCTTTTTGTCCCAGTGTGAGCAATGACCTTATACTAGGTACCTGACTCCATATGTCCATTACGTGAAACTATGATGGACTTGGATTTGTTGAAAAATCAGTTCCCAACAGGTATAAAACTGGATGTCACTGACAAATCAAAGCAGCCATCTCCAGTCCCTATCGGCTAGAATATTTTTATGGCCATTGTCCATACGGGAGTGGAAGTGGTAGACTGTTCTTTGTAGACACACTGCAGGGTCCACGTTAATGCACCAAAATGTTGAGCAACTTTATTCGTAGTATTATTACAGGCATTTCTAAACACCATATCTCATTTCTGCTATTGTCTTGTCTCAAAGTCGACTTATGCTGCTGCGCTGATTCTGTAAAACCGAGTGGGAAATACACGTGACTTTTCCGTCATAACTGTACACCCACCTGTTAGCAGTCCTACACCATTTACAGCTCCTCAAAGGGCCTAGTGTGCTGTTTTCGGTGGATGACTAAGATAGGACGTTCCTAAATGATCTTTACAACTTTAACGGCGTATATTTCAAAAAATGGGGTACTTAGAAAGATGCAGATTGCAGTTTCATGTTCACACGCACCTTGAGTTTTTTGTTTCGTTTTTGCAGGTAAGTTACTGACGAAAACAGCCAGCTCCCACCATACCGTACAGAGTGTGGAATGGTTGATAGAGACCAAGATCCAGATGTGGAATGGGTACAACAAGTATTAATCCAGAGCCCAACAAAATCAGTCCCTCAAGTGTCTCGATAGCAGCAGCTACCACAGGGTGCTCATAAGAGACTGAAGCTCCATGCCTATGAGATACAGCTGCTGCATGCAATTCAACCTGATTACAGGCCAAAGCGCAAACTATTTGCAATTGAGATTCTGAGTCACATCGACAAAGACCTAGACTATCCGAAAAAGATGGATGTTGACGGACTAACCTTTCTTTCATGTGTCCAGGAAGGTCAACAGACGCAATGTGAGGATCTAGAAGTGTGAGAACTCCCCACTTTAGCATGGAAATTGTGCGGGAGAATTCAAAGGTAAACATCTGGTGTGGTCTGCTTGCGGTGGGACCATTTTACTTTGCAGAGGCGTCAGTAGCCTCATCTGTTTACCTGGACATGCTGGGACAGTTTGCATTTCCACCGTCGAGGCACTGCAATCTGGCACCATGCTGCAGCAATTGGTGCCCTACTCACTGGAACTCTATCGTAAGGAAGGCTTTGGACGCCACTTTTCCACGTCGCTGGATTAGTAGACGAGGACACATTCCTGGCCTGCAAAGTCTCTCAGATGTAATCCCACTAGATTTTTTTTCTTTGGCGTTTTGTGAAGGATTTCATCTGCCATACCCCACTGCTCTGCCTGCAGAACTGTCAGCTCACATGAGGGCAGCAACTGCACCCGTCAGTAAGGACGTGCTAGGCTGAACATGGGAGAAACTGGAATATCCATTAGATATCTTGCACGCTACAGATGATGCACACATTGAACTTTGTTAAACGGCTAGCAAACATTTAGGCGTGTCTGAACATTATGCCTAAAACCACACCTTTCTACCTATCCCCATTTCTGAAAAGTTCATTTTGGAACAGGCTGTATTTTGTCTGGTGAGAAAAATAATTCGCTTCCTGGAGAAGGCGACTAAACGGCGTGGTGTTTGGTGCGCAGGCGCTGGTGGTGATAGTGGTGGTCTCCGTGTCGGCGGCGATGCTAGCACGGGGGCGGCGCCGCTACGTGGCGGGGGCGGCTGGGGGCGGACCGGCGGCGGGGGCGGGAACCATGGAGCTGCGCTCCATCAGCCCCCACAGCGGCGCGTGCACCATGGCGCCGGACCCCATGGCGGCAGCTCCCACCACTACAGGTACGTCCGCCAAAATTCTCTCTGCACAACGGTACAACCGATTCAGCACAAAATCTCCTACAAGCAGACGAACGAAACTATTTGCCTTTTCATTGATGTGGTTGTTGTGGTCTTCAGTCCTGAGACTGGTTTGATCCAGCTCTCCATGCTACTCTATCCTGTGCAAGCTTCTTCATCTCCCAGTACCTACTACAGCCTACATCCTTCTGAATCTGCTTAGTGTATTCATCTCTTGGTCTCCCTCTACGATTTTTACCCTGCACGCTGCCCTTCAGTACTAAATTGGTGATCCCTTGATGCCTTAGAACATGTCCTACCAACCGATCCCTTCTTCTGGTCAAGTTGTGCCACAAACTTCTCTTCTCCCCAATCCTGTTCAATACTTCCTCATTAGTTATGTGATCTACCTATCTAATCTTCAGCATTCTTCTGTAGCACAACATTTCGAAAGCTTCTATTCTTTTCTTGTCCAAACTATTTATCGTCCATGTTTCACTTCCATACATGGCTACACTCCATACAAATACTTTCAGAAATGACTTCCTGACACTTAAATCTATACTCGATGTTAACAAATTTCTCTTCTTCAGAAACGCTTTCCTTGCCATTGCCAGTCTACATTTTATATCCTCTCTACTTCGACCATCATCAGTTATTTTGCTCCCCAACTAGCAAAACTCCTTTACTACTTTAAGTGTCTCATTTCCTAATGTAATTCCCTCAGCATCACCCGACTTAATTCGACTACATTCCATTTTAATCATACAGTAAAGCTGCATACCCTCGGGGAAAAATTACGGCCGTAGTTTCCCCTTGCTTTCAGCCGTTCGCAGTACCAGCACAGCAAGGCCGTTTAGGTTAGCGTTACAAGGCCAGATCAGTCAATCATCCAGACTGTTGCACCTGCAACTACTGAAAAGGCTGCTGCCCCTCCTCAGGAACCACTCGTTTGTCTAGACTCTCAACAGATACCCCTCCGTTGTGGTTGCACCTACGGTACGGCTATCTGTATCGTTGAGGCACGCAAGCCTCCCCATCAACGGAAAGGTCCATGGTTCATAGGGGGCTGATAGAACGTATATTTTTGGATACAAATAATCTTTATAACGACATCCATTATCGACTACGTTGCGATGACTGCAGCTCCTACAGAGATAGTACTTTGGTGGCTTACGAAAAGTTTTCACATCTATAAACTGAAGAAATACACCCTGAGGCGACAAACGTCATGGCATACCTCCTAATATTTTGTCCGATCTCCAATGGCCCGGCATAGTACAGTAACTCAACTTGGCACAGGTTCAACAAGTTGTTTCAAGTCCGTTTCAGAATATTGAGCATGTACATAACTGCGAAAGTGTCGTCAGTGCAGAATTTCGTGCCCGAACTGACCTCTTGATTATGGCCCATAAACGTTCGCTGTGATTCATATCTGACGATCTGGTGGGCAAATTATTTGCTCGAACTCACCAGAACCTTCTTCAAACCAATTGCGAACAACTGTGACGCAGCAACATGACGCGATGTTCAAAAATGGCTCTGAGCACTATGGGACTTAACATCTATGGTCATCAGTCCCCTAGAACTTAGAACTACTTAAACCTTTCTAACCTAAGGACATCACACAACACCCAGTCATCACGAGGCAGAGAAAAAATCCCTGACGCGATGTCATCCATAAGTATTCCACCTGCAAATGCCTTTCAAGTAGCCGAAAATAAGTATTTCAAGTCAAAGATCGGTTCACTTGCACCAGAGGCCACACCATTATGGAGCCACCACCAGACTGCACAGTTGTTGACAACTTCGGTCCATTGCTTCGGGGGGATCTGCACCCCCCTCCCCCCGACCCCTACCCCCCACCTCTTACCAACTGAAATCGGGACTCATCTGACCAGGGCAAGGTTTTCCGGTCGTCTAGGATCCAACCGATACGGTCGGGAGACCGGAAGAGGCGCTGCAGGCGATGAGCTGCTGTTAGCAAAGGCACTCGCGTCGGTCGTCTGCTGCCGTAGCCCGTTAACGCCAAATTTTTACGTACTGTTCTAACGTGTATATTCGTCGTACGTCTCACATTGATTTCTGCGGTTATATCGCGCAGTGTTGCTTGTCTGTTAGCACTGACAACTCCACACTAGCACCGCTGTTCTCGATCGTTAAGAGAAAGCCGTCGGCCGCTCCGTTGTCCACGGTCAGAGGTAATACCTGAAACATGGAATTCTCGGCACGCTCTTAGCACTGTGGATCTCGGAATAATGAATTCCGTAGCGATTTCCGAAATGGAATATCACATGCATCTAGTTCGAACTACCACCCCGCGTCTGAAACCTTTTCACATGAATCACCTGAATACAAATTATATCTCCGTCGGCGCACTGCCCTTTTATACCCCGTGTACGTGGCATTACCACCATTTGTATACGTGCATATCACTGTCCCGTGACATCTGTCACTTCAGAGTAAAGAAGGAATAAAAGTCAGTGGAACATGCGTCTGATGTTAATGACGTTGTATTTTTTTATTGTAGAGCAGGTAAACTTCGACACTAAATGGAGACACTTAATAGACCAAGTTTGAAAATAGGCCTTAAAATTAATTATAGCACGATCAAAAATTTGTAGTCAACACAACAAAAATAAAACTGTAGGGCAGAATGTTTATCTTGGAACAGTTTTCAGCCTTTTGCGTCTACCATTTTCCATTTCGAAATGACAGTACTCACTTTATCTGTGCTGCAGTCTTTTTCTGAAATTACAAAAATTATTCCATAAAAGTGAGGTTCCTCGAAGTGCAAAAAACTGTTCCGAGGTGCAACCTGATTATGTATCTAGCAACGAATGTTCAAGTCAAATATAAACTGTATTTCATAGTCTGTGTGCTACATTATTACACTGAGGAGACAAAATTCTTGGGATAGCGTTATACAGATGGGTAGTGCATAGCTGTCACTAGTATTCAAGCGATTCGTGTAAAAGGGTTTCCATCATGATTATGGCCGTACGACGGAAATAAACAGACTTTGAGCACGGAAAGGTAGTTGGAACTAGACACATGAGATATTCGATTTCGGAAATCGGTAGGCAATTCTTTATTCCGTGATCCACAGTGTCAAGAGTGTGCCAAGAATATCACATTTCAGGCATTACCTTTCACCCCAGACAACGCAGAGGTCGACGGCCTTCATTTAACGACCGAGAGCAGCGACGTTCACGTAGTCAGTGCTAACAGACAAGCAACATTGCGTGCAATAACAGCAGGAGCCAACGTGCGACGTACGATAAACGTATCCGTTAGCGCAGTTTGGTGTTAGTGGAACATGGCTGCAGACGACCGACGCACGTGCCTTTGCTAACAGCACGTCACAGCATGCACGTTCGTGGGTCGGTACCTAGACCAACGCAAAACCGCGTCCTGGTCACATGAGTCCAGGTTTCTGTGGTAAGAGCTTTGGTACGGCGTGTGGCGTAGACACCACGAAGCCATGGACACAAGTTGTCAACATGACACCGTGCGAGCTGGTGATAGATCCATAATGGTTTGGTCTTCTTTTGCATGTAATGGACTGGGTCCTCTGGTCCAACTGAACAGAACATTGATTGGAAACGGTTATGTTCTGTTACCTGCAGACCATTTACAGCTATTCCTGCACTTTATTTGCCTACACAACGATGGAATTTTTATGTATGACATTGCACTATGTCACCAGGTCAGAGTTGTTGTGCATGACTGGTTTGAAGATCATTCTGAACAGTTGGAGCGAATGATCTGGCACTCAGATCGTCCGACATGAATCCCATCGAGCATTTACGGGGCATAATAGAGATGTAAGTTCCTGCACAATATCGTACACCGGCAATACTTTTGTAGTTATGGACGGCCACAGAGGCAGCATGGCTGAGTATTTCTGCAGGAGGCTTCCCAAGACTTGCTAAGTCCAAGCAGGTTCAGTTGCTGCACTACACTTGACAAAAGGAGATCCTGTGCGATATGAGGGGGAATTCCATAATGTTCGTCATCTCAGAATGCTCTTCTGCAATACAGTCAAACAAAAAACATTGTCAGCTAACAGAATTCTCCATTTTAAAGGCGAGGAAAACTGATAATACATTAAAGAAACTCAGTTTATTTGAAAATATCAAGTGTTTCATGATAGAAGAGTGTCCTACGAAAGTATGACGTAACTGTTCACACGCTGTGTTACTGGTTTTAAAAATATACAGAACTTTACACGCCATAAAATGCTTTAATATGTCATACAATACTTAAATGTGTAGAACTAAAGACTTCTTAAAGTGCTACACAAAACGCAATCTTATGCCTCACAACGACAGAAACAGTAGAAAATGCCGAAATCTGCTTATGACCATCTCTAGAGCGCGTGCCTTCATGCGATTCCAAAATCAGTCACTATACAAGAAGTACCGACCGAAAAACACGATGTATTAATATGTACACTACCATAGAGGTACAACACACATCCCTAAAACTTAACTAAGGAACCATGTAATCAGTTTATTTGAATATAGCCTAGTTCAACATCGAATGGACAGAAAAGTAAGAAAAAGAAGATGAATGCCCTGGAGTTATTTTCGTAAAGCAAATACAATTTTCTAAACTAAGCTTCAGTCTGCCTGAATAATCAAGAACACAGTCAGTGTGCACAACCTATTTTGTCTGATCGCACTGAGATGTGGGGTTTTAATGCGAAGTACATTCGAAGCTCTGACGAGGGAACATTCCCAATTTCAATAAACGGTCTTGACAAAATTTGGTGGATGTATAGAGGAGGAAAAAGAATGCAGCACGTATTGTTTTTTTCGTGCCAAATTTCACTATTAGTTGCAAAACACACCCCGAAAGGTAATTTGGTATATTAGGAGTTTGTAGTGTACAGCTTCAAAACGGTGATACATAAAAACTTCTCTCATATAAAAGCTGATATGTGATTAACGGTCTTGAAAACTGTATAACCGAATTTTGTAATATTTTGAAATTTTGTAAAAAAAACTCCACCACCATTACTTAATTCTGAAGAATGAAAAATTTTGATGGAACATAAACTAAAGATGATTTCAAACTACGTGCATCCATGTGTAATAAAGTTGGTTTCTGAAACACCATTTTTGGAAAATACGCTGTACACAATGTACTGTCGGAGTCCTGTCAACATACGTAATTAAAATATCTAAACACCCATTATTAATCTAGTTATTTATTGTACTTACATTTGTTTTTATTTTAAATTGTTATTTTACGTTTTACATTCATTATTATGATACAGAATCATTCATCTACATTGACGTGATTACTTTGGTATTCACAATTAAGTGCCTGGCAGAGGGTTCAATGAACCACCTTCAAGCTGTCTCTCTACTGTTCCACTCTCGAATAGCGCGCGGGAAAAACGAGCACTTAAATTTTTCTGTGCGAGCTCTGATTCCTCTTATTTTATCGTGATGATCATTTCTCTCTATGTAGGTTGGTGCCAACAGAATGTTTTCTCAATCGGAGGAGAAAACTGGCGATTAAAATTTCATGAGAAGATCCCGTTGCAACGAAAAACGCCTTTGTTTTAATTATTGCCATTCCAATTCACATATCATGTCTGTGGCACTATCTCCCCTATTTCGTGATAGTAAAAAACGAGCTGCCCTTCTTTGTACTTTTTCGATGTCATCCGTCAAGTCCCACCTGCTGAGGATCCCACACAGCACAGCAATGCTCCAGAATAGGTAGGACAAGCGTGGTGTAAGCAGTCTCTTTCGTAGACCTGTTGCACCTTCTAACTGTTTTGCCAATGAATCGCAGTATTTGGTTTGCTCTATCCACGACATTATCTACGTGATCGTTCCCATTTAGATTTTTTGTAATTGTAATTCCTAAGCATTCAGTTGAATTTACAGCCTTCAGATTTGTGTGACTTATCGCGTAATCGAAATTTAGCTGATTTCTTTTAGTACTCATACGAATAACTTCACACTTTTCTTTGTTCAGGGTCAATTGCCACTTTTCGCACCATACAGATGTCTTATCTAAAGCATTTTGAAATTCGTTTTGGCCATCTGATGATTTTACAAGACTTAAATGACAGCATCACCTGCATACAACCTAAGAGGGCTACTCAGATTGTCTCCTATGTCGTTAATATAGATCAAGAACAACAGAGGGCCTATAACACTTCCTTGGGGAACGCCGGATATTACTTCTGTATTACTCCATGACTTTCCGTCTATTACTATGAACTATGACCTTTCTGAGAGGAAATCATGAATCCAGTCACACAACTAAGGCGATATTCCATAGGCACGCAGTTTGGTTAGAAGACGCTTGTGAGGAAAGTTGTCGAAAGCCTTCCGGAAATCAAAAAAATGTGGAATCAATTTGACATTCCCTGTTGATAGCACTCATTACTTATGAGCATAAAGAGCTAGCTGTGTTTCACAAGAACGATATTTTCTGAATCCATGATAACTATGCGTCAATAAATCGTTTTCTTCGAGGTACTTCATAATGATCGCTACAGTACATGTCCCAAATCCCTACTGCAAATCGACGTTCGTGATATGGGCCTGTAATTCAGCGGATTACTCCTACTTCCCTTTTCGGGTATTGGTGTGACTTGAGCAACTTCCCAGTCTTTAGGTACGGAACTTTCTGTGAGCGAGCGGTTGTATATAATTGCTAAATATGGAGCTATTGAATCTGCGTACTCTGAAAGGAAGCCTTGCCTTTATTAAGTGATATACGCTGCTTTGCTACACCGAGGACATCTATGTTTCTCATCTTCGCAGTTGTTCTTGATTGGAATTCTGGAATATTTAATTCGTCTTCTTTGGTAAAGGAGTTTTGGAAAACCGTGTTTAATAACTCTGCTTTAGTGGCACTGTCATCAGTGACTTCACCGTTGTTATCGCGCAGTGAAGGTATTGATTGCGTCTTGCCACTGGTGTGCTTTATGTATGACCAGAATCTCTTTGGGTTTTCTGCCAGATTTGGAGACAGAGTTTCGTTGTGGAAACTATTTCGTTGCTTCTGCGAGATGGATCTGACACGTTTTGTGTACCGTTGAGGATCAGTACCACCACTTATTAATTTATGTCGATACTATCTCTTTGAAACCATTCCACATATTTTCTACGGTTACGTGATCAGAATGAAGACTGTCTCTTGAAAAGACGTTAAGAGCATTTTTATCAGCTTTTTTAAATAGACATACTTTGCGTTTCTTTTTGATGGTTGCAGGTGTTATGGTATTCAGCCTAGCAGGAAGTGCCTTGTGGACGCTAATCCCTGTATTCGTCAAGATACTCACTATTTCTTCAGGATTATTTGTTGCATTCGCAACCATTTACGCTTCGAGTGGGCTTGTGAACTAATTTTCTGAGAAAGCATTCAGTACAGTTTCGTATGACGTTTTATGCCTGCCGCCGGCTTTAAACATATGATTTTTACAGCACATCAAGGGTAGATTAAAGTCACCACCGACTATAATTTTATGAGAGGTGTATCTATTTGACATGAGACTCAGGTTTTCTTTGAACTGTTGAGCAACTATATCTTCTGAGTCGGGGGTCGGTAAAACGATCCAATTAACAGTTTTGTCCGATTGTCAAGTATAACCACTACCCATACTATTTCGCAGGAACTACCTACTTCAATTTCACTACAAGGCGAACTACTTCAGACAGCAATAAATATTCGACCACCAACTGTATTTAATCTATCCTTTCTGTTAGATTGCTTTAAAAAATTTTCGGCTGAATTTATTTCCGGCTTTAGCCAGCTTTCTACACCTATAACTGTTTGAGCTTCAGTGCTTTCTAGTAGGGCTTAGAGCTCTGGTTCTTTCCCAATCCAGCTTCGACAAAATTATAACTACAATACCGATCGTTTCTACAACTACCGTACTGTGTTTTACGTGCCCCGTTTTAGACGAACGCCCTTTCTGTGGTTTCCTGGTACCCGTTACAGTAACGGTAATATGTAAATAATTGCTTCAAACATAACGTTTTCTTACACCAAGCTCATAAAATGAACGAAATTTCTTCACATAATATACACGACATATAAAACAAAATTCAGCAGGATTTCAGATTGACGTGGGTGACCCTCTGATTATCTTGATTTGTATCAGGCATAATGCAGTACATTGGTAATCCTTGGTGAACAGAATTGATTATGTTCTGGTGATTGCAGCTTGATTAGACCTATATTGTTTCTCAAACGAAGACTGGCATCATAATCATTCAGCTGAACTAGATCTGTAAATCTTCTCACTAAGTTCTTCAACATCAAAAGCCATATACATCTCCCCACTGTAACTGTGCCCTTTTGGATCACCAGATGAAAAAGTTCCGTGCCGTGTGAACGTTCCATATTGGGGAGAGACCCGGCCACCTTTGCTAGCCACGGTAGGGTTTGGTTTCGACAAGGACAGCCAGTTGAAACTCTCGCCATGTCCAAGCAGGCATTATCTTGCTGGGACGTAATCCCAAAAGCGCTTGTCGTGAAGGGCAACAAAACGGGTCGTAGAATATCGTCGACGTACCGCTGTGCTGTGAGGGTGACAACCAAAGTGGTCCTGATATGGAAGAGATGCCACCCCAGAGCATCACTCCTGGCTGTCGGGCCACGTGGCAGGCGACGGGTTGGTGTCTGGGGCGTCACCAGACACGTCTAAGACGGTCATCAGGCCTCTATTCCAAGAGATTCTGCTAGAACCAGTGAGATTGCAGGCCGAGGACATCTCTGGAGACGCGCCGGACGACGATGGGATGACAACCTGACTGTCGCCTGCCATGCGGCCTGAGAACCAGCAGTCCAGAAGTAATGGTCTGGGGTAGCAGCATTTCTATTCGCAGCAGGACGCATTTAGCCCCGCTTTGTTGCCCTCCGTGACAAGTCACCCTGGGCTTACACTTCAACAAGATAATGCCCGCTCACACACGGCGAGAGTTTCTACTGGTTGTCTTCGTGTTTCCCAAACCTTAACTCGGCCAGCAAGGTCGCCGGATCTCTCCCCAATCGAGAACGTTTGGTGAATTATGGGCAGGGCGCCACCACGAGCTCAGGGTTTTGACAATGTAACGCGCCAACCGGACAGAATTTGGCATAATATCCCTCGAGAAGACATCGAACAACTCTGTCAGGCATTTCCAAACCGTACAACAGCTTGGATAAGGGCCAGAGGTGGACCAACGTGTTATTGACTTGCTCAGTTTGTGAAGTCTCTTGAATAAACCATCATTTTTTTCTGAAATTGTACTCATTTGTTTTTCTGTACATGTACAGTCGTGGACAAAACGAGCGAGACCCCTCGCCTTTTCGTTATGCTGATCCGCACACCTTTAAAGTCTGCTACACAGCATAACAGGCAAGGCGACTAAGTGCTGCCAACATACGATGCATAGGCGTGAAATTGATAAACTATTCGAAATTTGTCAGACTGTTTTCAATCATGTGTAAGGCTATATTAATGCTGATAAGTGTATTTACCACAACACCTAAATATAAGATATAAATGAAAGAAGAAACGCTAATTAGTATGAACTGTACTAATAAAACTGAATTTCAGCTTATCGAGGTAACATAACTGTTTTAGTAAGACAAAGTGCCCCAGATCGTTACGAATTAGCAAAATATTATGCGCATTCGGCCGCGAAATGGTCTGTGTCAACGTTCAGGCCAGTCATACTTGACTGCCGTTGCTGACCTACCATGAAAGTGTGCAAATTTAGCAATGCGTGAAAATTCATAAAGAAATTCAGTTAAGTCATTCAGTACCACACTTAAGTCAATTCAGTTACTGACAGAAGCGGAAAAAGTAGATAGTAACAAGTACGAAATTCTACAAGAGTTTCATACCGACATCCACAGGCCGCCGGTACAGAATAAAGGTAGCAATAAAACGTATTGGGGGCGCGAGAATGTCTTAAAATTCCTTTACTGATTGTGTATCTGCCTACATCGAGATCAGAATCGAAAACAAACCAGACCTCCCTTGCAGTAGCAAACACCTTTCACTATTCTAGCAGACAACCCAGGCAAACAGCCCTCTATTATTACCCCAGACATGAATAAGCCGTCGATTTCGCAATGAGAATGGCAAAATGATCTGCAGTTTCTGTTGCATAGAGCTTTCTGGACTCAAAAACATGGTCTACCTTTATGTAACCGGGATGTTTATCGAAATAACAAAAAACTGTTATTAGCGAGTAAATTTAACAAGATAATTCTGCACCACCCCAGGAAATAAACGGCGATGTAGCTGCCAAACGTATTCTACAATGTTTCGAAATCTCCATTGGACGTGCCACAGCCAGAAAACGTTCGTTAGCCGAAGTGTTCTTTAAGGTACTAGCAATGGGAACTCTCGCACATCTAAAACGCGGTGGCATAGATAGTGGGATCTGAATTACCACGCCGGTAGGGGTGGCCGAGCGGTTCTAGGCGCTACAGTCTGGAACCGCGCGATCGCTATGGTCGCAGGTTCGAATCCTGCCTCGGGCAGGGATGTGTGTGAAGTCCTTAGGCTAGTTAGGTTTAAGTAGTTCTACGTTCTAGGGGACTGGTGACCTTAGAAGTTAAGTCCCATAGTGCTCAGAGCCGTTTGAACCATTTTTTTGAATTACCACGTGTATAGGCAAATGGATTTTATTTGCATTCTTGTAAACGTGATTTGGATCGAAAGCGTAGCTACGATTAATATGCTGATGTATCGATTGCAATTGTAACATTCCGAATAAAGAGTAGGGAAAATTATTATGCAGCCTTCATCTTCAGTAACTATTTTCGTTGTTAGGAACCCTACTGGTCTCACTTTCTTGACCGTCTGTCTGTCTACCAAACCCTTAAAACCCGTATACCTCGAATACGGGTGGACATAATAAGCGGAAATGTATCGCAGTTCCTGCGGTATACGGCCCCTTGGTGGTGTAAAAAAGTGAGCTATGTCAACGCAATCTAAAGGTACGGCCGTTTATGTAAAGAAAATTTACGCGAAAGGTCAAAAAATGGCTCTAAGATATATGCCTCCAAACTGTCCAGGTCATGAGTTCCCTAGATCTAGAACTACTTCAACCTACGTAACCTAACACACATCCATATCCGGGGGAGGATTCGAACTGACGGCGCAAGGAGCCGCGCTCTCCACGATATTACGCCGTTGAGGGCAAAGCTAACCCGCGCCGGCAAGTTGTTAATATCATCTGGTGTTACTAAAACGTTGTTCACTTCTGGTGAATGATTTTCTGCGCACTTCATTTAACAAAGAATAACTAAAATTTATTTGATGTTACGGAGGAGGAAGGACGCCTAATTCGTTTCCCCTTGTCTTTATTCATGATGTTAGATCCGTAATCTGAGCATACATACTATCCATAACCACACTTTAGATCCAAGTCATAGTCACAAATATGAGAATACAACACATTGGCTTATGCTTGAGGTGTTTCGTTTCCCACGAAGTGGTGGCAGGCGATGCTGTGGCGTCTTCGAACGCGAGTTTCGCCAATGCTAGCTATCTCAGCACATCAGCTGAGCGAACTCGCATAGTATGTTGGTAGCACTTCGTCGCCTTGCCTGTTATGCTGTGTAGCGGACTTCAAAGCTGTGCGGATCAGCATAACGAAAAGGCGAGGGGTCTAGCTCGTTTTGTCCACGACTGTACATCACGTCTACCGATTTCCGTCCCATTGACATAATTTCTCGGTGGTGCGGGTTTCTTTTTCTCTTAGAGTGTATGGTGGAGATAAGCGGGAAATAATTGGCAGAATCAGCACCGAATACTTTAATTGATTCCAAAGGATATAAATTACCTTCTAATTGACGTAGAATGAATCTGAAATATTTCAGAAAATTGTACTTACACTCTTGTATCTGCATGTATTGCAATTTCACGCGCAATTTTGTTGTCCCATAGAATGCCATCACTGTTGATTTGCTGTTTGATATTTGCAAGCTGTCTTAATTTGAAGAAGAAATTTCTGAGGATGTACGTCTGGAGTACAGCATTCTACCGAGCGAGGTGGCGCAGTGGTTAGACACTGGACTCGCATTCGGGAGGGCGACGGTTCAATCCCGCGCCCGGCCATCCTGATTTACGTTTTCCGTGATTTCCCTAAATCGCTCCAGGCAAATGCCGGGATGGTTCCTTTCAAAGGACACGGCCGACTTCCTTCCCTAATCCGACGAGACCGATGACCACGCTGTCAGATCTCCTTCCCCCAAACAAACCAACCAACCAACAGCATTGTATGGTAGTGAAACATGGACTGTGGGAAAACCGGAACAGAAGAGAATCGAAGCATTTGAGATGTGGTGCTATAGACGAATGTCGAAAATTAGGTGGACTGATAAGGTAACGAATGAGGAGGTTCTACGCAGAATCGGAGAGGAAAGGAATATGTGGAAAACACTCATAAGGAGAAGGGACAGGATGATAGGACATCTGCTAAGACATGAGGGAATGACTTCCATGGTACTAGAGGGAGCTGTAGAGGGCAAAAACTGTAGAGGAAGACAGAGATTGGAATACGTCAAGCAAATAATTGAGGATGTAGGTTGCAAGTGCTACTCTGAGATGAAGAGGTTAGCACAGGAGAGGAATTCGTGGCGGGCCGCATCAAACCAGTCAGTAGACTGATGACCGCAAAAAAAAAAAGGCTGTATGAAGTATAGATTATTGGTAGTTAATGTGCTGCTCCAAGAAGATAATTTTCACTGTTTCTGGCAAAAAAACGCAATCAGTCGCAATAAATAAACAGGTTGTGTGCCAGTACCTTCAACTACGCAGAAATTTCCGAAGTAGATCATGAATAATATTGGTGAACTGATGGAATCATCCTTTGCATATTTGTTAACTTGTTGTGTAATTGAGAGCTCATAAGAATATTTATTTCCTGAAAAATTCCACATTGTGCAAGAGACGACCATTTTTTTATTTGCCAACACAAGATTCAGCACTGTCTATTCTATGTAGTCAGTGATCTTCCTCTTGTCTGGAAGGTAAAGTGTGCAAAATTTCATCAAGATTGGAATAAAACTATATATTTGTACAAACAAGGATTTAACGGGCAGTCTTCTTTATATAGGCATGTACAGATAGATCGTATGTGAGAATATCTTGCGAGAATGGGCTAAATTACATCCGTTGTCAGTGTTTCTGATTTGATTTTACTTTTTGCATACTGTTAATTATAACAATGTGAAAAAATTAGACGGTAAAATTACACAGCTTATGTCCTCCAATTTAGAGTGTGTTGTCGTGACTATTAAGTATTAATTCATTATGAGATTACGAACTTGATACCCTTAGTGTCGTGGCTTTTTTGACAAACGCACAATGAACTGCAATAACTACACAATTATGCGGACAACGTTTAGCTAAAAAAACAATAATTAATGTGCACTGCACAATGTAAATATCAAACAATAAAATATCACAGAGTCATGCGTAAGGCGGAATTTTCATAGCCGTATAAAGGGTTACTTGCGAAATTCAAGAACTGTGCAGATAAATACGAATCATGGTGTCCAACAATGACGAATACTGTCTGCCGCGGTGTGTAAAAAATATTTAGAACGTATTACACATATGCGATATGCTACTTAATTTAAATAAAAAATGGAAATTTTCGGATCCAGTGATTTATAACGGGATTTTAGGTTTATTTTTAGAAGTACGGTACAAAAGATACCGTATGGACATTCCAGATCTGAGCAGACGTCAAATAAGTGGTCACAAGCTCAGACATTAGGGGCACAGACGGCTAACGAAAGGTAAAACCTTTCACATCATTTCTTTGTGAAGGTTTCGCTCACTTTGATGTCGCTCATCGCGGCTATATCTCCTGGAACTCATTCAGAAAAAGTGAATTTATCGCTTAATTTGTTGCCTCAGTACTGTATCTGCAACGAAACTGTACGGCACTTTTATTCTCTCTGGTGCCAACTGCGAAATAAAAGAATACTTTGTTCAGTCCTGGCACTTAAGTGACAGTAGTAATGATGCAAATGAAATACATTATCTAAATAACACGTAGAAGGACGAAAATCCTTCAATACCTAATATGATAATTACTTACCCTATACCTGTATATGTGACTTACTGCAGAGACTTTGTGGTACATGACTCCGTGGCGCAACGGTAGCGCGTCTGACTCCAGATCAGAAGGTTGCGTGTTCAAATCACGTCGGGGTCAAATCATTTTTATTTTTTCCAAGTGCATTCCAGGGTATAGAATGAGAAATGACGGGAACTTTGTAATAACCAAAGAAACGAAAAGTACGATGTAACGTTACTCCGACAATGGTATTGGCCGCGGCATCGATCGTGTTTGTTTCAAAGGAAGCATTCAAACATTCACCTTCAACGATTTCGGGAAATTTAAATCAAAATTGTCGGAAAATAATTTGAATTCTGTTCCTCAGGAACGCTAGTCTACTTCCGGAACCATGATTTTTATCAAACTGAAATGTGGGTATGGTGGACGAAACAACACCTTATCTAAATGACCCAATGTAGGCGTAAGACATTTATTGCTACATTTTTCTTTATAAGAATTAGGGTAGCCGAGTAGGTAGCGAAATGGATATACAATATAGCGTATAGCAGTAAATCCAGGAAACAGGTACCATACATTTGGATGTGTACTTGTACCTGTCTAGGTACAAGTTATCTGAATATTCGGATAAATCTGCGTAGTACTTGAACAGTCAGTTTCAAAAAGTGTGATAGTAGTCTTTAGTTAACATCATGATGTGAAACTGTAACTTGTCAATCATCTATAACAGCATTTACTTATTCTGTTTCGTAGTAAACAAACGCTCAATGGTTTGTAATTATTCGATTTCAGTTCGCATTCCGATATTCTCCGAACCTATTTTGTGGTGTTTATCGCCTTACTTCGCGATTTCAATCATTATCTTAAGTCCATAAATACAGGAAGGGAACGTTATGTGGTATACACTTAGTATTATTTCTTAATGATGGATCTTTTTTAAGATACTTCACGTATTATGCTTGTCAAAATGGGAGAACTGCCTTGCAGTGCCATCTACCGACAGCAGCCACTACCAGTGCGGCAGTGCCATCTGGTAATGAAACGCTTAATCTTAGCTGTTGCTGGCCGTTAAGATACTACGCGAAATCCGTGATTTAGCGTTCGTGCTGCTATTATAGTGCTTCCGGCTCACTATTGGTAGTTCTGCGCATTGCATTCTTCACTTATAACTTCGTGTATGCAATGTGGACAAGTTGGGGAAAATACTCAATTAAGAGTATGCTAACCAATGCACTACAACTCGAGAACTGCCTTACAAGAAACGATATTAATGGAGAGCTTGTAACTGGGCTCTCTTAAGTTTTAGTGCGTTGCATTGGGACCTGCCAGCAGCCGCTAACAATAGGTCAGCGCACGCCGTTTGTTTAAATGGAGTAAACGACTACGCAGAAATTGATATATGGCAAATACATGGTGGGGCACATGTAATAGGCCTGTTTACTATGACTTTCGAATTTATGATTGGGACGGGAGGGGGGGGGGGGGGGGGGATTGCAAGAGATACATAAAACATTGTGCTGTATGTGTAATTTTGCAGTCTAGCCGCCACATGCAGTAGGGATGACTGTTATCGCTGTAACAACAGGTTTTCGGTTACCTCACTCTTTTCAACACCAGTTTAATAGGACTGTCAAGACCGCTCAAAACAGCAGCTAGTTTATGAAATAACCGATTTTCAGTTTTTTATTCATATTATTTCCTGTAATAAGCGTAAACAAAGATAAAAAAATTTCTACTTCCACAGGTTAAAGACACGAAGAATAAAAATAAAAATTAAGTACGCAAATAAAAAACTTTGTTCGTTCACTGTTACCCACTTTTCTCGAAAAGTGATAAGTGGTTGAATATTATAAAAATCGTCAGTATTCTCCTATTAATTCTAATTTTTGAAACTCTTGTCAAAATCGTGTTATAATCGTCCACTATTTGCACGTTACGAGTGGTCAGTGCTAAAGGGTGAAAACTAAGACTGAAGAACTATATTTTTCGTGTTAATTTGTTCGTTTTCAAGGGCTAAAGGCAGATAAAGGTATGTTATGTAGACTCTGGTAGCATATTTGCACATCGTATGTACACGCGTACCATTCGGTAGTTGAAACGGCTCTGAGCACTATGGGATTTAACATCTGAGGTTATCAGTCCCCTAGACTTAGAGCTACTTAAACCTAACTAACCTAAGGACATCACACACAACCATGCCCGAGGCAGGATTCGAACCTGCGACCGTAGCAGCCGCGTGGTTCCAAACTGAAGTGCACCATCCAGTAGACCAAGCCACATGGTAACAGATACATTATTGTCTCAGCAATGCAGTATCATAAGTTAATGACCCGTTTCTGTTAGCATTGTTGCTAAAATAGCACTGATCGCTTCGCTCTGTTTCTATAATAACGCGGTGTTTCAAAGCAACGAAAACTTCACGAACAAAAATTACTTGTTCCTTAACAAAGGTTTATTTAAAAACGAAATATTTTACCAGTGCTGCTGCGGCTAACTGGTATTTCGGTTTATTAACCCGGTTATTAGTAAAAATACAAAAAAAACATGTTGTAACAGAGACCAAACAAATACCGAAAAATATCGGCTATTCAGAACTAAAATACTGGGATCGGTTTTAACTGGTAAGTTTTTTCCGCCGCTAACTTGCAACTGCACAAATGTTCGGCAGCAGTGCTAATATTATCTGAATTAAATATCAGCAGACTTCAATGAGCCAATTATACTGACACAACTTGTGATGAATGTCCGTTATTTGAAACGATAGCTTAACCAGCGATCGAATGCAAAGTTAACCAAACAGACAGCATGTCACAAGTTTTTCTAAAGTTACTCACAAACGCGAGGGAGCACTGAGGGCGGCAGTTAAGTTCGGCACACAATGAGATGAAACTGGAATACCCAAACTTCGGAAAGCAGTACAAAATCATGAAATACTTTTCTTGGGCGAGAACGAATGCATTTTACTGACAAGAACAGATGCAAAACATCGAGATCACACCAGGAAATCGAGAATTCGGAAATCGTCTGAATATAATTGACAGTTTTTAAGCAGTTATTCTCTCACATGAAACAGAAACAATTAATTTTCTATTTTTTATTCAATTAAAAAGCAACAGCTTTAAGAAAATTATCTAGGAATATAGGATGTTGCTCTGCACACGAGATATCACTTGAATGTCACGAAAATAGATTTTAATAAGCGAGCGATGTTATTTCAAACGACTACTTACAAATGTACTGTTAACATACTGTCCTATAACTACTCGCAGACCCAAGTGAGATGAAACCGGTGTACACAATCGTGACATGGCATGGGCAATTTAGGAAGACAGGCCAAAATTGTGAAATTCATTGCACAGGCGTGTACGAACGCATTCTTTTAACAAGAAATGATGGAGAGAAATCAAGATAGCACAAATACGAAGATTGATACACGTTTGAAGAATTCGGAAATCGTGAAAATAAAATTCGATATATCACGACAGTTGTTTTCATATAGATCAGAACTATATATTCTCTATCTTTCTAGTTTTACAGCATGAAAACTAAAACAACACCAAGACAGTTACCTCGGAAACTAGGTTGTCCTGTAGTTTAGATCGGACGACTGAGTACTTCCTTTCAGATGAAGATCCAGGACTGTGCCATTTTGTCAAACTGTTCGATGAACACTTTCAGTTTGTTCTGAATTTCATAACGATTTTTTCAAAACTTGACCTTTGTACCAGGTGGTAGCTCACAGAGCACGGATGTAGAACTGGCATCCGTGGGAATTCCGTTAAGCATGTCTTGTCCACAATCACAAACTTGTTTGTTGTTGGCTACAATGCTAGCTCTGTTGTTACACTGGGATATCTGCGGTTTCAGTCGTAATGAAGCAAAGACAATATGTGTCAGATACATACAGTAGGAATATCTGTCGAGTAAACATTCAGGAGCGCAAAACAGAATTTTTCGCCATCATACCTACATTGTCTCCATTGTGACGTGATATTGCGAGACGTAAGGGTTGTCCGTACACGTTCTTCACGTTTTCAGTGTCATTACATTGTTCTTACAGGCAGATCGTGTTCGTATATACCGTGATTTAGTGCACGGATTTCATAAATGGCCTAACAATTCGTAATTAATATCTATGAAGATACATATGCAAGGGAATTTCGCTTGCTTGCGACAAGTGTAACAGCTCAAATGGCACATTGTATTTTTTATAAAAGATGGGGTATCCATCGCCATTTTTAGATCTACCATCTCTTCATTTCTTCGCATCCAGTTAAAGCACTAATTTATAATTGTAACGAATGTGACATTCATTTTGGGTTCAGTATATCCTCTCCACACCTGCAATAAAAGAATTAACCGGAAATATTTCTTTTCATATTTTCCAACAAAGGTTTAAAAAAGCATGATAAAAATGCAAATGAAATATTTTTTGATGATTTATTAAGGTATAAATGGAGATCCACATATGTGGACCTCAAATCTCACTTATCGTGAAAATGTACTAGTCTTTGCTTTTCATTCTCTTTCCCCTTACTTCAATAAAACATTTTATTCTGCAATATATAAGTATATTTTATTTAAAGCAGTAAACTGTATATGCTAATGCACACAGAAAATACGATTCGTGCAGTTAATATTTTTTAAATACCTGCTTTCCAATTCATGTTTTTGTTGGTGGTCTAAAACAGCTTCATAACTGCAAGGAAATTATAATCATACAATAACTTGTGGCAAGTTATAAGTTAGAATCGCGAGGTTTTTCTACATTATGAGGCATTCATTGCCTGAACAAATTTAAGTAGCAGGCCAACATTTTAAAACTTAACTTCTGAAATTAGTTGCAACACAGATCTTCTTCCGTTTTTATTCATATTTCCTGCACCATCAACATCTTCACAGTCAGAGGAATTTACTGTACAAGGACGTCCCCTTCTCCTAGCTACCAACACGACATCTTAACGTTCTTATTGTGTACCGCTTAGTTTCTTCAAGCTCAGCAGCACTATCTTCAGCGGAAGACATCTTCCGTAAAAGATAATCCCGCATTGCTTTCATTAAAAATTGCTCATCAGTTAATATTTCATCCAGTTCTGTAGAGTGTAGAAATAACAGTTGTTTCGGTATTCCATTATCAAAGAGGAAATTCAAATTTGAAAATATGCATTATGACTTGACATCCACGTACGAGGACCTGCAAGAAATGAGTTGTTTTATAGTAACGATCAAAATTCATACAAATATGAACTAGTTCTGAACATAAAAAACACAGAGTCTCAGTCAGATATTTAGGCACAATAGTTATTTACATAGTTTTTTTATTTGTAGAAGTAATCATTTTCTGCACACGACAAGCTGTAAGCTAATACACGAATACACGTTGACAGGTGGTGAGGCCTGCTTTTAAAAATGAGTCCACATTCGCGGACCATCGGTCTATAAGCGGAAAAATACGCCTATTTACGGAGATAAAAGGTCATGAACGAAGGTCCACATGAGAACGAAGGGGAAATGGTGCAGACTGAAATTTTTTGTGGAAGTTGATTTATTTAGTGCATACTATGTGGAATAGGTTCCTTTTACGAATTCTTCATGGAATGTTAGTATCATATTGTTGATTATTAGCTGGTTCTGTTCGTTCCAGTTATTTCGTAATGACACTTGAATTATTTTTGTAGTAAACCCATAATCCGCCTTTGGATTCTGACAGTGTCTATTAGTTTGAGATGACGATTCAGTAAGTCTCTTTTCATGGCTAAAACGAAGACAAATATTTTATCTGTGTACCTAGATAAATGGAAATTTCCTATGAGTGTTTATTGGAAAATAAAAACTAAGCAGTTTATACCAAGATTGCATTTACACAGTAATCACACTGTTCAAAATAGTGCTCAACCGTATTTTACTGGGACCCTAATTTTTGCTGCCAAAATGGTTGCGCTCCTGTACTTATCACTGCAAACTCGTACTAATGTGTAATTTGCCTATTTTGTGTTTCGAATTTGAAATTTTTCTTACAAAACCCGATTGCTTTAAGAGTCGAAGGTTACACGATCATTGTCAGAAGTAGTGCTTTTCTGTGGCGAATGTTCAAGAGTGGCCACAACGTTCACAAAAGCGACTGATGTTACAATTAGTTCTTCATACCATCTTAGCTGCGGAATAGACATCAACAATTGCAGAGGACAACTTTGTTTGCGTGTCCATCTTCCGCAGAAGCTGTTAAAATCAGTTACTATTCGTTAGCCTCGCGATTACTGGGTGATGTGTGATGTCCTTAGGTTAGTTACGTTTAAGTAGTTCTAAGTTCTAGGGGACTGATGACCATAGATGTTAAGTCCCATACTGCTCAGAGCAATTTTTTTACTATTGGTTATCCGTCTTGAGCTTAATATTGTTTAATTAAAGAGAATTGCACCAGAAGCCTTTCGCTTTTATTTATAAAGCGCCTTCCATGGTTATGCTGCAAATTAGATACATACGTTTGAACATTTTTGGTTGTCTTAGGTTAAAAGCAGCGTTTTGTTTATGAAGTCGGTGTGCAAATTGCTTACGGTGTTTGTTTTCATATTCTGCCTCTTCCCTCCTTGCTAGCAGCGGTTGACGTCGGAAGACTTTGATTCACATATGGACTCGGCAGTTTTTACCGTTCTACAGAACTTCTTTGCGCTGCGTTATTTACATTTCACTTTCGTAAACTGTTCCTCGTTTCTCACTCTGCACAGCAACAGTGTTTATGTCTGTTAGTGTGTTTTCGTTCACGTTGTGAGTGTTGCTAACCTGTGAGACTACTTTGTGTGTGTGTGTGTGTGTGTGTGTGTGTGTGTGTGTGTGTGTGTGTGTGTGTGTGTGAGTGAGAAAGAAAGAGAGAGAGAGAGAGAGAGAGAGAGAGAGAGAGAGAGAGAGAGAGAGAGAATGTAAAAGAACACCGTAAGTAATTTGCGCGCCAACTTTAATAACAAAACACTGTTTTTAACCTAAAACAACCAAATATGTACAAATGTATGTATCCTGTTTGCAGAATAACCACGGAAGATGCTTTATAAATAAACTCCAAACGCATCTGTTGTAATTATTCTTGAAGTAGGCTCAAGATGGATAACCAATAGTAACTGATTCCGAGGAGCCTACGGCCTGTCCACACATATTCCTACAGAGATCGCTGATGGAGAATTTCAACGGTTTGGTATTTAGCATACTGAAGCGCCAAAAAAAAAAAAAAAAATGTTATTGGCATGCGTATTCAAATACAGAGATATGTACGCAGGCAGAAGACGGCGCAGCGGTCGGCAGTGGCTATATAAAACAATAAATGCCTGGCGCAGTTGTTACATCGGTTGCTGCTGTTAACAATGGCAGAAGATTTAAGTGAGTTTTAACGTCGTGTTATAATCGGCGCACGAGCGATGGGACACGGAACCTCCGACGTAGCGATAAAATGGGGATTTTCCCGTGCGACCATTTCACGAGTGTGCTGTGAATATCAGGAATCCGGTAAAACATCAAATCTCCGACGTCACTGCGGCCGGAAAAAGATCTTGCAAAAACGGAACCAACGACGACTGAAGAGAATCGTTGAACGTGACAGAAGTGCAACCCTTCTGCAAATTGCTACAGATTTCAACACCGGGCCATCAACAAGTGTCAGCGTGCGAACCATTCAACGAAACATCATCGATAAGGGGTTTCGGAGTCGAATGCCCGCTCGTGTACCATTGATGACTGCACGATACAAAGCTTCACGCCTCGCCTGGGTCTGACAGCAGCGGTATTGGGCTGTTGATGATTGGAAACAAGTTGCCTGATCGGAGGAGTCTCGTTTCAAATCTATCGAGCGGATGGACGTGAACGGGTGTGGAGATAACCTCATGAATCCATGGACCCTGCATGTCAGCAAGGGACTGTTCAAGCTTGTCGAGGCTCTAATCGTGTGAGACATATGCAGTTTGAGTGATATGGGACCCCTGATACGTCTAGATACGACTCTGACAGGTGACACGTACGTAAGCATCCTGACTGATCACCTGCATCCATTCATATCCATTGTGCATTCCGACGGACTTGGGCAATTGCACCAGGACAATGCGAACCCCCACACGTCCACAATTGCTACAGAGTGGCTCCAGGAACACTCTTGGGAGAACTTCCGCTGGCCACCAAACTCCCCAGACATGAACGTTATTGAGCATATCTGGGATGCCTTGCAACGTGCTGTTCAGAAGAGATCTCCACTCTCTCGTGTTCTTACGGATTTTACGGACAGCCCGGCATTATTCATGGTGTCAGTTCCCTCCAGCACCACTACAGACATTTGTCTAGTCCATGCCACGTCGTGCTGAGGCGCTTCTGCGTGCTAGCGGGGCACCCTACACGAAATTGGGCAGGTGTACCAGTTTCTTCAGTGTAACATACCGCGGTTATAAGAACATGTTCAGACTCACCTAAATCTTGATAACCTCCCATTGCAGCAGCAATAACCGCCGTATTCTACCTATCTACACACCTCTGTATCTGAAAACGCACTCTTACACTAGTTCCTTTGGCGCTTCAGTGTATAACTGAAATTGCGTAACTGACAGTAGTCTGAAACACAACTGTTAACAATGGGAATGGCATGTGAACGTGTATTCTATCTCGTCGCTTCTGCGCTTTGTCCTGTACTGAACTTCTCTGGCTGGGAGAGTGTAAATTTAATTTAGCTGCGAGAATGTAAACTGTCAATTACTTTAAACTAAAACTGCATGAATTTACGTAACACAAAAACCGAATCTGATGCAATACGATTGATTTCAAATTGGCCCTGGTAATAAATCAAAACTTGATAAATTTGAAAATAATGGTCCCTGTGCTTAATGAATTCCATCCGTGAAATAATAAGATTTCTTACCTTTACCTGTGCAATGGTAATGCTCTTCGCACTACTCTCTGTTAGTACTTTGAATTGTATAGTTATCAAACAGCCATGGTGCAAGGCTGTTGCTTAGTATACATTTTAATTAAATCGAATATGACTGAGACAATAACTTCTTGACAAAAATAGTTAATCAGAAATGACATGGATCAGGGAACTGGTATTTACTTCGGGTAGATAACAATATGGCACTAACTTTAAGACTTGTATTTTGACTCTTTGAAAATTAATAATGCTCTCAATTAACACGCTGTATAAACTGATTATACAGTAACAATTAGCTTTACAAAATCATCGGATGTGCATGTTTTACATTATCTCAATCATCACTTATGAATACGCGCATTGCATCAGTAACAAAACAACTTTCTTTACGTTATTATTTCAAATTTCTGTTAAGGTTCTTTTTCAGTTAGCAACACAAACATCGTGGTATATTGCAAACAAAAGAATCATAAGTATATATTCAGCACACATCAGCTACAAAAGTCTTCACACTTGGGAGTCCTCCATACAGTCCTCCATCTAAAGTTACTCATAACACCTCGAATCAGCGATTGCTGTTGAGAAGCGACGCTACTACGCAATCGATACTACATTTGCCCATCTCTGGGCCAATAAAATATTTTCTTACAAAACTTGAATTAATTTAAATATCTTCAACATTTCGCGGCCCTGTCAGCAACTGTATAAATTTTAATTTTAGTAATTAGCAGCCTCAATTGCGCCGTTTACCTAGAATTTACCTAGGTTTCAGTCGGGATAACCCAACCTTCTTCAAAATAACGGTAACTGCCGTTTGTTCATTGTGGACATCGTCAAGCTAAAACTAAAAAACCATAAATTATTGTCAGACTATAAAACTTATCTGGAACTGCCTGCCGCGTGGAGTGGCCGTGCGGTTCTAAGCGCTACAGTCTGGAACCGAGCCACCGCCACGGTCGCAGGTTCTAATCCTGCCTCGGGGATGGATGTGTGTGATGTCCTTAGGTTAGTTAGGTTTAATTAGTTCCAAGTTCTAGGAGACTGATGACCTCAGAAGTTTAGTCGCATAGTTCTCAGAGCCATTTTTTTGGAACTGCCTCGGCCCCACTTCGCGACCGCGATGCGGCAGCCACGAGTGCTGTACTGGAACTGAATTAATTTACCCTATGTTCATACCTTTCGCGTGTAGTATGTAGGAGGCGCTGATATGGGGTGGGGGTGTCTCTCGTCGTTAGGGTGTGGCCCCCACATCGCGCCTGAGAACACGCCGAATGGGAAAGGATATGAACACTTTTTACAGCACCGTGAACTGGACGTGGTAGAGGAACAGATCGGGGTGATGATTGTATCAGCATGACAACGCACCCTGCCATAAAGCTGCATCTCTGAGGCATTGGTTCCTGAAATGAACTGGTGTACACAGGAGCTGACCGAAACCGAATGGAACAACTTTGAGATACGCAGGATAGTTGACTTAGCTCCTCACCCCAGCGTCTGAAGTGTCTATACTACGTTCATAATAAGAATAAACCTGATGTAAACAAACGCGATGATTGGTCAGAAGCCGTAACACATGTACACTGGTGTTGTTAACGCTCTTGGAAGTAGGTACTACTTATGTATGCTGTATACAGGATGTACATAAAGTCTGGGAACACTTTCAATTATTTATTGAACAAGAACCAAACGTTGTCCAGATATCATACGTATGTCATTTTGAAGAGAAGCCCTGAAGGTTTCTTTTCATGTATGTGTTTGGTAATTTGCCGATAGTCAGCGCTAGTCGCAAACATGGCGACTTTAGGTGCGGAGCGAGCTTTCCGTGTGTCGGAGTTAGACAAAACAAGTGTGCTACAGCTGTTCAACGGATGCTTAGAACCAATTACGGTAAGAAGCCACCAACAAGGCAGGCCATTTACCACTGGCACAACAAATTCGTTACGATGTGTTGCTTATGCCCGGCAAAGAGAAGCAGACGTCCCAGTGTGAGTGAAGTGAATGTGGAGCGCGTACGAGAGACATTCGTAATGAGTCCAAAGAAATGGGTGCGTCGTGCATCCCGTGAACTCGAGATGGCTCCAATGACAGTGTGGAAAGTCCTGCGACAGAAGCTGTCTATAAAACTATTCAAATTGGAGCCAGTGCAGAAGCTCAATGACGACAAAGACAAGAGTTTTGAATTTCGTTCGCAGTTGCAACAATTGAATGAGGATGGGGATAGCACTGTTGATCGCTGAATTCTTTAGCCACTTTTCACACTAACGGGGAAGTGAACAGGCATAACTGTCGAATCTGGGGTACAAATCATCCACACGAATGCATTGAATTTGAGTGTAATTCCCCAAAGGTAAATGTTTTTCGTGCCTTGTCACGTCGAAAACTGTACAAGCCATTCTTCTCCGCCGAGAGCACTGCCAATGGCTATTTCTACTTGGACCTGTTGCAGCAATGGCTGATGCCTCAAATGCAATCGGACTCTCCGCTCATCTTTCAGTAGGATGAAGCTCCACCCCATTTTTATCGTGAAGTTCGTGGCTACCTGAACACGGAGCTGCCGCATCGACAGATGGGCCGTGCTTCAGAAGGGGACAGCTGTTTCACGAAATGGCCTCTCCGATCACCAGATGTCACTCCGTGTGACTTTTTTCTGTGTGAACACATTAAAGATCTGGTGTATGTACCGCCTCTACCGCGTGATGTAGCAGAGCTCCGGGAGAGGATACGGGAAGCGACTGCCACAGTCGACAATGCCATGCTGGGACGGGTATGGCAAGAATTCGATTACCGTATTCACGTCTGCCGGGTCACTCATGGTTCGCTATCGAATGTTTGTAAGAAACACTTTTAGAGTTTCTCTTCAAAATGCAATATGTATGACATCTATAATATATTCAGTCCTTATGCAATAAATAATTGAAAGTGTTCCCGGACTTTATGTACACCCTGTATAACTACTACGTTACATTAAATATTACATATTCAAATGTATTAACCCCCGTCAACGTATTTCTTTATCACGCTTTAGCTATGTAGTTTTTATTTCAAAAATCGTGTACAGTCACCGCCTCTGCACTGTTGGTCCCTGATTGTCGCGCTGTTAATATGCAGGATGGAAATGGCTGAGGCAGCTTACCGTTCCATAGTGAAACACGCGTGTGGAACACGAGTAAAAAGTGCCGATAAATAGGCTGTCCTTAATGTTTAAATTTACAGAGTTCTCCAAGGGGACTGTAGTAGTAGTAGTAGCTTTATTCATCCGTAGATCTCTTTTTACAAGGATATAGGACATGTCAAAGTATTTACAAATTTAGATCAATTTAAAATAAGCTAATTCGAACACACACACACACACACACACACACACACACACACACACACACACACTGGTGATCTCTGGGCCATTTTCTGTAACACAGCTTCCCATTTGCTATCCTGAAAAACTGAGTCATCATCCCTCCATAATGAGTGACACGTTGAGCTCAGAAAGAGGAAGAGGAGTTAGTATCGTGCTATGCATAGCTTGGGGGTAAGTATTTATAGAAAGGAAAGAAGAAGTAAAAAACGTGAAGTGAAGGTGTCATGTGAAATGTTGGATATTTTATAATCATTATTATTATTATTATTATTATTATTATTATTATTATTATTATTATTTATTTGTATAACATTTTTTATCAAACCACTACTCTATTTTAGCTAAGTAATCCTTCAATGTATAAAATGTATTGCATGACAGGTACTTTTTAGCTGCCTTTTGAAATAAGTGTATTTTTGCAATTTCTTTAATCTCTTTCGGTAATTTATTGTACAATTTTATTCCTTGGTAGAAGATGCTGTTTTGAGTTTTATGTTCATTTTTTCTTGGTAAATGTAAGTTGAGTCTATCTCTTGTTGCATGGTCATGGACATAGCTGTTTGTGCAGCAGTCACCAATGTTATTTTTGATGTGTACAACTGATTGGTAGATGTATTCACATGGACCAGTTAAAACCCCAGTGTCTTGAACAGATTTTTGCAATGAACTCGACTAGTATTTTTGGTTATTACTCTTATGGCTCTTTTCTGGAGTTTGAAAATTGTGTTCATATTTTGTGCATTTGTTCCCCAAAAGCCGGCCGCGGTGGTCTCGCGGTTCTAGGCGCGCAGTCCGGAACCGTGCGACTGCTACGGTCGCAGGTTCGAATCCTGCCTCGGGCATGGATGTGTGTGATGTCCTTAGGTTAGTTAGGTTTAAGTAGTTCTAAGTTCTAGGGGACTGATGACCACAGCAGTTGAGTTCTATAAGGCTCAGAGCAATTTGAACCATTTTTGTTCCCCAAAAAAGACTGCCATAGCTAAGAACTGAGTGTACATATGAATAATATGTAACTAAGAGACACTCTATGCTACACACTGATGATAGGATTCTAAGGGCATAACATGCTGATGACTTTCTGTTTGCAAGTACCTTTGTGTGTTCACACCACTTCAACTGAGAATAAATATTCATTCCTAGAAATTTTGCATTTGCTACACAGTCTGTAGAGGTGCCATCTAGATTTAATTTAACATTGTCACTTTTCCTCTTCAAACTGAAATTCATGGCATTAGTTTTCTTTATGTTCAGTGTCAATTTATTGCTTATTGACCAATCATAAACTTCCTTGAGAGTTTCATTTTCTTTCTCTGCAAGTTCTCTTGTTTTCTCAGTGACTATAATATTGCTGCCATCAGCGAAGAGAATTTTTTCACCATGAATAACGCTACTAGGGAAGTCATTGATGTATGTCAGGAACAGGACTTGTCCTAATATGCTATCTTGCGGAACCCCTTTATTAATGTATTTCGGTTCTGATAAGTGTTTTACTAAATACTTAGATGTATTTGAAGTATGTGTTATCTCTGCTCTTTGTACCCTGTCACGTATGATCTCTGTTATTCTTAATGCTTCTAATTTATTTAATAGAATCTTGTGGTCAAACGCCTTAGAAAGATCCAAAAATATGCCTGTGACACACTTCTTTATCAAGAGTATCAAGTACAAGTTTTGTTAATTCTACTATGGCTGACTCCGTATTTTTGCCACTTCAGAAACCAAACTGCGATTCGCTTAAAAGATTGTATTTATTCAGGTAATTCATTAATCTGTCTTTCATAATTGCTTCTATTACTTTTGAGAATGGTGACAGCAGGGAAATGGGACGGTAATTTTCTGTTTTCTGCATAACCTTTGTTAAGCAAAGGTACAACTCTTGCCTGCGTTAACTGCCCTGGAAATGTCCCTGATGTGAAGGATTCATTTATTATATTTGTTAAGGGGCTTTGAATAATCCCTATGCATTGTTTCAGTACAGTCATTGGTACTTCATCTAAGCCTACTGATCTTTTATGTTTTAGTTTTTGAACAGTTTTATTGACTTCACTCTCTGTGGTTGGAAGTAACAACATTGTATTTAGTGCAACATTATTTACAGGTGTTATATTTGTTTTGGGGAATTTTTGCTGTAACAAAAGTATCCGGATATCTATGAGTGGACCTTAATGTGGGATGTGTCCACCCTTCGCCCTTAAGACTGTTAGATATAGTCAAATTTCATATTTACATTTTATGTAGCAGATAGATTGTTCACTGGTTCACGG
This sequence comes from Schistocerca gregaria, assembly GCF_023897955.1. NCBI lineage: Eukaryota > Metazoa > Arthropoda > Insecta > Orthoptera > Acrididae > Schistocerca > Schistocerca gregaria. The sequence goes on from NC_064929.1 coordinate 211,548,860, forward strand.
GTTCAAATTCTCGTGAAAGTCATTTATTTTCCTTGTTCAATTTGGAATACCTACAACTCGTAACTATAAAATTCATCATCATTTTTATTAATATGCACGTCTTCTTCTTTCTAATTACATACTGCACTCGAAATTTCATTTCAAATATAAATTCTTATCTAGCGATATTTTCTGATAGACTGTTAATAAAGATTCCTTAGATTAAGAAAAAATATCAATTTAATTTTTAAGGCAAAAATGCAAAACCAAATACTCTTTATTTGAACTATGTCCAATGTTTTATATCACAGATGTAAATGGGTGTCGTAGAAACGCAGAAAACAATCATTTTCCCAGCATCGCGCATGAATCCAACAAAACTGATCTGGAGCCAAGCTAAGAGATTTGTCCCGAAAAATAACAGGGCTGTTAGCATTTGGTGCTTTCCGTCTCGTCACCTAAGAAGCGCGCGTCAGTGCTGGAGTTTTCCAGAATATTATTTCATCACTTTTTAAAAAATTAAGTGACATTCGAAGCTGTACTGTTTATTTGCCCTTCTTTTGTACTTCTGAACTGCAACTGCTCACATCGTTGTAGGCTAATTGGACCGCTGGTTGGCCAGTGCTGTCCAAGTTTAGTGTGGCGGTAATGCCGTTCTCCCGCGTCGTCGCACAGTCTACGTGCGTTTAACACAGTTTAAAGCGTATCCTTACGACCGTACTTGACTGTACTGGTCACAGTTTGGCTTCCGCTCCACTTGAGATTCAAGCAAACGCGGAAGAATACATGGCGTAATGTTTACACCAGGTTTATTTTTGTGATGAACAGAGTATACCTTCTCTGGTTTCGGCGCTCAGGAAGAATGGGCTGGTCTGCAGAAATGCAGAAACCTGATCGTCCGTCGTGTGTCCACAGTGGCGGCGCCGGTCTTCCTGAGCCCCGTCTTCGTGCAGCCTTCGGGGGCGGCGGGCGCGGAGGCGGCGGGGGTGGAGGCGCGCCCTGGGGGCGGCGGAGGCGGTATGGGCGGCCAGGGCCTCCTGCTGGCGGCGGTGCTCAGCCCCTCCCACGCCCTCTGCTCGCCCAGGACCTCCTCCTTCATCGGTAAGTCGAGCTGCCACACACCACAGTCACCGAGACGGCCCACGTAAGAACCGTGTTACGGTGGTTTCAGAAACGTGATACTGAACTCACGTCGATGTCTCGGCCACCAAATTGTAAAACTAAAACTCCGTCCGAACAGGTCGTGAAGGCTCAACGGTACCGACCGGCCGCCGTGTTGTCCTCAGCCCACCAGCGCCACTGGAGGCAGATACGGAGGAGCATGTGGTCAGCACACCGCTCTCCCGGCCGTATGTCGGTTTTCGAGACCGAAACTGCTACTTCTCAGTCAAGTAGCTCCCCAGTTTGCCTCACAAGGGCTGAGTGCACCCCGCTTGCCAACAGTGCTAGGCAGACCGGATGGTCGCCCATCCAAGTGGGCCACCTAATTCACGTGACCTAAATCCGGTGGGATGCTATCGGGAGCCAACTCCGTGTCCAGAAAGCACCGGCTCGTAGTTTTCGGGAACTGCTTGATCCTTGCCGTATACATCCAGAGCCCACAGAGGGCTTGTGGAGTCCACGCCACGCCTAATCACTGCTGTTCCGAAAGCAGACCAACATGCTGTTAACCTTCTATGCTACGGTGTTATTTGGTAACGAACCGTAAATTAACGTACAGTTTTAAGTGAACCACTCGTATATGCAGGATGTTGCTGCCTGGCAATACACACAGTCTGACTGCATCGAGCTAGCCTGTGTTTGGCGGCTTTATGTTGGCAGGAACACTTCAAAATCGATTATCGTTGCTGAAGATAGGAATTGCGTAAATACATGGGGAAACAGCTGGAAGAGTGAATTATTTCTGGCACTTTCGCCACATGTAATCACATTTTTAAAGTATGCAAAATGATGTTTATGATAGAACAGACTATTTCCATGTCTTTCTAATTGAACGATCAATAATTAATCAGTATATTCGCTTTGTTACCCTATGACAACAAACCTAAAATACTGAATAAATCAAATTAACTCAAACTTTCTATGTTCTTCCTGTTATATACAACACTAATAGCCATAAAAATTGCTACACCAAGAAGAAATGCAGATGGTAAACGGGTACTCATTGAACAAATATATTATACTAGAACTGACATGTGATTACATTTTCACGCAATTTGGGTGCATAGATCCTGAGAAATCAGTACCCAAAACGACCACCTCTGGCCGTAATAACGGCCTTGATACTCCTGGGCATTGAGTTAAACAGAGCCTGGATGGCGTGTACAGGTACAGCTGCCCATACCGCTTCAACACGATATCACAGTTCATAAAGAGTAGTGACTGGCGTATTGTGACGAGCCAATTGCTCGGCCACCATTGACCAGACGTTTTCAATTGGTGAGAGATCTGGAGAATGTGCTGGCCAGGGCAGAAGTCGAACATTTTCTGTATCCAGAAAGGCCCGTACAGACCTCCAACATTCGGTCGTGATTTATCCTGCTGAAATGTAGGGTTTCGCAAGGATCGAATGAAGGGTAGAGCCACGGGTCGTAACACATCTGAAACGTAACGTCCACTGTTCAAAGTGCCGTCAATGCGAACAAGAGGTGACCGAGACGTGTAACCAATGGCACCCCGTACCATCACGCCATGTGATACGCCAGTATGGCGATGACGAATACTCGCTTCCAATGTGCGTTCACCGCGATGTCGCCAAACACAGATGCGACCATCATGATGCTGTAAACAGAACCTGGATTAATCTGAAAAAATGACGTTTTCCCATTCGTGCACCCAGGTTCGTCGTTGAGTACACCATCGCAGGCGCTCCTGTCTGTGATGCATCGTCAAGGTAACCGCAGCCGTGGTCTCCGAGCTAATAGTCCACGCTGCTGCAAACGTCGTCGAACTGTTCGTGCAGATTGTTGTTGTCTTGCAAACGTCCCCATCTGTTGACTCAGGGATCTGCAGGCGATGTCGTGCTGTTAGCGAAGGCACTGGCGTCGGTCGTCTGCTGCCATAGCCAGGTAACTCCAAATTTCACCGTACTGTCTTAACAGATACTTATATAATTATATTAATACCGTCAACTGCGCACGGGCGTTGATATACATCAACGGGAACAGGTGAGAATGTGTGCCCCGACCGGGACTTGAACCCGGGATCTTCTGCTTACGTGGCAGACGCTCAATCTGAGCCACCGAAGGCACAGAGGATAGTGCGACTGCAGAGACTATCTCGTGCACGCCTCCCGCGAGACCCACATTCTCACCTTGTATGCCCACACACTACATTCGTAGTGTCCGACCCCAACACATCTGTCCCCGTTGATCTATATCAACGTCCGTGCGCAGATGACGGTATTAATATAGTTATAATTTCGTTCTAGACGGCTGCAGGTCATCAATGGTGTCTGTTCTTTCGGACATGTCCGAAAGACACCATATCCATATAGATAACAGATACTATGTTCGCCGCTGGTAGATGAGTGCTCAGTGCGACAGAATGTCAATCCTAAGGGTCCGGGTTCGATTCCCGGCTGGATCGGAGATTTTCTCCGCTCAGAGACTGGGTGTTGTGTTGTCTTAATCATCATCATTTCATTTCCATCGACGCGCAAGTCTCCGAAGTGGCGTCAAATCGAAAGACTTCCACCCGGCGAAGGTCTACCCGACGGGAGACCCTAGACACACGACATTCACATTCAACAGATACGTTCGTCGTTCGTCCCACACTGACTTCTGCAGTTATTTCATGCAGTGTTGCTTGTGTGTAAGCACTGAGAACTCTGCGTAAACGACGCTACTCTCAGTCAAGCGAAGACCATTGGCCACTGCACTGTCCATGGTGAGAGGTAACGCCTGAAATTTCGTTTCTCGAGACACTCTTCATACTGTGGATCTCGAAATATTGAGTTTCCTAACGATATCCGAATGGGAATGTCCCATGTCCTGGATCCAACTACCACTCCGCTTTCGAGGTCTATCAGTTACCGTCGAGCGGCCATAATCACGTCGAAAACCTTTTCACATGAATCCTATGAGTACAAATGACAGCTTGAGACCTTAACTTTTCCCGGCGAATTGAATGTTCAAATAACTTAGGGTTTGCTGCAGGGTGACGTCGTCGAACACCGCCGATATTTCGACTGGAGCACACCCTGCCATTCTCAAGGCACAAATGCCTTTTTTTAATAATCGTTCTTGTTCAACAAAACGGTGGCGTTTCCCTTGTCCGCAGGTAAAATAACAATATCAGGATCCATCCTAAGTGAACGTAAAGCAGCCGCCTCAGCTGCTGTAATGTTACACTTGGGTGGACGGGCCCCAGTCAACACACAAGCTTCCCTCCTAACCTCTTCCGCAGCCTAGGAAGGTAGTTTATAAACAGCCTTCTCGATAGAACTAATAAAATCAACGACTGGCAAACTCTTAGGCGTCGGTGCGAAGTTCAAACCTTTCCCCAGCACAGACAAAGCTGCGTCGTCAAACGTTTTCTCCGTGAGATTGATCACTGAACGTCGAGAATTAGAATTAGACACTGAGAAAAGGAAACATTCAAACTTCGCCGAATGACGAGCAGTTACAGATTGAAATTCTCAGTCAGACTGTGACCAAGAGGCGCTGTTCACCCAATCCCAAGAAAATTCAGAAACATTAGGCGCCATCATTAAATGAAGCTGAAATAATTCCTTAAAAACAAAATGTAATTGACGGCGAGTGTAGTGGATGCTTTCACGAACAAGAGCTAAACCAGCACGTTGCTTGGTGCGATTGGCGGCAGGAGAATTAATATGATGCACAACCTTAGCAAACGTTGGAACCACACAATGATTACGACACTTCAATAAAAACGATAATGCACATTCCAATCTTACACTACTGCTGCGAAGTTTATCCAACCTCCCCAGGCAACGATACATTTCCTCCCCGTAGAGGTAAACAATGTGAGACCTTAACTTTTCCCTGCGAATCGAATGTTCAAATAACTTGCCGGTTTGCTGCCGGGTGACGTCGTCGAACACCGCCGATATTTCGACAGGAGCACACCCTGCCATTCTCAAGGCACAAATGCAAGGAAGAAAAAATGTGCAAAGCAAATTTAATACCTCTGTTCACAGAGGACAAACAAGGAAGACACCACACACAGAAGAAGTGTCAACACAACCAAAGATAACCAACATCAGAAATATCGATAGTTACTATTAACCAACAGGTGAGGTAGCACTAATTCTGTCCCTCTGTTTTTTGATGAGAGACAGAGCCGAATTCCAAGCAGCATTTAAACAAAATCCACCATCTCTGTTAATAAGGTTGCTGGATAGTCTGATTTCAACAGCTTCCTTAATAACACTATCCCAATAGCTGGACGTGCAAAGCTTGTACATTTCTTCTGCCTTGCATTTGTGCCTTGAGAGTGGCAGGGTGTGCTCCTCCAAGAAAAGCTTGCACATTTCTTCTTCCTTGCATTTGTGCCTTGAGAGTGGCAGGGTGTGCTCCTGTCGAAATATCGGCGGTGTTCGATGACGTCACCCGGCAGCAAACCCGTAAGTTATTTGAAATGACAGCTTCTTCAATGCACTACCCTTTTGTACCTCGTGTACGCGGCACTACCGCCATCTATATATGTGCATAACGCTATCACTTGAGTTTTGTCACATCAGTGTATTTGGTTGTTTATTTCCAAATACGTCGTGATTTCCGACGGTCCATTCACACAGGCGAGAAGGTCGTGTCACTCGCAGCTTAGTGGTCGACTGCTATCGACTTCTGCGGTCGCATCAAGCCACGCGTCATTCTGACGTCAGTGGGCGGCAAGCCACGAGCTAACCGCAGCGGTGCGTCGTGTTGCAGATCCGATGCAGGCGGCGACGTACGACGTGCCGCCGCCCCCGCAGTCGGCGGCCGGGACGCTGCGCCGCGACGCCGCGCTGAGCCTGGGCGTGGGCGGGCTGCAGCTGCACCACATGTGCACGACGCCGCCCCCGGCGCCGCTGCCGCTGCCGCCCCACCCCCAGGAGCTGCACCACGTGTACGAGGAGCTGCCCGCGTGCTGGCAGAGGCCGCCCCCCGCCTGCCACTAGCCGGGTGGGATGAGGGACGCGGTTGGCCCTGTTACAGCTGGCCAGTACCACCCGTGTTTCCGGTCCATTCGAGTGTAATGGATTACCTTATGGAGTGCGCCATGTCCTGGTGACAAACTGAACCACCACAGGGACCCAACTCGAGACCACTGTCATTTACACTCTACATGATCAATAGTTTCAGAAGTGTAGATGTCTTAGCAACAACCTGGGCTGCTACAGATAGCTGTGGCCCACCTGAACTACTACATGGCACTATCTCTGAACCCTGTTGTCTTGTGTTGCTGTAACAACTAAATAAAAAGTGACAGTTGGCCTAATTGAAATTACCACAGGGCTCTATGTGTGGACCATTTTTCTTTTCTCCTCTTATATGCATGTTCCCTTTAAAGATCGCTGCCGTCTAAAATGTCTTTCGTTTACCAGAACCACCACAGCGCTTCAACTCCATTGCATTTCCAGCCTAGATAATCGAGGTAGAGTACAACGCCTTACCGAGTGCCAAGAGTTCCTCGAACTGTGCTGAGAGGCCCATTGGTGCACCTCAACCACCACAGGACACAATGTCTAGATTGCTGTTCTCTTCAGTCTGTATAATTGACCTAAAGCAGATGGCGGGTAGGCTGCCTACAACTTGAGATACCGACAAGTCTCTGTATGTCCACTTTTTCAGAGATGGTTGTGGGACTCGGCTATTTGATACAGGATGTCAGTGCAACCATCGTTCAGTCAACTAGTTTCCAAACTTATTTTATTTGACTACCAGTTTTGGCAATTTACTACGCCGTCTTCAGGTCCCTGACCGACGTGTAGGAAGATTCCACCTCAGTTCTGATCAAAACGGGCCAGCAGATTTCACTTGCTATGGCGATACATTTAACCATCATCTGCGACTGCCGACAGATGATGGTTGAAATGATCGCTATAGCAAGCATAAATCTACTAATGCCAATATTGCTCGCCCCTGTATCGATCAGAACAGGGATGGAATCTTCCTACATGTTTTGCAGGAGCATGAAGATGGCGTAGTAAATCTCCGAAACTGGTAGCCAAATAAAATAAGTTTGCAAACTAGACGGCTCAAAGGTGTTTAATTTGACGTCCTGAGTCACCATCAGTCCCCGAGTCCTACCTATTTTTATTCTCAGCTCCTACGACCATAGTCGATTTAAGTATTGTTAGCTTTTGAAATGCCAGGTGACCTAATGGCTGACTGAACTACCACAGAGTCACAACTCAAGACCACAGTCATTTTCAGTCCACATGATCAATGGTTTCAGAAGTGGCAGGTGTCCTAGCGACAACCTAGGCTGCTACAGGGGGAGGTGTGGCCCACCTGGACTGCTACACGACATTATCTCTACACTCATGTTATCCTCTCTTAGCATAACATCTAAAGATAAATTGGTAGCTGGCCTAGTTGCAATCTAAATTACCATGGAGCTCTATGTCTAGACCATTTTTCCTTTAATATCTTATGAACGTAGTCGATTTAAGGGTCGTTGCCGTCTAAAATCACTTTTGACAAGCAGAACTACCACAGGGCTCCAACTCCAGACCACTGCATTTCCAGCATAGATAATGGAGCTATTTGGCAATGGTTTACAAAGTGCCAAGTATCCTTTCAACAACCAGGAGTGCCATAGGACACACCAACGCAGCTGAACTACTACAAGATGTTATTTATAGACCACTGCCATCTTCAGATTTCATGTAGCCTGGATGTAACCCAAGATGCCATGGAGCTCTGTGATACATTTTCATTCTCAACTCTGATAAGCAAAATCGATTTAACGATCGTTAGGTTCTGAAATGCTGGAGACAAACTGAAATTCCACAGGAGTCCATCTCAAGGCCATTGCTATTTCAGTCTGCATACTCAAGTCCATGACCAACGGTTTCGGAAATTCCGGTTGTGCTACTACTGTAGGGAACTGTACCACACTTCAGCTACTAGCAGAGTCTGTCTCCATACCCTTCTATCTTCTGTCTGCGGGACAACTAAAAATGTGGTCTGGCTACAACCTCAGTTACCACGAAGGGAGGGCACTATGGCTCACAGAGCACTATCTTCTGTCTATATAAGTTAACAAAGGGCCTGGTAGCCTGGTTTAAAAGCTGGTTCTTTGAATATGTACAGATGCATGATCGAATTTGAATCATAATTTTTGGAGTGCCACGTATCCTGGTAATAAATAGTGCTACGATGGGGGTCGTCCATTGCTGCTTTCTGTCTAGGTAATCGAGTTAAGGATGAATGATGAATGCTCTCTCAAAAGCGCCAACCGTGAGGGTAACAGTCTCAATTGTTGCAGGGTTCTATGGCTGTAATTTTCATATTTTCGGTTAAAATAAAGAAGTTAGGGCAAAATACTTTCGGCTGTGTCAGATTATTTGGCCAGAGCTTGAATTACCACTGGGCTCTATGGCTGGACCCCTGATAATTATAGTTTCTATAATCGGATTAATGAAAAAGTACTTCCGTTAGTACTGCAGGACTCTTCGAAGGGAGGGTATGAACCTCGAATACAGTCTGCGAAGCGAGCGTGAAGCCTGGACTGGAAGTGTGCTGTGCAGATTGTTTTTGATCCATCGACCGCACGACTATTCTGACACTGTCCTTGGTCTTTCGCTGATCCTGTCACCGCCGCGTAACTACTGTGGCCTACATCCCCCAAACTCCGTTCTACATATTCTAGACCTATCTGCTCTCTGCCATTTTCAGCAGCTAATACTCCCTCCTGGATTCCACAGCAAATACCCCACTTTCCTGTTCTTCCTCCTTCCAAGACCATTCCACAAACTTCGTTCCTCGTCAATATTTCTTAGTAGTTCTTACTTTGTTTTGATCTCGAATGGGCCAGCTAAGGAGCACATGCCAATTTAAATTACTTGTTCGTTGTTCATTTGTTGTCTTCCAGTACTGTTTCATCTGTAGACTATGTTTTCCCTTCCCGCTTTCTGGCCACTCTCCCACCATTCAGTCCTTCCACACTCAATACTTTTTCTCTGAACACTTCTTGGTCACTTGTTTCTTCAGCTTTTATATTATTTTTTAAGCCGTTTTTTATTTCGTGATTCCAATTCGCTGACTTTTTATCCCAGAAATATTTGACGATCTCTTTGGTTATTGTACTGTCCTGCATTCGATATAAATAGATAAAAAATGACAGTCTTTCTCATTACTTCCGGTATTCTTCCACGCGTTTTCGTGGGCCTAATATTTCACTCTAGTTCATCCTTCTAGTATTCCTAATTTATCTAAAATATAGTTTAGTGTTAGAAATTCGCTTATACATAGACATTCTAGCTTGACTGCTGTACTGTAATGCCTTATTTTTCCATTTTTAAGTAGGTACTTTTTGTTGTAAGGGTATGTAGCTATACGATACGCCCCTCCCATTTTATGTGTCCTTTCTTCTATAGCGGCTTCTTCGGAACCAATTCGTTGGATTATTTCCTCAATAACTTTAATTATTTTAACCTTCTCTGTTTGTCCAGTATCTGTTTTCAGAAATTTCGGTGCATTTTAAATGCTTGTTAAAAATGTATCTTTTTCCTGCACAAATTCTTGGGCCAGTCCTGTTGCCTACTCACTCTAAAGGATTGTTTTGCAGTATATTACATGGTCACATTTCAGAAAATATAGCAAAGCCATCTGCATATGCGAGATAGTTTGTTGCAATATTTCTGTTTTCTCTTACCAACCTTATTAGGGAAATATTACGCTCATTCAGTTGCGCATTCAAAATTCTGAGTTTTTCTCTGGTACACGATTGAAAAGAACTGTACACGATTGAAAAGAACTAGGGATAGGCTACCGTCTTGGCGTACACCTGTGTTTATCTCGATTTCACTCCAGGTACCCTGACTGTGCTTTGTATGCCCACTTTTAATGTTCTCCGACAACACATTACAAATATTTCGAATTTCTTCTTCTCGGAACTTATAAAATTTTCCATGTACAATGCTCTGCTCCAGACTAATTCTTTCAGACACTCCATCCTAATTTCAAAAATATCTGCTACCAGCGAAGTTCTTTAAATGAAGAAAGCTCTCTGCGTCTGTGCCAGTATATTCCTGACGTCTTCCTTACTTGGATCACGCTTTGCAATCTTGCTTCCTACACAGGAGAAGCCTGTCACTGATGAATTCCCATCTTTGAGAAGAAGCAAGTCGCTACTGCACTTTTTGCTGCTTTTCATCACCTTCGATTTTGCTTGAGCGATAAGTGCTGTCCCTTTCCTTCGACAGTTCTATGTCTTGTTCACGTAAGACCATGACTACGGTAATGTAGGTATGAGAAAACTTGCTGAATCCATAAAAAAACCTTAGCTAGAGTTATTTGTACTTGACACAGCGCACCGAGTGAGGTGGCGCAGTGGTTAGCACACTGGACTCGCATTCGGGAGGACGACGGTTTAATCCCGTCTCCGGCCATCCTGATTTAGGTTTTCCGTGATTTACCTAAATCGCTTCAGGCAAATGCCGGGATGGTTCCTTTGAAAGGGCACGGCCGATTTCCTTCCCCATCCTGCCTTCACCTGAGCTTGCGCTCCGTCTCTAATGACCTCGCTGTCGACGGGACGTTAAACACTAATCTCCTCCTCCTCCTTGACACAGCGGATTTGGCTGACTGTACTTCCATTTTTAGTTGGCAGTCTTCTAAGTTTAGCTTGTCAGTGATTTACAGTGATGTTGCAGAAAGTGGGTAATGTTTGGTTGCAGAGCATGTTACTGTAAAAGATACCACTGGTGGATCAAAACTGCCGAACATTAAGAGCGTTCCGTACACAAGACTTTCAAATGAGGATGCAGCTAAGTCGCCAGAATGTGTCGTGACAAACAAACGACAGGTTTCTGCATGTTTTTCTTGTTCTAACAGCTAACATTCAGTCACGGACAAAGGTTTCACAAATGTAGTGATGTGTACATCCTGTTCAGAATGCTGCCATATTCCTAACTTACGCTAAGGTTCCATCTGCAGTTGGTGACTGTCTAACTCGAAAGGTTAAGTGTTCCACGTTGCAAGTCCTCCCAAAATATATTTGCGACCCTGCGAAAAGAAGACTGATACAAACATTGCTGAGTGTCAAGTTACGCCAGAAATGACGAGAAGTCTTCAGTGCATGAAAGTCGAAAGCGAAAAACAGCCAGCTTATAGCGCATTCGAGATATTAACAGAAACGAGGTTCCAGAACTCTATAAATATTTACACCACTTATATTCGACGTAATATTCAGACTATTCATTTGATTCATTTTTCAAATGCAATTACAGCTGTACAAATAGAAGAGCTTTACATAAAATGGCAGAACTGTGTACTGTACCTTGTTTGTAAATATATGTAGCAAATTTTGAAATAACAATAAAAGAACTTTTTAGGTTCACCTATTTTTGTCGTTATTAATATTTCGTCCAGTATGTGTATATTTTCCCTCCTTTCATCATTACTTGATGAGTTGCCACCCATGCTTTATTTCGGGCATTGTTCTCTATTTTATATTTGAACAATGAAGTACGTGAAAATAATTTATTTCTCAAAGTTTGATTTTTTTTAAAGATCGATAATAGGTAAACCATTAAAAGACCACAAAAGGTGTACGTTAATTTTTTGTGTAAGGGTCGGCTGACAAACTGAAGCCGCGCGGGATTAGCCGAGCGGTCTTAGTCGCTGCAGTCATGGACTGTGCAGCTGGTCCCGGCGGACGTTCGTGTCCTCCCTCGGGCATGGGCAACACCGACTCAGAGGAAGGCCTCGGCGCTTGTTGGTGACGTCACGTCAGCTAGGCACGGCGAACGCCAGGTCTGTTGCAGGCATACTCCTAATGGTTGTCTCCCTCTCTGACACAGGAAAATATGAAACTATTGGCGGTAGTTGACAAACACACATTGTTCTCAGAGATTTCTGCAATCAATTAATTGTGTAATTCACTACACTTCTTAACAAATAGTGTACTTCTGAACTTAAATTTCCACCTGCTTTAAGGATTGACATACAAAAACAACTTCATGGTCCAGCAGCAACAGAATTCGTGCTTCTTTACCTTATTTGTAAATCTGAGGAAGTTACGTTTGTACTAGGTTGCTTTTACAAGAAACTGTGAACATATTGGTGCTCTTCTTTAGGTATCTTGGTTCACCATGGGGTGAGGAGCACTAAATGTTAATGAACTATCTTGCGATTGTACACGTTGGGGAAGAGGGTGGGGGACAGAAGAAGAGGCAAAAGGAAGATACTTGTTTTATCAAATAAAATTTTTTTGTCTTATAAAGTTTCTGCTTTCAGTTGCAAGAGGGGAATATTTATCTTTTCTAATGTGCATGTTTAAAAAAAGTTCGAGCTCAGCAGTATTTTCGATGTATGAAGCTATTTTGTTTCCTGTTCAGAATTCCTTTCGTTGAAAACGACTGTAATCTAATTATTGGCAACAGTTGGACATTTACACATGTAAATTAGTTCCCATTTCCAGTGACTATGTCAAACGAAAATAAATTAATAAATAAATAAAAGAAACGAGTTCATTGTGAGGGGGTTGGGGTAAGTTTCGATAGCAAAATGGATCAAGTAAATATAGTTAATTGAATGTAAAATTTCCGAAGCTTGCAATGGGGCAAAGCATCTTCTCATATTGATCTACGTTTGTTTCGACAGGATTCAGTTATACAGAACTATGATCTTCATTTGTAGCTTTACGATAGTAAGAAAATCTTTCATCTAAATAAAACTACAGAATCCAAAAAAATACCAAACATTTTGTCCAAAAAGAGATAAGCACGCCCAGGCGTTTCTGCCTGCAACAAACCTGGCGTTCGCCGTGCCTCACTGACGTGACGTCACCAACAAGCGCCGAGGCCTTCCTTTGAGTCGGTGTTGTATGGGTGAGTGTGTTTGTCCTTAGGATAGTTTAGGTTAAGTAGTGTGTAAGCTTAGCTACTAATGACCTTAGCAGTCAAGTCCCATAAGCTTTCACACACATTTGAACATTTTTGACAAACTGAAACAGGTCAGTATTGTCGATGCCAAAGTTTCAATCGAGTAACAATGAGAACCCGCCAATTTCATATTCTTTGCAACTGGTAAGGACCTCATTTATGTAATAATTAATGATGGGAATAGGCAACGTGTAAACTGAATATACCCTGAGCACCTACAAAACGTAATCTTAATCATCAAACGGTTGAAATAGACAGCGATTATACACTGAAGCGCCAAAGAAACTGGTATAGGATTACGTATTTAAATGCAGAGATACGTAAACAGGCAGAACACGGCGCTGTGGTCGGCAACGCCTATATAAGACAACAAGTGTCTGGCGCAACTGTTCGATCGGTTACTGCTGCAGTAGTACATGCATTCTCATAAATTAAGGATAATGCTGATACATGGTGAAACAACGCTCTGGTGGGCGGTTTGAAGGTTTAAATCACCTCGAGATATGACCATGCGGTGCATTTGACCTGCGGTCGTCGCACGGTGGCGTTGGCAGCAGTCCACATACGCAGAGGTGTGTTGGTGCATGTCAGAGTACGGTGCAGCGAGTAAGTGTGCAGACGTTTTCAGACGTCCTAATGGCGACTGTTTGTTGGCAATGGTTTAAAGAACACATTTTGATGACGTTATGAGGGGTAGAGTACTAGGGCGACTGGCGGCTGGTGAAACACAGCAGGTCGTAGCACGGGCCCTTCGTGTGCCACAAAGTGTGATCTCAAGATTATGGCAACGGTTCCAGCAGACAGGAAACGTGTCCAGGACGTGTACAGTACGGGACGTCCACAGTGTACAACGAAACAAGAAGCCTGATATCTCACCGCAGACGGCCACGGAGTACTGCAGGTAGCCTTGCTCGGGATCTTACCGCAGCCACTGGAAGTTGTCTCCAGAAACACCGTCTATAGACGACTGAACAGACACGGTTTATTCGCCCGGAGATCTTCAAGATGCATTCCACTGACCCCTGGTCACAGGAGAGCCCGTAAAGCCTGGTGCCAAGAACACAGTACATGATCATTGGAACAGCTGTCAAAGGTTATGTTTACGGACGAGTCCAGGTATAGTCTGAACAGTGATTCTCGCCGGATTTTCATCTGGCGTGAACAAGGAACTAGATACCAACCCCTTAATGTCCTTGAAAGGGACCTGTATGGAGGTCGTGGTTTGATGGCTTGGGGTGGGATCATGATTGGTGCACGTACACTGCTACATGTCTTTGACAGAGGAATTGTAACAGGTCAGGTGTATCGAGACGTCATTTGGCACCAGTATGTCCGCCAGAGGTGCAGTGGGTCCCACCTTCCTGCTGATGGATGATAACGCACGGCTCCACCGAGCTGCCATCGTGGAGGAGTACCTTGAAACAGAAGATATCAGGCGAATGGAGTGGCCTGCCTGTTCTCCAGACCTAAACCCCATCGAGCACGTCTGGGATGCTCTCCGTCGACGTATAGTTGCACGTCTTCGAACCCCTACGACGCTTCAGGAGCTCCGAGAGGCACTGGTGCAAGAATGGGAGGCTATACTCCAGCAGCTGCTCGACCACCTGATCCAGAGTATGCAAACCAGTTGTGCGGTCTGTGTACGTGTGATCATATCCCATACTGATGTCGGGGTACACGCGCAGGAAACAGTGGCGATTTGTAGCACATGTGCTTTGGGACGGTCTTTTCAACTTATCACCAGTAAAGTGGACTTAACAGATTTGTGTCGTGAGTTTTCCCTATGTGCCTATGCTATTAGCGCCAGTTTTGTGTAGTGTCACTTTGGGTGGCACCACATTCTGTAATTATCCTTTATTTTATGAGCAGGCATACGAGCGATGGGACACAGCATCTCCGTGGTAGCGATGAAGTGGGGATTTTCCTGTACGACCATTTCACGAGTGTGTCGTTAATATCAGGGATCAACATTAGATCTCCCAAGTCACTTCGGTCGGAAATAGAACGGAATCAACGACGACGAAGAAAATCCTTCAACATGACACAAGTGCAACCCTTCCGCAAATTTCTGTATATTTCAACGCTGGGCCACCAACAAGTATCATCGATATGGGCTTTCGGAGCCGAAGGCCCACTCGTGTACTCTTGATGGCCACACGACAAAAAGCTTTACGCCTTTTCTAGGCCTGTCAACACCGACATTGGGCTGTTGATGACTGGAAACAAGTTACCTGGTCGGACTAATCTCGCTTCAAATTTTATCGAGCAGATGGACATTTATGGGTATGCAGACAACCTCATGAATCCATGGACCTGCATGTTAGCAGGGTTTGTTCAAGCTGGTGGAGGCTCTGTAATGGTGTGGGGTGTGTGCAGTTGGAGTGATATGGGACCTGCCTCCATTCATATCCATTGTGCGTTCCGACAGACTTGGGCAATTGCAGCAAGACAACGCGACACCCCACACGTCCAGGCTTGCCACAGAGTGGCTCCAGGAACACTCTTCTGAGTTTAAACATTTCCGCTGGCCACCAAACTCCACAGACATGGACATTATTGAAAATGTTTGGGATGCCTTGCAACGTGCTGTTCAAAAAAGATCTCCACTCTCTTGTACTCTTACGGATTTATAGACAGTCCTGCAGGATTCATGGTGTCAGTTCGTTCCAGCACTACTTCAGACATTAGTCGAGTCGGTAGCACGTCGTGTTGCAGCACTTCTTTGTGCTCACGGGGGCCCTACACGATATTAGGCAGGTGTACCAGTATTTTTAGCTCTTCAGTGTATTACAACGAAAATAACATGTCAAAAAGATTAGAAAGGTACAG
The DNA here is from genome assembly GCF_023897955.1 of Schistocerca gregaria. Classification (NCBI taxonomy): domain Eukaryota; kingdom Metazoa; phylum Arthropoda; class Insecta; order Orthoptera; family Acrididae; genus Schistocerca; species Schistocerca gregaria. The sequence continues at coordinate 211,564,728 of NC_064929.1, forward strand.
AAGAAAAAAAAAACGATTGCAGAAGTATAAAAGTCAATGGGAAATGGAACTAGGTGCCTGGTTATCTAAGTATCCACGAAACGAATATAAGTTACAGCGCTCATTCTGTGAAGTTACATTTGCTGGAATAAACAGGTGAGTGGGAAAACCTTTCGTGAATGCATGTGTTGTGTATATGTGCGTGTATGTGTTGTGTATATGTGTATGCATATTTTGTTATGTTCATGACGGTTGGCTGGACTGGTGCTTTGTGGTGGGTGAGGTGCAAGGTTTGTTCTCGTTATTTTCAGTTTAAGCAAAATAGCAACAAATATTTAATGAGACAAATGATGATCTTAAAAATTCATTTCTGTTTTCGACATCCACCATTTCGGAGTTCACAGAGAGAGTTCTCTGGGATGGATATTAAGGGGCGAGACTAAAGAAACAAACCGGTTATAAAGTTGATGAGAATGAATTATTATTTACCTTAACTTACGAGGGCCTTCAATACGTAACGCAACACATTTTTTCTCGGCCAGTTTCGCTTGAAAAAATGTGCAATGTTTGTGTGGAACATCGTTGAATATTCCCACTTGAAGCTCCACAGTTTCATGAAGTTCCGGCGGGTGGCGACACTATTACATAGCCTTCAAAATGGCGTCTATAATGGAGGTCTATAATGAGCGGAGAGATGTCATTGGCTTTTTTTTCTTTTTTTTGCGGAACACCATAACACCATACCATCGCAATTATTCACATTCGCTTGTAGAATGTCTGCAGAGATTTGGCAGTGAACAAAAGCACGGTGAGTCGTTGGCAGAGGCGGAAACCTGTCCGATCTCGTGCGTGCCGACCGGCCGCACATAGCTGTGACTCCTGCAGTGCTTGTACGTGTGGCCACTCTCATTCGACGTCATCGACCGATCACGATCAAACACCTCGCTACTCAACTGGACGTCTCAGTTGGTAGTGCGGGTATTCTCGTCCAGCAGTTGGGTACTTATGTAAGTAGCCTGTTTACGTTTTCTTATTGGTAACGTCACGTAGCGCTCTGTATGAAAAATCACTGGCTGTGCCGTGTGCAGTCTGTGGCTGGTTTGCATTGTTGTCTGCCATTGTAGTGTTGGGCAGCGGCAGCTGGATGCTAACAGCGCGTAGCGTTGCGCAGTTGGAGGTGAGCCGCCAGCAGTGGTGGACGTGGGGAGAGAGATGGCGGAGTTTTGAAATTTGTAAGAATTGGTGTCATGAACTGATATATATATTATGACTATTAAGGTAAATACATCGTTCGTTCTGTATTAAAATCTTTCATTTGCTAACTATGCCTATCAGTAGTTAGTGCCTTCAGTAGTTTGAATCTTTTATTTAGCTGGCAGTAGTGGCGCTCGCTGTATTGCAGTAGCTTGAGTAACGAAGATTTTTGTGAGGTAAGTGATGTGTGAAACGTATAGGTTAATGTTAGTCAGGGCCATTCTTTCGTAGGGATTTTTGGAAGTCAGATTGCGTTGCGCCAAAAATATTGTGTTTCAGTTTAAGCACAGTCTTGTATTATTTTTCTAAGGGGACGTTTCATATGTCGACCCTTAGCCAAGGATACCTCACTGGAATCTTCTGATTTTTTTCCTTGTAGTTTGTGTAATTAGTGTAGCTTTTGTTTATTGCTAGCGCGTAATCATAGAGAGAATTTCCTTTGTAGTTGCAGTCTTTCATTGTTGTACAGTAAAATAGTTGTGGCATGCATGTAGTTTTGCACGAAGTATTTCGCAGCTGCGCTTGCAATTAACTAGATATTATTTTCATTGCTATGTGAATGTGTTCTCTTATTTTTGTTCTTCAAATTGTGTTTTTCTGTGTTGTCGTGTGAAAAATTGTGACAATAATGGCGTGTGAAAAACGTAACACTATGCTCCAAAGAAAACTGAGAAATGACAGTGAAGACGAAAGCAGTGTGTTAGCGTCACCATGTAATGAATTCACTAACGTTCAAAGTAGTAATTTGGTAATAGCGCATAGGGAAATGGAGCGGGCTGCAAATAATGGTGTAGGCAGTGAAACAATTAGTGAACAGGGAAGCATTATCGATCGATCGGTCGGCAACAGCTCGCCTCAGGATTCCGAAATAACAGGACACAATCTTGCAAATACTGTAGATTCAGATTTTGCGTCCTCACCGTTTTCTCAAATAAATCAAGACACATTTTCTGCTTTTCAAAATGCGAATATTGCCGGTTAAAATGCACTGACAAAAAGCACTGAGGAACATGTTTCAGACACCAGTGCACTGTTATTACAGTTAATGCAACAAATGGGACAAAGGCTACAAAAGTTAGACACAACGCTTGAACAAAATCAGAAACAAATGGGACAAAATCTTCAAAAGTTAGACACAATGGGACAAAATCTTCAAAAGTTGGACACAATGGAACAACACCAGAGACAAACACAGCAACAGTTAGACACAATGGAACAAAATCTTCGCAAGTTAGACAGCACACTTGAACAAACACGTGACGACTTAACTGCTGAGTTACATAACATTGAATCGAAATGCCAAAAAATCTGTAATGACGTAAAAGCACAAATTTGTGAGCATTTTCAACCTATTTTTTCGCGGCATGAAAATGCGTTACAGAATCATCAAGCAGCCATAAAAGAACTGCAAACTATTGTTCGTGAAAATCACGACACCTTGCAAGCTAAAATGGACTCAGTTGCATCCACCAATTCGGTTACGCAACTTGCAAGAACTCAGGAAAACTTAAAGGACACAGTAGATTCGATTTCAACACAAATGGACACTCTGAAACTTGGTTCAGAAAAACACGCTGAGGAAATGTGTTCACTATCGGAGGAAGTAGCCGAACTTTCGGATCAGTTCACTAATTTATCTACGAAGGTAGATGATAATCTGAATGACACAAAACCGGTAGTCTTTAATGACACAGAAGAGTTCGAACAAATTAGGAAGTTCAAACAAAATCAGAATCAAATTAATACGCAACACCAAAGAGAAATCCGGGAAGTACAAGATCAGTTGACACAGGCAATACAAGACTTACGTATTTCAGAGGACTCTCGCGCGCCAATACGGGAAGAGGGACATAAAAATACGGAACCGCCACAAAATAACACAGGGCACTTTGGAGATCATGAAAAAAATTGGCAGAGTACACCGAATTTTGAGATGGAACCGCCGAAACGACGTAACAATGACAGACATGCAACCCGCCGACACGATGATTTTGACTGTAAGCTGTTCATTACTACACGTAAATTCAAAACATTTAGGAATTCTGGCAACGACATTCATCCACAAGAGTGGCTTCATCAATTCTCTCATTGTCCTCCCCCCCCCCCCCCCCCCCCCACTGGTCATTAGAGCACAGATTAGAATTTATGTGTGGCTACTTGGAGAATGAACCAGCTGTAAGAATGCGATCGGTCATTCACGATTGTCATAGTGAAGGAGAATTTTATCATGCCTTCCTCTCAGCATATTGGTCTCAAGCTACACATGACCGAGTAAAACATAGTATCATAATGATGAAACATTTCGAACAATCTGAATTTTCCAGTCTTGTCAAATATTTTGAAGACATGTTACATAAGAATCAGTATCTTTCAAACCCATACAGCCCCTCAGAACTCATCCGCATTTGCTTAATCAAATTACCTGAACATTTACGACAGATTATTTTAGCAGGACGATGCAAAGACGACATTGAAGCTTTTCAGAGATTCTTACAAGAATTAGAAATTGACACAGACAGTCGCGGGATGCGAAAACAGGAAAACAATCACTACAGGTCATATCCGTCGCAATTCCGCGATAAAAAAAACAATAACTGGACACGACAAGGCCATTCTCAAAACACAAATCATGACCAAAACAGACACCACCCATATGACAACCACTGGCAGAGTAATAGTTACAGAGAAAGATCGCATTTCCGTAGTAATGAATATCACAGACACAATCAGAGAAACAGACAATACGGGAACCAAAATAATTATTATCAAGGGAGACGGAATAACTTCAGACGCAACGGTCCAGCGCGCAGTTACGATTCAGGGAGAAATTCTCCACCACGTGACCGACAAGAAATTAATTACAGAAATTACCGACATGACGACAGACGATATGATCGTAACGACAGACCTGAATTGCATCAGAACTGGCGGGATTCAAACAGAGCAGAGCCCTCTCGGGAAGGTGAATTTGTAGAAGCTAGATCTCCTAATCCCAATAACGGCGCGCGCCAACAAAGAAACAGACAATGACTCGCACCGCAGGCAGCCGCGTGCGCCGGCTGGCTCAGAGAAAAATAACATAGACGCTAACCTTGAGAAAAATTCCAGTATTCTTTACCGACGTATACCGCATGATAATTGCGTTCAAGTTAACTCTGAGCACTAGGAAGAATAAAGGATTGTACTACATTTCACATGTAAAACCGTTTATTGAAAGATAATCTGCTTTTTAACTTTGCCTTTGCCATATAACTTTTCACTTTACATTAATAGTATGCTTTGTCAGACTAAAAAATTGTTAACATGCAACAATGTTTGAAGTTAACTATCCAGTCTAGAACGTAGGGAACATTTTTAAACAGAAATTAAGAATGCATTGTTATAGTGAACAGACGACACAGTGTTGTTATTTGTACATTCTTGCTTGTTAGGTGCATGATTACGTAACGACTATAAGGCTTACATACTTAGAACATTTACCAGTACTGCTAATGAGATTTTAATGCAACATTTTGGTTTACTTGAAAAACACATTCTTTATTTGAAGTTCATTCGGTGAGATCAAAGATGACTTAGCATTTGGTTTCTCTAATAGCTACACGATTATATCACGACGCTACTAATATGTGACACGATTTACATTGTTGCTTTTGCGGTGTATCTGTTTTATATCTGCACAGTTTTTCTGTATTATTCTGGAAAGTAAAACATGTTTTAGTAGTAACTTTTGTGGTATAGCTACAATGAGACAGCCTTTATCGTAGCACAACAATACGTTACATTATAGTACATTCTTGATCACGGTAAGGTACGTAATAACACCGATATCTATACAGAAAACATTTCACTTTCGTTTATGATGAGGTAAGTACATTGACTTTAGCAGAACTTTGCTTACAGAGGACGATAACTACGACAGTTCCACAGAATTATCTTACAGCAAAACGCACATTTAGCATTACAGCATTTGAGTGATTAATTTGGTACTTAAACCATTTATTTATCAAGATTCTTGGATTAAAAAGAAAGTTTATCGTGATACATTTCATTCCATTGCTGTAATCTTAACACCTGAGCGTATAATTACATTAATCCTCAGGGGGGTACACGCCTACTTTGTGTACCATGTGTTTGGCAAGCACAAGGAGCCCTAGCTAATATGGTATTTACTTATACAACTTTACACATCGGTACCATATTTCTCTAACACATAAATTACACAACTATCTGATCATTTAACTGAGAGAAACAAACATTTATTATACTACATCAGTGACAGATGTTTACGTATTTACACCGTTGGATTACTTCACACTTATGAAATTGTATTTTGTCTGTACTTTGTGAAATATTCATATTTTTTCGGAAGCATTATGATACTATGAGAGTTTTGAATGATGTATTTGGTATGGGATCATGATTTTTAAAGTACGTTTGAGGCAGGCGACACTTTTGACATGAGCAGAGAATTTTTTTAGGTTTTGAAATTATTGGAGGAAGCTACGACGATTTTGAGAGTTGACTGAGGTGTTACAATGTTATTATTAAGATGACTATGTGTATTATGCTGTTGAGGTATGTTTATCATCAATAAGCTGATGCTATATGAGGAATTTGATTATGCTACGTATTTATTATGATGAAATATTGAAGATGTGTCTACGAATATGTATATGTGTAATAAAGCAAGGAATATGAGTAGTGGTTAGGGACTCTGATTTGTGAAAAAGGATGTTGGAAACTGAGAATCGTACTTTAAGAGTTATATATGTGAATGTATCACTATGCTGGCGAAAATTTTTTGGACACTATTATATTTAAAGGATTTTGTTTCTACAGATTTGTAACGCAAATTCTTGACCTGTGAATTTTTTTATATGAGAATGCCACTGTAGCGGAAACTGGTGTCGTAAATATTTCGGTAAGAAAGTTAAGTGACCACCTGCATGTAATGCGTCGTGGGCGCCCAGCTGGGCGACAGCCACCAGGAAACAAGCCATTAGTGTGTGCTTTTCAAAGGCACAGGTAAAAAAAAAAGAGAGAGAAGCCATTATCCTCGCTATTGACATTCCTTTGTAGAAAGCATCGTAAATACGACACCCTCAAACTTGAAAACGTGATTACACTGTAGAGTTCTTAATTTATGATATTTACTGAAATGAAATACTGAGAAACGTTTCATGTCTATTGTCTTGCTAGCTGGAAGATTGTTTACTGCATTATGAAATGCCTTATGGCTAGCGAATGACGTTTCACGCCTTGCTTTGCCTATTTTGTTTCTTGTTGCAGCGCAGCATTGTTTAAATTAAAATTTAATACATGTACTAATATAACTACTTTCTGTCTAGAGACCCAGTAAAGAATCATTTTATGATGTCCTTCCTTAGAAAAGAGAGCACAAATAGACATTTCCCTTCACAGGAATTGCAAAAATAATTTTTTTACGATTTGGTAACTTATCTGCTAGCGTATGTTCTCGTGATACATCACTCTAGTGTTAAGATGTGACATAGGTATTAAACATTTTTACTGTAATATTTTTTCTGCTTCAGCTTTGTCATGTTTAGATATAAATTATTACATTTATTGCTGCTCGCTATGCTTACTTGCATTTTTTGTCATTGCTGCTTGTATTAACTGTTTTGTGCTGCTGCATTGCCTCGTCCCTTAGTTTAGCATCTGAGCTCAGTAGATTTAACTTAGCTTAAGAGGGGGTAGACTATATAAGAAACTAACTATAATGAATTGGAAGAAAAGCATTGAGAAGCTATAAGAAAATGGTTTGGCCAAAAAAAAGTAGTGTACAGTGGAGGAAAACTATTTTTGAAAGAGGATGAGAACAGAATACAGAAAGCATGCTTGGATAGGATTTTTTTTGGCTGGAGCAAATGTTGAAATAAGAGGGGCGATCTATGGAATGAAGTTTTGGGTTGGACTCCAGTACCAAATGTTACCCTGAAAACAAACCCTGTCCTTTCCTTTTGTGTTATCCCACTATGTGTTTGTGTACCCTTGTGTATTTACTTTCTTCCTGTCTCTGTGTACTGTTTCATAGAATTTTTTCTGTTCTAATACTAAGCTACATTCACTATGATGAGGAATACTGTTATCCTCAAATATAATTTGCATCAATAATATGTTATTTACTTTGTAAAGATGTTTAGACATTATTTATGCTATTTTGTTTTAATGCTCGTGTGTGAAGTTGATTCTGATTTTTTATGTATGTTCTCCTGTCATAATTCCTGTAACACTGATGTATATGTTATTTCGATTCTTTTGTAAAGCCTGTATTACTGCAAATGTTATTTGTACTATTATGTTCTTTAATGATATATTTTGTACCTTTGTTATTGTATTCTCATGTTATAAAATTGTAATTGACACCTGTTCATCAAATTAAGTAACTTGTAAGTTACATTTCACTGCACACATTTCTGTTGGTCATAGTGTATGGACAATCTGTGAGAAGTAGGGACTGATAGTGTTTGCACATGTGTTAATAATTCAGTAAGGGACTGGATAACAGCATTTCTGGTTCTAAGGACATTTCAAAAACAATTTTTGTGAGTGCACAAGTGGTGGTTATGGACTTGCTATATTATCCGCAAGACTCTTCAATGGTGATTGTGCGCCTGCACAGTCAAACAGATGGCTGCTGGCTATCTCTACAAGGACTCCCCAATACTATTATTTCTACAAGGACTGCAGTGGGTCTGCACCTCTGATGACCCACCAATACCGTAATCTCTACCAGGACTACAATGGGTCTACTCTGTGTTGACCTACCTACCAATATTCTTCAAAACTTCGACTGACTCTGCTGTGGGTTTGCTCTGTTGTGGCCCATTACCTGTCTGCATGTCAAGAGTCAGCACTGTCTTTCTGTTGGAAGGACAACACTACTTCTTCAAGACTGCATGGAAATCCACTACTTCTGTGTGCATTTTCTTACATTGCTCAGTCTTTGAGAAAAACACTACTATTTTACTGTGATGAATGATCAGGACTGTCTATATGGACTGTGAGAAAATTTTAGCTTTTGACCAACATTGTATCAATAAGTGTGTGCATTTGATTTCTTTGCTATTGTAATCCTAATTATGAAAAAAAAATTTCAAATCTGTATTGGCCACTGCCCAAAACAATTTGTAAATTTTTTTGTGGGGAGCATGGGGGCTATGTAAGTAGGCTGTTTAGGTTTTTTTATTGGTAACGCTGCCGCCACGTAGCGCTCTGTATGAAAAATCACTGGCTGTGCCGTGTGCAGTCTGTGGCTGGTTTGCATTGTTATCTGCCATTGTAGTGTTGGGCAGCGGCAGCTGGATGCTAACAGAGCATAGCATTGCGCGGTTGGAGGTGAGCCGCCAGCAGTGGTGGACGTGAGGAGAGAGATGGTGGAGTTTTGAAATTTGTATGAATTGGTGTCATGAACTGATATATATTATGACTATTAAGGTAAATACATTGTTTGTTCTGTATTAAAATCTTTCATTTGCTAACTATGCCTATCAGTAGTTAGTGCCTTCAGTAGTTTGAATCTTTTATTTAGCTGGCAGTAGTGGCGCTCGCTGTATTGCAGTAGCTTGAGTAACGAAGATTTTTGTGAGGTAAGTGATTTGTGAAACGTATAGGTTAATGTTAGTCAGGGCCATTCTTTCGTAGGGATTTTTGGAAGTCAGATTGCGTTGCACCAAAAATATTGTGTTTCATTTTAAGCACAGTCTTGTATAATTTTTCTAAGGGGACGTTTCACTTAAAGGCGTGCACTTGCTAGGTTCCTCGCCCCTAACAGAAGACCTTAAAGAGCTTCCATCTGTTTGGCTCAGTGGAGGATGCACTCATGGAAAGCAGCACGTGGACGATGGGGAGGTCATTGCTCCAGTAAGACGTTGGCTCCGCCGTCGACCAGTGGAGCGGTACCGTGCTGGTTCACAGGCTGTCGCAGTAAGGGGGCGTAACGCTGGAAAGTAGGGTTTTGTAGCCAAGAGTGGGGAATAATATGTTGTATCGGAATCCTGAATAAAAGTAACCTGCTTTCAGAATAACTTATTGAACTCCCCTCGTAGATAGAGACTGCAAAGGTGCTGTGAAGCTGTTTATCAGTGAGAATTAATGGTTAAATATCGCTAAAAGCGGTTGTATTATCATTGAAACAATATCGCATACCCTCTTAACTGGTGAAGTTTCATTTCGTTTACTTTTCCCCTACTGGGTGTCTCACTCTTCTTTTGTCAGGTGTTGTTATTTCATACACTGATGAGCCAAAAAATTATGACCACCTACTTAAAAACATGTTGGTCCACTTCTGGATCGCAATTCAGCAGTGATCCTGGGCGCCACGGATTCTACAAGTACTTAGGTTTCCAGAGGTTTGTGAAGCCGATGCCTACGCACATGTCACACACTTCCTCTGATTTACGGGCTGTCAGTCTGTGGGCGCGGAGCTGGTGGTTGATGGCGTCCGAGTTGGGTTTCATCGGTTTCAGGCAAGTCGAATTTGATGGCCAAGACATTCACTGTCATGCTCGTCAAACGACTGCAGCACGATTCGGAAATTGTGAGACAGACAGTTTTCCTGGTGGAAGACGCCATCACTGTTGAGGAAGAGAAAGCATGAGGGTCTACAGGAGGGCCCTAATAATGTTCACATACTCCACAGTTGTCACGGCGCATTCGATTACTACCGCAGGTCCTGTGTAAGCCGAAGAAAATCACACAGAACTGCCCTCACAGGCTTGCGTCCCGGTGTGTTGCACGCGTCGAGGAGCCACTTGCCTGGATGACGGCGTATCTGGTCTCGACCGTCGACCTGGTTTAACAATAAATAGGATTCACCTGACTGGGCGACAAGATTCCGTTGGTCCGTGTTCCACTCTCGATGATCCCGTGCCCACTGTATTCCTAACTAAGACGTTGTTGGGTCAGTGTGGGAACATGTGGTTGTCCTCTGCTGCAGAACACCGTGTTAAACACTGAATGGTGATAGGTGTGCTCCAAAAAACCGCTGCCTGCGCCAGCACTGGACTCTGACGTCACACCTGACACACATCGCTGCCTATCCTCCTTTAGAGAGGGGTGAGCCTCCAGACTCAAGTGTTCTGTGACGAGGTGTGGACGTCCAACTTCTTGTCGCCTGCTCGTGGTTTCAACATTGATCAGCCACTCTCCACAGGTGCTCACGACAGTAGAGTGCGAACAGTCGACCAGCTCTGCATTTCCAAGATGCTCGCACACAGGCACTGGAGCAGAACAATCTCGCTTTTGTCAAAATCGCTAAAGTCGACGGATTTTCGCATTTGCGCCACTTATCGCCGCTAGAACCATTCGTCTATGCTCCGCTCATGTACTCCTCTCACCGCGTCATGTGACCTCAGGGCCACCAGGCTGCATACGGCCTCACGGCAGGCAGTGCTTTGGTTCGTCAGTGTATGTTTATAATGCACCGCATTGCTGGTGTGGCTTGGCACGCATCATTCTGAGTGCAACATTGTTTCATGTATTGTTTAACAAAGACATTTTAATAGTTCTGATTACAGTGCTATCCTGTGAAGCTTAAGTGTTACTGTGCCGCATCTCATTTCCATTCTCGATCACTTGTTACAGTTACGTTACAAATTCCGTTAATGGCGTTTCTTAAAAATTCGCATGTAGGATGACATCTGAATAATTTAAGATTTTAAACATGGCTGAAACAGTAACTGTTGAAATTCTTCACGGTAAATGATGACAACCAAAACTGTTGCAAGATAAAGATTTATTGAAATTTTTGATCAAGGTTTCAGTATGTATAAATATATATACTTCATCAGAAGTAAAAAATCCTGAACAGGAAGAAACTTTCTTTAGCAAAAACTTAGCATTGGAAATCAGAAAGAATTTTTTTTTCTTTATTGTGATTTCATTCCCCTGCCCCATATGGGCAGGGGAGGGCTGTCAGCGGCACAATCCGCCGCTCTTCAGCCGAGTGACACGACAACTAAAACAAGAATAAAACGATACATACATAAGGAGATAAAAAAGGGGAACATAAGACAGAGTAAGGGGAGAAAATGGAGGTAAAATATACACTGACATGGAGACGTTCATGGGGGACAGTTAAAACAAGTCACCAGAAAGTTAAAAAACACAATTGGCGATTCTTAAAACACATGAGAATGAAAAAACACTAAAGCTTAAGTACCCGCGAAATTACGAGAGTAATACAGGCACAAAATCTTTTAGTTACTAAAATTACATCATGCAATGGAGATTAATAAATCAATTGTGCCAAAAGCGTCGTCAATAGTTAAGACATCATCTCCATTTGTACAACATGACTATAGGCACAGGGTCGATGCGAACACAGTTTAGCACCAGTTCTTCGCCTATGAACTATCGTGACAAGAGTGTGGAAGCACTAGGGCAGATGATTTCGCCGAGAGAGGGCACTTGTGGTATGTGCCAGACACTCGTGCATATTAAAATCCATGGATACATACACAAGCGCATCAAAATTATTAAAAGTTGTTCTAATTCAAACCTTCTGTCTTAATAAATAAAACATATCAGACCATTTAAAAACATCTATGTAAAATACAAAATATGGAACCAATTTACCCGTGTTCTAGTGTCAAGCACATGAAGCTTGCGCTATGGAACACACCTAACGAGAGAGGGCACCAGTGTAATGCGCGAGAATCTCGCGTAACGTAGACGCTGAATTACGTACTGGCAGAAACGACCGAAATGTTACAGTAAAACTAAACCATCTGTCGTTGTCAATAAAAACATACTAGTCAATTAACCACACATACACATCGAAAATCAGAAACAGCGAACATCAAAAATACGTATTTTTAATGTTTTCTGTTTGCGCTTGTGTACGTATCCATGGATTTTAATATGCACGAGTGTCTGGCACATACCACAAGTGCCCTCTCTCGGCGTAACCATCTGCCCTAGGGCTTTCACACTCTTGTCTTGATAGTTCATAGGCGAGGTATTGGTGGTAAATTGTGTTTGCATTGACCCTGTCCACAATCATGTTGTACAAATGGAGATGATGTCTTAACTATTGACGACGCCTTTGGCACAATTGATTTATTAATCTCCATTTCAGGATGTAATTTTAGTAAGTAACTAAAAGATTTTGTGCCTGTGTTACTCTGGTAATTTCACGGTTACTTAAGCTTTAGTGTTTTTTCTTTCTCATTTCCGATGTCAAGTTTTTGCTAATGAAAGTGTCTCCCTGTTCAGGATTTTTTACTTCTGATGAAGGTATATTGACATATACCAAAACCTTGGTCACGAATTGTAATAAATCTTTATCCTGCAACTGTTTTGGCTGTCATCATTTACCGTGAAACAAAATAACTTAATTATGAATCCGAAAGGTAAACTTATGCTTTGAACGCACAACGAATTCATGTAGTAGTAAATGCGTGCATCTAAGTTACGACAACTACTGCCTGTATAACTTATAAGTGACACAATGAAGTTGTTCATAGCGCACTGGCGACTGTGTTGTTTTACACTAATTACTTTGTCCTTTATTTTCTTCCATTTCCGACTCACAGTGATTTGCAATAGAATTATTAAAATTACTACGTGTTTTTACCTAAAGTTGAGTGAGAGGACACATGTCGGCGACAAACCTACAGGGCTACAATTATTGAACTATATTAAAAAAGACGTATATTAGTTACAAACTATGGCGATGATGTGGCGCAGACGAATAGCGAAATTCTGCATGACCCGCTGAAGTGTCGGAACATCGATGCTGTCGATGACCTGCTGAATGGCAGTTTTCAACTCAACAGTGGTTTTGGAGTTATTGTTGCACAACTTGCCCTCAGTATAGCCCCACAAATAGGAGTCACCTGTGTTCAGATCCGGAGAATATGGTGGCCAATCGAGGCCCAAGCCAGTCGCTCTGGGCACCCCAGAGCCAGAATGCGGTCTCCAAAGTTCTCCAGGACACCAAACACTCTCCTGCTTCGACGGGGTCGAGCTCCATCTTGTATGAATCACATCTTGTCGAAATCACATTGTGGATAACGGGGATTAAATCACCTTCCAAAACCTTCACGTATAGTTCGGTAGTCACGTGCCATCAAGGAATACTGCTCCAATTATTCCGTGACTGGGCATCGCACACCATAGAGTCACCCGTTGAGGGTGAAGAGAATTCTCGATCACGAAATGCGAAGTCTCAGCCCCCCGAAAGCGTCAACTTTGCGTATCCAAATGAATGTAACTTTCACCGCTAAACCAAACCATCATGCCCCATGGCCAACTGTGCAGTTTGACCGTCCTAAGGCAAACCGTTCGGATGTTACGATGATTTTATGTCACATAGTTCAATAATTGTCACCCAGTACATTTCATTACCCTGTTTCGGTTGTGTTCAGGAGCCGATTGCCTTATTATCTTAGTGTTACGTTTACGATGACATGGTCATTGCGAACTAAGCGACCAGAGTGTGAGAGGGTGTTGGAAAACAGCTTTCGTAAACTGCCTCCTGAGCCTGTTATAATTATTCGATTACATGAAACGAGTAAGTTCGTCTTAGGGGAATCTGTATCACATTTCTGATTGTGTAAGGAAAGAAGTACCGCAAGGGACAGTTGAGAGGTGAGGTATGAGGGAGACAGTAGAAGAAGGGACTAGTCAATGGCGCGTCTTCTATCGCACCCGGTAACAATAGCAACAGCAGGGCAGAATAGTAGTAGCCCTTCCCTGCAAGCGAAGTTTGGCGATGTGAAAGCTTCTTCTGATGTAGAGCTATGTTCAACAACAAATTATGTCTCTCACCCCCTTGTAATATGCCCCAAGTATTTTGTCTTTCTTACATTCTGTGACAAAAGCCCGCTGCTTTGCCTCCTTCATCCAAGAGGCGACGTTTCAGAGATTTCGATAAGTTTTTCAACACATCAGTTATTTCATTTTCATGCTAAATTTACTTTCACGTTATTTTATTTTCGTGTTATTTTACTTTACCGGTGTTCTGCTTTCGCGTTATTATATTTTCGAGTCATTTTTCTTTCATGCGACTGTATTTTCGAGTTGTTTTTTATTTTCGTTCTTTAATTTTCGCATTACTACCTTCCACATGATTTTACATTCCCTTTAACATATTTTCTTTGCTTTTTATTTTACTTTTATTTATTACGCGTTTTTAGTCAATCATCTTACTTAATTCCGTATTATTTTACTGAAGATGATAATAGGCAGCAAGTCTTTTGCACCGATACCAAAATTTTATGAGTTGAGTGTTGGTAAAGATCGTAAAATTATTAAAATACGAGCTTCAAAAAAACACTATAACCGCACTAGTAACACAGTTACTTCATCATTACCTTATTTTTAATTTACTAGACTATCCTAGGAGTTTAGCTGTATTTTATTTGCGCGTTTCTTTTACTTTCTCATTACCTAACATTCACTTTCCTTTATTTACGTGGTGTTTTATTTTCGCGATAATAACAGAAAGCAAAAATAAAATACCACGGAAACGATGTACTAAAGTTTTCTTTGACTTTTACTTACGCATTTCTCTTACTTCATCATTACTTTATTTTCAAAATACATTATTTTCGCGGTGTTTTATTTTCGCGATAATAAAGGGCGCGAAAATAAAATACCGCGAAAACGAAGTACAAGACATTCCTTTGAGATTCGATGTATTTTATTCATGAGTTTCTTTTAATATCTCATTACCTTATTTTCGATTTACTTTATTTTAGGGGTGTTTCATTCTGGCGATACTAATAAATGCGCAAATATAATACCGTGAAAGGGATGTACTAGACTATCCTTTGAGTTTCGCTGTATTTTATTTGTGCGTTTCTTTTACTTTCTCATTACCTAACTTTCACTTTCCTTTATTTTCACGGTGTTTTATTTTCGCGATAATAACAGAAAGCAAAAATGAAATACCGCGAAAACGATGTGCTAGACTTTCCTTTGAGTTTCGCTGTATTTTATTCACCAGTATCTTTTACTTTCTCATTACCTTATTTTCGCTTTACTTTATTTTCGCGGTGTTTTATATTCGCGATAATAAACGAACGCGAAAATAAAATACCGCGAAAACGATGTACTAAAGTTTTCTTTTACTTTTATTTACGTGATTCTTTTACTTCCTCATTACCTTATTTTCCCCTTACTTTATTTTCGTAGTGTATTATTTTCGCTATAATAAAAGAACGCGAAAATAAAATACCTCGAAAACAATGTACTAGACATTCTTTTGAGTTTTATTCACGGGATTCTTTTACTTCCTCATTACCTTATTTTCTTTTTACTTTATTTCCGCGGTGTTTTATTTTCGTGATAAGAAACGATCGCGAAAATTAAAATACCGCGAATACGATGTAGTAGACTTCCCTTTGAGTTTCACTGTATTTTATTCACACGTTTTTTTTTACTTTCTCATTAGGGTATTTTCGCTTTACTTTATTTTTTGTGGTGTTTTATTTTTGCAATAATAAACGAACGCGAAAATAAAACACCGTGAAACCAATGTACTAAAGTTTACTTTGACTTTTATTTGCGCGATCTTTGACTTACTCACTACCTTATTTTCGCTTTACTTTATTTTCGCAGTATTTTATTTTCGCTATAATATAAGAATGCGAAAATAAAATACCTCGAAAACGATGTACTAGACATTCCTTTGAAATTTATTCACGCGATTCTTTTGCTTCCTCATTACCTTATTTTCGCGGTGTTTTATTTTCGAGATAATAAAAGAACGCTAAAATAAAATACCACGAAAATGATGTACTAGACTTCTCTTTGAGTTTCACTGTATTTTATTCACGTGTTTCTTCTACCTTCTCATTACTTATCTTTCGCTTTACTTTATTTTTGGGGTGTTTTATTTTCGCGATGAAATACGAACGCGAAAATAAAACACCGCGAAAACGATGTACTAGACTTCTCTTTGAGTTATACTGTATTTTATTCACCCTTTCTTCTACCTTCTCATTACTTCGTTTTACTTTATTTTTGCGGTGTTTTATTTTCGCGTTACGCGAAAATAAAATACCGACAAAACGATGTACTAGACTTCCCTTTGATTTTCACTGTATTTTAACCACGCCTTTCTTTTACTTTCTCATTACTTTATTTTTCCGGTGTTTTATTTTCGCAATAATAAACGAACGCGCAATAATGTACTAGACATTCCTTTGAGTTTCTCTGTATTTTATTCACACGTTTCTTCTACCTTCGCATTACCTATCTTTCGCTTTGCTTTATTTTCACGGTGTTTAATTTTCGCGATACTAAAAGAACGCGAAAATAATATACCGCTAAAACGATGTACTAGACGTTCCTTTCAGTTTTATTCACGCGATTCTTTTACTTCCTCAGTAACTTGTTTTCGCTTTACTTTATTGTCGCGGTGTTTTATTTTCGAGACAATAAAAGAACGTGAAAATTAAATACTGTAAAAACGATGTACTAGACTTCCATTTGAGTTTCACTGTATTTTACTCACTCGTTTCTTCTACCTTCTCATTACCTATCTTTCGCTTTACTATATTTTTGCGGTGTTTTACTTTCGCAATAATAAACGAACGCGAAAATAAAATACCGCGAAAACGATGTACTAGGCTCCCCTTTTAGTTACACTGTATTTCACTCACGCCTTTCTTCTACCTTCTCATTACCCATCTTTCGCTTTGCTTTATTTTCGCGGTGTTTAATTTTCGCGATACTAAAAGAACGCGAAAATGAAATACCGCGAAAACGATGTACTAGACTTCCCTTTGAGTTTCACTGTATTTTATTCCCGCGTTTCTTCTACCTTCTCATTACTTATCTTTCGCTTTACTTTATTTTTGCAGTGTTTTGTTTACGCGATAAGAAACGAACGCGAAAATAAACTAGCGCGAAAACGAGGTACTAAAGTTTTCTTCGAATTTTATTTACGTGATTCTCTTACTTCCTCATTATCTTATTTTCTATTTACTTTATTTTCGCAGTGTTTTATTTTTGCTATAATAAAAGAATGCGAAAATAAAAAATCGCGGAAACAATATACTAAACTTTCACTTTAGTTTCACTGTGTTTTATTCACACATTATTTTCTATTCGTTATTTTATATTTGAATTACCTAACTTTTGTTTTATTTTATTTTCACTGTGTTCTATTTCTCGATATGAAAAGGATGCGAAAATAAAATACTGGGAAAACGATGTACTATACTTTCCCTTCAGTCTCATGGTATTCTATTCAAGTGGTATTTTATTTTCGCATTACCTAACTTACTGTAATTTCACGATAGTAAAATAACGAGGAAATATAAAAAAACGAGAAAATAATGGACTAAACTTGCACTTTACTTGATCTCTACAGTATCTTATTTACGCGTAATTTGTTTGTCACAGTATACATCATTTACAGTTCTTTATTTTTGTGGTATTATATTTTCGCGCTAATAAAGGAAAGCAAAAACAAAAACGGCGAAAATAAAGTACTAAACTTTAACTTTCAATTATTCTTGTGGTATATAATTTTGAGGATTCGTTATGAATAGGAAGGTAGGGCAGAGGGTCTGTTACTGTGAACAGTTCAGTGACCATGTTGTTCTAATCAGAATTGACAGCAGACCAACACCGACAACGATAGTTCACGTATACATGCCGACGTCGCAAGCTGAAGATGAACAGGTAGAGAAAGTGTATGAGGATATTGAAAGGGTAACGCAGTATGTAAAGGAGGACGAAAATCTAATAGTGATGGGCGACTGGAATGCAGTTGTAGGGGAAGGAGTAAAAGAAAACGTTACAGGATAATATGGGCTTGGGACAAGGAATGAAAGAGGAGAAAGACTAATTGAGCTCTGTAACAAGTTTCAGCTAGTAATAGCGAATACCCTGTTCAAGAATCACAAGAGTAGGAGGTATATTTGAAAAAGGCCGGGAGATACGGGAAGATTTCAATTAGATTACATCATGGTCAGACAGAGATTCCGAAATCAGATACTGGATTGTAAGGCATACCCAGGAGCAGATATAGACTCAGATCACAATATAGGCTGAAGTTCAAGACATTAGGCAGGAAGAATCAGTACGCTAAGAAATGGGATACAGAAGTTCTAAGGAATGACGAGATACATTTCAAGTTCTCTAACACTACAGATACAGCAATAAGGAATAGCGCAGTAGGCAAAACAGTTGAAGAGAAATGAACGTATCTAAAAAGATCCATCACAGAAGTTGGGAAGGAAAACATAGGTACAAAGAATGTAGCTGCGAAGAAACCATGGGTAACAGAAGAAATACTTCAGTTGATTGATGAAAGGAGGAAGTACAAACATGTTTCGGGAAAATCAGGAATACAGAAATACAAGTCGCTGAGGAATGAAATAAATAGGAAGTGCAGGGAAGCTAAGACGAAATGGCTGCAGCTAAAATGTGAAGACATCGAAAAATATATGATTGTCGGAAGGACAGACTCAGCATACAGGAAAGTCAAAACAACCTTTGGTGACATTAAAAGCAATGGTGGTAACATTAAGAGTGCAACGGGAATTCCACTGTTAAATGCAGAGGAGAGAGCAGATAGGTGGAAAGAATACATTGAAAGCCTCTATAAGGGTGAAGATTTATCTGATGTGATAGAAGAAGAAACAGGAGTCGATTTAGAAGAGATAGGGAATCCAGTATTAGAATCGGAATTTAAAAGAGCTTTGGAGGACTTACGGTCAAATAAGGCAGAAGGGATAGATAACATTCCATCAGAATTACTAAAATCATTAGGGGAAGTGGCAACAAAACGACTATTCACATTGGTGTGTAGAATATATGAGTCTGGCGACATACCATCTGACTTTCGGAAAAGCATCATCCACACAATTTCGAAGACGGCAAGAACTGACAAGTGCGAGAATTATCACACAATCAGCTTAACAGCTCAAGCTGCTTACAAGAATAATATACAGAAGAATGGAAAAGAAAATTGAGAATGCTCTAGGTGACAATCAGTTTGGCTTTAGGAAAAGTAAAGGTACAAGAGAGGCAATTCTGACGTTACGACTAATAATGGAAGCAAGGCTAAAGAAAAATCAAGACACGTTCATAGCATTTGTCGACCTGGAAAAAGCGTTCGACAATATAAAATGGTGCAAGCTGTTCAAGATTCTGAAAAAAGTTGGGGTAAGCTATAGGGAGAGATGGGTCATATATAATATGTACAACAACCAAGAGGAAATAATAAGAGTCGGCGATCAAGAACGAAGTGCTCGTATCAAGAAAGGAATAAGACAAGGTTGTAGCCTTTCGCCCCTACTCTTCAATCTGTACATCGAGGAAGCAATGATGGAAATAAAAGAAAGGTTCAGGAGTGGAATTAAAATACAAGGTGAAAGGATATCAATGATACTATTCGCTGATGACATTGCTATCCTGAGTGAAAGTGAAGAAGAATTAAATGATCTGCTGAACGGAATGAACAGTCTAATGAGTATACAGTATGGTTTGAGAGTAAATCGGAGAAAGACGATGGTAATGAGAAGTAGTAGAAATGAGAACAGCGAGAAACTTAACATCAGGATTGATGGTCACGAAGTCAATAAAGTTAAGAAATTCTGCTACCTAGGCAGTAAAATATCAATGACGGACGGAGCAAGGAGGACATCAAAATCAGACTCGCTATGCCAAAAAAGGCATTTCTGGCCAAGAGAAGTCTGCTAATATCAAATACTGGCTTTAATTTGAGGAAGAAATTTCTGAGGATGTACGTCTGGAGTACAGCATTGTATGGTAGTGAAACATGGACTGTGGGAAAACCGGATCAGAAGAGAATCGAAGCATTTGAGATGTGGTGCTATAGATGAATGTTGAAAATTAGGTGGATTGATAAGGTAAGGAATGAGGAGGTTCTACGCAGAATCGGAGAGGAGAGGAATATGTGGAAAACACTGATAAGGAGAAGGCACAGGATAATAGGACATCTGCTAAGACATGAGGGATTGACTTCCATGGTACTAGAGGGAGCTGTAGAGGGCAAAAACTGTAGAGAAAGACAGAGATTGGAATACGTCAAGCAAATAATTGAGGTCTTAGGTTCCAAGTGCTACTCTGAGATGAAGAGGTTAGCACAGGAATTCGTGGCGGGCCGCATCAAACCAGTCAGCAGACTGATGACAAAAAAAAAAATAATTTCGAGTTATTTTATTTTCGTTGTACTTAGCTTTCAATTTACTTTATTCTCAAATGTTCTATTTTCATTAGAATAAAATAATGCGAAAATAAAATACTTGACCTTCACTTTATTTTCGCATTATTTTATTATATGACTATTTTATTATTTGCTTTATTTTACTTTCACTGTATTTGCTTTAACAATAAGAAATGGGCCCAAAAATGACGTTCTCAGCATTCATTTTTGCAGTGTGTTATATTCATGATAATAAAAAACATAAAAATAGAATATCACGAAAATAAATTATAGTAAATGTTCAATAAAGTGGAAATCAGGTAAAGTGAAAATAAAATATTGCACTAATAAAATAATATAAAAATATTACACAGCATTAAAAAGTAAAATGAGTATAAAATAATGCAAACATAATACAATAGATGGAAGAAAAGGAATAATGGGACGTTAAAACATGATAATTAAATACCGCAAAAATAACTTCCTGTAAAAATTAAAATAATACAAAAGTAAAATCAGGCACAATATGAAAAAAATGAAATAATCCTATGGCATTGTTGGCTGGGAGGCCCATTCGGGTTCGGCTACCAAGTGCAAGTCGTATTTCAGTCGACACCACATTGGACGACTTGGTGTGGACTAAATGATGAAGAGGACAACACAAAACCCAGTCCACGAGCGGAGAAAATCTCCAACCCGGCTATATAATGGCGTGGAAATAAAATAACGCGAAAATGAAAGAAGGGGAATGTAAAGATACAGGAAAGTAAAATTCCAAGATCGTAATGTCACAGCAAAAGTTTGCCAAATGCCAAATGTTCCGAACAGACAATGACATGAGCACCAGGTAACATGAATGTGGAACAAGGCAACTGTTCAATAACGTGAAAATAAAATAATGCGAGAATACAATGGCCTAAAAATAGAATTCTGTGAAACTAAAATACCATGATGGTAAAATAACGCGAAAATATAATAATGGGAAAGTATAATAACACGAAAATAAAAGAAGGTGAATATGTAATATTGTGAAAACAAAATACTTATCTTCTAGTGCAAAATTTAATTACATTGAACACCGTTTTTTTTGTGCAATACGTTTGCTTTCACATCTCACTCCGAAATACAGCCATCCCTGATCTTTATAGTTAGTAACAGGCAAAGAATTTTGCAGAGATATATAGTGCCTAAAGAAAGAAAGTGATGCACAGAGAAGGGGAGAAGGAGATGAAATGAAACTTCGTTGGTTGAGAGGGAATGCGATTTTACATCAGTGATTACAAACTCGAGTCAAACTCGTGACATATTCCATATGGGAAGACGAGCCTGCCACCGGATCGAATCGGCCTCGTGGATAAACGACGATGACCGGTGAGCTGATCAGTCTGGATATTGTATTTTGGTGGTTTCCCACATCCCACTAGGTAAATGTCAGGCTGGTATCTGTGTCCCACTTTTGCATCACAAAACTTGACCAAAGATTTTCTCTAGACACAGATGGTGACACAGATTCGGTCCCATGGCGAGTGGTGACGTCAGGAAGGCATGTGGCCACCAGCTGCCACTAACATTGCTTCAGCCAACATAAAATGCCGATCTGTGGAAGAAACTGAGCAAAGGCAAAAGAAGAAGATTGTTGTTGGTTTGGTTGCTTGAGGGAAGAGACCAAACAGCTAGGTCATCGATCTCATTGGATTAGTGAAGGACTGGGAAGGAAGGCAGCTGTGCCCTTTCAAAGGAACTATCCCGACATTTGCCTGGAGAGATTTGGGGAAATCATGGAAAACCTGACAAGAAGTAGAATGACACATCTTTCGTAGTAAGTATTGTCTTTACTCTGGCGGAAAGTCTTTGTGCACAAAGCACAGTAGTAAAGTGGCTGTCACACGGTATCACAGTGGGCAGCCAAATATAATGTGCAGATGAGCATTGTCCTGTTAAAAAATGGCGCCACTATACAGCTGCACATGAGAGGTAACATGTGAAGATGTAGGACGTTCGTGAAGTACCGTTGTGGCTTTTAGGTGTCCCTCAGCTGTGACCTGAAGTCATATCCAATGCCTCCCCATACCATGATGCCAAGTGACACCACTGTGCCTGTCCAAAACACTTAAAGAATGGAAACTCTTCCCGTGTCACCACCATATTCGCTGGCGTCGGTCATGCACCGCACTGCAGTACTATGCCCCAGGGGTAGACGCTGTCCACCTTCAGATGTTGCAGCACCTCTCTCTTGTGGGCAAGCAATATCTGCTTAACACATACAACCACAATTGGTTCAGGGTACATTTCCTGGACGCTGGAGTAAAGCCACAGTCATACCCATACCTTCCTTCTAGCTACCGCCCCATCTCTCTTACCAGCTGCTTTTCCAACGTGATGGAACGTATGTTTCATGCCAGGCTGGTGTGGTGGCTCAAATGTCGCCATTTACTTACAAATGCACAGTGTGGATTTCGAGTACGGCGTTCTGCAGTTGACCATCTAGTTACTTTGTCCACCCATGTCATGAAAGGTTATCTACGGAAATCCCAGACTGAGAACTGGTATCCTCTGTATTCTTTACATGTGGGGCTTCCATGGACGCCTGTCCTGTTCTCTTCGAGCATTTTTACAAGTTTTCATGCTTTGTCGGACACCTTTATTCAGGAAAATGGTGTGACTCAAGGTTCCGTTCTTAGTGTCATCCTCTTTGCTATTGCCATTAACCCTATCACGGCCTGTCTCCTGCCAGGCGTCTCCGGCTCCCTTTTTGTCGATGATTTTGCCATCTATTGCAGTTTCCCATGGACCTGTCTCACTAAGCGGCGTCTTCAGCGCTGTCTTGACCGTCTTCACTCATGGAGCATCGCCAATGGCTTACACATTTCCAGTGACAAAACCGTCTGTATGAATTTCTGGCGACGCAAATGGTTTGTCCCACCATCTCTACATCTTGGGCCTGTTGCCCTTCTGTTCATTTACACTACGAAATTCCTAGGTCTCGAAACTCTCTTGCTCCTCCCATGTCTCTTACCTGGCAGCCCGCTGTGTACAGTCCCTCAATATCCTCCGTGTCCTC
Source organism: Schistocerca gregaria (assembly GCF_023897955.1). NCBI lineage: Eukaryota > Metazoa > Arthropoda > Insecta > Orthoptera > Acrididae > Schistocerca > Schistocerca gregaria. Next base: position 211,588,175 of record NC_064929.1, read on the forward strand.
AATGGTACTTCTTGGATTGCCGATCGAACCACCCTCCTCCATTTGTACCAGTCCGTTATCCGTTCGAAACTCGACTATGGGTGCTTTGTTTATGCATCTGTTTGGCCACGGATGCCTTTTACACCAGCCGAGAGTCTGCATACTGAAGCTGCTGACATACCACTGTCCTACCGCCATGACTTCCTCCTCATCAGGTATGCATGCCGTTTGTCTTCCATGCGTGACAACCCTACCTATGCCTCCTTCTTTGATGACTCCTTTGATCGTCAGGATGGGACTCGTCACTCTTTCGTGTTACCTCCCGGTATCCACTTTCCCCCTTTGCTATGGCAGCTTAACTTCACCCTACCTGCAACTTTCCCTGTGGGTGTGAACCCTTCACCACCCTGGCTTCGTTAAGTGGCCCATGTTAACCTCGGCCTTCATTCTCTTCATAAGGATACCACCCCAGCCTCAGTCTATCGCCTCCAGTTTCACGAACTTCGCATGGAACTTAGCGATAGTACCTTTGCATACACTGATGGCTCTCGGACTGACCGTGGGATCGGGTGGGCATTCGTCATTGGCAGCCATGTCTTTCGATATCAGCTTCCAGCCCACTCCTCAGTATTTAGATCCGAGCTTTTCGCCTTGTATCAGGCCAGCCTTCCCAATTGTGTCCTCTGCTCAGACTCACTCACCGCCCTCCAAAATCTATGTGCACTGTACTCTGCTCATCCCTTAGTGCGGCGGGTCCATGAAAACTGCCGCTTGCTCACTCTTGGTGGAGCCAGTGTGATGTTCGTGTGGTTCCCTGGTCATGTCGGTCTGTCAGCAAACGAGGGTGCTGACGCTGCTGCCAAGGCTGCAGTCCTCGTACCTCAGCCCTGAGTACCTCTATTCCCTCCGATACTCTCTGCGTTGCCGTGTGTCAGACGGCGGTGTCCCTTTGGCATCGCCAGTGGTCCTCCCTACACAGGCATAAGCTCCAGCTTCTTAAGCCTCTCTCGGTGCCTTGGACGACCTCCTCTCGGCCCTCCCGCCGGAGGGGTTCTTTTAACTCGGCTACGTATTGGGCACTGCCTTTTTAGCCATCATCATTTGCTCAATGGTGCTGCCCCACAACTTTGTACGCATTGCGCCCAAATTTTAACTGTCCGCCACTACCTGCTGGAATGCCATTTTTTTGCTAATTTACGTTCTATCTTGGGTTTACCATCTGACTTATCAGCTGTTTTAGCAAATGACATGCGGGCTGTCACCCCCGTTTTACTTTCTATCCGCCGAAGCAATATGGTGAAGGCCATTTAATTTTTAGTTTTGGATCTCCATTTTTGTATGGCGGTTTTTTTAGCCCTTTTTCCACGTGCCTTGTTTAGATGTATCCTGCTCTTTCCATTGGGACTGACATATAGTCGTTTCCTTTGTCTCTGTGTTTGCGTTCTATAGTTTGGACTTGGGCGCGTATGACCTCAGTTGTTTTTTGCGCCCTAAAACAAAAAAAAAAACTGCAGTACTGCGATTCATCGCTAAAGATAGTTCGGCACCTGCAACAGCACCCCTCCAAACGCTGTGTCATACCAGGGAATTGGTGCCAGAGAGAATGAAAGAACAAGAGCAACTACCAAGGAGAAAAACCACAGATGTTGGAACAAGGCACCTGACGAAGCGATAGAGAGTAAACTAACGGCTGGCAAAATTGGAACTCTCACAAAAATGAAAGAGACTGTAACACAGTAATCAAAAAACCCGTGGACGAAGTAGATGCAAATTTCTGACGGCAGAACGCTAGGGACTTCCACAAAGTTTTCAAAGAAGAAATAACAAGAGTGCAAGCCGACAGCCTCCACTTCAGTAATTCGACAAGCAAACAGATAAACAACAACAAAAGCAACTGTGAGCTAGTATCAAAATACTGCAAGGCTCTTCTAATCTACGATGAACCAACACATTACTTTATTTTTAGACAATCCCGAAAGGAAAACCCACCTTCAGAACTAAAGCCACACGAGCTAAACATTATATTGGCCAGCTGAAAAACAGCAGAGTGCCAGGGAGAGAAGGGGTAGTGGTTGTGATGTAGAAACTGGGAGGTAGGCAGACAGTTGAAACCATTTATGAGATCCTTGAAAGTCGCTGGAATAAAGGAAGGATACCAGGCCACTGGAAACAAGGTATAATCCAACCACTAGGTAAAAAGGAAGAAAGGATAGAAGGCACCAATTATCGAGGCCTGCCTTTACTTCCGGTCATCTACATAATTACGAGGGGCGTTCATGAAGTAATTCCATTTTCTCTTGAAAAAAAGGAAATTTGTTGTAACACATTGTGGAATATTACCGTTTCAGCGCCGACCGATGTGGCCGAGCGGTTCTAGGCGGTTCAGTCTGGAACTGCGCGACCGCTGCGATCGCAGGTTCGAATCCTGCCTCGGGAATGGATGTGTGTGATGTCCTTAGGTTAGTTAGGGTTAATTACTTCTAAGTTCTAGGCGACTGATGACCTCAGAAGTTAAGTCTCAGAGCCATTTGAACCATTTTTTGAACCTGGCATTGAGTTCCTTTTGGGAGAAACCACAACATCGCAGATATTCATACCCACTTGCACAAGGCCTACAGAGACCTGGCACTGAACAAAAGCACGGTGAGTCGTTGTGTGAGATATCTGTCATCATCGCAACAAGGTCGCACGCACAAACCTGTCCGATCTCCGGCTTGATGGCTGGCTGCTCACAGCTGTGACTTGGAACGTGCGGACACTCTCATTCGCGGTGATGGACGGATCACAAACACCTCGCTGCTCAGCTGAACGTCTTTGTTAGTAGTGCTGACACACAACTTTATTGAATCGTTCTTCCTCATTGACACACAACTTTATTGAATTGTTGTTCCTCATCCATCTTACAGCCCAGATCTCTCACTTTCCGACTTCCATCTATTTGACCCAGGGGACGTTATTGATGCAGCAAGACGTTGCCTCCGATGTCAGCCAGTGGAGTGATGCCATGCAGCCACGGAGGCCCTCCCAATAAGATGGCTCAAGGCTGTCGCACTGAACACAGATTATGTCGAAAAAGAGTTTTGTAGTCAAAAGAGTGCGAAATAATATAGTGCATTGGAGCCCTAAATGAAATAAAATTGCTTTAAGAAAAAGAGGTGTTGCGTTACTTACTGAACGCCCCTCCTATATCCAAAGCACTACTGAATAAGATAGACCAGTCAGAATACACAACTGGCGAGTACGAAGCGGAGATGAGAAAAAGTAGACTGTCCCCAGTGCAAATTCTTAACTTGAAAACAATCCTCAGGATCAGAAAAATACGGTACCTAAACACAGTTGTTACGTTCATTGACTTCAGAAACGTCTACGATTCCATACACAGACTTGAAAGGATGCACTCCGAAAAAGTTAATTTCCAAGGAGTAGTTTCTGAATAGAACCCGTGGTCTAGGCGTAGCGTCTTTGATTCATAATCAAAACGTCTTCGGTCCCGGGTTCGATCCCCGCCACTGCCAAAATTATTGATAAATAATCACCTAGGGGTGAGAAATTGCCCCTAAAGGCGGAAGAATCAGCAATGATCAACGACATGAGGATGCAGAAGGCAATGGAAACCACTGCATTAAAGACACGTAACGTGTATCCACAGGACATGTGGGCTGTAGTTGAAGAAGTGTCATGATGATCTCTCCATTGGCAAAATATTCCGGAATAGTCCCCCCGGGAGGGGACTGCCAAGGGGGAGGTTACCATGCGAAAAAGATTGCATGATCAACGAAAGGATAATGTTCTACGAGTCGGGGCGTGGAATGTCAGAAGCTTGAACGTGGTAGGGAAACTAGAAAATCTGAAAAGGGAAATGCAAAGGCTCAATATAGATATAGTAGGGGCCAGTGAAGTGACGTGAAGTGAAGTGAAGTGGAAGGAAGACAAGGATTTCTGGTCAGATGAGTATCGGGTAATATCAACAACAGCAGAAAATGGTATAACAGGTGTAGGATTCGTTATGAATAGGAAGGTAGGGCAGAGGGTGTGTTACTGTGAACAGTTCAGTGACCGGGTTGTTCTAATCAGAATCGACAGCAGACCAACGCCGACAACGATAGTTCAGGTATACATGCCGACGTCGCAAGCTGAAGATGAACAGATAGAGAAAGTGTATGAGGATATTGAAAGGGTATGTAAAGGGGGACGAAAATCTAATAGTGATGGGCGACTGGAATGCAGTTGTAGGGGAAGCAGTAGAAGAAAAGGTTACAGGAGAATATGAGCTTGGGACAAGGAATGAAAGAGGAGAAAGACTAATTGATTCTATAACAAGTTTCAGCTAGTAATAGCGAATACGCTGTTCAAGAATCACAAGAGGAGGAGGTATACTTGAAAAAGGCCGGGAGGTACGGGAAGATTTCAATTAGATTACATCATGGTCAGACAGAGATTCCGAAATCAGATACTGGATTGTAAGGCGTACCCAGGAGCAGATATAGACTCAGATCACAATATAGGCTGAAGTTCAAGACATTAGGCAGGAAGAATCAGTACGCTAAGAAGTGGGATACGGAAGTTCTAAGGAATGACGAGATACGTTTTAAGTTCTCTAACACTATAGATACAGCAATAAGGAATAGCGCAGTAGGCAACACAGTTGAAGAGGAATGGACGTCTCTAAAAAGGGCCATCACAGAAGTTGGGAAAAGCATCATCCACACAATTCCGAAGACGGCAAGAGCTGACAAGTGCGAGAATTATCGTACAATCAGCTTATCAGCTCATGCATCGAAGCTGCTTACAAGAATAATATACAGAAGAATGGAAAAAAAATTGAGAATGCGCTGGGTGACGATCAGTTTGGCTTTAGGAAAAGTAAAGGCAAGAGAGAGGCAATCTGACGTTACGGCTAATAATGGAAGCAAGGCTAAAGAAAAATCAAGACACGTTCATAAGATTTGTCGACCTGGAAAAAGCGTTGGACAATATAAAATGGTGCAAGCTGTTCGAGATTCTGAAAAAAGTAGGGGTAAGCTATCGGGAGAGATGGGTCATATACAGTATGTACAACAACCAAGAGGGGATAATAAGAGTGGACGATCAAGAACGAAGTGCCCGTATCAAGACGGGAGTAAGACAAGGCTGTAGCCTTTCGCTCCTACTCTTCAATCTGTACATCGAGGAAGCAATGATGGAAATAAAAGAAAGGTTCAGGAGTGGAATTAAAATACAAGGTGAAAGGATATCAATGATACTATTCGCTGATGACATTGCTATCCTGAGTGAAAGTGAAGAAGAATTAAATGATCTGCTGAACGGAATGAACAGTCTAATGAGTATACAGTATGGTTTGAGAGTAAATCGGAGAAAGACGATGGTAATGAGAAGTAGTAGAAATGAGAACAGCGAGAAACTTAACATCAGGATTGATGGTCACGAAGTCAATGAATTCTGCTACCAAGGCAGTATAATAACCAATGACGGACGGAGCAAGGAGGACACCAAAAACAGACTCGCTATGGCAAAAAAGGCATTTCTGGCCAAGAGAAGTCTACTAATATCAAATACCGGCCTTAATTTGAGGAAGAAATTTATGAGGATGTAAGTCTGGAGTACAGCATTGTATGGTAGTGAAACATGGACTGTGGGAAAACCGGAACAGAAGAGAATAGAAGCATTTGATATGTGGTGCTATAGACGAATGTTGAAAATTAGGTGGACTGATAAGGTAAGAAATGAGGAGGTTCTACGCAGAATCGGAGAGGAAAGGAATATGTGAAAAACACTGATAAGGAGAAGGGACAGGATGATAGGACATCTGCTAAGACATGAGGTATTGACTTCCATGGTACTAGAGAGAGCTGTAGAGGGCAAAAACTGTAGAGTAAGACAGAGATTGGAATACGTCAAGCAAATAATTGATGATGTAGGTTGCAAGTGCTACTCTGAGATGAAGAGGTTAGCACAGGGGAGGAATTCGTGGCGGGCCACATCAAACCAGTCAGTAGACTGATGACCAAAAAAAGTTTCTGAACCTTTCAGAATCAACACAGAGATTCGGCAGGTCGATTAGTTCTCACCGATTCTCTTCACTTCAGACAGGGTCATGAGAGAGTGTGACAAAAAACTGCAAGAGAGAAGCATCGCAGAAATCCATGTGGGACGAGGAAGAAGAAGATTCGGCGTGAAATGTGTAACTTTTGCTGACGATACTGCAATAATTTCTAAGGAGAAAACAGTATCAAGATAATGATAGAAACACTTCGCAAAATTGCAGCAAAACCAGATTACAAATATCACGATCAGGTGGCTTGCCGAGTATGATGTAGATGTAGATGATGCAGAATACATTGAACGTAAGCCAAACAGAGAAAGCTATATATACAAGCACAACGCGAAAACATCTAAAACATCTAAAAAAATTTAAGTATTTGGGAGAATGATTACAATCAGGCGCATTATATAATACCTACAAGTAAAAAGTGATTAATTAAAAGGGAACCAGCGTACAAAGTCGGCCATAATCTTTGTAATAAAAGATCAGTATCATTCCAGGCAAAAATTAGACACTACACAACAGTAATTAAGCCAGAAACTCAATCTTAATGTCTTACACTGAATAAAAGACGTGAACAAGAAGAACTGGAAAAGAAAGAAAGGAAAATACGCAGAGAAATTTTAGGTCTACATCTACATCTACATCTACATCCATACTCCGCAAGCCACCTGACGGAATAAAGACAACAGCTGGACAAAGACGAGAAATGAAGATATGCAATAGTACAGGCACAATAAGGAAGAGGAGATTAAATTTTCGCCGTCATATTCACACAATGAATTTTGTTGTTGTTGTTGTTGTTGTTGTTGTCGTTGTATTCAGTCCTGAGACTGGTTTGATGCAGCTCTCCATGCTGCTGTATACTGTGCAAGCCTCTTCATCTCCCAGAACCTACTGCAGTCTACATCCTTCTGAATCTGCTTAGTGTATTCATCTCTTGGTCTCCCTCTACGATTTTTACCCTGCACGCTGCCCTTCAGTACTAAATTGGTGGTCCCTTGATGCCTCAGAACATGTCATACAAACCGATCTCTTCTTCTAGTCAAGTTGTGCCACAAACTCCTCTTCTCCCCAATTCTATTCAATACCTCCTCATTAGTTATGTGATCTACCCATCTAATCTTCAGCATTCTTCTGTAGCACAACATTTCGAAAGCTTCTATTCTCTTCTTGTCCAAATTATTTATCGTCCATGTTTCACTTCCATACATGGCTACACTCCATACAAATACTTTCAGAAATGACTTCCTGACACTTAAATCTATACTCGATGTTAACAAATTTCTCTTCTTCAGAAACGCTTTCCTTGCCATTGCCAGTCTACATTTTATATCCTCTCTACTTCGACCGTCATGAGTTAGTTTGCTCCCCAACTAGCAAAACTCCTTTACTACTTTAAGTGTCTCATTTCCTAATCTAATTCCCTCAGCATCACCCAACTTAATTCGACTACCTTCGACTATCCTCGTTTTGCCTTTGTTGATGTTCATCTTATATCCTCCTTTCAAGACACTGTCCATCCCGTTCAACTGCTCTTCCAAGTCCTTTGCTGTCTCTGACAGAATTACAATGTCATAGGCGAACCTCAAATTTTTTGTTTCTTCCCTATGGATTTTAATACCTACTCCGAACTTTTCTTTCGTTTTCTTTTATTGCTTGCTTAATATACAAATTGAATAGCATCGGGGAGAGGCTACAACACTGTCTCACTCCCTTACCAACCATGGCTTCCCTTTCATGTCCCTCGACTCTTATAACTGCCATCTGGTTTCTGTACAAATTTGAAATAGCCTTTCGCTCCCTGTGTTTTACCCCTGCCACCTTTAGAATTTGAAAGAAACTATTCCAGTCAACATTGTCAAAAGCTTTCTCTATGTCTACAAATGCTAGAAACGTAGGTTTGCCTTTCCTTAATCTTCCTTCTAAGACAAGTCGTAGGGTCAGTATTGCCTCACGTGTTCCAACGTTTCTACAGAATCCAAACCTGATCTTCCCCGAGGTCGGCTTCTACCAGTTTTTCCATTACACAATGAATAGCAGTGTGTTATCCAAGAAATCTTTCATTTGTAAATTACAAAACTCCGCTGGGTGGCTAGAAGAGATTTGAGAGGACTTAACATCGTTATACAGTGCACGAAAAATTGCAGACCACTGGTCGATACTGCAGAATTTGCTGCACAACCATAAAAACCACAGCCTAAGAGAGTGATGTCGAAAGAATAGAGACATGCCATTCGCCAACGCGTGAAGAAGAACGAAAGGATTGTACCATAGTCTTAGTTTATAAACGGCCTAGAATGGCCAAATTCTGTAATAAAAAGATCAAAATCTACCCTTTTTTCTTCCAGTATTCTTAGTAGATCTTCACTTTTATTTGCTACACTCCTTGCATTCCATGTCCATTTCAAGACGATCTTTTATGCCAATAACTGTTGTCCTTCTACCGTCTCTGGTAATATCCCGACCTTATTGTGAGGATTGCTACATGTAAAGATGGCTGTAGATTATAGCTGAAACGTATATTTAACCAATTACACTCATTTCAGTAATGTAAGAAATAGAGATTTCATTCATTTACTATAAAAACAGTCTTGATCACGAGTTATTTATTAATCACTACTAGTGATTCTCCAACAGAAAGAGGTTCCTACTCAATGGTCTGAAGATGACCACAGTAGTGGTCTAAACCGGTCACGTTAACAAATAGATCGTGATCAAGACTGTTTTATAGTAAATATTTGTAACACATTGATCACTGTCACTCCCATAATGTATTCAAAAGTAACTTTCATTTATTGTGTGACATGCACGCCTGTCTGTTCTCGTATTCGCAATAATCGTCGGAGGCAGTAAAGACACGCCACAGTAGACACATCCAGAAGCAAATATATCTAGGTGCGGTTTCCGATCATAAGTAGCTGGCAATGTGTCCAATTTTCAGCTGTACGCGAGTAATCTTTAACGTTTATAGTTACTGCATTACGACATCATTTGTTTATTTATGTTAATGTATATACGTGCAGTGTATCCGGGAAGCCGTTGTGCCCTGGACCACACACTATGTTGGAAGTTCGAAACGAAGTTGCAGAACAGTTTTTTTCACAGATATGTGATTCTTTTTTTTATATATTCGTTCTACCGGTTCGTAACATTTTGCTCTTTGCTTCAGATGACGAAAGCTATTGAATGCAGTGTGTAGTATTTAAACGTAAATTTGTTTTTAAATTATTGCCCTTTCAGCTGAGGAACGAATTTTTCTTATTGAACATGTATTTCGATAAGCCGATAAATACACAGATTTAGCGCCGGAGGCATTCGCTGAAAAATTCCCCGAAACAGTTGTACCTCAACGTAATACGGTTCGTTGACTTATTAAGAATATTCCAGAGACAGTCACATCGTTAGATGTCGAACTAACTGGAAGACCACCTAAACTGTATGAACAGAAGTTGGATATTTCAGACTCTATGCCCAGAACCCAGCAAAATCATTGCGCAAGTTGACACAAGAAAAAGCTGTCGGGATTGCAACCTCTCATAAAGCGTTAAGGCAAACGAAATTGCTTCCGTATAAAACGAAAGAAGTGCTAACTTGAAAGATGGGGTTATCAAAAGCGAGTCCGTTACTGCATATGGTTTACAATTTTTAAATCTTTTATTGTGGGGAACGCCACTGACATTACTGATGTCACCTTCTGGGCAGACGATGCCTGGGTCAAACTCTCTGGTCATATCCCGCAAAAGATACGATTTTTGTCAGTGGAGAACCGTCGTGCTATGTCTGAAATCCTATTGTACGATCAAAAAATTGAAGTGAGTCATTACAAGACTTCTATTTTTAGAAGAAATTGTGGTGAACAATATTGTTTAATGATCCACGATGATCCACAATTTAAAGAAAGACGAAATCAATTACTCACAGTTTCAACAAGAAGTCACTTTGGATCAGAAGATTTTCTCTCTGGTTTCGAATGGCTAGCAGACGTAAAGGCTGCAAGATGAAAGCAGAGCTGACCATTTGCAGCATAGTCTACAGTACCGATTGCGGACCTCTAGTACAGAGCCGAGGGTTCTGCGACCGTGTAGGCTGCAGATTCCTCGACTTGCGCCAAAGGGTGGTTGGGTTTCGGGTTCCGCTGAATAGGTCAGGTGCCCACTATACGCAGGAGGCGGCTACGCGTGTAGCAGGAGCTGTGTGGAGTGGACTGGGCGTTTTTTTTAGTTTAGAGGGTCTCGGGAAAACGCAAGAAGGGCTTCAGTCACAAAGGGTGCAGGCCGAACACAGGAAGAACGTAGATACAGGAACCATCGCTATAACAGTTGTAAAATGTCGTAGCTGTGTTCGGAAAGTACCAGAGCTTCAAGCGCTCATAGAAAGCACCGATGCTCAAATCGTTATAGGCACTGAAAGCTGGCTGAAACCGGAGATAAGCTCAGTTGAAATTTTTGCGAAGAGCCTAACGGTTTTCCGAAAGGATAGGCTAAACACTATTGGTGGTGGAGTGTTTGTTGCTGACACGTTCCACATCATTACGAAATGTCGTATTCATGATCTATGGAACAAGGATTAATGTATGTATGCATGTATGTATGCTGTTACAAGTAGTTTATCTTGTTGCGAAATTGAAGTAGATAGTTCCTATGGGTTACTAAGGGCAGAAGTCATTATTAGCAACCGGAATAAAATAATAATTGGATCCTTTTACCGGCCTCCCAATTCAGATGATACAGTTGCTGAAAGGTTCAAAAAAACTTGAGTTTGATTTCAAACACGTACTCGACACATACGATTATAGTTGGTGGTGACTTTAATGTACCCTCGATATGTTGGCGAAAATACATGTTTAATTCCGGAAGTACGCATAAAACATCAACCAAAATTGTGTAAACGCATTATCTGAAAATTATTTCGAGTAGTTAGTTCATGAGTCCACACGAGTAGTAAACTTGACCTCTTAGCAACAAATAATCTTGAGTTAATAACGAGGATCAAAACGTATACAGGGGTTAGTGATCACAGGATTGTGAGACTGAATATTTTAACCCCGAAAACCCTCCAAAAAAAAAAAGACAATCTCTGCTACTTCCGAACTAATAACATACGTGTAGATCAGATGTGCATGAAGTCAAAGAAATAGTATCGGCAGCAATTGAAAGATTTATACCAAGTAAATTAACAAACGACGTAGCTGATCTTCCTTGGTACACAGAAAGGGTCAGGACACTGTTGCAGAAACAACGACACAAACGTGCAAAATTTAAACAAATGCAAAATCCCCAAGATTGGCGATCTTTTACAAAAGCTCGAAATTTAAGGCAGACTTCAATGCGAGATGCTTATAATAGTTTCCACAACGAAACTTTGTCTCGAAACTTGGCAGAAAATCCAAAGAGATTCTGGTCGTATGTGAAGTATGTTAGCGAAAAGAAGCAATCAATGCCTTCTCTGCGCGATAGCAATGGAGATACTATCGAAGACAGAGTTACTAAACACAGCATTCCGAAATGCCTTCACAAAAGAAGACGAAGTAAATATTCCAGAATTCGAATCAAGAACAGCTGCCAACATGAGTAACGTAGAAGTAAATATCCTCGGAGTAGTGAAGCGACTTAAATCACTTAATATAAGCAAATCTTCTGGTCCAGACTCTATACCAGTTAGCTCCATGCTTAACAATCACATACAACCGTTCGCTCGACGAAATATCCTTACCCAAAGACTGGAGAGTAGCATAGGTTACACCAATATTCAAGAAAGGTAGTGCGAGTAATCTACTAAATTGCAGGCCCATATGTTTAACGTCCATAAGCTGTAGGATTTAGGAACATATATTGTGATCGAACATTATAAATTACTTCGAAGAAAGCGGTCTATTGACATACAGTCAACATGGATTTAGAAAACATCGTTCTTGTGAAACACGGCTAGCTCTTTGTTCGCATAAAGTGTTGAGTGCTATTGACAAGGGATTTCAGATCAATTCCGTATTTCTAGATTTTCGGAAGGCTTTTGACACTGTGCCACACAAGCGGCTTGTAGTGAAATTGCTTTCTTATGGAATATCGTATCGGTTATGTGACTGGATTTGCGATTTCCTGTCACAGTTCGTGGTAATTGACGGAAAGTCATCGAGTAAAACCGAAGTGATTTCTGGCGTTCCCCAAGGTACTATTATAGGCCCTTTCCTGTTCATTATCTATATAAACGATTTGGGAGACAATCTGAGCAGCCGTCTTAGGTCGTTTGCAGATGACGTTATCGTTTATCGATTAATAAAGTCACCATTAGATCAAAACGAATTGCAAAACGATTTAGAAAAGATATCTAAATGGTGCGAAAATTGTCAGTTGACCCTAAATAACGAAAAGTGTGACGTCATCCACATGAATGCTAAAAGGAATCCGTTAAACTTCGAAGCTAAAGGCCGTAAATTCAACTAAATAGCTAGGAATAACATTTACGTACAACTTAAATTTGAAGTAACACGTAGAAAGTGTTGTGAGGAAGGTGTAACGTTCCCTCTTTCTGTTTATTTAGGTTTGATTTGTTTGATTGTTATTCTTTATTTCTATTATTCGGAATCTTTTTTTTTATTAAATTGAGCCTGAAACTTACGTAATAAATACTTCGCGTGAAGTACGATTTGCAGCATAAACAAAAATTAATTTCGGAAATGTAATCCACTGAATATTAAAAGTAAAGCTTTTGAACAACGCGCGTGACTGACTAGATACATTCAGAGGGTACGTACATTCGCGTGCGAGTGTTTGCGGTCTGATGATAAATTTTCATTGTGAAATAATTTCGTCGTAACACACTCGGAGATTGCGAACGTACATTCAGAGTAGAGGCACGTACGTTCTATCATTCCCCGTGGCCTGGGTAAAAGAATGGCAATTATTTAAATCTAAGAGTATTTCTTTTGCATCGGACTAGTATTTTTATAAGAAAAAGAAGATTGCAGGTTCTGAATGTCTCGGCAAAACGAATCGGAAGTAATTTTAGCGGCCACGAAAGGAAAGTAGAGAGCACAATCACGTACCTCTATTGTTGAGCAGCGCCGTTTTGAAGATCTTCGGTTCCATCTAAAACTCGCCTTCTCTGCTTAACATAAATACTCCATAGGCATGGGAATAAGGCTTGTTGTGCGATGAAAATAATATAAAACACATCTTGCGTCTTTTAACTCATTCATTTACCACACACACACACACACACACAAGTAATTAGACAGTACAACATCCCACCAGCCCATCAGAAAAAAAAGTAGTCGTTCATACAAGAAATAAAAAACGAAGGGCGAAATTGTTCCTATGTCTCTCAAAGATAAAAAGTTTACCAGATATTTCTCTGGTGTGTCACTGGAACAATTTTTCAGCACCTCTGCGATTAAATCACAATATTTTCAGTTCCTTTACAAAGGCTAACCAAAGACTGCGTTGTATTGGCAGGACACTTAGAAAATGTAACAGATCTACTAAAAAGACTGACTACGGAAGTAACATATAGAAAGTGTTGTGAGGAAGGCTAACCAAAGACTGCATTGTACTGGCAGGACACATAGAAAATGTAACAGATCTACTAAAAAGACTGACTACGGAAGTGCTGCGCGGTGTGAGATCCTTACTAGACAGGATTGACGGGGTACATCGAAAAAGTTCAAAGAAGGGCAGCACTTTTTGTATTATCGCGAAATATGGGAGAGAGTGTCACTGAAGTGATACAGGATTTGGGCTGGATATCATTAAAACAAAGGCGTTTTTCGTCGCGACGGAATCTTCTCACGAAATTCAAATCACCAACTTTCTCCTCTGAATGCGAAAATATTTTGTTGACACCGACCTACGTAAGGAGAAAACGATCACCGCGATAAAATAAGGAAAATCAGAGCTCGTACGGAAAGATATAGGTGTTCGTTACTTCCGCGGGCTATGCGAGATTGGAATAACAGAGACGAACCCTCTGGCAGGATGTAGATGTAGATGGCACTTCTGCTCACACTGCTAAAGACATCATGCGTCTTCTGGAAGAGTGTTTTGGAGAACGTGTCATCCCAAAATCCTGAGCTGTTTGGAGAACCCTGGCCGCAATGCTCCAGACATTGTCAATTGGGGAGAGGTCCGCTGACCGTGCCGGCCAAGGTAGGGTTTGGCAAGCACAAAGGCAAGCAATAGAAGATCTGACCATCACGGGAACCCTCGGTGTAGAATAATGTTGACGTACCACGGTTGTTTAGGAGAGCTGCAGATGACGACCACAGGGATCCTGCCGTAAAATGAAGTGGCACCGCGGACCATCGCTTCCTGGCGGTCGGGCGACAGTCAGGTTGTCAACCCACTGCTGTCTGGAGCGCCTCCAGACACGTCTTCGCTGGTCATCCGGTGTCAGTTCGATGCGGTACACATCGCTGAAGACAATTCTGCTCCAGTTAATAAGATTCCGAGACGGAGACATGTCTGGACACGCTCCAAACAGCGGCGGGATACCAACTTGAATGTCCCCGCCGTACGCCCAGACAACCAGGAGTGATGCTCTGGGATGCCATTTCATTTCGCAATGGGATCCGTTTAGTCGGTCATCTGCGGCACCCTTACAGAATAGCGGTATGCCGACAATGTTGCACACTCCACTTTGTTGCTCTTCGTGGAAGGCCATCCTGGGCTTACATTTCAGCAAGATAATGCCCACCTGCATGTGGCGAGAGTTTCTACTGGTTACCAAACACCACCTCAGCCAGATATCTGAGTGGTCAGCGTGACTGATTGCCGATGTACGGGCCCGGGTTCGATTCCCGGCTAGGTCGGAGATTTTCTCCGCTCAGGGACTGGGTGTTGTGTTGTCTTCATCATCACTTCATCCCCATCCGGGGCGCAGGTCGCCCAATATGGCGTCGAATGTAATAAGACCTGCACCAAGGCGGCCGGACCTGCCTCTCAAGGTGCCTTCCGGAGAATGAAGCCGAACACTCATTTCCATTTTACGTCAGCCAGAAAGGCTTCACAATCGACAACGTTTGGAGCATTAAGAGCGGGGCCCTCCAGCCAGTTCTGGATTTTCACGATCCAACGTGGCTACTGGACAGAATTTGTCCCAATATCCCTCAGGAGGACATCCTACAACTCTATAAGTCAAAGCCAAGCTGAATAACTACGTACGTAAGTAGCAGATGTCAATCCACACCTTATTCACTCGTTTGATTTGTGAAGCTCCTTCTCTTGATTTTTTTTAGTCTTTGAGTCTACAAGTAAACACTTTACTCGGGTATGATTCGTGTGTTTACCTGTGCACTTGACACATACCAGTCTTCTATGATCTGATGTTGTAGAGATCAGCTAACTTTCTCTTGAAAATGATCAAACTTTGACAGTATGTAGAATGATTGACGAAGACGTACAAATATTTTAATAGGTTATTCTACAAGTAAAATTAAAGAAAAAAGTTCGTTATACATAGGTCCACAAATGTTTGGTTACAGAGTTACGGCTAATAAAAGATTTTGCCTGAAATTTAGCGACCTCGCTAATATGAGGCCATCGCGGAACTGTACTAAGATAAAGTAAAGCACGATTTCCATTTATTTTGTTGTTACTGGTCTTATGAATCTAATAAAACATGTCCCAGATGTGTATCTGCAGTAGTTTTCCAGAACATCTAGAGAAGCAAAGATTATTATACAACTAAATTTGTCCTCTTTCCATTAAGAATGTAGAAACGTTTATCTCATTATTGGCAACCGTTAGTCAGTCGTTTCTGTCGTTTCCTAACCTTGAAACGAGTTAGTTTCTGTAAAGTTCCGGCGAAAGAACCTAATAACAGTGTATTTAAGTGAAGCCACATAGTAACAGTTGTAGATTATTTATGAAATAGGGATGCCTTTCAAATTTACGACAGAGGAATACGTCGATATGGTGCTTATTTATGTCAAATGTGATGGTAATGCTACGGCTACAGTTAACGAATATCGCGTACGTTAACCAACTCGGAGGATTCCGAATGCACGAACCATTAGTGGAGTATTAGTGGAATGTTACGGGAGACAGGTTCTCCACTGAGCGTTCATAACCAGTACGAGCGAGTACTTCTGGGACATGTTTTAATACATTCACCAGATCAATAACAACAAAATAAATGGAAATCGTGCCTAGCTTTAACCTCGAACAGTTTTGCGATGCCTTCATATTTGCTAAATTTCAGGCAAAATCTTTTACTAGCCGTAACTCCGTAACTAAACATTTGCGGACCTCTATTTATATGAACTTTTCTCTTTAGTGTTGTTTTTAGAATTACATATCAAAATATTTGCATATCTTCTTGAATCACCCACTATACTACAGTCGAAGAAAAGGATATGGTTTAGGGAGAATGAAGCAGCGGTGCGGTTGTATGTTGAAAGATATCGCGATAGCACCGAGCCCTCACAATCTATCTACACAAACATTATTCAAGTAGCTCAAGAAGTTTTGAGTGTCAATAATAAAATACACCACGAGGAAGAATAGCAACAGGTTAAAGAAATGCAAGACATTTTAGCAGCAGTAACATACAGACATTCTAAATCTACACGGACTCTCTTTAAATATTTTCATCCACGGCATAGAAATCACCCGATACCCCACGACATAGTAGTGTACGTAAACCAACAGAAGAGGAACGGGTGTAGCGTCTCTGCGTGTTGGATCTAAGAGCACAACAACGTGCTAGGCAACGATGTCACTCCTGCTAAGGGAGTGGTGACCTGAGGTGGTGACCTGATTCGGCATGGGTGGGACAAAAAATGACAAGCTTCTCAGACAAACAACTGAAAATACTACGCGCAAATACACCAATGCCACAACCAGATGTTTCTACCAGAGACTCACTTACATAGGGAAATCTGCAGTTACGAAAGAGCGGTTGCCAAGTTCATGCACTGCCGGCTTGCACAGTAACTACACCGCATAAGCATTGTACCAGCTACACTTTGTCACTGTAACGAAGCGGAAGACACAAATTACGTATTTTTGGGTGCATAAAACGGTGGGACCTCAAATCAAAGTTGATAAGGAATATTGTGTGGAAAAAACGCCATTTACCAACGTCTGTGCCAATATTATCAGCACTCACAGGCTTTGCATTTACTCCTTTCTAACGGAGGCTGCGTCACAGGCATGCAGTGACCTCATGTGCTACCGAGCGAGGTGGCGCAGTGGTTGGGACGCTGGACTCGCATTTGGCAGGACGACGGTTCAAACCTACGCCTGGCCATCCTGATTTACGTTTTCCGTGGTTTCCCTAAATCACTTCAGACAAATACTGGGATGGTCCCTTCGAAAGGGCACGGGCGACTTCCCTCCCAATCCTTCCGTGATCCGCTGGGACCGATGACGTGGCTGTTTGGTCCCCTCCCCCAACTCAACCAATCGACCTCGTGTGTTACTTCTCATGTGACTATCGGGGTCCTACTTTTTAGCATGCCACTGCTCGTGCACACGTGGTGAGTGTCTTGACGAACAGAACGCGTGACGTCGAGGCGCTCCCACGGCCAGTACGGCACCTGGAACATGGGTATGACCAGGTCGGACGTGACCATTATCCTAGCCCCAGTATCCATGATATCGAGTTACAACATCTGTGGGCCAGCTCACTCGAGCAGAGGGTTCAACGGCTTTATGACGTCCTGCCGAAACCAGTCAGTGCGTGACTCCACGTCAGAGGGGGTGCGAAGTCGTACTGATAAATAAGCTCGTACAACCGACTTCTTTGTAAATTTGATTCATTCCTGTAATTATTGAAGAAACATTGCATACCCTCTCAACCTGTGAAGTTTCATATCGTTTGCTGCTCCCCTCCTGGAAACTTCACTTTTTTGTCAGACAAAGTAAATTTCGAGCACTTAGATTGCATAGTTTTGGCAAAGAGTCATCTGCATATCTCTGAACACCACTGCTTGCGCATACTTTTAAAAGCCGCTGTTGTTAAGCTGCCGGTGTTGAACATACCCTGAGGAGTCAAAAAGTCATGAGGTAGCGACATGCACACATACAAAAGCCGATAGTATGCATACAAGAGGTATAAAAGGGCCATGCATTGGCGGATTTGTCATCTGTACTCAGGTGATTCACATGAAATGGTTTCCGACGTGATTATGGCCGCACGACGTGAATTAACAGACGGACGGTAATCGGAGCTAGACGCATGGGTAATTCCACTTTGTAAATCGTTACTGATGCGAACATTTTAGGTTAGGCTTTACCGTGTCTGTTACTGACATTAAATGCAACAACAGGTTTACTGTTACCAGTCAAGGTTTCAAGTCTGTAACATTTCACCTGATTGTTAATAACAGGTATGAAGTTTAAGCCATTTTTAACATTTCACCTTATTGTATAAACGAGTACGCATGTTAAGCTGTTTTAACTTGTCAAAATTGCATTTATATGCCACCCGAAGTACACACACGTACATTCGACATCTCAAAACAAACACCTCTAAATGCTTTAAACAATTATTCTGTAATACTGCTGTTACGTTGTATATTCTTTGCACTTTGTGATTATGTCTTCTCTTCTGCTGTACGAACCTTGCACTCAGCAGATTCCAGACGCCATATTTGTTTACAAATGTGACAGTATACATGTGATGTGTTACGACAGCGAAAGGAACCTGTGACCACTGGAGGTACTCTAGTTTACTTATTTTATGTTTACCATTAGATATCAGTTTAATTTGTTGTCAGAAGAAATACAAAACCATGTTCTGAAATAGTGTCTTGTTTCTCCACTAGGCAGTGCCACAAAATCCTCCAAAAAAGCGTAACACAACACACACACAAATGTCATACTAACTAATGTAAATCCACCCGATGATGGAGGTTTAAAGCTTTGAAACGCGTCGCGGAAATAAACAAAACGGTGACTGGTAACAGTAAACTTGCTGTTTCATTTAATCGTTACAAAATTGCTCACTCCGAGATCCACAGTGCCAAATGCGTGCCGAGAATACTAAATTTCAGACATTACCGCTCACCGCGTATAACGCAATGGCCGATGGCCTTCACTTAACGACCGAGAGCAGCAGCAGCGTTTGCGTAGCGTTGTAAGTGGTAACAGACAAGCAACACTCTGTGAAACAACTGTAGAAATTAATTGAACGTATTACTAACGTATCCGTTAGGACAATGCGGAAAGCAATGCTGTGTGAAACATCTGTGGAATTAATGGAACGTATAACTAACGTATCCGTTAGGACAATGAGGCGAAATGTGGCGTTAGTGGGCTATGGCAGCAGACGACCTTCCAACAGCACGACATCGCCTGCAGTACCTCTCCTGGGCCTCGTTACCAAATTGGTTCCAACCTGGACGACTGGAAAACTGTGGCCTAGTCATATGAGCCCCGATTTCAGTTGGTAAGAACTGATGGTAGGGTTCTGGTGCGGCCCAGACTCCACAAAGCCGTGGACCCAGTCAGCAAGGCACTGTGCAAGCTGGTGTTGGCTCTGTAATAGTGCTGGCTGTGTCTGCATGGAATGAACTGGGTCCTCTGGTCCAACTGAACCGAACACGTCCGGCTAGTTGGAGACCATTTGCAGCCATTCATGGATTTCATGTTCCGAAACAACGATGACATTTTTGCTGGTGACAATGCGCCCTGTCACCGGGCCACAACTGTTGGTATTGGGTTTGGAGAACATTCCGGACGATGCAAGCGAATGATTTTGTTATCTGTATCGGCCGACAAGAATCCCATCACACATTTACGGGACTGCATCGCCAACACTTTGGCAACTACGGACGGCTATACAGGCATTTTGGGTGAGTATTTCTGCAGGGGGTGTCCAACGACTTGTTGAGTCGATGCCAAGTCGAGCTGATGCACTACACTGGGAAAAAGGAGGTCCGACACGATATTAGGAGGTGTCCCATGATTTTTTGTCATCTCAGTGTATATATTTATATTTGTTTTCGACATGTGATGCACGATGGAGTGTACATACTCGACGTTATCAAATGGTTCAAATGGCTCTAAGCACTATGGGGCTTAACATCTGAGGTCATCAGACCCCCAGACACCTAACTAACATGGATGTGTGTCATGTCCTGCTCAATAATGTTCATGTCTGGAGAGTTTGGTAGCCAGCGGAAGTGTTTAAACTCAGAAGGGTGTCCCTGCAACCACTCTGTAGCAATTGTGGACGTGTGGTGTTTCGCATTGTCCTGGTGCAATTGCCAAAGTCCAACGGAATGCACAATCGATATGAATGGATGCAAGTGATCAGACAGGATGCTTACGTACGTGTCATCTGTCAGAATCGTACCTAGACGTACTGCAGATCCCATGTCACTCCAACTGCACACGCCCCACACCATTACAAATACAAATGGCTCTAAGCACTATGGGACTTAACATCTGAGGCCATCAGTCCCCTAGACTTAGAACTACTTAAACCTAACTAACCTAAGGACATCACACACATCCATGCCCGAAGCAGGATTCGAACCTGCCAACGGAGCAGCAGCGCGGTTCCAGACTGAAGCGCCTAGAACCGCTCGGTCATAGGGGCCGGGTTGGTGTAATCCATTCGCAGACAGCACTCTGTAATATTTATTGAGTTTCCAGCTTAATTTTCCTTAACATGAGAAGAAATAACGACAAATAATGTCGGCGTTACTTGAAAAGTCCCTTGTTCTGACAGTGTTGCTCTTCAGGAATGTCTCATTACCGAACTGCTGCTCCTGCATAGCTTGCACGAGTCACGTATGGAGCGCGGGAAAAATTCTTCTTTAAATGCCTCCGTGCGCGCTGTAATTAATCTAACTTCATACTTAGGTTACCCATGGAAGCCATATGTAAGTTGTTGTACTATACTGAATCATCATTTAATCCATTTCTTGAAACTTCGTCAGTAGTGCTTTGTAAGCAATCTCCCTTTTAGATTGATTGTTTTTTTTCCAGTATTCTGCCAAGGAACAGAAGTTTGAAACCAGTCTTTCGCACTATTGAGCCAATGTGATCATTCTGTTTCATATCCCTACAAACTGTGCCATATAAATATCTGTATGAGCTGACTGTTTCCAGTTGTGATTAATATTGTAGTCACAGAATACTACACTTAATGCGTTTTGTGAAGCGTACAATATTACATTTCCGATTATTTGAAATAAGTTCTCAGTCTTTGCACCGCTTTGAAATATTATCAACATCTGGCTAGAAATGTGTGCCGCTTTTTACAGACAGTACGTGTTTATATGCATCATCTGCAAAACGTCTGAGGTCACTATTAATTTCGTATGTGAAAACTCTCAAAGCTTTTTAATAAATCAAACTCTATTAACATTCCACATTTTTATTTTTCGTATCTACATATTTATTTCTCAACATAGGCACGCTGGTGAAAAACCTATTTCTCTTAACGAGGGACCAGTTTCTTTTAAAACTATCACTGTAGAATGTTGACTTATTGACAGAGCCACAACCAGGCCGCCGCTAGTGTCCGCTTCACACTACCAAGAAGGTGCTCTTCACGTTTTGGAAACATTTTGCGCTGTGTTACTCACGTTGAGGTTAGCGCCACCGTATCCATCATTTCGAACAATCCAGTGTCACGCATAACAGACGTCGACACAGTCATCACTGTATATAGCTTCCTCTGCAAGGTTCGCAGAAGAGCTTATGTCAAGTCTGGAAGTTAGGAGTCGAGGTACTGGCGGAAATTAAGTTGTGAAAACGGGTCGTGATTCGTGCTTGGGCAAGCACTTGCCGCGAAAGGCGAAGGTCCCGAGTTCGAGTCTCGGTCCGGCACACAGTTTTAATCTGCCAGGAAGTTTCAAGTCAGCGCACACTCCACTACAGAATGAAAATTTCATTTTGGTCTCACAAATATCGCTTGACACGCCATTTAATCCCACCTTCGTTGAAAAGTATTGGTATGATGCAGAGGAATATACTTTGTTTTTTCTTTTTTTTGCGTGATCAGTCTTCTGACTGTTTTGATGCTAATTTCTCCCTTGCATCAGCTGCATCAACACAGAGTAGTTCCTGTACCCTACATCCTCAGTTATTTGCTGCATGTATTCCAATCTCTGCCTTCCTCTACAGTTTTCTTTCTCTCTAGTACCACGAAAGTTACTCCCTGATATCGTTAACAGATGTCCTGTCATCTTGTCTCTTCTTCTTGTCAATGTTTCCCACATGTTCCTATCTTCGCCAATTCCGTCGAGAAACTCCTCTCTTCTTATCTCATTAGTCCACCCAATTTTCAACATTCTTCCGCAGCACCACATTGCAAACTCTTCGGGTCTCTTCTTTTCTGGTTTTCCCACTGTCCGCGATTGACTACTATATGCTGTTGTTCTCGAAACGTACATTCTCACAAATTTATTCCTCTAATTAGCGCCTGCGTTTGTTACTAGGAGACTTTTGGGCAGGAATACCCCCTTTGGTTGTTCTAGTCTGCTTTCATGCCCTTCCTGCTTCGTGCGTCATGTGTTATTTTGCAGATTTCTTCATCTTCGTGTGCTTTGACGTCCTCAGTTTTGATGTTAAGGTCGTCACTGCTCTCATTTCTGCTCCTACCCATCACTTCGATTTACTCTCAATCCATATTATGTACTCGCTAGACTGTTCATTACATTCTTTTCTTTCACTGTCAATAGCAAATGTCATCTGCGAACCTTATCATCCTATCACCCTGAATTTTAAACACACTTCTCAACCTTTCTTTCATTTCCATCATTTCGTCGATGTATAGACTGAGTAATGGGGGTGAAAGAGTGCACCCCTGTCCTGTACCGTTTTCAATCCGAGTACTTCTTGATCTTCCCTTCTCATTGTTCCCTCTAGTTTCTGCACATATTGTAAATTATCCGTCTTTACTTATAGCTTACTTCTAATTTTCTCGGAATTTCGAACATTTTGCACCATTTTACATTGCTGAAAGCTTTTTACAGGTTGAAGCTTCCAATGAACATGTCTATATTTTTATCGAGTCTTGCTTCCACTATTAAGCGCAATGTCAGAACTGACCCTCTAATGGTTTCACGGATCCTGAAGTCAAACTGATCGTCATCTAACAGTTAATCGATGTTCTCTTCCACTCTTCTGTACTTTACCCTTGCCAACGTCCTGGGTGCATCAACCGTTAAGCCCACTGAGCGGTTGCTCTGGCACTTACCTGCTGTTGCTACATTCGGCATTGACTGGATTATGTTTTCCCGAAAATCTGTTGTTATGTCACCAATCAGAAGAATCTATTTTTTTTATTTATTTATTTATTTAACCTGGCAAGATTAGGGCCATCAGGCCCTCTCTTACATCTAACCAGGCATTCTACTTATTTTACAGTCATATGTTTCAGTAGGCATGTTAAACTACATCTAATACAAAAAGTGAGATAAACAATTAGAAAGGTACACCTCGAAAAAGAATCTAGACACCAACTTGAACTTCTGCTTGGTTGCCACTTCTCCAACGATTTTAGAAATTGCTGAGCAATTACACATACCGTTTGCCTTATTTAGCCAACGGCCTAGCCGCAGTGGTAACATCGGTCCCCCTTCAGATCACCGGAGTTAAGCGCTGTCGGGCACGGCTAGCACTTGGATGGGTGGTCATGCGGTCTGCTGAACGCTGTTGGCAAGCGGGTGCACTCGGCCCTTGTGAGGCAAACTGAGGAGCTAGTCGTTTGAGAAGTAGAGACTCCTGTCTCGGAAACTGGCATACGGCCGGGAGAGCGGGTGCTGACCACATACCCCTCCATAACCGCATCCAGTGACGCCTGTGGGCTGAGGATGATACGGTGGCCGGTCGGTGTCATTGGGCCTTCATGGCGTGTTCGGGACGAGTTTAGTTTAGTTTGCCTTATTTGATAGGAAGTCTTCCGAAGTTCGGTTAACCTCTAATACTGGATTCCGTATCCCATAGGCTACTAATACTGCGAGAATGAACACTGATTCAAAGAGAACATTTCTTCTTCTATCACGTCATCATACAAATCCCCTGCCCCCAGCGCCCCTCCGTGCAGTAGCCTTCGGTTTACTCTATCCATTTATCCGTTGTGCCCTCCGGGCATAACAGTGCAATTCATACTGGACTCTTATTGTTCACGTCCTTACATTGAATTTCACAGAAGGCTACTTTGACTTTTCCTTATGCTGAATCAGTCCTTCTGACGTCCATTCTTTCTCGAGCTCACCATATTTTTCCTGTAGGCTTGGCTTCCCTGCACTTCCTGTTAATTTCACTCTAAAGTGACTTATACTGCTGTCCCTGAATATTTTTGTTCTTCGTTCTTTCGTCGATCAACTGAAATATTTCCTCGTTACCCTTTCGTTCGTTATTCAGTATTTTTCTCACGGTGTCCTTTAAAATTAGCGCCATTATTACTATTGAGTTGTTGCATACGTTGGTACAGTTCTTCCATAAGTTGAATAAACACAACAGATACAAATAAGAGACTTTAGTTATCAATATCAGGTTCGAATCCTGCCTCGGGCATGGATGTGTCTGATATCCTTAGGTTAGTTAGCTTTAAGTAGTTCTAAGTTCTAGGGGACTGATGACCTC
The DNA here is from genome assembly GCF_023897955.1 of Schistocerca gregaria. NCBI lineage: Eukaryota > Metazoa > Arthropoda > Insecta > Orthoptera > Acrididae > Schistocerca > Schistocerca gregaria. Next base: position 211,612,742 of record NC_064929.1, read on the forward strand.
ATAAGTTAAGTCCCATAGTGCTCAAAACCATTTGAACCATTTTGATAGAGAGAGGGAAAGGTGAAAAATCTGACGGCACAAGATCAGAGGTCGCTGGGATTGCGACTGCAAGATGTCTCAGTCGTTGACGACAAATGTCACCAGTGACGGTTACACCTTGGGGAAGCAATTCGTGGTACAACACACGGTCGCAGATGAATAACATTATCTTTTGGGATGAGGAGTTGCTGCTTTGTTTGGTATCAACCATTCATTTCTTTTCCTTATGTTAGCATAAATACACCGTTCCTCTTCATCAGTGACGACAAAGGACAGTTACGGTCGGTGTTGTAGACGAGCCAATTGATGACGAGCAAGCACAGATGCACAGATAACCACCCACTGATCTTTGTCATTTTGGTATAGTGCATGCGGTACCCTTACATACGATTTTTGAACCTTCCCCACTGCATGCAAATGTCGCACGATGGTGGGATGATCACAGTTCGTCACATCTGCCACTTCTCGAGTACACTGACGTGGATCATTGTGGATTAATGGGTTTAAACGATCTTTATCAAAACCCGAGGGTCTTTCTGAACGTTTAGAGTCTCTGATGCCAAAACTATCCTCCTCAAAATGAGAAAACCATTTTCTTGCCGTAATCAGTCCAGTGGCGTTATCCTCATAGTAGGCGGAAATGTTTCTTTCTGCCTCCGCTGCTGTCATCCCTTTATTGAACTCAAACAGAATAATACGTCGGAAATGTTCAGATTTCTTGAGTTGAAACTCCATGCCCTATCGTCCACAGCTCCACTGACTATCTTCAAATGACAAAATGTAAACTCAAATAGCAACAGTGAACTACAAACATGACAAGCGATAAATAAACCCATAGCAAGAGAAATATCAAAATGCAAAACAAAAACGCGACGCATTTATACATCATCCTATCATTGTTATTATTATTATTATTATTATTATTATTATTTCCGCCGTTTTCTTTGATGTTTCGTCAGGGCTTGTTTTCGGGAAAACTGTCGTGTTGTACCGACTCGTTACACCCGCATCGGTGACCTTCATCAGCTCTCTGTCACTAAACTCTACGTTTCGCAAGTCATACACTGTAATCTCCAGCACACTTCTCCGAATCCTCAAGATACGGATGTGGCGTCTACGTCATCTGGAATTCCGGGGCGGGTGCTGTACCTGCAATAACGGCTCCTGCTGTCGGCCAATTGCTGGTGGCTGACGCTTGAGCAGCTTCTGCACCGTGAGACTATAAGTTCAGATAACTGGAACTCGCGATCGAATTGCGAAAGAGTTCAGGTGAGCACCTGCAGAACTCGTTAACAGATCCTTAACACCCTCAATATTTGTTGCAGCAATAATATTGTGTCAATATATAGCGCGAGCTTGCGAAGCCAATAACGGCACAGTATTATTGCGCAATATTTATGCCCTGGACGCCTCAGTTACGACTCTTGTCTTACTGCGAACATGTCTACGCTTGACAATGTGGGACTCTGTATTGCGACTAAGTTGCAAGCCGTAATTGTGCAGAACGGACGAAAGTTAACCTTCCACCAAACATCTCTTTGACATGCATTGCAATACAGATTTTGAAGCCACAACTAATTACAAATGAAACGAGTCAACTGTGTGTTTCATCGTGTACATGTGCTGTTTTCTAGCTAAATCTTTGCTATGGTAGCACAAGCCCTTACTGTCCGTAATGTGACAACCATCGCAAAATATATATATATATATATATATATATATATATATATATATATATATATATATATATATATATATATATATATATGCACGGAAATCTTAACTAAAAGCCACTTACTGGCATTCTATAAAGAGAAAATATCGCAAGGGCACTAACAGTGACGACAATCGATAACAGAGCGCAATCAACAACTATGATTTAAAAGCACCAAAACGACTGAATATTTTCGCTCGTGCACCAAGGACCAGGCGACCGCATTTGTTGCTTCCATACATCAAAGACGTTGCGAACGTCGCTACGAACTATTTACAGTCGTGGTTAAAAAAGGCTTAACTGTAAAACTGAAGTATCAACGTGTGAATATTTTTCGAAAGGCATAAAACGTTAACAGGTTTGTGTGCGTGGGTGTGACTTGTAGGTACACAGTCGATAACGTAATTTTTTGCATGGTATATTTACCTTTCACGCAAATAAATGGGCCAGTAAGTCTTTAAGGACTAGATTCAAGTGATTTTTAATTAGTGGACATCATTCCAGGAAAACGGAATGGAAACAGTTGCACAGACATTTGGAGACTTAAACCGCAATGTCATAAAATCAGCGGTGGTTCGAATCACACATTCGGTATTATCTCGCAAATGGCATGTTTGCGGACAGTGCTTTCGGACCGTTTGTTATTCTATTATCGCATAGTTTCATCGATGTCAGTTTTGTGTGACTGGTTCGAAGTGGCTCGCGACCTCTCCTGTGCCAACTTCTTCATCTCAGAGTAGCACTCGCAACCTGCGTCCTCAGTTACTTGCTGGATGTATTCCACGTCTCTTTCTTCACACACAGTTTTTACCCTCTACAGCTCCCTTAGTACCGTGGAAGTCATTCCCTGATCCATTAACACATTTCCTATAATCCTGTCCCTTCTTCTTGTCAGTGGTCTCTCATTACTGATTACGCAGAAAACCTCCTCATTCCTTATCTCATCAGGCTGCTCAATTTTCAACATCCTTGTATAGCACCACAACTCCAACGCTTCGATTCTCTTCACTTCCGGTTTTCTCACAGCCCATGATCCAGTACCAGAAAATGCACTACTCCAATCGTACATTCTCAGAAACTATTTCCTCAAATTATTTACTCAAAAGAGCCAAATATCAACATTACAACAATTGAAATTTCTTTTGAGATGTATTTTTTAACTATATGGATAGGTAAATTGTTTATAACTGAAGCAATGTGCTTCTAGGCTGGCTTTTGCTGGAAACATAATCCGATTGAGCTCCTTTATCTGAGGTCGACCCTTTCGATCTCTCCTATGCACACTCGTCTTGTATACTTGTTTCGCCTGTCCCCTTCGCTCATCCTCTCCTTACGTCCGAACCAATTCAACATACCCTCTAAAATTAACTCAATATACTTTATTTAAATTTTAAGTCTGAATTAAACTACAGGTATTGTACGTTGAATAAACAACTATATTATTTGTTGACAAAATTAAGTTTAAGGTATTTATAAAATTAAATCATGACAATGACGGAAAGTTTGGGTACGCTAAGTCAAGTTCATATGTTGTTATTTTTAATTTTAGGTACGATTTCAGGTTCTCATTCAATAAGACGACTTCCCAATTTACCGCTGATAAGGTACATCCTTGCAAAAGCTTGTTTGCATGAATATGTAAGGCCGAACGAGGAAAGAACAGCAAACGCTACCGTTTTCAGCTGTTTAGACGAGTCAGGGATATTATTCCAGCTGTTAAAAATTATCATATCTTCCTTTTTTAGGTCTTTCAAAGTAGACAACTTGTTTCCTCGACTATTCTCACATTTTTTGTTGTTCAGTATTCCTATACCAGTACAAAGACTTTCAAATTTCGATCTCCACGAATTTTTGCTTTTAAAACCAGGAATCGTATTTCAATGATTCCAGTGCCAGTATTAAAGGGGGGGATTTAAGTCTGTTACAGCAGCATAAGAGTTTTTTTGGGCGGGCCAAAGAGTAGCATGTGGCTTGCCGCAGTTCGCTGGCCACAGAATCAATGACTGTGTTTGACGCCAGCAGACATTTCTTTCCCTGTGCTAGTCTGCCTTTTTCTCCGCCTTGCTTCGTTTTGAATTATTATACACGCTGTAGACTAATAGTTCCCGATTTATTTATTTATTTTTTATTTTTTTTAGACTGCCACCCCAGAGAGCAGTTGACATTAGCTAGAACTCCGCCCCCCCCCCTCCCACTACTTTAGATTTAAAAACGAATTTTCTTTTAACACTTCCATTTTCCAGTTTTGAAATGATATCTAGTTTTTGCAGGTGTTTTACAATACCACGAAGTAATGAGTCAATGAGACAACTCGCGCTGCTTATTTCTAACAACCCCCGTTAGAGAATAATGAAGCAGTACTCAGTGCATCACGTTTAGTACCTAGAACTCCTTTTCAGAAAAGAAATCCAACTCTGCACACTGAGGACAGACACAAACGTGCGTCCTCCGCGCCAGTCCCTTCCTTAGCGACACTTCCTCTATCCGTACCCTGCGTCCCCTTCTAAATTTTGTCAAATTAAAACGATGTGTGTAATATACACTCCTGGAAATGGAAAAAAGAACACATTGACACCGGTGTGTCAGACCCACCATACTTGCTCCGGACACTGCGAGAGGGCTGTACAAGCAATGATCACACGCATGGCACAGCGGACACACCAGGAAACGCGGTGTTGGCCGTCGAATGGCGCTAGCTGCGCAGCATTTGTGCACCGCCGCCGCCAGTGTCAGCCAGTTTGCCGTGGCATACGGAGCTCCATCGCAGTCTTTAACACTGGTAGCATGCCGCGACAGCGTGGACGTGAACCGTATGTGCAGTTGACGGACTCTCAGCGAGGGCGTATAGTGGGCATGCGGGAGGCCGGGTGGACGTACCGCCGAATTGCTCAACACGTGGGGCGTGAGGTCTCCACAGTACATCGATGTTGTCGCCAGTGGTCGGCGGAAGGTGCTCGTGCCCGTCGACCTGGGACCGGACCGCAGCGACGCACGGATGCACGCCAAGACCGTAGGATCCTATACAGTGCCGTAGGTGACCGCACCGCCACTTCCCAGCAAATGAGGGACACTGTTGCTCCTGGGGTATCGGCGAGGACCATTCGCAACCGTCTCCATGAAGCTGGGCTACGGTCCCGCACACCGTTAGGCCGTCTTCCGCTCACGCCCCAACATCGTGCAGTCCGCCTCCAGTGGTGTCGCGACAGGGGTGAACGGAGGGACGAATGGAGACGTGTAGTCTTCAGCGATGAGAGTCGCTTCTGCCTTGGTGCCAATGATGGTCGTATGCGTGTTTGGCGCCGTGCAGGTGAGCGCCACAATCAGGACTGCATACGACCGAGGCACACAGGGCCAACACCCGGCATCATGGTGTGGGGAGCGATCTCCTACACTGGCCGTACACCTCTGGTGATCGTCGAGGGGACACTGAATAGTGCACGGTACATCCAAACTGTCATCGAACCCATCGTTCTACCATTCCTAGACCGGCAAGGGAACTTGCTGTTCCAACAGGACAATGCACGTCCGCATGTATCCCGTGCCACCCAACGTGCTCTAGAAGGTGTAAGTCAACTACCCTGGCCAGCAAGATCTCCGGATCTGTCCCCCATTGAGCATGTTTGGGACTGGATGAAGCGTCGTCTCACGCGGTGTGCACGTCCAGCACGAACGCTGGTCCAACTGAGGCGCCAGGTGGAAATGGCATGGCAAGCCGTTCCACAGGACTACATCCAGCATCTCTACGATCGTCTCCATGGGAGAATAACAGCCTGCATTGCTGCGAAAGGTGTATATACACTGTACTAGTGCCGACATTGTGCATGCTCTGTTGCCTGTGTCTATGTGCCTGTGGTTCTGTCAGTGTCATCATGTGATGTATCTGACCCCAGGAATGTGTCAATAAAGTTTCCCCTTCCTGGGACAATGACTTCACGGTGTTCTTATTTCAATTTCCAGGAGTGTAGTAACAATACAGTGTAGAGCCTACATCAGTATAGCGGCCATTTCATTGTTACTGTGTAGTTATGCGGTCAACCAGTTCGTTTATTGTTGCGAAATGAATAATGAAACAATTTCTAGTCTATTGCGGGAACTATTTATAACTCCGATAAGACATTGTCTTGAGATATGTGTGCATGTGTAATGTATTCGGGGTGTTCCGAAATTCCCGGTATAAACTTTTAGGACTTGTAGGGGTGAGTGTGTACATAACATTTTCAACAGCAACCCATATTCAGAAACTTCATCCAATGCTACAGAGCGTTAAAGGTATACACGCCGGCGTCTGTACGTTATGTATATACAGGGTGATTCCGTGAATATGTTACAATCTTCCTAGAACGATGGGGAAGGATGAATGTATCACTTTAAGATGAGGGTCCTGTACTGTGACAGTGGATTACATGTACCGGAACTGATATTGCTCAGATTGTAGCGTAGGCAACATTCAGAGGTGGTAGTACGGATCAAAACAAGAAAAAATGTCCAGTAAACATTGTAACGTACCTACAACAAATGAAGCCTATGTTCGTCTATGAAAATGGACTCGCTAAGCAACCTGAGCTATCAGTAAACGGAATCTAACCTGCATAACGCTGTGCACGTATTGTACGTCATGAGCCATAACAATGAATGCCTAAGCTGTCTGACTGCGTTTTTCAATAAGAATTACCAAGTGATACAGAAATTGACTTGTGCAACGGAATTTACTGCATTAGAGTACATAACATCTTGCGGTGCGTCAGTGTCTCTGTTTTGGTCCTAAGTTTTGCACTCACCTCTCTAGATGACTGCCTCCATGCAGCAGCTTATTGTTATTAAGAATGAATTTAATAAAACGGAGTTTGCTTGGGTTCTGTTAACTACTAAATAACTTGTAAGAATGGATTTCATTTTATAAACTATTTAAAACTTCAGAAATAATCATGACCAATAATAGTTTGACAAGTAATAATGCTGGCGAAATGCCTGACAATGAGGTAAATATCAATAATGGCTGAGTGCCAGATTAACAGATTATTTCAATTTCAGAGTTACATTAACATTTAATAACCACAGCACATTTATTTGGAGGATAACGAGGCTTCTTCAACAGACAAGCAAACTCGGACTAACAATACGGGCCTAACTCTGCAATTGCGCTTTACACTACGCTTGCGAATTTTACCTTGAATTCTGTCTTGAGTTAAGCCATTTAAATCTCCCGTGGCCATATAAATGAAACCAGGCTTTGAGTGTGGTTGTTGTTGTTGTTGTGGTCTTCAGTCCTGAGGCTGGTTTGATGCAGCTCTCCATGCTACCCTATCCTGTGCAAGCTTCTTCATCTCCCAGTACTTACTGCAACCCACATCCTTCTGAATCTGCTTAGTGTATTCATCTCTTGGTCTCCCTCTACGATTTTTACCCTCCACGCTGCCCTCCAATGCTAAATTTGTGATCCCTTGATGCCTCACAACATGTCCTACTAACCGGTCCCTCCTCTTTGTCAAGTTGTGCCACGTACTCCTCTTCTCCCCAATTCTATTCAATACTTCATCATTAATTATGTGATCTACCCATCTAATCTTCAGCATTCTTCTGTAACACCACATTTCAAAAGCTTCTATTCTCTTCTTGTCCAGACTATTTATCGTCCATGTTTCACATCCATACATGGCTACACTCCATACAAATACTTTCAGAAACGACTTCCTCACACTTAAATCTATATTCGATGTTAACAAATTTATCTTCTTCAGAAACGCTATCCTTGCTATTGCCAGTCTACATTTTATATCCTCTCTACTTCGACCATCATCAGTTATTTTGCTCCCCAACTAGCAAAACTCCTTTACTACTTTAAGTGTCTCATTTCCCATTCTAATTCCCTCAGCATCACCCGACTTAATTTGACTACAATCCATTATCCTCGTTTTGCTTTTGTTGATGTTCATCTTATATCCTCCTTTCAAGACACTGTCCATTCCGTTCAACTGCTCTTCCAACTCCTTTGCTGTCTCTGATAGAATTACAATGTCATCGACGAACCTCAAAGTTTTTATTTCTTCTCCATTGGATTTTAATACCTACTCCGAATTTTTCTTTTGTTTCCTTTACTGCTTGTTCAGTATACATATTGAATAACATCGGGGAGAGGCTACAACCCTGTCTCACTCCCTTCCCAACCACTGCTTCCCTTTCATGCACCTCGACTCTTATAACTGCCATCTGGTTTCTGTACAGATTATAAATAGCCTTTCACTCCCTGTATTTTACCCCTGCCACCTTTAGAATTTGAAAGAGAGTATTCCAGTCAACATTGTCAAAAGCTTTCTCTAAGTCTACAAATGCTAGAAACGTAGGTTTGCCTTTCTGTAATCTTTCTTCTAAGATAAGTTGTAAGGTCAGTATTGCTTCACGTGTTCCAATATTTCTACGGAATCCAAACGGATCTTTCCCGAGATCGGCTAATCTGCCATCACCGGCGTGAGAGCAACGTGACACGTCTTCTGTCTCCGAGTTCTCAGCCGACACTACCTAGAATCGCGCTCCCCTGTTTCGCCTTCAGATTATTACTATCGATATCCGAGTGCTTATTTATTTCGAATCTTACACAATGCAAGGAATGGAGTTAAGTTGGCTATATTGTTTTCAACGTAATGGAGAGTTCTGAGACATTCCTTACAACATGAGCTCTAAAATGTATATCGTAAGAGCTAAGAGCATTTATTCGTCTTCGGTAGTGTGAAACATATCTCCTCTATCGAATCTATTGAAAAGTGCTCGTAGCAGCTCAGGTATGCATTTTAGAGCCCATTTTTACTGGAAATATTCTCTTTTTCTTTTGGTCCATACTATTACCTATGAAGCTAGCGTACCCCACAGTCTTAGCAATAACAGTACCGCTACATATATCCCGCTGTTGGAGGTATCAGAGCGGTTTTACCTGATGTAGCTGGCGCAGTGGTTAGCACACTGGACTCGCATTCGGGAGGACGACGGTTCAATCCCATGTCCGGTCACCCTGATTTGGGTTTTCCGTGATTTCCCTGAATCGCTCCAAGCAGATGGCTGTACGGTTCCTCTGAAAGGGCAGGGCCGATTGCCTTCTCCACGCTTGACACCATACCAGCTTGTGGTCCGTTTCTAATGACCTAGTTGTCGACGGGACATTAAACACTAATCTCCTGTACCTCCTGAACGGTTTTCGCCTACAACTTCCGATTCGCCCGTTTCCGGTACAGGGAGCGATACCTCAAATTGATTCATTTATCCTTCCGTACCATCCTAGGAAATTTGCATCATCATCACGAAATCGCCCTGTATATACATACGAGGGTAAGTCAATTATTACCCGTAAAGTAGTTATAAAATGTTATCGTAATCAAGTAGGAAATTTACAGGAACATCATTTTTGCGTTTCAACGCACTTGGTCCATCGTTGTACAAGCGTCTGATGCCCTCTTAAAAGAAGGTTTTCTGTTGAGCTGCGAACCAAGACTGCACCGCGTCTTTCACTGCTTCGTCTGACGCAAATCGACAGCCTCTTAAAGCCTGAGTGGACCAAACAAGCGACAGCCAGAAGGGGAAAGATTTTAACTATATGGAGGATGATACAGTACTTCAAATTTGAGTTTCTGGAGTGTTTCAGCAGTGTGGGCAGCAGTATGTTGACGGGCATTGTCGTGTAACAACACAGCACCTTTTGACAGCAATCCTCGGCGTTTGCTTCGAATTGCAGGCTTTAGTCTGGCAGTAAGCATCTCATTGTAACGTACACTATTTATTGTTGTGCCCCTTTCCCAATAATATTCCAGTACTGGACCTTGAGCGTCCGAAAAAACCGTAAGCATAAGTTTTCCTGCGGATGGTTGGGTCTCGAAGTTTTTCTTGCACGGCGAATTTGGATGTTTCCATTCCATACTCTGCCGTTTACTCTCCGACTGGTAATGGTGGATCCATGCTTAGTCACCAGTAACGATCCTGTCTAAGAAGTTGTCCCCTTCGTTACCATAGCGGTCCAAATGTTTTTTTGCAGGTGTCCAATCGCGTTTGTTTATGCAACTGTGTCAGCTGTTTTGGGGCCCATCTTGCACGAACTTCATGAAACCCAAGTCTCTTGTGGATGATTTGGTAGGCAGAGCCGTCACTAATTTTCAGACGATTTGCCACTTCGTCAATAGTTAATCGTCTAGCCACGCTCAATGGTTTCTTCATTTGTTGTGGTAAACGGTCGTCCAGCGCCTTCATCGTTCGTAACACTTGTGCGACCATTTCGGAGTTTTTCAATCCATTCGTAGACACTCGACTGTGGCAAAACACTGTTCGCGCACTGTACCGAAAGTCTTCGATGAATTTCGGCCCCTGATACTCCTTCCGACCACAAAAAACGGATCACTGAACGTTGCTCTTCTTTGGTGCAAATACAAAGCGGAGCAGGCCATGATCAACAGCACAGCAGCGATAACGAAACTAACCTAGCAGCTTGAAAATTGCAAAGATATAACAACAAATAAACAAAGCATGCGTCATGAACGTGAAACGACAGTACTGTCAAAATAAACAAAAATATAACTAAATTGCCCATAATTATTGACTTACCCTCGTACATTTACAGGCGCTGGTGCCTCTAACTTTGACGCTCGTTGGATGACATCTCTGGACATGGATTTCTATTCAAAGTAGTGTGTATTCATTGCTCTCTACAAATCCTACAAGATTGTAACGGAAATTTCCGATAACCTTGCATATCCCAATTTTACCGTCATAAATGTATGGTGCAAAGTAGAAGTATGTGTTAGTGGGTGGACGATATGAGGAGGCTCCTGTTCACACGATCGCTGCACAAGCTGTTTTTGCAAAATAAATAAATAAATCAAAAGTAAAAAAGTTAGTAGATTATGTAATTAGTATTACAGTCTTCATAAATCGTGATTACAGTAATGACCTTTAAACAACAGGAAATTATATTTCATCCTTCAGGAAGTAATTACTCCAGGTTGAGAACCGCTGTGATGGCTGCTTGCGTGGAGATGAAAATATTCGCGCGTGATAGGCAGACACTGGTGACACGAACAATATAGTACCCAGTGGCCTCTGGACCCTGCAGCTTCCGGGAAATGCCCCTGAGGATAATCTCGCGACTTGGCAACGAGGTCTCTCTTCCGCGCATGTTTCTCCAAACGCCGGCTCTTCCTTTCTCGGAAGACGCACTTGTTCGAAGATACGCGCGCCATGCGTCAGCTGTTTGCTTCGGCGACGTCGGCCAATGGGAATGCAGGAGCGGCGGCTGCAGCCAATGGCAGAGAGGCTGCTTCGGCTGTCTCCGCGTCGCCACCGCTACAGTCGCTGTCGGTCCGTCGCGGTGTTCACATCTCTCTCGCCGTCTGCCTTCGCTGCGTAGATCGCCCAAGCAGAAGGTAAGTTAGCGGTGGCCTCCGCCTGCAGCGTCTACTAACGGCCTGCGTAAACATAAACAGTATGGAGGAACGTCGCTTATCCGGACTACATGGGACCGATATTTTCTTCGCTCGGTGACGGGGTGTTTGTGTTGTCTTCATAATTTCATCTCATCTTCATTAACGCGCCAGTCGTCGAGTACAAAGACTTGTGCTAAGCGCTCAAAAGAATACAGACGGTGTCTCCCGGGCAGTAATGCCATATGATAATCTCGTTTCAGGAGGGCTGTATACAGGTATCTGGATTATCGAAAATCCGGAAATTAAGAAAAAAAAATTGTGACTTTGGTTAAATGCCACAAACAAACACCTTGTGTTTATTCTTATGTACACTCACGAGTGTAGATTATTTCCACATGTTGGGACTGGATAACTCAAAAGGACATTGACTTTTATGCACTAAAATGATCAGTACGTTCCTTTGTAGCCAGATTCAGCATCTGCATCTACCTCTATACTCTGCAAAACGCCGTGACGTGCACGACAGAAGGTACGAACTATTGTACCAGTTATTAGGGTTCCTTCCTGTTCCATCCACCTATGGAACATGGGAAGAATGATTGTTTGAATTGCCTCTGTGGGTGCAGTAATTATCCTCACTATCCCTCTGTCAGCGATATACAGGGGGTTGTAGTATATCCCTAGAGTAATCGTTTAAAGCCGGTCGTTGAAACTTTGTCAATAGACTTTCCCGGAATACTTTACGTCTGTCTTCAAGAGCCTGCCATTTCAGTTCCTGCAATATCTCCGTGACTCTCTCACGGATCAGACAAACCTGTGACCATTCGCGCTGCCCTTCTCTATATATACGTTCTATATCCCCTGTTAATCCTATATGGTACAGGTCCCACACACTTGAGCAATATTCTAGGACGGTTCGCAGGAGTGATTTGTAAGCAGTTTCTTTTGTTTCCAGAACGAAATTTTCACTCTGCAGCGGAGTGTGCGCTGATGTGAAACTTCCTGGCAGATTAAAACTGTGTGCCGGGCCGAGACTCGAACTCGGGACCTTTGCCTTTCGCGAGCAAGTGCTCTACCAATTGAGCTACCCAAGCACGACTCACGCCCCGTCCTCACAGCTTCACTTCTGCCAGTACCTCGTCTCCTACCTTCCAAAGCTCTCCTGCTCGAGTCTCGGGCCGGCGCACAGTTTTAATCTGCCAGGAAGCTTCAGTTTCTTTTGTACTCGTAGATTGACTGCACTTCTGCAGCGTTCTCCCAACAAACCAATTCTAGCACCTGCTTTTAGTTCAGCCGAAGTAATTTCCGTAAGGCGTTCCGAATAAACCATTATTTTACTGCCTCTGTGACTGTGATAGCGCCTTCACAATGAGCCGCCAACTTCGCCAGCTAATCCACGATCACTGTCGACATTGTCTGCAGGCGAACAACCATCGAAAGTCATCAGATGTCATCCACGTCAATTAAATACATGTCCGGCGCCCTGGAATGTTCGTGAAAGCCTCAAACAAACTCTGACTGGCCGACAGATTAGATTATATTGGTACTTGTTCCATACATCATGAATACGACACTAGGTAATAATGTGGAACGAGTCACGTTAGTAAAAGGTGTCTATACAAGATATTACATTACACAAAATATTACATGACACTTAATATTTTTAATTTTTTTTTGTGAGGGTTGGGGAAATTACCCTCTTGCTGTACCCAAAAATTCATCTAATGAGTAGGAGTTGCCATTAAGAAATTCTTTTATTTTTCTTTTAAATGCTATATGTCTGTCAGACTTTTGTTGCTATTAGGTAAGTGACCAAAGACTTTTGTGGCAGCATAATTTACCCCTTCTAAGCCAAAGTTAGATTTAACCTTGAGTGGTGAAGATCATCCTTTCTCCTAGTGTTGTAGCCATGTACACTGCAATTACTTTTGAATTCGTTCGGCTTGTTAATAACAAATTTCATAAGTGAATACATATATTGTGAGGTTACTGTGAAGATCTCTAGCTCTTTCAATAAGTGTCTGCAGGATGATCTTGGATGAGCTCCAGCAGTTATTCTGATTACACGCTTTTGTGCAATGAACATTCTTTTACTCAATGATGAGTTACCCCAGAATATGATGCCGTACGAAAGCAGAGAATGAAAATAGGCGTGGTAAGCTAATTTACTCAGATGTATATCGCAAAAATTTGCAATGACCCTAATAGCATAAGTAGCAGATCCTCAGTGTCTTTTTTCCAGTTCAAGGCCTCATTAGTGCATACACCTAGAAATTATGAATATTCTGTCTTAGCCACCGATTTCTGATCGAAGTCTATATTTATTAATGGTGTCATTCCATTTACTGTGTGGAACTGTATATACTGTGTTTTGTCAAAGTTTAATGAGAGCCCATTTGCAGAGAACCACTTAATGATTTTCTGTAACCAGTTTCTTGTTGAATGTGCAAATTGCTTCAGTGGCCTCACAGACCCGTGACCATAGTGCATACAACTTTTCTCCCATGGACATTGACACCTTCCTTCTCTCTGATGCATTTTACACTCGCAGCTAACGGGGGCAAAACAACTCTGTACCACGTTACCACCCAAGTGTTAACTTGTTAACTGACACCTAGTCAGGCGGTTGGCCGAATTTAATGATTGTCACCGACGATTGTTGCCACTGTTATTTCCGGAATGTAAAATACTGTACAGTTACTGCACTTAAGAAATGAAATATCGATTCCGACGAACCAGATACTTGCATTAATAAAGGATGGATAAACGAGGTTCCACTGTAATACGGAAAAATCAGTCACTCCTTTCGCAACCTAACTGCGTATTTCATCGATCTAGCTTTCGGGTTATTGGCTCATTGTTTAGCATCAATAAAAAAGACGTGCATAATATTGTTCAAAGATAATCAGCAAAAATGTAAAATTGTCAAAGAAATTAATTGCTGCTACTGTCTAATACATTCGTAATCTTATAACACCGAACACTGAAATAAAGACTGGGCATACCGATTTATGGTGGGGCGCAACGTACCAAAATTGGACAAAAATGTGGTTCTAGATGGTGCGGCACACATTTCTGTCCAATTTTGTAAAGTCGTGCTGCATTATAAATAGATTTGACTGTATTATGCGACTGTGAATGTGTTATTTTGCGTTTTGATGCAAGATATCAGTTCATTTGTAATTGTAAATTCTCGTCCGTTCATGTTTGTACCGGCCTTAGACAGCAAGGAGAGCCAATGGTGAATTTTTTAACGAGCGGCGTATATGTTACGTAGTCAGCGTTTGCGATGGTTTTGCTTGTCTCGTTCGTCTTCTTTAACAATGTTGCTTAGTTTCCGCGGGTTACATGAATCTTGTTGCATACTAAACCTATAAAAGTCTACTGGAAATGGCGAATGTACTGGAGAGAGCGATACTGACCTTTTTTGTTTTTTAGTGGAGTTCGTGGAGATACACTGCTGCGTAGGGTGGCCTATGGTCTAGATTAGGTGGCAGATTAAGAGTTGCCGATGCCATGAACTGTCAACGCCAGTCTTTCCTTAGACGTTGCAAAGTCTATAGATAAGTCACGCCCCTGGTAAAGCCCTATACTTTTCGACTGTGGGCCCATATTTCAAATTTTAGATAATTTTTCCAGCTTGCCATAGTAACCAGACCATCTCCATGCAAAAATCTCTCCGCCTGTGGAGGTTCGTATTACTTAAGTGTTCGTGTCGTTTGTGACGTCATCTAATGGTCATTTCTGGAGACTCGTATCTACATGTTAATGGCGTCATCGGTCTGTTGGCGCGGTATCGTGTTGTTTACAAGTCGTCCCGGAATCACTGAGTTTTCCTCCCTATCCTCTGATCGTGGAACACTTATTTGGCCGATTCTCGTGTACTGGTTGAGTGTTAGGATCGCCACCAGGTCGGGTTAACGGAAGAGATCGAAGCAATTCAGCAGCAGGCTGCTACTAGATTTGTTACCGCTAGGTTTTTGCCACCACAAGAGCATTACGGAGATGATTCGTGAAGTGAATCAGTAATCCCTGGAGGGCAGACGAAAACGTTTAGGGAACTCGGTTTTGCGGTCGATAGCAGAACGATCGTACTGTGTCCAAAATACATCTCGCGTCAGGACGTCGAAGACAAGGTAAGAGATCAAAGATCTTACTGGAGCGTATAGATAGTCGTTTTTTTCCCTCGGTATATTTGCGGGGGAAAAAGGAACAGGACTGTCTGGCGGTGGTAAAACCCCACAACATAGTGCCTTGAGAAGTTTGGATGTCGGTGAAGTTTTCCATAAGCTACGCGTTTTCGGATTTCGTATGTGATGTTTTGAATATGGCCGATGAATTTAAGTCGCCTCCTGTCACTGCATTAGTGAATTTGTTAGCGTGTGCAGATAAGATGTTCCAGTGTTACCCAAACTCCGTTTTCATGCGGAGAAACCTATATTTTCCTAAGATTTTTTCGCTCCTGTTTTTAAGGTTCTGTAGCCTGGAGTGCCATCAAACAGCTAAGGTGTCTGAAACACCAATGTTAGCTGTAAAAACTGTTTTACAGTGTCGTGGTTTCTCATTGTGCTGTATCACTTTTTTTTGTCACTTTGGTTCCACATGACTTAGTTTGGAAGGTGGATGGATCATATACTCTTGTAGCAGTGCGACCTGTAAGTTCGTCTCACATTCAGTCTTTAGTGGAACTTTCCTCGTAATTCCATGCCCATTTTCAAAATAATGAGTTTTCTCGTAAAATATGTGAAGGTTTACGTTGCTAATATATTGTGCAGTTTCTCTGCTGCATATTCAGTTGCTTCTTTAGTCTTACTCATGACCACTAAAGCATCAGCGAAAGATAAATGTTTCACTCATTTTCAATCTAGAATCTCCAATGTTTATATCTTTGTCTTTTCCCCATTGTCGTCTCCTTAATTGTTCTTAGCCAGTTGCTGCTTATAGCCATTTCCAATTTGATTAGTAGATGTCGTCGTCGTTGTGTTGTTTTTGTTTTAAGTCCGAAGACTGATTTGATGCAGCTCTCCAGATTTGTCTGTCCGCGCACAAGTTCTTCCTGGAGTATCTTCCGCGGTATATGGCATACTTAACAGATGCGACTAACGGAAGACATTGAAAAAGTTCAAAGAAGGGTACCCATTAAAACAAAGCCGTTTCCCTTTGTGGCGAAATCCTTACACTTAATTTCAATAGTCAACTTCCTCCGAATTCGGAAACATTTTGTTGGCTCCCACCTATATGGGATGGAATGACCATCGTGACAGAATAAGAGGAGACAGAGGAATTAGTCATTTGAAAATTTCTGTCGGACCGGGAATCGAACCCGGTTTTCCTGTTCACTAGACAGATGTTCTGACCACACGGGTACGTATAATTAAGGCGAGACGACCGACCATCTCTTCAGTGCAGATGCCCAGCAGGCTCGAACTCTTACGAGAACTGGCGAAATGCCGCTAGTAGATGGATAATGGGCACTACATCAGTAGCGTGTGGGTAAGCTGGGAATTTAGGTCTGACGGGAGGCGTGCTAGTCCGAGCAGTGTCCAGGTGGAGGAGTGGTCAGAGCATCTGCCTAAAAACCCGGCTTCGAACCCCCGGTCCGGCACTAATTTTACTACTTCCTCATTGATTTCAATTGATGCCCGCTTGCAGCCAACGCCTGTAGTTCCTTTGTGTCTTAATTCATAATGGCTGCTGGATGTAATCCTTTCTGTCTTAATTCATAAGGCTTCCAGTTCAAAATAGTGTCTGTTCTTTCGGACACGTTGTAAAGAGCGTCCGAAAGAACAGACTTCACATGTATATAAAGTAAGAGAAATCGGATCTCGCATGTAAAGATCTAGATGTTCATTTTTTCCATGTGCAGTTCAAGAGCGGAATAGCCGAAACAAAGCTCTGAGAATGGTTCTATGGAGCATCTGCCAAGTACACACATCAAAAATGTTTTGCATCGCCCTGGTTCCGAGAGTTCCGGAACCTGTACAGAAAAATTGAATGGAGATTAACATCATTTCCGACCTTTTAATTAGTCATGAAAACGACATATTGCATGTCGTAACACCATACAGGGATACCTTCAGATTGCTGTACACACCGGTACTTCAAATACCCAGTAGCACGTCCTCTTGCATTGATCAATGCCTGTATTCGTCGTGGCATACTATCCACAAGTTCACTAAGGCACTGTTGGTCCAAGTTTCCCACTCCTCAACAGCGATTGGGCGTAGATCGCTCAGAGTGGTTGGTGGGTCACGTCGTCCATACACAGGCGTCTTCAATCCATCACAGGCATGTTCGATAGGGTTCGTATCTGGGGAACATGCTGGCCACTCTAGTCGAGCGATGTCGCTATCCTGAAGGAAGTCATTCACAAGATGTGCACGATGGGAGCGCGAATTGCCGTCCACGAAGAAGAATGTCTCTCCAGTATGCTACCAATATAGTGGCACTATTCCATTCAAGTATCAGACGTTACGGGCCTTCCATGACCACAAGCGCCGTACGTCGGCCCCACATAATGCCACCCCAAAGCAGCAGGGATCCTCCACCTTGCTGCACTCTCCGGACAGTGTGTCTAAGGCGTTCAGCCCGACCAGGTTGCCTCCAAACATGTCTCTGACGATTATGTGGTTGAAGGCATATGCGACACTCACTTGTGAAGAGAACGTGATGCCAATCCTGAGCGCTCCATTCGGCATGTTGTTGGGACCGTCTGTACCGCGCTGTGTGGTGTCGTGGTTGCAAACATGGACCTCGCCATGCAGCCTATTTCGCGCAGTTTGAGTCGTAACACGACGTTCTGTGGATGCATGAAAAGCATTATTCAATATGGTGGCGTTGCTGTCAAGGTTGCTCAGAGCCATAATCCGCAGGTAGCGGTCATACACTGCAGTAGTAGCCCTTGGGCGGCCTGAGCAAGGCATGTCATCGACAGTTCCTGTCTCTCTGCATCTCTTCCATGTCCGGACAACATCGCTTTGGTTCACTCAGAGACGCTTCGACACTTCCCTTGTTGAGAGCCCTTCCTGGCACAATGCAAGCGATCGAACTGCGGTACTGATCTACGCATGGTTGAACTGCAGACAGGTCGACCCATGTACCTCCTTCCTGGTGGAATGACTGGAACTAATCGGCTGTCGGTCCCCCTCCGTCGAATAGGCGCTGCTCATGTATGGTTGTTTACATCTTTGGGCCGGTTTAGTGACATCTCTGAACAGTCAAAGGGACTGTGTCTGTGATACAGTATCCACAGTCAACGTCTACCTTCAGGAGTTGTAGGAACAGGGATGATACAAAACTTTCTTTGATACGTGTATTTTCAGGGCGACAGTTACTGAACTACACTAAAGGAAAGGTAAATTAGTTACAAACTACAGTGCGTACAAACTTTATTCAACATGCAAACGTCACTACAAACAAAGATTTAGGTTATGAAATGTTCGATCTGCCTGCCATCCTTGGCGATGATGTGGTGCAGATGAATAGCGAAGTTCTGCGTAACTCGCCGAAGTGTGGGCACATCGATGCTGCCGACGACCTCCTGAATGGGTGTTTCCAGCTCAGAAATGATTTTGGGTTTATTGCGGTGCTCCTTGTCTTTAATATAGTCACAAAAAGGAGTTACATGTCTTCAGATCCGGAGAATACGGCAGCCAATCAAGGCCCATGCCAGTGGCCTCTGGCTACCCCAGAGCCAGAATGCGGTCCCCAAAGTGCTCCTCCAGGACATCACTCTCCTGCTTCGATGGGGTCGAGCTCAGTCTTGCACGAACCACATCTTGTCGAAATCAGGGTCACTTTGGATAATGGAGATGATTTCATCTTCCTAAACCTTCACGTACCGTTCTGTAATCACAGTGCCATAAAGAAATATCTTACCGATTATTCCGTGTCTGGACAATGCACGCTACAGTCACCCGTTGAGGGTGAAGAGAATTCTCGATCGCGAAATGCCGATTTTCAGTCCTCCAAATGCGCCAATTTTACTTATTGACGAACCCAACCAAATGAAATTGAGCTTGCGCATTCGCATCATGCCCCGTGGCCAACCGTGCAGTTTGAACGTTCAAACCGTTCAAGAATTTATGAAGATTTTGTTTCATATAATTCGATCATTGTCACGCTGTAAGTGGGAACACAGAGCAGTCATGCAGACGTAGATGTATGGAAAATGATCAAATACATTACTAGCCATTGATCAAATACATTACTAGCCATTAAAATTGCTACACCAAGAACAAATACAGATGATAAACGGGTATTCATTGGACAAATATATTATACTGGAACTGACATGTGCATACATTTTCACGCAGTTTGGGTGCATAGCTCCTGAGAAAACAATACCCAGAACAACCACCTCTGGCCGTAATAACGGCCTTCATACGCCTGGGCATTGAGTGAAACAGAACTTGGATGGCGTTTACATGTACAGCTGTCCATGCAGCTTCAACACGATAGCACAGTTCATTAAGAGTAGTGACTAGCATATTGTGACGAGCCAGTTGCTCATCCACCATTGACCAAACGTTTTCAGTTGGTGCGAGATCTGGAGAATGTGCTGGCAGGGCAGCAGTCGAACATTTTCTGTATCCTATAAGGCCCGTACAGGACCTGTTGACATGTGGTAGTGCATTATCCTGCCGAAACGTAGGGTTTCGCAGGGATCGAATGAAGGGTAGAGCCACGGGTCGTAACACATCTAAAATGTAACGTCCTCTGTTCAAGGTGCCGTCAATGCGAACAAGAGGTGACGGAGACATGTAACCAATGGCACCCCGTACCATCACGCCGGGTGATACGGCAGTATGGCGATGACGAATACACTCTTCAAATGTGCGTTCACCGCGATGTCGCCAAACACGGATACGACCATCTTGATGCTGTAAACAGAACCTGGATTCATCCGAAAAGATGACGTTTTGCCATTCGTGCACCCAGTTCGACGTTGAGTACACCATCGCAGGCGCTCCTGTCTGTGATGCAGCGTCAAGGGTAACCGCAGCCACGGTCTCAGAGCTGATAGTCCATGCTGCTGCAAACGTCGCCGAACTGTTCGTGCAGATGGTTGTTGTCTTGCAAACGTCCCCATCTGTTGACTCAAAGATCGAGACGTGGCCGTACGATCCGTTACAGCCATGCGGATAAGATGCCTAAGATGCCTCTCATCTCGACTGCTAGTGATACGAGGCCGTTGGGATCCAGTTACCGATTCCATATTCTTCTAACAGTCATTGTATCTCGACCAACGCGAGCAACAATGTCGCGATACGATAAACCGCAATCGCAATGGGCCACAATCCGACCATTATCAAAGTCGGAAACGTGATGGTACGCATTTCTCCTCTTTACACGAGGCATCACAACAACGTTTCACCAGGCGACGCCGGTGAACTGCTGTTTGTGTATGAGAAATCGGTTGTAAACTTTCCTCATGTCAGCACGTTGTAGGTGTCGCCACCAGCGCCAACCTTGTGTTAATGCTCTGAAAAGCTAATTATTTGCATATGGCAGCAGCTCCTTCCTGTCGGTTAAATTTCGCGTCTGTAGCACGACATCTTCGTGGTGTAGCAATTTTTTTGTCCAGTAGTGTAGTAACAGACTAAGAGGGCCGCGAAGCTGTCTCCCGCTGTCCGAAGAGAAAAGATCGCAGACGCGTCTGTTCTGCACTGTACCACAAGCGCGCAAAACACGTGACTCACGCACTGTTCGTGTGTTTACCGATGCATTAGGCGACCAAAAGTCTGCGCTCTGCTGTTGTTCCGATCGGAGACGTTGCTGCTGAATACGTTCAGGCTTATACAGTGTGTACCAAATTTGAAAAAGTGGAAATGGTTTTCGTTCAGCACGACTGACGTGTAACTGACAAGAGCAGCCCCGCGATCTCTCTATGGAAACGTTATTCAAAAACCTCGAGAAAATTTAAGTGTAAACAGTAAGATAAGCCAACGAAAAAGAACAGCAGCTGATGAGAGAGATAAAACTAACATTTCAGCAACGCTAACACTCAATAGAGATGTCACCACGAAATAGCGACGGTAGTTTTCCGGTTGTATCGGTTTTTTCCACGCCAGTTTAGCCTAATTGTTAAAACGGCGCAAAATAACCGCTTTCTGAAGTAACCAATTTTCCCTTTTTTGTTCATAATTTTTCGTGTAATGAACGTAGATCCAACAAAGATTGAAAATTTTTTAATCTTTCAGCTTCAAGACACAGAATAAAAATATTAAAGTAAATAAGAAAATATAAGAAAACTTTGTCCGTCCACTGTTTTCTGCTATTCTCAAAAAGTGGTCGTGCTCAAAAATTGTTATAATCGGGGGTTGCAGCACTATTTGGGCATTAGTCAGTGCTTGATGGTGAAAACTGAAGTTGAAGTCTATTTTTCACGTTAATTTGTCGGTTTGCAGGGGCTACAAGCACATAAAGGCATATTATGTACACACAGGTATCAGATCATCTAGTTTTTATTTTTATTGTGCATTATCAATGAACAGTGGTTAAGTTTTTAATTTGTAACGATAATCACAGTCTCCTTCCTCTTTCATTATTTTAGAGAAATGGCAGACAAATCTTTTATCTTTTAAAGCAAGTGAAGGATTGTATCTCATTGCTACGTCACTTGGTAGAAATATTTCCGTACTAGGCTTGGTGCTGTTCTGCAGTATAGCGGATGTGCGGCGAAGACAGCGAGAAACTTCCGTGTAGACCGGTCGGTGGCGAAGGGGGGGGGGGGGGGGGGGGTTGGCAAGTCCTGCACGCGGCACGCACGTACACGCGTAGCTTAAGCCACGACACACGGCAACAGGGACATTAATGTCCAGCAATCCTGATCCAGTTCTTATGCCATTTGTTTGTTGCTCGTTTCTGTCGCTGTTATTAAAATAGCACTCACCGCGTTTTTCATTTTCTTTTCATTTTCTTCATTTTACTTATAAAATTACTTCATTCATAAGAAAGGTTTATTTAAAAACAAAGGCTTTTAGCACTGTTATTACGGCTAATTGATATTTCGGCTTTTTTGACTCGGTTATTACTAAAAAAACCGTCAGGTACAATAGAGACCAAACAAATACCGAAACATATCGGTTACTCGGGACTTAAGTACCGGTATCGGTTTTAAACTATTGGTGTCTCCCATTCCTACCACGAAGCAGCTGGAATGTCGCAGTGAGATCAGCCAAAAGAATGTTTTGCTAACACTAGATCCCGACGCATTTAATCCATTCTGCACTTCGATCATTCAACAGCTTCATGGTAGTGACGTTCAAGAAAGGTTGCCCTTCTCGTAGCTATGGCTGACTGAAAAGTGATGGGGCGTTTTCTCTGCAAGACTTTGTCTAAGAACAAGCAAATCAATCACATCGCCATACTGAGTAGTTGTGGACATGTTTTGTGGCCTGCCTCGCCCCGTATACTGTTACATGGCGGCATTATACACTGAAGAGTGAAAGGAGCTGGTACGCATGCCTAATATCCCGCAGGGCTCTCGCGAGGACGCAGAAGTCCCACTTGCCGTTTCTCTCACTCATTCAGCCCAACTCATTGTCATTATCTCTCTTGTCACTGTCTCCTGCGTCACAGCCAGAGTGCCCTTCATTCTGTTCCACTAACCACACTCTCCTCTCCTCTCACTGTCACCGTCTCCCTATTGCTCTCTTACTGTCATTCCTTCATTCCATCATTGCCCTCGTTCATTCCTTCATTCCATCATTGCCCTCGTTCATTCCTTCATTCCATCATTGCCCTCGTTCATTTCTTCATTCCATCATTGCCCTCGTTCATTCCTTCATTCCATCATTGTCCTCGTTCATTCCTTCATTCCATCATTGTCCTCGTTCATTCCTTCATTCCATCATTGCCATCGTTCATTCCTTCATTCCATCATTGCCCTCGTTCATTCCTTCATTGCCCTCATTCATTCCTTCATTCCATCATTGCCCTCGTTCATTTCTTCATTCCATCATTGCCCTCGTTCATTCCTTCATTCCATCATTGCCCTCGTTCATTCCTTCATTCCATCATTGCCCTCGTTCATTCCTTCATTCCATCATTGCCCTCGTTCATTCCTTCATTCCATCATTGCCCTCGTTCATTTCTTCATTCCATCATTGCCATCGTTCATTCCTTCATTCCATCATTGCCCTCGTTCATTCCTTCATTGCCCTCATTCATTCCTTCATTCCATCATTGCCCTCGTTCATTTCTTCATTCCATCATTGCCCTCGTTCATTCCTTCATTCCATCATTGCCCTCGTTCATTCCTTCATTCCATCATTGCCCTCGTTCATTCCTTCATTCCATCATTGCCCTCGTTCATTCCTTCATTCCATCATTGCCCTCGTTCATTTCTTCATTCCATCATTGCCCTCGTTCATTCCTTCATTCCATCATTGCCCTCGTTCATTTCTTCATTCCATCATTGCCCTCGTTCATTTCTTCATTCCATCATTGCCCTCGTTCATTCCTTCATTCCATCATTGCCCTCGTTCATTCCTTCATTCCATCATTGCCCTCGTTCATTCCTTCATTCCATCATTGCCCTCTTTCATTCCTTCATTCCATCATTCCTACTGCTAATGTCTCATTATCTCTCTCTTTATCGTTGTCATTGCCATACTCTGTCACTCATTATCACTCACTCTCACCCACTTTCTCTTTCTCTTTATTCCCTACCCCCTCTCCTCCCCCCAGCACCACCTCCATCACGCTTTCCCCAGCACTGTTCCGTCGCTGTCAGTTATGTTCCACTGCCACTGTGTGTCTTTCTTTCTCTCTCGTTGCCATTGTCTCCTTCGCTCTCTCTATAACACAAGCACTGTCTACTGTATTTTAGTATTTATTTCTTTTCTGTCTCTTTGCGAATCGCACTGTTTTTTTTCTCTAAGCATAAAAAAGCGTGATGATCGATTGCGAAAATTTTTAGGAACGTTTTTAAAGGTGTTTAGGAAATCAGAATGAGACAGTCGGTCCCTTACTTTTCAATCAGCCTTTTAAATGAACAGGAACATACTCGAATGTTTTGTGCTCCGATAGGAACATTTTTCCACTGGTTCCCTTCTTTTCCCTGCTAGAGCAGGGCATGCAACTCATGTGAAAACAAATGCATTGGTCAGTAAAATGTAGACAGTTAATTACGTGAAACTGAAATAACGAAAAACTAAATGTACACTTCAGATCGGATTTTACGTGCAAAAATATTTCACATGTGCTAAAGTGCAACAACAGGGGAGGAGACCAGACAACGAGGTCATCGGTCTCATCGGATTAGGGAAGGACGGGGAAGGAAGTCGGCCGTGCCATTTCCTAGGAACCATCCCGGCATTTGCCTGGAGCGATTTAGGGTATTCATGGAAACCCCAAATCAGGATGGCCGGAGCCGGCCGACGTGGCCGTGCGGTTCTAGGCGCTGCAGTCTGGAACCGCGAGACCGCTACTGTCGCAGGTTCGAATCCTGCCTCGGGCATGGATGTGTGTGATGTCTTTAGGTTAGTTAGGTTTTACTAGTTCTAATTTGTAGGGGACTAATGACCTCAGAAGTTGAGTCCCATAGTGCTAAGAGCCAGGATGGCCGGTCGCGGAAATGAACCGTAGTCCTCCCGAATGCGAGTCCAGTGTGCTAGCCACTGCGCCACCTAGCTCAGTTAGAACCGTTCTGATACCTCCGACAGCGGGATGTATGTGGCGGTACTGTTGTTAAGACTGTGGGGTACGCTGCTTTCAGAGGTAACAGTATGGAACAAAACAAGGAAATATGTCTGGTAACCATCGGCTCTAAAATGCATACCAGAGGTGCTACGAGCACTTCTTCAGTAGATTCAAGAGAGGAAATTTACAACATATTACGCCGTGTTACATCATTTTATAAACTAGGCTTTCGCCTCACACCAGATTTTACGTGTACAAGTGGCGTAACTTCTTTTACCCTCTGTAATTTGGAAACGGATAAAGATATGAAAAAATCAAGTTATTAGAGATCTTGATCTTACGAATACATCGTAAAATTTACAGCCATTTATTATGAAGGCATAGCCGTCTTCGAATTCTCGGCAGGGTTTTGCTCCGCTGGTGTCAGCGAAAACACACTAAAAAACCCTTTCCTTAAGGTTCTCTGAGGAATCGGCCATGAACTAAGGTTGCCATCATAAGTCCCATCAAGCTACCTTAGACCACATCAAATGCAAAAAGAACGAACAGATTTGCTCTATTTGCCTAAGCAGGAGCCCGCATCTCGTGGTCGTGCAATAGCGTTCTCGCTTCCCACGCCCGGGTTCCCGGGTTCGATTCCCGGCGGGGTCAGGGATTTTCTCTGCCTCGTGATGGCTGGGTGTTGTGTGATGTCCTTAGGTTAGTTAGGTTTAAGTAGTTCTAAGTCCTAGGGGACTGATGACCATAGATGTTAAGTCCCACAGTGCTCAGAGCCTTTTGAACCTAAGCAGGAGGAAGTGTGTAATCTTCATACTTCGACCCTGTAATCTAGGATAGTGAAAGTGAAACAGCCCCTTTTCCAAAGGCTATCCGGAACACATGACCCGACCTTTTTGTCACCAACAGACCCGAAGTACGAGTACTCGAAACTCCAGTTTTTATGCGCATCGTTATGGAACATAAACTGAAGACCCAAAGAAATTGGTACACCTGCCTAATATCGCATAGGCACCCCGCGACCATGCAGAAGTGCCACAACACGACATAGCATGGACTCTACTAATGTTTGAAGTAGGGCTGGAGGGAACTGACACCATCAATCCTGCTGGGCTGTCCACAAAGCCGTAAGAGTACAAGGGGGTGAAGATCCCTTCTGAACAGCACGTTGCAAGGTATCATAGATATACTCAATAATGTTCATCTCTGGGGAGTTTGGTGGCCAGGGGAAGTGATTACTCAAAAGTGTGTCCCAGGAGCCACTCTGTAGCAATTCTGGACGTGTGGTGGTGTCGCATTGCCCTACTACAATTGACCAAGTTCGTCGGAATGTACAATGGAATGGATGCAGGTGATCAGACAGGATGCTTACGTACGTCTCACCTGTCAGTCGTATAAGGGGTCTCATATCAATCCAGCTGCTCACGCCCCACACTATTACAGAGCCTGCACCAATTTGAACACTCACCTGCTGACGTGCAGGGTCCGTGGATTCATGAGGTTGTCTCTATACCTGGTACATGTCCATCTGCTCGATACAATTTGAAACGAGAATCGTCCGTCCAGGCAAAATGTTTCCAGTCGTCAACAGTCCAATGTCGGTGTTCACGGGGCCAGGCGAAGAGTAAAGGTTTGTGTCGTGCTGTAATCGAGGGTACACGAGTGGGCCTTCGGCTCCGAAAGCCCATATCGATTGTTTCGTTGAATGGTTCGCACGCTGACAGCTATTGATGGCCCAGCACTGGAATCTGCCAGCAATTTGAACAAACGTTGAACTTCCGTCACGTTGAACGGTTCTCTTCAGTCGTCGTTGGTCCCGTTCTTGCAGGATCATTTTCCATCCGCAACTATGGCGGAAATTCGATATTTTACCAGACCCCTGATATTCACGGTACACTCGTGAAATGATCCCAGGGGAAAATCCTCACTTCATCGCTAATTCGTAGGTGCTGTGTCCCATCGCTGTGTCCCATCGCACGTTCACACTCACTCAAATCGTGATAACCTACCATTGTAGCAGCAGTAACCGATCTAACAACTGCGCCAGATACTTCTCTTATCTAGGCGTTGCCGAACGCGGCGCCAATTTTGCCTGTTTAAATATCTCTGTATTTGATTACGCATGCTTATACCAGTTTCTTTAGCGATTCATTGTGTAAAGCACGGATGTTGTCGCAAGCATACCGACATCTGGTATAAACTGACTACAAGAAAGGATCAGTTGATAGGACATAATCAGAGCCATCGAGCAATAATCACTTTAGATATGGAAGGAAGTGTGGGGTAAACATTTTAGACTAAGTACTTTCAAGTGGATGTAAGTTGAAGTAGAAATGCAGAGATGAAGAGTCTTCAAGAGGATGAACTAGCGTGGAGAATTTGTTCAAACCAATCCTCGGACCGATGGGCACACCAGCTGCAGAGAAAGTGCAAAAAAGAACGGCGCATTTCGTCACGGTATAGTTTTGTGAACGCGGGAGCGTTTAAGGTGATGACCAACTGCTTCCAGTGGCCGAAACTGCGGGAGAGGCGTTGCACATCACCGAGATATACTGTTGATATTCCGCGCGCATGCGTTTATTACTTCCTTATAAATACAGGGTAATTCAAAAGAAAAAGGAGGGAATTTTAATTGTTTATTACAAACTATCATAAATAGGAAGACGCATTGCGCATGTCGTTGGATAGAGGAAGGTTCTAAGTTTTGGCACGGCTGCGCTTTCGTTTGTTGTCGTGTGTTGGAATTCTATCCATTCTATCCATTTTTGGAGTGCCACGTACACTATGTGATCAAAAGTATACGGACACCTGACTGAAAATGAGTCAAAATTTCTCGACGCCCTCCAATGGTAATTCTGGAATTCAATATGGTGTTGACCCACCCTTAGCCTTCATGACAGCTTCCACTCTCACAGGCATACTTTCAATCTTCATGGAGTGCTGCACTGAGAAGAGGTATCGATGTAGGTCAGTGAAGCCTGGCACGAAGTCGGCGTTCCAAAACACCCCAAAGGTGTTCTATAGGATTAAAGTCAGGACTCTGGGCAGGCCAGTCCATTATAGGGATGTTATCGTCGCGTAGCCACTCCGCCACAGGCCGTGCATTATGAAAAGCTGCTCGATCGTGTTGAAAGATGCAAACGCCATTATAGAATTGCTGTTCAACAGTGGGAAGCAAGACGGTTCTTAAAACATCAATGTAGGCCTGTGCTGTGATAGTGTCACGCAAAATAACAAGGTGTGCAAGCCGCCTCCATGAGACACGGCCACACCATAACACCACCGCCTCGAATTTTACTGTTGGCACTAGACACGCCTGCAGATGACGTTCACCGGGCATTCGCCATACCCACACCCTGCCATCGGATCCCCACATTGTGTACCGTGATTAGCCACTCCACGCGACGATTTGCCACTGTTCAATCGTCCAACGTTTACGCTCCTTACACCAAGCGAGGCGTCGTTTGACATTTACCGACCTGATGTGTGGCTTATGAGCAGCAGCTCGACCACGAAATCCAAGTTTTCTCTCCTGCCGCCTAACTGCCATACTACTCGCAATGGATCCTGATCGGTTTGGAATTCCTCTGTGATGCTCTGGATAGATGTCTGCCCATTACACATTACGACCCTCTTCAACTGTCGACGGTCTCCGTCAGTCAAGACACGAGGTCGGCCTGTACCCTTTTGTGCTGTGTGTGTCCCTTCACGTTTCCACTTCACTATCACATCGAAAACAGTGGACCTACGGATGTTTAGGAGTGTGGAAATCTCGCGTACAGACGTGTGACCCAAGTGACACCCAGTCAGCTGACTCGCTCGAAGTGCGCAAGTTCCGCGATGCGGTGCATTCTGCTGTCTCGCGATGTCTAACGACTACTGAGGTCGCTGGTGTGAAATACCTGGCAGTAGATGGCAGCATAAGGTTCCTAATCTGAAAAATCGTATGTGTTTGGGGGTGTCCGAATACTTTTGATCACATAATGTATGCCCCCTGTGGGTTCGGGGGTAAGAATAGGCCCACAGTATTCCTGCCTGTCGTAAGAGGCGACTAAAAGGAGTCTCAAACGTTTTGGCCTTGTGAGATGGTCCCCTAACGGGTTTGACCTCCATCCTTCTAAATTTTCCGAAGAGCGAGCCGATTGGGGAAGGGCGCCTTACAAGGAGCGATGTGTCCATCAAGCATTACCATCTCTAGCCAGGTTTGTCGTCATCGCTTAGCAGTCCCGCTCACCTACCATCTCTTGGGCGTGGATTTGTTCTTGGGTGCGGTCTCTTGCAGTCTGCTATGCTGTGCCGCTTTATGCGCCAATGACGATATTGGACTACATCACCTGAAATCAAGCACGGTAGCCAGTCCGTTGTGGTGGGGCCGCCATGTACCCTGTTGGTTGTAGCCCCCTGACTACACAGGGATCGCTCTGCTGATGCCAGCGCCGTCAATACAACGCAACTACATATGACCCCAAATCGTTCCCCTCCCTGGCTACACCATGGGAGGAACGAAAGACTAAGGATGCCAGCGAACCATACTCGCCCCGCTACCTGGTGTGTACGAGAGCTGATGGTGAATAATTTACATCCATGAAGCCTCAGTTCTTCGTCGAGCACTTAGAGGACAAGTTCGGGGAGGTGGAGGGCTTGTCCAAAATGCGCTCGGGCTCGGTTTTGATCAAATCGGCGTCCTCCGCCCAGTCCCGCCGGTTACTCGATTGTAACAAGCTGGGGGATGTTCCGGTTACAATCACGCCCCATAAGAGTCTTAATATGGTCCAGGGCATAATATTCCATCGGGACCTTCTATTGCAGTCCGATGACGAGCTTCGCGCCAATTTAGAGCGGCGAGGTGTTCACTTCGTCCGGCGCGTACATCGTGGTCCAAGGGATAAGCAGGTTGCCACCGGTGCCTTCATCTTGGCCTTCGAGGGTGATACTTTACCTGAGAAGGTCAAGGTGATGGTCTATCGTTGTGACGTCAAGCCATATATCCCTCCCCCGATGCGGTGCTTTAAGTGCTGGAAGTTAGGGCATATGTCTTCCCGCTGTACTTCCGGCCTCACATGTCGAGATTGTGGACGCCCATCACATCCCGATACTCCATGTGCTCCGCCTCCCATCTGTGTAAACTGCGGAGAGCACCACTCACCTTGCTCGCCGGACTGCAGGATCTACCAGAAAGAGCGCAAAATCATGGAGTATAAGACCCTGGACCGCCTGACATACACTGAGGCCAGGCAGAAGTTCGAACGCCTCCATCCTGTTCGAATGCCTGCCTCTTACGCCGCGGCTACTACTGTTATTGTCCCATTAGCTCTCCCTCAGACTGCCACCTCTCAGAGCCGGAATGCTACACCTGCCCCCTTGATGGTGGGGGGCACTTCACTCCCTGCTGCTCCTGCACTACCTGCCTCAGGAGCAGCAACCCCCCAACCATCGGGGACATCAGTCCCCACTTCTAAGCTGGGGAAGCCTCAAACTTCCCCTGCTCGAATAGCACGGAAAGGGTCCCTTGGGTCCCTTCCTTCCCAGGTTTCCGCCTCTGGGAAGGGTGACGTCAGCCAATGGAAGAAAAGCAGACCAGCGGCTGATCGCAGGGCTTCCCGCTCCTCCTCCGTCCCGGAGACTGACTCGCTGGAGCCCTCCCAGCCAATAAAACCCAAGGACCAGAGAGACAAGACGAAGAAGAAGACCTCTAAGGCCAAGGACCACGCGGTGGCATCCACCCCACTGCTCCCTACAGGCTCTGCGTCCGGGGATAAGGTGGAGATCCGGGCGTCCGCTGAGGACCTGGATCTCGCCGGACCCTCAGACGCCATGGAAGCAGATTGTACTGGTCCTCCATCGGTGGCAGCAGGTGACCCAGTGGCGTGATCTGCCTCCTCGGCCCCTTCACGCCTTTTTCGGACATGGACAAAGCGATACTCCAGTGGAACTGCAGCGCTTTTTTCCACCACCTTGCTGAGCATCGCCAACTCATCAGCAGTCACCCTTTCCTCTGCATTGCCCTACAGGAAACTTGGTTTCCGGCAATGCGGACCCCTGCCCTACGTGGGTATCGGGGTTATTACAAGAACCGGGCAGCTTATGAGAGGGTATCTGGTGGAGTCTGCGTCTACATCCTTAACTCTGTCTACAGCGAGTGTGTCCCTCTTCACACACCTTTAGAGGCTGTCGCTGTAAGGATGTGGACGCCTCAGCCTATTACTGTCTGCAGTTTGTATCTTCCGCCAGATGGTGATGTCTCGCGTCATGTGTTGGCTGCATTGATAGCACAACTGCCTCCTCCTTTTGTGTTACTGGGCGACTTTAACGCCCATAACCCCCTGTGGGGTAGCGCCGCGATTACTGGCCGGGGTAGAGATGTCGAGACTCTTCTGTCACAGCTTGACCTCTGCCTCTTAAACACGGGAGAGCCGACACATTTCAGCGTCGTCCATGGCACATTTTCGGCCATCGACCTTTCTATCTGCAGCCCCGGACTTTCACCATCCATCCACTGGAGTGTCCATGACGACTTATGTGGTAGTGACCATTTCCCCATCTTTCTGTCACTACCACAGCGTCACTCTTCTGAACGCCCCTCCAGATGGGCTCTGAATAAGGCTGATTGGGGCTTGTTCTCCTCTCTCGCCACTATCGCACCTCCTTCCCCTGACACCATTGATGCGGTGGTTCAGTCGGTCACCACCGGCATCGTTTCTGCGGCGGCATCTGCGATTCCCTGTTCATCCGGGTCCCCTCGGCGGAGGACTGTGCCTTGGTGGGCGCCCGAGATCGCAGAGGCGATTAGAGATCGCCGGAGGGCTCTTCAACGCCATAAGCGGCACCCGTCCTTGGAGAACCTCATCGTTTTTAAACAGCTCCGTGCCCGTGCCCGACACCTTATTCGCCAACGGAAGCAGGAGTGCTGGGAACGGTATGTTTCCACCATTGGCGTCCGTACCTCTGCATCGCAGGTTTGGGCTAAGATTAGGCGACTCCATGGCTATCGGCCGCCTGTCTCGGTCCCTGGGCTTTCGCTGAATGGAGTGGTGTGTACTGACTCCGACACGATTGCGGACCGGTTAGCAGCGCATTTTGCTCAGTGTTCCGCATCTACGAATTACCCACTGGCCTTCCGCTCCCGGAAAGAGCGGTTGGAAAGTTGGAGGCTTTCCTTTCACACGCGCCACGCGGAGTCGTACAATGCTCCTTTCAGCGACTGGGAATTCCAGAGTGCCCTATCTGCTTGCCCTGATATGGCTCCTGGGCCAGACCGCATCCACAGCTAGATGCTGAAACACCTCTCTGTGAATTGCAAGCGACGCCTCCTAGATGTTTTCAACCGCATCTGGGTTGAGGGTGTGTTCCCGTCTCAATGGCGAGAAAGCATCGTCCTCCCCGTGTTGAAACCTGGCAAGAACCCGCTGGAGGTGGACAGCTACCGCCCCATAAGCCTCACCAACGTTCTTTGCAAGTTGCTAGAACGTATGGTGAGCCGGAGGTTGAGTTGGCTCCTCGAGTCTCGAGGCCTTCTGGCTCCGTCTCAGGGTGGGTTCCGCAAAGGCCGCTCTGCCGTCGATAATCTGGTCTCCCTAGAGTCTGCCGTCCGTACAGCCTTTGCATGCCGCCAACATCTGGTTGCCGTCTTCTTCGACATGCGGAAGGCGTACGATACGACTTGGCGATATTACATCCTGGCCACACTTCATGGGTGGTGTCTTAGGGGCCCGCTCCCGATTTTTATTCAGAATTTTCTGTCGTCTCGTTCCTTCCGCGTGCAAGTTGCTGCGTCCCATAGTTCCTCCCGGGTCCAGGAGAACGGGGTCCCACAGGGGTCTGTCCTCAGTGTCTCCCTGTTTTTAATTGCCATCAATGGGCTCGCTGAGGCGGTGGGATCGTCCGTCGCAGCTTCGTTGTATGCAGACGATTTCTGCCTCTACTACAGCTCCGCTGGCATTGCAGTTGCTGAGCGCCAGCTGCAGGGCGCTATCCGCAAGGCGCAGTCGTGGGCTGTAGATCACGGCTCCCAGTTTTCGGCCGCTAAGACCTGCGTTGTGCATTTCTGCCGGCGTCGCACGGTTCACCCTGAGCCACGCCTTTACCTTGACGGTGAACCTCTTGCTGTGGTAGAGACGCATCGGTTCTTGGGACTGGTATTTGATGCCCGGTTGACTTGGCTGCCTCATATTAGGCAGCTTAAACAAACATGCTGGCGGCATTTAAACGCTCTCCGTTGCCTTAGCCACACCGGATGGGGTGCCGATCGGTCCACCCTTCTCCGGCTGTATCAAGCGCTGATCCAGTCCCGCCTTGATTATGGGTGTGTGGCTTATGGTTCGGCGTCGCCATCAGCGTTGCAATTGCTGGATCCCATCCATCACTGCGGGATCCGACTCGCCACAGGAGCATTTTGGACAAGCCCTGTTGACAGCTTACTTGTGGAGGCTGGTGTTCCTCCATTGCGGATCCGGCGCGACCGACTTCTGGCCGCTTATGCTGCCCACGTTTGTAGCTTGCCAGGGCATCCCAACTACCGTCTCCTGTTCCCGCACTCGATCGTCCATCTTCCAGACAAGCGGCCCCGGTCAGGGTGTACGATCGCGGTTCGCATCCGGGCTCTACTGTGTGGGATTGAGTTTTTTCCTCTCCCGCCTGTTTTCCGGGCCAATCTCTGTCTGCCCCCTTGGTGTGTGCGCCGACCATGCATTCGGCTGGATTTGGCACAGGGTCCAAAAGACTCGGTCCCTCCTCCGGCCCTCCGCCGCCGCTTTGTTGCTCTCCTTGCCGAGTTTCCCGGATCTGCCGTGACCTATACCGACGGTTCGATGGTCTCTGGTCGCACTGGTTACGCTCTTACTCTAGAGGATCATTGTGAGCAACGGTCGCTGGCACCCGGGAACAGTGTATACACTGCCGAGTTGGTTGCCATCTATCGCGCCCTAGAGTATATCCGCTCCCGCTCAGGTGAGTCCTTTGTCATCTGTAGTGACTCCCTGAGTGGTTTACGAGCTCTTGACCAGTGCTTTCCTCGTTCCCGTCTGGTGATGGCCATCCACGAGTCGCTCCATGCTCTTGCCCGTTGCGGCCGCTCCGTGGTCTTTGTTTGGACCCCAGGTCATGTCGGCATCCCGGGCAATGAGCGGGTTGACACGCTGGCTAAACAGGCAGTGAGTTCACCGGCTCTGGAACTCGGCCTTATGGAGTGTGATCTCCTGTCGATTTTGCGCCAGAAAGTGCTTGGTGCCTGGGGTGACGAGTGGCGTACCCTGCCCACGCCCAACAAACTTCGGGCGGTGAAGGAGACGACCGGTGTGTGGCGCTCCTCCATGCGGGCCTCTCGGAAGGACTCTGTCGTCCTCTGCCGGCTGCGCGTTGGCCACACGTGGCTGACGCACGGCCATTTGTTGCGCCGGGAGGACCCACCGCTATGTCGCTGCGGGGCAGCTCTGACGGTGGTCCACATTTTGGTGGACTGCCCGCTTTTAACAGGACTCAGGCAGACGTTTGCGCTGCCTGATACCCTCCCTGCCCTTTTATGTGATGACGATGCTATGGCGGACCTCGTGTTGAGTTTTATTCGGGCAGGGGGTTTTTATCGTATGATTTGAGTGTTTGTCCTTTTATTTCCTGTATTGACTTGGGCCTTTGGCCTGTGGTTTTAAACTGTGGGTTTTAATGTCATTTGGTGGTTGGCTTTTCCTTATTTTCATGGTCGGCCAACCACCTTCACACTCGGTGCGATTTTAGTTCCGTTTGTCTGGTCTTTGTCTGCCTTTCTTGTATTGTGTCGTCCCTTCTCTCAGTTCTCCATTTTTAACGACTGACAGTTTTTATTTCGTGTGATTTTATCGTGGAACAAGGGACCGATGACCTTAGCAGTCTGGTCCCTTCAATCCCACACCCAACCAACCAACATAATGTATATTCCGCCGTCGATTGAGCAAGAAGCCGCCTCTGCACAAGCAGCTTTATGACTGGTATACAAAATTCTTGCAAGTTGGTTGTAGATGCGACGGGAAGAGCATTGACTGGTCACGTACGTCTGATGAAAATGTCGAGTGTATCCAAAATAATGTCCACACACAGCCCTGGGAAGTACACAAGACGGCAGGCCAGGAACTCAAATTTCCTCAGACAACGGTGTGACGTGTTTGGAAACGACGCCCGCATATGAAAGCTTGCAAGTTGCAGTTACTGCAGCAATTGCGTCCCGGCGACCGTAACACAAGGTACGAATTTTGCATTTCACTTCCGCAGGCAATGGTAGAGGACTATTTCTGTGCCGGCCGGAGCGGCCGAGCGGCCGAGCGGTTCTAGGCGCTACAATCTGGAACCGCGCGAGCGCTACGGTCGCAGGTTCGAATCCTGCCTTGGGCATGGATGTGTGTGATGTCCTTAGCTAGGTTTAAGTAGTTCTAAGTTCTAGGGGACTGATGACCTCAGATGGTAAGTCTCATAGCGCTTAGAGCCATTTGAACCGTTTTTTCACTTTCACCTTGAGGTGCGGCGTTACATTAACAACGCCAACCCACAACAATTGTTGGAAGAGGTGGAGCACCGGATCTTCTTCTACAGCAGAACCCCTCTAATCCGTAACCTTCGGGACCGGGACTACGGTCGGAACGAGAAAAAGGTCGGATTATCCGAAAAATCTAATATTTATCGCAAAAATATAAAGACATTTAGTACAAAAAATTAAACGATTTAAGAACTAAAAGATGTTTACAGTAATATAAAAAGATGTTTCTTACACATCGTTAAACAGTATATTAACTAAAAAACGTCTACGCACACTATAATATGTATTGGTTCTGAAAGGAAAAAAGAAAAACTAATTACAGCACTGTGCTGTACATAATAATGTATAAACGATATATACTGTAAACTAAAAAATGTTTATAGCACTGTATATAAAAAGTATTTTTTTACAAAGAAATAAACTACTGTATGTATAAACTAAGAAATGATTATACTGTATGCATTGTCTTTCAGTAAAAACGAAAACAAATTACTTGGAAAAAAAAGTCAGGGATACATTTTTGACGAGTTTTCCAAGTATCAATCCAGCCTTCACTGGCAGCAAATTTGCTTTCGGCTTCCAGTTTTTTGTGCGAAACTATCGCTTTTTCTCTGAGAATTGTGCCGGATATTGGAGTTCCTTTCCGTCTTTCGTGACAAAACCACATCCACAATGCGTTATCAAGCAGTTAAAGTTTAGAGTTTTTTAATGTTTTGCGGCCCGTATCTCGTGGTCGTGTGGTCGTGTGGTAGCGTTCTCGCTTCCCGCGCCCGGGTTCCTGGGTTCGATTCCCGGCGGGGTCAGTGATTTTCTCTGCCTCGTGATGGCTGGATGTTGTGTGATGTCCTTAGGTTAGTTAGGTTTAAGTAGTTCTAAGTTCTAGGGGACTGATGACCACAGCAGTTAAGTCCCATAGTGCTCAGAGCCATTTGAACCATTTTTTAATGTTTTGCGATTCTTCAGAGTGTTTTCACCATCAATCGTAACTTTATAAGAGTCAATGTCTTTCCTATTCTTCCTCCAATCCTTAATTGTCATAACACTTACATTCAGTTTCTTTGCATTTTTTTTGGAGCGAATCTCCTTCATCCAGACTTTGTAGCACCGCTAATTTTTCATTTAGTGAAAGAGGTACGTGTTTACGTTCGAATCTAGACATGTTAAAAAACAGACAACTGTACACACAGTGAATCTAGAGTAATAAGTACGGTACAGAACACGGAGTAAAGCAAACAACTAAGTTTTCTAATCCCAACAAAGGATGAAACTGCACAATAACGCACAGTATAACAATGTGGAGAGCGATAGACGCCGCAACAATGGCCCGACAGGCATCCAGTCAGTGAGGAGTCGGGACAGGCTCGCGATCCTCACCATGGTCGGACTAACCGGAGTGACGGACCATCCGAGGTCGGATTAGAGGGGTTCTGCATGGATCGCACTGAAGTGTGCGGCAGAGGGTTCATCGAACCACCTCCACAATAATTCTCTGCTATTCTACTCTCGAACAGACGCGGAAGAAACGAAGACCTATACTTTTCCGTGCGGGCTGTGATCTCCCTTATTTTATTATGATGATAGTTTCTCCCTATGTAGGTCGGCGTGAACAAAATGTTTTCGCGTTTGAAGGAGAAAGTTGGTGGCTGAAATTTCGTGAGAAGATTCCGCCACAACGAAGATCGCCTTTGTTTTAATGGTGCCCATCCCAAATGCTGCATCATGTCCGTGACACTCTTATTCACTGCTTTTGGCCTTCTAGGTCACCAAACCTCACACCTTGCGAATTTTTTCTGTAGAAGTGCATAAAAGACCGTCTTTGTCCCACGTACGGCAGCTACTCTGCAAGATACGAGAAGTCGAATTGTTGAAACTGTCCATTCAGTAAACAGGGATGTGTTGATTCGTTTGTGGAATGAAACGGTCTACCGTATCATTGTTTCTCGAGCAACGCGTCATGCTCACGTTGGCGTATGGTACAGTGTCTGTATGAACATAAGGCTTCATATCTTCCTCTATCCAGTGACATTCGCCATATGTCTGTTTTCCACAGTTTGTATGTTCTAAACAGTTGAACTCTGTTCTTTCTGACTCTGCCCAGTACTTTCTGCGTAATGACTACGACGAGAAATGAGGGGGTGATTTATATTCGACAGTGAAGTAAGTTCCACCACTGATAGTTATGTGGCTCTGGCAGTATTGTTGGTTTAATGATACGGCTTATTCCTATTCGTGCCTTACAGGATTGCTATAACTGGGCGATGGAGGACGGGCGACCGGAGAATAAAGGCTGATTGCAAGAGCAAACACATTTCTAAAATAGGTTTCTCGGTTGGGCTGCAGGATAGCGGTGTCTCTGAGTGGTGACGAGAAAGTGCGGTGCTAACGAAAGCGAGACGGAATGTTCCCTGGCGCGTCACCGGCAGCTGCCGTTAGAGGTACGGGCGCACTGACGACCGTGAGCCATGCTGTGCTGCTAGCGAGTTCCGAAATACCAAGCCAAGACACTCCGAAGACATCAGTTCTGGCACTAGTCAGTAGATTTGTCAGCATCAGGGAATCGTTAAATGGGCAGAAGGGTGTGGGTATCCTCTGTTCCAATGTATGGTTAACTCTCGATAACAAGGGGGGGGGGGGGGGGGTTTAAATGGGCCTTGGGAAATATTGTAAACTGGTCATGTACATTAGATATTAACACTCTCAAAAAAATTATTTTCAACGATTTATTATACTAGATTCCGTAGTTGTTTCAAGTGTAACGTAAAACAAAATTTTCAGATCGTAGTAGTGAATATGACTTTCCGCAACAAGATTGTGCTGAAACATATTTTCAGATTTTGCACCCTACTTATACATAAGTTTTTATTTAAAAACTACGTTCTTAATAAAACTTAACATTAATTAACGAAAATTGTCCATTTTTAATTTTTTTGTAAAGGGCATAAATTCGTCTTCGGTAAAACATGCGTTATTAAAAACGCGTTAGTATTGCTATCGTTAAATCAGCTTCGCGAGTGAACATAGACGTTCAAATGGTTCAAATGTCTCTGAGCACAATGGGACTTAACATCTGAGGTCATCAGTCGCCTAGAACTTAGAACTACTTAAACCTAACTAACCTAAGGACATCACACACATCCATGCCCGAAGCAGGATTCGAACCTGCGACCGTTGCAGCGACTGTAGCGCCTAGAACGGCTCGGCCATACCGAACGTAACAACGAGGGCGTTTCAAGTTTTACAACGGCCTCTAGATGGCTGTGTTGAGATTCTATGTTACTGTTCTTTTGAAATTTGTAGTCTGGCGTCGTTAACCCACTGGCAGCTCAGAAATTTACCAAGCAGTTTGATTACGTCGAGTGATTAAAGAAACGATGGTCTGAAGAAATGGTAATTTCGCAAGCATGTCACCGTTCGATGATGTCTGTTACGATGTCATAAATTCCAACTCATCAACACTACCTCAAACTGTTTCGTTCAGTTCTGGGTAACCAGCCACTTTTAGAAAAGGCTGTTCACGACTGCTTTGCAGAATTTCGTCTCGTGCTTTTGTCAAGGTCCATCAAAATAAGTCAATTGTTTTTTATTCCAGTCTTTGATCACAATATCAATTCTTTAGACGATGACCGGTTTCAGTCCGTAATGATCATCCTCAGACATTTTTT
The DNA here is from genome assembly GCF_023897955.1 of Schistocerca gregaria. NCBI lineage: Eukaryota > Metazoa > Arthropoda > Insecta > Orthoptera > Acrididae > Schistocerca > Schistocerca gregaria. The sequence continues at coordinate 211,651,700 of NC_064929.1, forward strand.
ACACCATGTCCTATGCCATAATGGCATAGTCGAAACGTATAAATATAAGCAGCACAGCATCGTCACATAAATCTGTGCTCTTGGGTAAAATATTCCGGAGGTGTAATAGTCCTCCATTCTGATCTCCGGGCGAGGACTCCTCAAGAGGGCGTCGTTATCAGGAGAAAGAAAACTGGCGTTCTACGGATCGGAGCGTGAAATGCTATCTGTATCGCTGAGGCACGCAAGCCTCCCCACCAACGGCGAGGTTCATGGTTCATGGGGGGGTTAACTCAATATCTGCCAAAATTAAGGCAATTATTAGCATTTAGCTCAAGAAGAATAATAACTACGTCTCACATTGATAGATACCAGCGACAGAAAGAAGATTAAGGAGACTTACTTCTCATTTGTTTAAGAAAAGAACGAAATTACACCAAGGATCTCACAGCACACTTACAAGAAAAATGCTAAAGATATTCCATATCAGTTCAGCAACAAAAGTGCTTCGTTCCACATTGTTCATTATGACAATTGTCTGCACTCAAACAGCAGGCCTATTGTTTGCCTGAGTTCAAAATAGATGTCTCACTGCGCCTAGTCACCCGATTTTTCGCCTGACGTTTTCTTTTTGTACGCAGAACTAAATATGATGTCTAGCATCCTACACAAATTTACGTAATCGAAAGTTGCTTCTAGGTCGACAATCAAAGCCGTGTTAAAAATTGTTCAGTCAAGATGAAAGAGGGGCGAGAGAGATAGAGAGAGAGAATGAGAATGAATCCTATTAGGTTTCCCTGAAGTGTTATTTTTATTTACTGTAGAACATTTGTCGTGTGATATAACGTACAAAGTTGCATTATTCTGGCTGTGAAGCCACTCCGTATGATTGTGTGTTGGCCGGTAGGCGAGGTCTCCGTGTACAGTGTGTTGAGCTGGTCCGTCGCAGACAGTTGCACTATTACTGTTAACAGTTCGAAGAGACTGTTACGAAACTGTGACATCTCTGCTTCTAGCGGTTTCGCTGTTACTGGAGGTCACGAACTTGGTCGGTTCGCGCCGAGATAATCTGCGTCAGTCGTTCGCGGGAATGTGCCGAGTTCGTTGATGCAAAGCTGTGTCTGTCCATGGAAACCTTTCTAAATGGAATGTTTGTTATTTGCGGCAGGCACGCAGTTTTGGAGATGCAGAAGTAACGGAGGTGGCTTAATAACATACTTCCTGTCGTAACAATAACAGTTGCCGTATTTCCTATATACGAAGACTTCTGCAGCTAATTTCTGAACATAATCAACCACTACCGCTTCTGCCATTCCTGCTTCTCTCTCTCTCTCTCTCTCTCTCTCTCTCTCTCTCTCTCTCTCTCGTATTTTGAATTTTGACTTTTCTTCTCTTCCGACTGATGAATGAAACTTTCGTAAGTTTGTTACATCATTTGAACTTTATCAGGATACCAGTTTTCAAACAAATTCGTCCACGAAATAGGATCTGATTTTGGTTTACATTTGAAAGTTGTTTTTCTACCTGTCAGATGTTTTACGTATTTGCGCAAATAATCAAAAAATTTTATTCTTGCATATTGAACTCCTTTTTCAGCCACTCACAACTTCAATAATGGGTAACAGAGATAATTTTTTTGCTTTAGTATTGTAGATACGGACATCACTATTCTTCTCAAACTGTGATTGGTTCAAAAAAATGGCTCTGAGCACTATGGGACTTAATATTTGAGTTCATCAGTCCCACAGAACTTAGATCTACTTAAACCCAACTAACCTAAGGACATCACACACATCCATGCCCGAGGCAGGACCGTAGCGGTCGCGCGGTTCCAGACTGTAGCGCCTACAACCGCTCGGCCACACATGGCCGGCAAACTGTGATGGGTTATTGATGACAAATATCATTTGAATATACGTATTGTGATGGTGTAGTTAAACTGCTCAAGTCATTGAAGAGGTACAGGATGTGGATACAAACACGTAAAGACCAAAAACGCACCATATTACCTCGCCTAGTGTGGTGTAGGAAAAGCTATGGCACACACAACTCTTCCAGTAGTCTCGAAATGGATAATACAGAACCTGTATGGTTTCCAGGCGAGTCTTATACCATTCTTCGTGCAAAACAGTGGCAAGTTAAGGTAACAATGATAGTAGTCGCGCACCTGCTGTCCGCAGCAGACAACAAAGGCTCCATACTACTGAGATCTGGTGACTGGAATGGCCAGGGCAGATGCGACAAATCATCCTCGTGCTCACAAACCAGTCCTGGACGGTGTGAGCCTTGTCGTCGTCTTGGGAGACTGCGTCATCGCCTGGGAACAGACGGCAGGGACACCATCAGCCAAAATGGTCACATACCCCACGGCAGTAAGGCGATCTTGGGGCATAACCATGGGTCTCGTAGAAACCGTGACATGGCTGCCCAGATCGTCACCGAACCCCTGCTACGTTGGAACGTCAACTGGGCCACAAGTTGGGAACAGCGTACAGCAAGACTGTTCCGACCAAATGCTTTTCTTTCGCTGCTCCACAGTCCAGTTTTTCTGGCTTCAGCACCATGTTTTCCTGTTCCGGGTATTTCCATCACTGTCGAGTGGTTTTGGAATTCCAGCTCGTCGTGCAATTCACTGTTGACGGAGTTCCCTTTGTGTGTTTTGATGCTGACAGGGTTCGCGATTGAGACAGTTCTGCAGTGACTTTTGCAGCTGTTGTCCTCTTTCATTTATCGTCACACTCTTCTATAATGATGGACAGTCACTCAAAACACACTTTCGTCTTCGTTCTGACCTAGCGGATGAGTCTTCAGTTTAAATCTTAGATATTTTTTGTGGAACACATTCATGACGAGTTTGTCGAAGTGAACTCTGAGCAAGATGTAGTCGGGTACCAATCTTTGAATATGGTTCAAGGTGTAATTTTTCACAGGTACCTCATCCTTCAAACGGATGAGGAACTTCGGGACAATCTAGGACTTTCCCAGCAGCATATCGTGTTACAGACGCCGCAAGTTGTTATGTAGCACCATATGAAATAATCACAGCAAGCCTTTCTACAATGTTGTTGCCTGTTCTTGGTAGAAGTTCACCGTACCGTCCCAATGGACTGTAGCGTGTGTTATCTTTCATATGTATGGGTCCATAGCGGCTGTAAATTTCTCAGAGGAAGACATTTTCGTGCGAAACATGTGCTTTATTTTGAAATAAACGAAACTGATTGCTTTTTTTTCAGCAGCCTTTCTTTTTCGCGGAGTTCCTCTCGTTACTTGCGAATAGACGTCGTGCAGAAAGCACTTAGATAGTAACTGTGAGGATGTGAACTGTTTCCCTGTCACTGACCCTCCGTTTATCAGAGGCAGCTGCAGGCTTGAGTCATTACCGCTTCTTGTACTCTTATCCTTATTTGTTACGATGAAATTTTTCCGACAGTGTTCTCAGTCGATATCCTTGATCTTCCTCGAAATCGAGTTTCTCTGTCAACACGACTCTGACTTGACGTCACCAATTCGGAAAGTTGGTCGCAGAAGGAAAATGGTAAGTTAAATAAAATATATATGAGTGAAAATGTATTCTGGATTTATGTTTTACTCTATTTCCAAACTAGCGGAGGAATCCGGCTTTGCTGAGGTGTTCGTGTATACTGGGTCTCTACACCAGTGTCTGGCCTCGTAATCGATGTATATGACGCCATATCTCCTGATCTGTGCCTTATACTGTGGCATACAGCCAGTTCCACAAGGAAGTGTGATCCATAGTTTTAACTGTAACGTCCGCAGCGACATCTCTCGAATCTGTAATCAGTGCGCTTTTACACAGTGTTTTGTTTGGTCGGTAGCAGTTTAAAATGAGTGCAGAATAGCTGAAGCATCACGAGGCAATGCTCCTTGTAAATCACCCAAAGGAACCAAAGCTTTCATATGGAGCTGCTGCTAAAGTTCTTAGAAGGTTGAAAACATTCGTCACGAAGTGGATCAGACGACATTTGGAGGTTGGGACGTGGATGATTTACCGGACGGGAGGCTAAGGTGCCAAGCTATAACCGATAACGGCGGCGATTGGAATAACAACACGGTGATTGTGCAATTAGTGGTAACATATATTTATAACAGTGTCTTTTATATCATAAGAGTAACGGCGTACACTTTCTTGTGGAACTGACTGCAATTTTGAACTTCTGTGCAGTGGTACAAGTGCATACTATGCGTAAAATGTGCCGCGAATGCAGTTATTAGGAAATAAGTAATAAATTGTAACGTCATGCCTCATGTGATACTTTTGCTGCATGAACAGCAGAAAAATAGTATGCGATAAACATTTTTCCTTTCATCATTTCGTTGGGGTTGTCAGAGATGAAAAAATTTCGTAAAGGTTTGAAATGTGCAAAGTTTGTTGCAAGTCGCTAAGTGCCCCCATTCTCAAATACTGGATGAATAAAGTCTGGAAATTCACCCGTTGGAGGCTACGCTTCTTTTTCACCCCACCCCTGTGACAAGTGGGTGGTTCTTACCCCGATAGCGATTGTCGCCCGATAGTAAGGTGTACGCGTACAAAGTTTGATTTAAATCGGTCCAGAGGTTCGGGAGCAGATGTGGGAAAAACACACACATTTTTATAGTACGTGTGGATGTATTTATGTATAGAATTTACGTTATAAATTTATAAACATGCCGAACTGTTCAATTACACACTTGCTTCGCTCTCGCTTCTTTCCAACTGCATCTCCTCTGAGATGCCCTTCTATACATCTCAGATGGCTGGTAATCGCTGCCATGTGTGAACTTTGGCTGTCCTTTCAACAATTCCCGGAGATAAGCGGATACGGAGATTTGTGTACACAACCGGTTCACGGAAGGTCTTAGCTAGTCCGAAGGGGTTCCTCCCCTGTCCCCTCCCCTTTCCCGCCCCTCGGCTCGTACTTCGAACCCATATCACTCCCCCAACCCTCAAGAGCGCTGTTGCCGTAGCACAGGTCGAAACACAAATCGCTGTGCTCAATTTGCTTCCGAAGCAAGGTCAGGACATGGTGGTCTTTAACATAAAAGAGGCGAACTCTTCGAATGATAGACATGGTTACTTAATCTTTAAAACTATCAGAAAGCATTGTTTGGCCTCTGAATAAGCCTGAAATAGCAGTACATGCAACCACGCATGTACTCGTACTGCTTATTTAAAACAAAACGGAGGTCTGGCTTCGCAGATTTAATTTTTTGAACAGCATTTTAATACGAAATTGTTAGGTAGCTTAAGTTTAGTAAATAAAAATTACACTTAACATGTGTTAATAAATCAAAATTTGTAATACGGCGTTAATTTTAAATATTAAAACACAAAATTAGCTTCTCGAATTGTATCACAGCAGTACACCACACTGCACCTGCGTAAAATTGCCTCACTTTGAGTATCTATACAAAAGTGCGTAAAATGCACGACACTCTTATGAAATTGCGACATGATCAAGGAATCGAGACATCGAGCTGTAGCGATACTTACTTACTGTAGTAATACTTAAATATTGCCTATCAGAATGTAAATACATATTTCAGACTGTCTTCCATGTTTGTTTATATTTGCATATTACGATTAATAGCATTGAACTTAATGTCATACGAAGCAATAATCATTTTCATTCAATCAACTGTGGGTTCTTGGTGAACCATTGTAAATTAACTAAACAAACACTGCTTTCTTGCCTTGTTTCACAATATTTTTTACTGTTACTGCACAACATAGGTTTCAGATTTTTATTTACTGGTAGACTGAGGCTCAAAGTTTTACTTCTATCCACTTTGGGCTTTAGTCCGTCAGTAGACAAAATATTCTTGGCTGATGCATAACTTTAGTCCCATCGTGTTAGTGTAATTGCTGGATTGTGTAATTACATTTTTTTAAATGGTCATTATAGTAATTTTATATTAAGTCATGGATCGATACAGTAAGAAGTTGAAGCGAGTATCTTTGCCTTATCACATTTATCTGTGCAGTATCAACTTTAGGAATGAGTAATGTACTTGAAAATTGGCTTATAACCCGAAACTTAGGTTGTACAGTAACAGTAATAAAATTTGTGAAACAAGGCAAAAGTGTTTGTTTAGTTAATTAATAATCACAAAACTCAAAATTGTTTCTTTGCTTTCGCGTAATTAACAAAAACGTTATTGCATGACAGAGACAGTTGCTTTTCAGGTATTCTTGGCAATTATACTCCTGCAGTTTGCTGTTATTACAACACTAAACAGCACTCAAACGACGTTCCTCTCGTCACAGATTTGTTATTCGCTTTTCCAACTGCAATTTCCTCTCTAAATTACTACTTTTTTCTCCACACAGTCCCGTACAATTTAAAAATTTTTCATAAGTCGCAATAAACATCTGAATTCAGAAAGTAAATTAACGTGGAGTATGTTGTTCTTTATCTCAACCACTGACGTATCCATCTTTTCTCATTATTTTTTTTATGACAGACAAAGTTAATAGAATAGCAACAAGCGCTTGAACGTTCTTCGTCATGTTGGCTTCTTGAAACAGTGTTCCTAAATGAAAGTAGTTACTGCATGTAGCTACTGATGGTGTGGTAGTGCCTTCAGTATACTGAAGTACTGCTAATACAGTATTATTAATAAACATTGAATGTGTGGAGACCCCATACATTGGTGGCGTTGTCGGGAAAGATGCGATACGGCGGCTTTAAAGCGAGGAAAGCTTATGTCCACAAACCTTCGACATAATCAACTGTCCGCTTATGTCCGCATTTTTCCGGCATTCCTTTCAACCGAAGAGTGATGGAAACGCATTTATCATTTTCAATAGCAAAGACATTAGGAGCGTTCAGTATATTTACTTTTCTCTGCTAATTTCTCTAATTTCTGTTGAAAAAATGCAGAATTTGTTGCGGGACATCGTGGAATATTCCCGCTGCAGCCCCTTTAGTTTCATGAAGTTCCAATACGTGGCGGCGCTATACGCGCCTTTCAAAATGGCGTCTGTAATGGAGGTGCCTTACAAGCAGAGAGCTGTCATTTAGATTCGATTTGCGGAAAGCATCGGAGATATTCGGAGATATTCGTAGTCGCTTGCAGAATGTCTGCGGAGACCTGGCAGTGATCAAAAGCACGGTGAGTCGTTGGGCAAGACGTCTGTCGTAACCGCAATGAAATGAAATGAAATGTCGTGTGACGAGGGCCTCCCGTCGGGTAGACCGTTCGCCTGGTGCAGGTCTTTCTCTCTGGATTCCAGCGGCTATCTGATTTGGTGAAGGCTGCCGGTCTTGCTTACGAGATGAAGGCAGAGCTCACCATCTGCAGCATCGTTGACAGAACCGACTGCGGACCTTTGGTGCAGAGCCGGGTGGAGGGTCTGAATCAGAGGCTCAGACGGTTTTGCGACCGTATTGGCTGCAGATTCCTTAACTTGCGCCATAGGGTGGTGGGGTTTCGGGTTCCGCTGAATAGGTCAGGAGTTCACTACACTCAGCTGGCGGCTACACGGGTAGCGGAGGCTGTGTGGCGTGGACTGGGCGATTTTTTAGGTTAGAAGGCCTCGGGAAAGTGCGGGATGGGCTGCAATGTCAAAGGGTGCTTGGCAATTACAGGACGTGCTTGGATCAAGGAACAGTCGGAATTATAGTTGTAAATTGTTGTAGTTGCGCTGGAAAAGTCCCTGAGCTTCAAGCGCTAATAGAAAGCACAGAAGCTGATATCGTTATAGGTACAGAAAGCTGGCTAAAGCCTGAAATAAGTTCTGCAGAAATTTTTACGAAGTCTCAGACGGTGTTCAGGAAAGATAGATTAGGCAGAATTGGTGGTGGAGTGTTGGTGTCTGTCAGTAGTGGTTTATCTTGTAGTGAAGTCGAAGTAGATACTCTGTGCGAATTGGTGTGGGTGGAGGTTATACTTAACAGCCGAATTAAGTTAATAATTGGCTCCTTCTACCGACCCCCAGACTCCGATGATACAGTTGCGGAACAGTTCAGAGAAAGTTTGAGTCTCGTAACAAATAAATACCCCACTCATACGGTTATAGTTGGTGGGGACTTCAACCTACCCTCGGTATGTTGGCAAAAATACTTGTTCAAAACCGGTGGTAGGCACAAAACGTCTTCCGAGATTGTCCTAAATGCATTCTCCGAAAATTATTTAGAGCAGTTAGTCCACGAACCCACGCGAATTGTAAATGGTTGCGAAAACACACTTGACCTCTTGGCCACAAACAATCCAGAGCTGATAGAGAGCATCATGACTGATACAGGGATTAGTGATCACAAGGTCATTGTAGCTAGGCTCAATACCATTTCTTCCAAATCCATCAGAAACAAACGCAAAATAATTTTATTTAAAAAAGCGGATAAAGTGCCACTAGAAGCCTTCCTAAAAGACAATTTCCATTCCTTCCGAACTGACTATGCGAATGTAGACGAGATGTGGCTCAAATTCAAAGATATAGTAGCAACAGCAATTGAGATATTCATACCTCATAAATTGGTAAGAGATGGAACGGATCCCCCGTGGTACACAAAAAAGGTCCGAACGCTGTTGCAGAGGCAACGGAAAAAGCATGCAAAGTTCAGAAGAACGCGAAATCCTGAAGATGGGCTAAAATTTACAGACGCGCGAAATTTGGCACGTACTTCGATGCGAGATGCCTTTAATAGGTTCCACAACGAAACATTGTCTCGAAATTTGGTAGAAAATCCGAAGAAATTCTGGTCGTATGTAAAGTACACAAGCGGCAAGACGCAGTCAATACCTTCGCTGCGCAGTGCCGATGGTACTGTTATCGACGACTGCGCCGCTAAAGCGGAGTTATTGAACGCAGTTTTCCGAAATTCCTTCACCAGGGAAGACGAATGGAATATTCCAGAATTTGAAACACGAACATCTGCTAGCATGAGTTTCTTAGAAGTAGATACCTTAGGGGTTGCGAAGCAACTCAAATCGCTTGATACGGGCAAGTCTTCAGGTCCAGATTGTATACCGATTAGGTTCCTTTCAGATTACGCTGATACTATAGCTCCCTACTTAGCACTCATATACAACCGCTCGCTCACCGATAGATCTGTACCTACAGATTGGAAAATTGCGCAGGTCGCACCAGTGTTCAAGAAGGGTAGTAGGAGTAATCCATTTAACTACAGACCTATATCATTGACGTCGGTTTGCAGTAGGGTTTTGGAGCATATACTGTATTCAAACATTATGAATCACCTCGAAGGGAACGATCTATTGACACGTAATCAGCATGGCTTCAGAAAACATCGCTCTTGTGCAACGCAGCTAGCTCTTTATTCGCACGAAGTAATGGCCGCTATCGACAGGGGATCTCAAGTTGATTCCGTATTTCTAGATTTCCGGAAAGCTTTTGACACCGTTCCTCACAAGCGACTTCTAATCAAGCTGCGGAGCTATGGGGTATCGTCTCAGTTGTGCGACTGGATTCGTGATTTCCTGTCAGGAAGGTCACAGTTCGTAGTAATAGACGGCAAATCATCGAGTAAAACTGAAGTGATATCAGGTGTTCCCCAAGGAAGCGTCCTGGGACCTCTACTGTTCCTGATCTATATAAATGACCTGGGTGACAATCTGAGCAGTTCTCTTAGGTTGTTCGCAGATGATGCTGTAATTTACCGTCTAGTAAAGTCATCCGAAGACCAGTATCAGCTGCAAAGCGATTTAGAAAAGATTGCTGTATGGTGTGTCAGGTGGCAGTTGACGCTAAATAACGAAAAGTGTGAGATGATCCACATGAGTTCCAAAAGAAATCCGTTGGAATTCGATTACTCGATAAATAGTACAATTCTCAAGGCTGTCAATTCAACTAAGTACCTGGGTGTTAAAATTACAAACAACTTCAGTTGGAAGGACCACATAGATAATATTGTCGGGAAGGCGAGCCAAAGGTTGCGTTTCATTGGCAGGACACTTAGAAGATGCAACAAGTCCACTAAAGAGACAGCTTACACTACACTCGTTCGTCCTCTGTTAGAATATTGCTGCGCGGTGTGGGATCCTTACCAGGTGGGATTGACGGAGGACATCGAGAGGGTGCAAAGAAGGGCAGCTCGTTTTGTATTATCGCGTTATAGGGGAGAGAGTGTGGCAGATATGATACACGAGTTGGGATGGAAGTCATTACAGCATAGACGTTTTTCGTCGCGGCGAGACCTTTTTACGAAATTTCAGTCACCAACTTTCTCTTCCGAATGCGAAAATATTTTGTTGAGCCCAACCTACATAGGTAGGAATGATCATCAAAATAAAATAAGAGAAATCAGAGCTCGAACAGAAAGGTTTAGGTGTTCGTTTTTCCCGCTCGCTGTTCGGGAGTGGAATAGTAGAGAGATAGTATGATTGTGGTTCGATGAACCCTCTGCCAAGCACTTAAATGTGAATTGCAGAGTAGTCATGTAGATGTAGATGTAGATGTATAGACGCCACTTCGGCGACTTGCGCGTCGATGGGGATGAAATGATGGTGATTAGGACAACACAACACCCACTCCCTGAGCGGAGAAAATCTCCGACCCAGCTGGGAATCGAACCCGAGCCCTTTGGATTGACAGTCTGTCGCGCTGATCACTCAGCTACCTGGGGCGGACATAACCGCAATAAGGTTGCGCGAACATGTCCGATCCCCCGCGTACCGGCCGTCTGTACACTGCTGTGACTCTTGCGGACACTCTCTATGGATGAGATCGTTGAATTTCAAACACCTCGCTGCACAACTGGTCCTCTCTGTCGGTAATGCTGACACGCTCGTCCACCAGCGGGGGTACCCAAAGATGTGTGCCCATGTAGACCAACGAAGGTGCGTTGCAAGGCTGATAGTGACAATTCTTGGTCGAACATCGTCACTGACGATAAAACATGGGTTCATCACTTCGAACCGGAAACAAAAAGGCAATCCATGGAGTGGACCCAGACCGCTTCCGAAGAAAAAGTTCAGAGCCGCATCCCATGCCGACGGTCCTCTGAGACTCTGAAGGGCCGGTTCTGTCTGATGTCCTCTCTTATGGCGCCACGAGCAACTCTGAAGTGTATGGTACTGCCCACAGAAAGCTGAAGAAACGACTTCGGCGTATTCGCCGACACAAAAATGCAAACCAACTTCTCCATTACAACGCAAGGCTTCACACAAGTCTGAAGGGTGCATCCCAAAGGAAGTAGTATGTGGGTAATGGGGAGATTATTGAGGCATCAACACGTTGGATCTGACGTCGATCAGGAGAGTGCTACCATGCGTGCTCCCAGTAAGCTAGCGTAAGGCCGCCACGTTGGGAAGTAGGGCTTTGGAGCCAAAAGGGAATCCTGAAGAAAGCTAACCTGCTATTAGAAAAAAATGCCTTGCGTTAGTTACTGAAAGCCCCTCATATTTCAAGCATGGGTTATTCCGAAAACGTAATGCAGTTTTTCAGCAAAAGCTCTTTCTCTTCGCTTATGAACATTCGACGATCTTCCAGCATGTTTTGCAGTTGTCTTCATTGTTGATAAAAAGCGTCCAGCTTTAATATGCAGTTTCTCAGCTCTCTGTTCCCGTGTAGCTAACGCGGCATTTCGGCGTACAATAAATATACCGGGTGATCAAAAAGTCAGTATAAATTTGAAAACTTAATAAACCACGGAATAATGTAGGTAGAGAGGTAAAAACTGACACACATGCTTGGAATGACATGGGGTTTTATTAGAACCAAAAAAAATTTATCGAGTCTTTTTTCTTCGAGGAATTTTGTAACTGCTACCATGACGGGTTAGAGGTACGCCGATATGTTACAAAATCGCATCATCCCCAGCCTGGCTGATAACACCAGCTGGAACCTATGCTGTTTACGTAGGATGGCGCTCCACCCCATATTGCTAGACGCGTTAAAGATCTCTTGCGCGCATCGTTTGGTGATGATCGTGTGCTCAGCCACCACTTTCGTCATGCTTGGTCTCCCAGGTCCCCAGACCTCAGTCCGTGCGATTATTGGCTTTAATGTTACCTGAAGTCACAAGTGTATCGTGATCGACCGAAATCTCTAGGGATGCTGAAAGACCACATCCGATGCCAATGCTTCACTATATCTCCGGACATGCTTTACAGTGCTGTTCACAACATTATTGCTCGACTACATCTATTGTTGAGGGATGGTGGTGGACATACTGAGCATTTCAAGTAAGGAACTTCATCTTTGCTTTGTCTTAGTTTGTTATGCTAATTATTGCTATTCTGATCAGATGAAGCGCCATCTGTCGGACATTTTTTGAACTTTTGTAGTTTTTTTGTTCTAATAACACCCCACGTCATGCCAAGCATGTGTGTCAATTTGTATCTCTCTATCTACATTATTCCGTGATTTACTTTTTTCAAATTTATACTGACTTTTTGATCACCCGGTACATATCTGCAAATTGTGGAAGAAAACGTTTTACACTTGTTTTCCAGATATCAGTTATTTCATAGGACTAATTCTAGAGTAAATAATATTTTTTCGCTTAAACGAGCCGATGACGTTGACATTGTCCTGGCTGCGACTGCTTCCCTCCGTCAAAAGCGAAAGGATTCTGGGGTGATCTGGATTGGGGCATAAGAAGGAATTTGTCTGCCCTCTCTTTGTCTTTGGGTCTCGTCACCCAACCAACGCGACGTGTGAAACGATGACGCGTCAGTTAAGGGCACTGAGATAAAAAAAATACTGCCTACGTTGGGTATAATGAATAAATTTCTAATGGAGAAGAAATATATTACGAAGCTGACGGTTGCATATTTGTGGATTTTCTGATATTGAAGCTCCAGAGGCACCCGTTACCCTCCTACCGAGCCCAAACGTGACACAGGTCATTTGCGCATGAAATGGATCAAGGAGGTAACCCAAGAAAAATTATAAACAAAACGTCGAAAGTGCCAACCAAGAGTCACTGTAGGGTTCTACGTGTTACCGAAAACGCAAGTCTGGCGAACTCTCACAGTGACTGCAATGACGTAAAGGTATTGCAAAACATATTAAGATAGGCTATGAGAGAATAAGAGAACGAATAGCGGAAGCAGAAACGTCCGTGTGGGTCTAGACAGGGGTCGAAATACCGGTTGGTAGTTAGGTTTGGGAAAATCCGGGCGGCTAAACCTGATACCGGCATTTCTCAGTATTTGTTTGGTTTGGGTTATAAGAGGTGGTCTTATTTTTATTAATAACCGGGTAAAAAAATGTTATTTCTCCATTGCAACAGTGCTAAACTTTTTCGTTTCTAAAGAAGACTTATTTAAATACGGAGTAATTTTTATCCGTAAAATTAGTGTTGGAAGTATAGTTTTATTGTAGAAACTAGAAAAAGCGATCAGTGCTATTTTAATAACAATGCCGGCAGAAACGAGCAACAAACACTGAAAATAGAATTGGTAAGCATTGCTGAGACAGTAAAATACTTGTTTGCATGCGACATGGCCTATTAGATGGTAGGCGTATACATGCAGTGTGCAAGTCTTGTCCCAACTATATCGTAATTTGTCACAATCGCCATCAAATTATTGATTAAAAGTTTAAAAACGTGAGGAGCCTCAACAAACTTAAGGCAATACAAGAACAAAGCTTAAAAGTTAAAAATTAATTCATAGTTACAACAAAAATAGCAAGAAGCTGGTCTAAATAAAATGCCTTTAACCGTTTGCAGCCCTTAAAAATAGACGAATTAACACGAAAAAAGAGTTCTTCGACCTCAGTTTTCATCCTTCAGCAGTGAATATTCGTAATGTGCAAATAGCGGTAAAATCTCGATTAGAACGTGAATTTTTGAGCAATTTTTGAAGAAAAAATAGAATCAGTAGGAGAATACTGGGACATGTAATAGTCAACCACCTATACAACTTTCCGAGAAAAGCACCGAATAGTGGAAGGACTATTTCTTTATTTGTATATTTAATATTTTGATTCTGTGTCCTGAAAGTGAGGAAATCAAAAAATTTCGATCTTCGTTCGATTTCTACGTTCATTACAGGAAATAATAGGAACAGAAAACCGAAAGCCAGTTATTTCAGAAGCCGGTTATTTTGAGTGGTATTGGCAGTCCTGTTAGACTGGCCTTGAAACACCGAGACAACCTAAAACCAGTTGTTTCAGCGATAACCGCCATCCCTGTGGTCGTTATACACTAAGATCCTCGAATACCAGTTGCTCTAAATTCCTGCGATTATAACATGTCTTCAGTATTTACGGATAGCACAAGTAATCGGAATCATCGAAAGCTTTCAAGAAACATGTACGAGAAAATGTCGAAGCGTTCGTCACTCACAGCTTGCAGCTTGTTCTCTCACCAGGGAGAGTTCTCAGTGTTCGGTGGTCACTGAGAAAGAAAGCGGCCTCCCGCACCCGAAGTTATATCTGCCTTTCCCAGCGAAAGTCCTGGGTTCGATTCCCGGCGGGGTCGGGGATTTTCTCTGCAACTGACCCCCCCCCCCTTGCCGTTGGTGGGGAGGCTTCCGAGCCTCCGCGAACAGATAGCCGTACCGTAGGTGCAACCACAACGGAGGGGTATCTGTTGAGAGGCCAGACAAACGAGTGATTCCTGAGGAGGGGCAGCAGCCTTTTCAGTAGTTGCTGGGGCAACAGTCTGGATGATTGACTGATCTGGCCTTGTAACACTAACCAAAACGGCTTTGAGTGCTGGTACTGCGAACGGCTGAAAGCAAGGGGAAACTTAAGCCGTAATCTTTCCCGAGGGCATGCAGCTTTACTGTATGATTAAATGATGACGGCGTCCTCTTGGGTAAAATATTCCGGAGGTAAAATAGTCCCCCATTCGGATCTCCGGGCGGGGACTGCTCAAGAGGATGTCGTTATCAGGAGAAAGAAAAATGGCGTTCTACGGATCGGAACGTGGAATGTCAGATCCCTTAATCGGGCAGGTAGGTTAGAAAATTTAAAAAGGGAAATGGATAGGTTAAAGTTAGATATAGTGGGTATTAGTGAAATCGTTGGCAAGAGGAACAAGACTTCTGGTCAGATGACTACAGGGTTATAAACACAAAATCAAATAGGGGTAATGGAGGAGTCGGTTTAATAATGAATAGGAAAATAGGAATGCGGGTAAGCTACTACAAACAGCATAGTGAAGGCATTATTGCGGTCATGATGGATACAAAGCCCACACCTACTACAGTACTACAAGTTTATATGCCAACTAGCTCTGCAGATGACGAAGAAATTGAAGAAATGTATGATGAAATAAAAGAAATTATTCAGATAGTGAAGGGAGACGAAAATTTAATAGTCATGGGTGACTGGAATTCGAGTGTAGGAAAAGGGAGAGAAGGAAACATAGGTGAATATGGATTGGGGCTAAGAAATGAGAGGATGCCGCCTGGTAGAATTTTGCACAGAGCACAACTTAATCATAGCTAACACTTGGTTTAAGAATCATGAAAGAAGGTTATATACATGGAAGAACCCTGGAGATACGAAAAGGTATCAGATAGATCATATAATGGTAAGACAGAGATTTAGGAACCAGGTTTTAAATTGTAAGACATTTCCAGGGGCAGATGTGGACTCTGACCACAATCTATTCCTTATGACCTGTAGATTAAAACTGAAGAAACTGCAAAAAGGTGGGAATTTAAGGAGATGGGACCTGGATAAACTGAGAGAACCAGAGGTTGGACAGAGTTTCAGGGAGAGCATAAGAGAACAATTGACAGGAATTGGGGAAAGAAATACAGTAGAAGAAGAATGGGTAGCTTTGAGGGATAAAGTAGTGAAGGCAGCAGAGGATCAAGTAGGTAAAAAGACGAGGGCTAGTAGAAATCCTTGGGTAACAGAAGAAATATTGAATTTAATTGAAGAAAGCCCATATCGATGATGTTTCGTTGAATGGTTAGCACGATGGCCCAGCATTGAAATCTGCAGCAATTTGCGGAAGGGTTGCACTTCTGTCACGTTGAATGATTCTCTTTGATCGTCGTTGGTTCCTCTCTTGCAGGATCTCTTTCCGGCCGCAGCGATGTCATAGATATGTTTTCCCGGATTCCTGATATTCACGGTGCACTTGTGAAATGATCGTACGGTGAAATTCTCACTTCATAGCTACCTCGGAGATGCTGTGCCCATCGCTCGTACGCCGACTATAACACCACGTTCAAATACACTTAAATCTTGATAACCTGCCAGTGTAGCAGCAGTAACCGAGCTAACACCTGTGCCAGACACTCCGAAGCGCCATATTCTGGTTGTTTACGTATCTGTGTATTTGAATACGCATGTCTATACTAGATTCTTTAGCGCCTCAGTGTATAAATGAGCCAGAGGATAACTCCGGAAGTTCCATGATGTTTTTCGCTGATGACGCTGTTCCATACAGAGATGTCGCAACGCTATAAAATTAAAAATTATAGCGAAATGCAGCAAGACCTGCACGGGTTGACGCTTGGTGCTACGATTGACAGCTGGCAACTTAACATAAACAGAAATACCCTTTATCGTGCGATTATACGATTGCAGGAGAACCACTATTAGCAAGCACGTGGATAAAATATCTGGTTTGCGTATGGAGCGATTTATAGATTTATAGTGGAACGACCACATAAACTAATCACAGATAAAGCAGATGCCAGACGTATTCGTAGGATGGACTGTAGGTTTGGTTACGTGTTAGTTTAGTAAGCGCTGAAGCATCGGTGAGGTGCTGAGCCAACTGCAGTGGCAGAGGCTGCAAGAGACGCGTTCTGCATCACGGAGTAGGCTGCTATTCAAATGGATCAACCATTTAAAACTGTCACTTCATGCGTGGACATGTTTTGTGATTGCCACAGCACTCACTTTCTTTACATACGCTCCCAAATCTGAATTCGTAAACCGACTTACCAATACCGCGTGGCCATGTAAAAACGAAAATCGATTCTGGAAATCCGTTTCTAGCTGCCGGTTTTCCACTTCCCCAATCGATTTTCCCTTCTGTGTAAACGTAAAACCATTTTCAAACGTGCTTGGGCCGTCAGGTTACGTCTTGCTTTCAAAATATTCAACTACTATGGACAGAGTGACTTATTGTGCAGTGAAGGAGAAGCAGAAATATTATACTGAGAATGAAGTTGTCTACTTCTACTGTTAAAGTGAACAGACGTAGCGAGTGTGGTGACTAAATTAGAAACTGGAGCAGCTGTTTTCCAGGCTTCATATTTAACTGGGCTTGCAAATCCGCTTCAGACCTTAACATGTAAACACGACAGCAAAAAACGGTTTCCTATATTCGGTTTTCGTCTCTCGGAAGATGTCGCATATAAACGTAGTGACTGTTTTGGCCAGCATTATCAGAGCACATCACGTTAAAGTGTGTGTGAAATGCTTAATGTTACCGAAATTGCTGTTTTTTAATACGAATTTAGATCTTATAAACAGGCGACTGTTTTCACCTAGCACTTAAAATTGCTGCACAGCCCAAATCGCGGTAGTGAAGTAAATAAATAGCGGCAATGATTTAATTTAAAAACTGAGAGTATATTACAACTGTGGTTCCCTACCGAGGAAAGATCGTCTTAATGCGCTGTTGGTTGGTTTTCATCATCTTTGACAACACGTTGACGTAACATAGACTGTTTTAGTGATTGGAAATGTAAATAGAACGGAAAAATTGTTCCCGCATTTCACAGTTCAACCAAAAGTTATTGTAGACCCAATGATTCAACAAATGTCGATAATGAATTCTGCACACGTGGGAGGTTTTCACAGCTCAATGCCTCCCAACCTCAGCAGTGAATACCCTATTACGTTCAGTCTATCTGAAAACGAGAGTTTCATGTGCCTCTCAGGAAACAAAAATCACATGCGCGTAAGTTTGCAATATTGTACGCGCAAACAAAGTTGACAGTCGGCGTGGTCTCTGATGGGAGTGACTGCAAAGTCATGGCCCATTTACAGACGCTCCCATCAGCCACAGCGTCAACTTTGTATTGCGCGTTTAAAAATGTACTACCGTAGATGACTATTTCGGCTAAAGGCACCAGAGAGGCAGTTCTGTCGTTACTTCCCGTAAGCGAATACAGAAAAATACACACAGCTTCATAGCACTTAACGACACACAAAAACTGTTAGGCAAAGTAATATGGTGAGTTACGCCTGTCGAGGTATGGTTACATAACGATATAATATTTCTCTCCCTGTACGGAAATCACAAATAGTGCGAGCATAAGGATTGTGACTACGTAACCTTTTGCTTTTTGGTTCAGTTGTGGAGGCGTGCTTGAATATCCAAAGTTGTTACGGGACCGTGCGCGATTAGCAGGAAATCTGGGGTCGAGACCCAATGGGACACAAATTTTCATGTGTGCCAAACAGGTGACGTCAGTGCACAGCAGAATGCGAATCTATTTCGTAAAGACGAAAGTTATATGAAGTTGGCAACAGCCTTGCCGCAGTGGATACACCGGTTCCCGTGAGATCACCGAAGTTAAGCGCTGTCGGGCGTGGTCGGCACTTGGATGGGTGACCATCTAGGCCGCCATGCGTTGTTGACATTATTCGGGGTGCACTCAGCCTCTTGTTGCCAATTGAGGAGCTACTCGACCGAATAGTAGCGGCTTCGGTCAAGAATACCATCGTCAAGGCCGGGAGAGCGATGTGCTGACTCCACGCCCCTCCTATCCGCACCCTCCACTGAGGATGACACGGCGGTCGGATGGTCCCGGTAGGCCACTCGTGGCCTGACGGAGTGCTTTTTTCTTATGAATATGAAGTTACGGAATTCTGCCGTCTCGGAAGCAAATAAGCTTATGAAAGTCGAAAAAAGAAATACATATAAATAGACTAACGCATGCAAAGACTCCATTCCTGGCGTAAAGAAGTTTGCTGTTATAGAATATAAGTCTTAGTTCGAGGAAGGAAGTTCTGAAAATGTACGTTTGGAGCAGAGCATCGTACGATAGTGAAACATGGACTATGCGAAAACCGGAACAGAAGAGAATCGGAACCATTTTATATGTGGTGTTACAGAAGAATGGGGAAAATTAGATTGGTTGATGAAATGAGAAAACATGGTCTTCCGCAGAATAAGCAAGGACACGAGCTGGTGGAAAACGCTGACAAGGAGGAGGTACGTCGTAATAGGACTTGGGTTGAGGGAATAACCTCTGTGAAAGAAGAAGGGGCTGTGGAGGGTAAAGGCGGCAGGCCAAGGCAGAGACTGGAATAATCCAGTGAATAATTGAGGCTGAAGGGTTGCAAGTGATACTCTGAAATGAAGAAGATCGCACAGGAGAAGAATCCGTCAGACCAGAGGCATCGAAATGCTGCTTTAGTGTGTTTTAGGACATCCACGTCTTTTTACAGTCGATAGGTGACGATGCGTTGCTAACCAATTGTACACGCCGCGCGCGGTCCGGTAAAAAATTAAAAAAATACTGCAGTCGCTGAAGGATTAACCACGCTCTGTCTATAAGGGGTTTCTTGGTAGAAGAATGGACTCGCGTTAAAGCAAGTCCGAACTTCGTTACGGGGTTCCCCGAACGTCGGCCAGCGTTAATGACGCAGTACAGGCGCTAACACGACGGCATGCGGCCTTCATTCATTTACCTCCCGCGACTGGCGACAACTTTACACCGCACAGGTGAGTCACTGGTGGATGTTGAGGCTGTTTGTTTGAGTGGGCTCGCTAAACGGCCTCTGGTAGACGCAGAAGCTGTTACTTTACACTGCAGCCTGTCGATGCCCTTCCACATTGTCGGCTCAGTCTACATCCGTACTCTGCAGACCACAGTTAAGTTCATGGCAGAGGGTGCTTCATATTGTAGGCTATGGGAGCTGTATTCCGAAACAACGGGAAATTTTGGGATGAGATTTTCACTCTGCAGCGGAGTGTGCGCTGGTATGAAACTTCCTGGCACATTAAAACTGTGTGCCGGACCGAGACTCGAACTCGGGACGTTTGCCTTTCGCGGGCAAGTGCTCTGCCATCTGAGCTACCCAAGTTTCAGCGGAAATGTTTGTTTTTCTTTGCAAGTAAATCTGTGTATTCATCTACGGTCTACATAAATGTTACTCCCTTCAAGATAGTCACCCTTCGATGTTGCACGTATGTTCCAGCACTTTTTACAGTCTCCAAAACACTCCTGGAACTCGATATTTGGGATGGCTTTCAACTCCGTGAGCGATACGATTTTAATGTCTTCCATACTCGTAAACCGACAGCTACTATTTCTGAGAATAGAAAAATTTGCCACGTGGCCAGATTTGGTGAATATGGAGGAAAGGGTAAAATCACACTATCGGTACGAAATCCGACAGCATACTTTCCTAATATGTTCCAAACCGTCGCACATAAATACGGGATTTTCCGGAATTCATAGCTCGAGTTCTGATGGTGATAAAATGGTAGGAGTAAGCATTCTGGATAGCCCTTGGCTTCGGAACCATTTGCATACCCAACAGAAGGATCGACTTAGTGTCACTGTCCTACAGTACAGCGTCAAAGTATGAATATTACACACTTCCCCATGCTTTGTCAAATGGAAAAAACTGATTCTTTCTTCCTGCATTTCATGTAGTCTTATGAAAATTCCACAGAAAAAAAATTTTACTATATATTCTCGGTCACCAGTGGACCAAAACCCACCCGAGGATTCCGAGGCAGCTAAGCACAGCAAATGTCTGAAACTTTTACGATATGTTCCTAAGATCTCAATTTCGTACATCCTTGAAAATTTTCGTTACGTCTTAATCCATTTCAGAGATACAGAAGTTCAAGATTACCATATTTCCACACACAAAATTCGGTGCGATACGAAGACGTAGTTTATATAGTGACATAGCACAGAGAATTGAGCGGTAAAGTATGTCTGTTATCACCTGGGTACTCCATGTTATAGTACTGAAGCACACGCATTTCTTCATGTAAAATCCGGTTTGAGGTATGAAATTAGTTTTGCCTTATTTCAGTTCCACTTAACTAAACTATCTAAATTTCGTGGACCATCTACATCTACATGGATACTCTGCAAATCACAGTTAACTGCCTGGCAGAGGGTTCATCGAACCACCTTCACAATTCTCTATTATTCCAATCTCGTATAGCGCGCGGAAAGAATGAACACCTACATCTTTCCGTACGAGCTCTGACTTCACTTATTTTATCGTGGTGATCGTTCCTCCCTATGTAGGTCGATGTCAACAAAATATTTTCGCATTCGGAGGAGAAAGATGGTGTTAGGAATTTCGTGAGAAGATTCCGTCGCAACGAAAATCGCCTTTCTTTTAATAATTTTCCAGCCCAAATCCTGTATCATTTCTGTGACACTCTCTCCCATATTTTGCGATAATACAAAAAGTGCTGCCTTTCTTTGAACTTTTCCGATGTACTCCGTCATTCCTATCTGGTAATGATCCCACACCGCACTGCAGTATTCTAAAAGAGGATGGACAAGCGTAGTGCAGGGAGTCTCCTTAGTAGGTCTGTTACATTTTCTAAGTGTCCTCCCAATAAAACGGAGCCTTTGATTAACCTTCCCCACAACATTTTGTATGTGTTCGTTGCAATTTAAGTAGTCGTAATTATAATACCTAGATATTTAGGGGAATTTACGGCTTTTAGATTGATTCGTCGTGTAACCGAAGTTTAAAGAGTTCCTTTTAACACTCATGTGCATGACCTCACACTTTTCGTTATTTAGGGTCAAATGCCACTTTTCGCACCATTCAGGCATTTTTTCTAAATCGTTTTGCAGTTTGTTTTGATCTTCTGATGACTTTAGTAGTGAATAAACGACAGCGTCATCTGAAAACAACCGAAGACGGTTGCTGAGATTGTCTCCCACATCGTTTCTATGAAAATATAGAGTCATCAACAAACTTTACATATTCACATACTCCTTTATCTTTTACCCAAATGAATACAGACTCATTTACAGATAATTTCCTCCTATTACGCGTATACAACGACAAAGCAGAAGGCGACATATAAGCAGATTTACCAAAGTCTTTATTAGCAAGTTCGGCCATATGGTAGGTGCGAAATGCAAAAATGTCTCTGTCAACGAAACTTTCGAGTCCACCAACATTGGGTACTCCAGAACCTCCACGGACAATGGCTACAGTAAACCATCCGTTACCATGATCAAACGAATCATTAATATCTAAACTAAAATTAAGTCGGCACCCACAGAAAACGGATTGTCTAAACAGACAGTGTACAAAACCATCGAGAACATTGAGTTTGCTACAACAGCTGGAGACAAGAAGAATCGTATACCAGTCAAGTCTGTCGCTGCTCAAGCCTTGCTGGACGGACCTTCCGTTTTCTGTGGGTGCCGACTTAATTTTAGTTTAGATATTAATGATTCGTTTGATCATGGTAACGGATGGTTTACTGTAGCCATTTTCCGTGGAGGTTCTGGAGTACCCAATGTTGGTGGACTCGAAAGTTTCGTTGACAGCAAAGGGCCTATAACACTGCCTTGGGGAACGGCTGAAATCACTTCTGTTTTACTCGATGACTTTCCGTCAGTTACTACAAATGTGACCTCTCTGACAGGAAATCGCAAATCAAGTAACATAACTGTATCGATATTCCGTAAGCACGCAATTTCACTACGAGCCGCTTGTGTGGTACAGTGTCAAAAGCCTTCCGCAAATCCAGGAATACGGAATCGATCTGAAATCCCTTGTCAATAGCACTGGGCACTTTATGTGAATAAAGAGCTACTTGTGTTTCACAGGACCGATGTTTTCTAAACCCATGTTGAGTGTGTGAATAGACCAGTACATTTCTTTTCATATAAGTGGGGTATCAGCTGCTTCATTCTGCCTTCGCCGGCGCCTTTAAAAATTTTTCACAAAAATTTTGGCTTAGGAAGTAATGAAGTGTAAAAGGAATGACTTGGCCAGTAAAGTTAACAACAGAATTGCGGGTCGCGTTGTAGAGGACAAGGAATTATGCTATCTCGCAAGCAATAGAACGCATGACAGACGCTATAATGACGACCTGAAAGGCAGAACAAACTAGCAGAGGTAAAAGGGCATTCCTGGCCAAAAGAAGTCTACTAGTCGCCGTTAATTTGAGGAAAAACTTTCTGATAATGTCCGTTTGAAGCACAACACTGTATGGTAGTGAATGATGGACTGTGCGAAAACCCGAACTAAGCAGTCGAAGCGTCTCAGATGTGGTACTGTAAAAGGGTGGGCTTACTGGTAGTTGGGAGCTCCAACGTCAGGCGCGTAATGGGGCCCCCTTTAGGGATATAGTTGCAAGGGAGGGGAAGAAAACCAATGGGCACTCCGTGTGCATACCGGGGGGAGGGGGGGGGGGGGGGTGGAGAGTCATTCCAGATGTGGAAAAGGTCCTTTCGGATGCCATGAAGGGTACAGGGTGTGTGTCGCTATGGATCGGAGGAAATTGGCTTCCGGCGGCTATCTGATTTGGTGAAGACTGCCAGCCTCGCTAGCGGGATGAATGCAGAGCTATCTGCAGCATCGTCACCAGGACTACTGACTGCGGACCTGTGGTACAGAACCGAGTGGAGGGTCTGAATCAGAGGCTGAGGCGGGTGCAGATTCCTCGACTTGCGCCATAGGGTGGTAGGGTTTTGGATTCCGCAGGATAGGTCGGGAGTCCACTACACGCAGCAGGCGGCCACACGGGTAGCAGCGGTTGTGTGGCGTGGGCTGGCCGGTGTTTTAGGTTAGATGGCCTCGGGCAAGTACAGAAGGGCAACAGCCTCAAAGGGTGCGGGGCAAAACCAGGACATGCGGGGACCAAGCAGCAATCGGTATTGTAATTGTAAACTGTCGAAGCTGCAGTGGTAAAGTACCGGAACTTCAAGCGCTGATGGAAAGCACCGAAGCTGAAACGGAAAGCTGACTGAAAAAAAAAAAGTGGCTCTGAGCACTATGGGACTTAACATCTATGGTCATCAGTCCCCTAGAACTTAGAACTACTTAAACCTAACTAACCTAAGGACAGCACACAACACCAAGCCATCACGAGGCAGAGAAAATTCCTGACCCCGCCGAGATGCAGGCAAAGCTGGCTGAAGCCAGAGATAAAGTCTGGCGAAATTTTTACAAAGGCACAGACGGTGTTTACAAAGGATAGATTGCATGCAACCGGTGGTGACGTGTTTGTCGCTGTTAGTAGTAGTTTATCCTGTAGTGAAGTAGAAGTGGATAGTTTCTGTGAATTATTATGGGTGGAGGTTATACTCAACAACCGAGCTAGGTTAATAATTGGGTCCTTTTACCGACCTCCCGACTCAGCAGCATTAGTGGCAGAACAACTGAGAGAAAATCTGGAAAACATTTCACATAAATTTCCTCAGCATGTTATAGTCTTAGGTGGAGATTTCAATTTACCAAATATAGACTGGCACACTCAGATGTTTAGGACGGGTGGTAGGGACAGAGCATCGAGTGACATTATACTGTGTGCACTATCCGAAAATTACCTCGAGCAATTAAACGGAGAACCGACTCGTGGAGATAAAATCTTGGACCTACTGATAACAAACAGACCCGAACTTTTCTACTCTGTAAGCGCAGAACAGGGAATTAGTGATCATAAGGCCGTTGCAGCATGCCTGAATATGGAAGTAAATAACAATATAAAAAAGGGAGGAAGGTTTATCTGCTCAGCAAAGAGTAATAGGAGGCAGACTTCAGACTACCTAACAGATCAAAACGAAAATTTCTGTTCCGACACTGATAATGTTGAGTGTTTATGGAAAAAGTTCAAGGCAATCGTAAAATGCGTTTAAGACAGGTACTTGCCGAGTAAAACTGTGAGGGACGGGAAAAACCCACCGTGGTTCAACAACAAAGTTAGGAAACTACTGCGAGAGCAAAGAGAGCTTCACTGCAAATTTCAGCACAGCCAAAACCTCTCAAACAGAAGCTAAACGATGTCAAAGTCAGCGTAAGGAGGGTTATGCGTGAAGCGTTCAGTGAATTCGAAAGTAAGATTCTATATATGGACTTGGCAGAAAATCCTTGGAACTTCTGGTCTTACGTTAAATCAGTAAGTGGATCGAAACAGCATATCCAGACACTCTGGGATGATAATGGCACTGAAACAGAGGATGACACGCGTAAAGCTGAAATACTAAACACCTTTTTCCAAAGCTGTTCCACTGTAGTTCCTTCTCTAAATCTTCGCACGAACGAAAAAATGGGCGACATCGAAATAAGTGTCCAAGGAGTAGAAAAGCAACTGAAATCACTCAACAGAGGAAAGTCCACTGGACCTGACGGGATAGCAGTTCGATTCTACACAGAGTACGCCAAAGAACTTGCCCCTTCTAACAGCCGTGTACCGCAAGTCTCTAGAGGAACGGTAGGTTTCAAATGGCTCTGAGCACTATGGGTCTTAACATCTGTGGTCATCAGTCCCCTATAGCTTAGAACTATTTAAACCTAACTAACCTAAGGACATCACACATATCCATGCCCGAGGGAGGATTCGAACCTGCGACCGTGGCAGTCACGCGGTTCCAGACTGAAGCGCCTAGAACCGCACGGCCACACCGCCCGGCGAAGGTTCCAAATGACTGTAAAAGAGCACAGGTAGTTCCAGTTTTCAAGAAGGGTCGTCGAGCAGATGCGCAAAACTATAGACGTATATCTCTGACATCGATCTGTTGTAGAATTTTAGAACATGTTGTTTGCTCGCGTATCATGTCATTTCTGGAAACCCAGAATCTACTCTGTAGGAATCAACATGGATTCCGGCAAAAAACGATCGTGTGAAACCCAACTCGCTTTATTTGTTCATGAGATCCAGAAAATATTAGATACAGGCTCCAATGTAGATGCCATTTTCGTTGACTTCCGGAAGGCGTTCGATATAGTTTCGCACTGTCGCCTGATCAACAAATAGCATACAGAATATCAAACCTGGTGTATGGTTGGGTTGAAGAGTTTTTAGCAAACAGAACACAGCATGTTGTTCTCAATGGAGAGACGTCTATAGACGTTCAAGTAACCTCTGGCGTGCCACAGGGGAGTGTTATGGGACCATTGCTTTTCACAATATATATAAATGACCTAGTAGATAGTGTCGGAAGATCCATGTGGCTTTTCGCGGATGATGCTGTAGTATACACTGAAGTTGCAGCATTAGAAAATTGCAGTAAAATGCAGGAAGATCTGCAGCGGATAGGCACTTGGTGCAGGGAGTGGCAACTGACCCTTAACATAGACAAATGTAATGTACTGCGAATACATGGAAAGAAGGATCCTTTATTGTATTGCTATATGATAGCGGAACAAACACTGGTAGCAGTTACCTCTATAAAATATCTGGGAGTACGCGTACGGAACGATTTGAAGTGGAATGATCATATAAAATTAACTGTTGGTAAGGCGGGTACCAGGTTGAGATTCATTGGGAGAGTCCTTAGAAAATGTAGTCCATCAACAAAGGAGGTGGCTTACAAAACACTCGTTCGACCTATACTTGAGTATTGCTCATCAGTGTGGGATTCGTACCAGGTCGGGTTGACAGAGGAGATAGAGAAGATCCAAAAAAGAGCGGCGCGTTTCGTCACAGGGTAATTTGGTAAGCGTGATAGCGTTACGGAGATGTTTAGCAAATTCAAGTGGCAGACTCTACAAGTGAGGCGCTCTGCATCGCGCTGTAGCTTGCTGTCCAGGTTTCGAGAGGTTGCGTTTCTGGAAGAGGTATCGAATATATTGCTTCCCCCTACTTATACCTCCCGAGGAGATCACGAATGTAAAATTAGAGAGATTCGAGCGCGCACGGAGGCTTTCAGACAGTCTTTCTTCCCGGGAACGATACGCGACTGGAACAGGTAAGGGAGGTAATAACAGTGGCACGTAAAGTGCCCTCCGCCACACACTGTTGGGTGGCTTGCCGAGTATAAATGTAGATGTAGTTCTTGTAAATTACGTAAACTAATACGGAATGAGGAGATTCTCTGCAGAACCGGCGAGGAGAGGAGCCCTTGAACAACACTGACAAGAGAGAGGGACAGGATGATAGGACATGTGTTAAGATACGAGGGAACAACTTTTGCGATTCTGGAGGCAGCTGTAGAGGATCAAACTGTAGAGGAAGGCAGTGATATCAATACATCGAACAAATAGTTGAGGACGTAGGTTCCAAGTGCTACTCTGAGGTGAAGAAGTTTGTATAGGAGAGGTAGGAAGTCGTTGTCGTGAATGCCGGAAAAACGTAAGGGGAGAAAATGTGGCGCATACGTTAAAGGTGGCTTGCGTATCTGGGTTGGAAATGTCGATACAGGGCCTCCGAGACGGCTTTGTTTTGACGACACGACACGCAACAGTGGTGCCCCACATCCTCCTCGCTCACTCGCAGCTATCGGCAGCTTGTGTAATGGCGGTCTGCTAACAGCTGGCGACGTTTCTCCTCGCCTCCAGCTTTCGGGCTCTTCCGTTCCGGCGCGATGTCTTTGTGGAAACCGCAACGCCGGTTGAAGCAAACTTATACTACAGTCCCGGACGGCCTGTGTCGCAGAGATAACACTGCAGTCAGGCACTTAACAGTATAAATATCTCTGGAGTGCCCATTGCGTTGAGCGCCTGTTGTCGCGTCATCTCGGGACGACGTTTAAGGCCAGTTCACATTGGCAGTCACGTCACGTCACATCACTTCGATGTTTCTCGGGAGGAAAGTTATGAAGTTATCGTCGCCTGTTTACATCGGAAGTTAACCTGTTTTCGCCACACTCGCTCTTGTTACAGTAGTCCATTTCGTGCTTTTTTTTCTTTTCTTTCTTCAACTTTACTGTACTATTACGCTTAGGTTTCGTGGCAAATTAAAAATGTTCCGGCGCGACTTGCATATTTTTTTCCATTTCTTACACAAGCGAGATCAAATATCTGAAACTGAAAACCTATTTATATTTCACAATAACAAGACAGGGCTGACACCCACAACGTAGCTCTTCCATTACATAACATTTTAAGTGAAAAGATCAGCTTTAATTAATCAAAAACATACAATTGTTTATGACTTTATTAGTTACCTAAAAAACAGCGAATAAGATAAACAGGCTCCATTTATTCCTTTATGGCTATTGTCTGATGTATTTGCATCACATCGATCAGCCACAACATTATGACCACCTACTTAATTCCGGTATGTCCACCTCTGGCGCGGATAACATGCCTCGTGGCATGGAAGGCAGGTCACTGGAGAGAGTTGACACCGCATGTGCACGCACAAGTCACTGAATTCTGGGGACGGGGCCATAAGCTCTGGCGCCACGTTCAATCACATCCCAGATGTGTTCGATCGGGTTCACATCTGGCAAGTTGTGGGGCCACCACGCCAATTAGAACTCGCCACTGTGTTCTTTGAACCACTCCATCGCACTCATGACCTTGTAATATGGCACATTATCTTGTTGAAAAATGCCACTGCCTTTGGGAAACATGATTGACGCGAAGGGCCGTATGTGACCTACAGCCAGTTTGCGGTACTCGTTGGCCGTCACGGTGCGTTGCGCTAGCTCTACTGGGCCCACGGATAGCCACGTCAATGTTGCCCACAGCTTGATGGAGCCGTCCCCAGCTTTTCTCTGTCCCACAGCACAGGTATGAAGGAGATGTCCCCCTGGAAGGCGACGGATTCGCGCGCTCCCATCGGTATGACGATGAGGGTATCGTGATTCATCAGAGCACGCAACGCTGTTCCATTGCGCCAACGTCCAGTGGCGATGGTCACGTGCCCATTTCAGTTATAGTGGCCCTTGTAGTGGTGGTTTGTCATCAGTCTACTGACTGGTTTGATGCGGCCCGCCACGAATTCCTTTCCTGTGCTAACCTCTTCATCTCAGAGTAGCACTTGCAACCTACGTCCTTCAATTACTGACTCGATGTATTCCAATCTCTGTCATCCTCTACAGTTTTTGCCCTCTACAGCTCCCTCTAGTACCATGGAAGTCATTCCCTCATGTCTTAGCAGATGTCCTATCATCCTGTCCCTTCCCCTTATCAGTGTTTTCCACATATTCCTTTCCTCTCCGATTCTGCGTAGAACCTCCTCATTCCTTACCTTATCAGTGGTGTTAACACTGGCATATTCACGGGTCGTCGGCTGCAGAGGCCCATCGTTAGACGTGTTCGGTGCGCTGTGTGTTCACACACTTGTACCCTGCCCAGCATTAAAGTCTGATGTTAATTCCACCACAGTTCACCGCCTTACCGGTCCGACATTTGTGATGAGCAGTGGCCGCCCCGTCCCACGACGCCTGACCGTGCTTTCACCTCGAGTTGAAGACACCGCAGCGCTCTTCGACCAACGGACACGTCGTGCAGCCGCCGAAATGCTCGTGCCGAGCCTCCGGGCCACCACAATCTGCTCTTGGTCGAACTCGGGTAGATAGCGCACCTTCCCCATTCTACACACGGACAGCTCGCTCACTGATACGACATGCACCGTGCGTGTGTCCCACTAGCAATCATCCCTCGCCAGGCGACGCTGCTGTCGCCTGGACGGGTTTATATCGATAGTAGGTCGGTGGTCACAATCTTGTGACTGACCAATGTATATACACTACTGGCGATTAAAATTGCTACACCACGAAGATCACGTGCTACAGACGCGAAATTTAACCAACAGGGAGAAGATGCTGTGATTCGCAAATGATTAGCTCTTCAGAGCATTCACACGAGGTTGGCGCCGGTGGCGACAACTACAACGTGCTGACATGATGAACGTTTCCAACCGATTTCTCATACACAAACAGCAGTTCACCGGCGTTGTCTGGTCAAACGTTATTGTGATGCCTCGTGTAAGGAGCAGAAATGTGTACCATCACGTTTCCGACTTTGATA
This sequence comes from Schistocerca gregaria, assembly GCF_023897955.1. Taxonomy (NCBI): domain Eukaryota; kingdom Metazoa; phylum Arthropoda; class Insecta; order Orthoptera; family Acrididae; genus Schistocerca; species Schistocerca gregaria. Next base: position 211,681,440 of record NC_064929.1, read on the forward strand.
AAGGTGGGATTGTAGCCTATCGCGATTGCGGTTTATCGTATCGCGACATCGCTGCTCGCGTTGGTCGGGATCCAATGACTGTTAGCAGAATATGGAATCTGTGGGTTCAGGAGGGTAATACGGAACGCCGTGCTGGATCCCAACGGCCTCGTATCACTAGCAGTCGAGACGACAGGCATCTTACCCGCATGGCTGTAACGGATCGTGTAGCCACGCCTCGCTCCCTGAGTCAACAGATGGGGACGTTTGCAAGACTACAACCATCTGCACTAACAGTTAGACGACGTTTTGCAGCATTATGGACTATCAACTCGGCCATGGCTGCGGTTACCCTTGACGCTGCATCACAGACAGGAGCGTTTGCGTTGGTGTACTCAACGACGAACCTGGGTGCACGAATGACAATACGTAATTTTTTCGGATGAATCCAGGTTCTTTTTACAACATCACGATAGTCGCATCCGTGTTTGGCGACATCGCGGAGAACGCACTTTGGAAGCGTGTATTCGTCATCGCCATATTGGCGTATCACCTAGCGTGGTGGTATAGGGTGCCATTAGTTACACGTCTCGATCACCTCTTGTTCGCATTGACGGCACTTGGAACAGTGGACGCTACATTTCAGATGTGTTACGACCCGTGTCTCTACCCTTCATTCGATCCCTGTGAAACCCTACATTTCAGCAGGATAATGAACGACCGCATGTTGCAGGTCCTGTACGGGCCTTTCTGGATACAGAAAATGTTCGACTGCTCCCCTGGCCAGCACATTCTCCAGATCTTTCACCAATTGAAAACGTCTGGTCAATGGTGGTCGAGGAACTGGCTCGTCACAACACGCCAGTCACTACTCTTGATGAACTGTGGTATCGTGTTGAAGCTGCATGGGCAGCTGTACCTGTACACTCCATCCAAGCTCTGTTTGACTCAATGTCCAGGCCTATCAAGGCCGTTATTACGGCCAGAGGTGATTGTTCTGGGTACTGATTTCTCAGGATCTATGCACCCAAATTACGTGAAAATGTAACCACATGTCAGTTCTAGTATAATAAAATGGTTCAAATGGATCTGAACACTATGGGACTTAACATCTGAGGTCATCAGTCCCCTAGAACTTGGAACTACTTAAACCTAACTAACCTAAGGAAATCACACACAGCTATGCCCGAGGCAGGATTCGAACCTGCGACCGTAGCGGTTCCAGACAGTAACGCCTAGAACCACGCGGCCATAATATATTTGTCCAATGAATACCCGATTATCATCTGCATATCTTTTTGGTGTAGCAATTTTAATGGCCAGTAGTGTATTTTCCCTAGCAATTAAATTCAGTGTTTCGGGAAGTCGTTTCTCTTTTTAGCACTTTTAACAAACAAAATCGATCAAGGAAATACGTTATGAAATTTGCTGTGCTCATTGCTAAATTTTGCTGTTGTCTCCTCAAATGCGATACGATAATGAGACTCTGCGTATAAATACAACGTGACACGTAAGCCCACTTCCGCCGTTCGGTACCAGGCTAAGAGAACTGACGTGATCTGACGGACAGTATAAATACACCTTGACGTGACGGTGCCGTTATGTGTTGCCCGTTCACTTTGCTCTTCAAAGCTAAGAGCTCACTTTATTCCAGGTATACATGAATTAGGGATCTTGTACGTTTGTCCGCAAAAATAAAAAAGCACGAAAAATCTGAAACAAAATGCGAAACGGAGAGTAACGAAAGGTTAAACATTATTTCCTTCTTCCCATAACCTGTGCTTAACTATGCACAAAACAACAAAATTTCTCAAAAACAACTTTTCCTTTTTTCAGACAAGTTATGCAAATTGTTATTATTACTATTTATAGCGACTCAAGTTATATAAATATGTTGACGAGCTTAACTGTTATACAACAGGTGCTTTTAATTTCGCTCTCATATTTATCTGAATTTTAAAATTTGTGAATAGCCAGAATGTATATCTAGAGCCACCACTGTCGACAACACAAAATAAATTCTACGCATCTGAATGCTCACTTCGGAGACATTTCTTCTCGAAGATCGGGCAGCTCTAAGGCAAGCGACGACACGAGGGAAAAAAAGACAGACGCAGATGCGCAGCTGTTCGTAGGCGCCGCGTGTTTTGCTTGTGATCTGTGCAAACAAATTACACTCACTACCACCGTTCTCGCCGCAGTCATGTGTAAACAAATAATGCCCTACTACCGCCGTTCTAGCCACAGCGTAGCACGTAATGTTCGCGCTCCACAGTTGATACGCTGTTTTCGAATATCATCACACGTCCCGCGCAAGCCCAAGTGATCGTTCTCCACTGTATAATCATCGCCCACAGACCTACGTTTCGGGCAGACGTTTACCTGGATGTTGGCATATCTCTTCACCAATGAGTCGATGAAACTAGAAACATGATGCAACTGATCGGGCTACCCTTTTCCATCGATCTACGGTCCAATCTCAATGATGCGGTGCCCACTGTAAATGTAACTGACTTAACAGGATATTACGTTCTTTGTATTTGTTTGAAATACTTAAATGAATGCCTGAACTGGGAATGCATACAAAACTGGAGTTATCGTGCAGCATGTTGTAACTGCAAGTGGTGTATTTACTCTAGCAAAACGTTATACGAACTGATTTGGCAATGCAACTCCCAATACTAATAAAGAAATACAGACACTGCAAAATACATTCAGGCCATTAGGTACTGAATCCTCTAGTGCTGTTCAAAACTGATAACTTTGGTCACAGTGCACATAAAAAATTAATAACATTATTTAAAGTCTACAGCAGCAACGGTGGATCGCGTTATATTCTGCTCTCTTATGAAGAAGAATAAAATATAGTAGCTACAGGCTCAGCGGTGTGCAATGCTCGCCGTATTACTGTGAAACATACATGAAATTCTTTTGGCAAATAAATGAAAACATTTAAGAAAAATTGGTTGTCTTTAAAAAAACGGGGAGGCGGTAGTGATTTGGGTGAATTGGTAGCACTGACTTTTTCAATAGAGAAATTTTATTTGGCTTTTCAAAACATTTGACAACTGAAATTACATTGCTCTGAAAAATTTCATCATCTTTTCTAAATGAAAATCTTTCTTTGCTGACATAGCCACAAACAATGATATCTGTGCAACAAGTAGTATCTAACATCGCTAAAAAACATAGATCTTCAAATTACATACACCTATGTTAACAAATCTTAGAAACAGTACGAAAGGGAAATATCTAACTAGCATAAACATCAAATCCGTTTACGTGCATTCTGGGGTTATTGAACACAGAACTCACAGTTAACAATTATCAGCCAATTCATTTAAAGTAACGTGCTGGCAAAAGGAAAGTGATAAAAAATAATTTCTTTTTTTTTACCTTAACTGCGAGAAGACTTTTGCTTCCACGTTCATATTTCCAATAATATATGTTCTCGTAAAGCTTCTTTGTAACATCAATCCAGTAATCCTTTCTTGTCACAATTAAATTTGCATTTAATCTATTCTATTATAAAATCACTCATCATTTTAACAACCTATTGTACGTACGGTGTAACACAAAATATTGATATGAGAACATTCCTACATTATAATCTAAGACTAGGTGGCTTTACAGAGCACACCATAAAAACTGCCTACTGCATCCTCTTTCGCTCGTAGTCTGATACACACTCACTGCTGTGCGCCAAGCGCTCTCTTAGTCCAACACGATAACTTCAGACGAGAAGCAGTAGCTTTGTTCAAAAATGTTCAAATGTGTGTGAAAGCTTATGGGACTTAAATGCTAAGTCATCAGTCCCTAAACTTACACACTACTTAATCTAAATTATCGTAAGGACAATCACACACACCCCCGCCGGAAGGACGACTCGAACCTCCGCCGGGACCAGCCGCACAGTCCAGACCGCTCGGCTAATCCCGTGCGGCTAGCAGTAGCTTTGGCTCTGCGGTCGTGCAAAGTCAGCGATCCGCTTTATAGAGCCCATCAGAGACATACATCGTTTACAATATAATAGTTTCATTTTAGTAGTTTACATTAATGTCATTACAATATTAGGGTGCCACATACAAGTGTACGCCAATAGACTCCTTTCAAGAATCCGTAGATCCGCATGTTCTACCATTTGGACCGCTAAACGCACTGGACAAGCCTCCGACCTCAAAGTTCTGACACGGGGACTTCCAGCACTTCGTCGCATCCATTTTATCCTGACAGAACTACCATAGACCGACAATGGTGGCTACAGGCAAAATGCATGTTATGACAGAAACCAATAGGAATTGACCACAGATTCTCAATGTTGCATACAAGGGACGACATTTTTATGACCAATTTCGTATATTACAGACTGCACAGCCATGTGATATTTAGCATTAAAACTCACCTTTAGATCTTCTACTACAAAAAATAAATGCAAGATTTATTCTGGGGTCAGAATTTGCGCAGAGTAAAAAAAAAAAAAAATTAACATGTTTTACCACTTACACAAACAGCTATGCATTCGGAATATTGCTGCTGATAGGTTTTGCAGCTAAGAGAACGGCACAGTATTGCAGCTTTGAATGTTTCAGACTGGTCATCACTGAAACAGGAGTTATGTCTTATTATACACACTGAAATGAGAGTGTTCACTTTGTTGTTCTATAGTCTTTCTCTGAAATTACAAAAATTGCTGCGCAAGAATAAGTTTTTTCGAAATGCGAACAACAGTTCCAATGTACTACATGGTCGTGTACCTAAGAACAAAAATATCAGATTGCAATTTAAGTGTTGCTCACGAGAAAAATATTGTCATTACTGTGTTAATAACATGTGTGTTGCATTATAACTGTGCTACACAATAACAGCGTGTAAGGGAAATGAAATTTAGAAACGAAATTTCGGAGTGACAAGTTGAAACCACTTTGAAATAGAAGTTGGCATCTAACGAAAAATCCTTTTCTCAAGAATGAGACATTGAAAGAAACTCAGTTCGTTTCCAAAAATATCAGACATTCTGTGGTAGAAGACCTGCTTCAGTTTCCAAGTACAAGGTGGTGCAGAACTGACGAAGTAGGGTTTAACTGTCCACGCATTATGTAACTAGTTTTAAAAATTTACATTATTTTATTCATTCTAAAGCTCTATAACATAAGAATTAATGATATCCTCTGAATAGCTTTAATGCATTGCACAGCACTTGAATATGTAGAACTTGAAATATTTACCATCGCCGCACAAACACAACTTCATGTCTCACAATACAACTGTACAAAATGCCCAAAATTGATAATGACGGTCTGTAGTGCGCATTCCTTCATGCGATTCTAAAACAGATCATTAGACGGAAGCACCAGCTAGGAAACTTCATGTGTTCCTAGGTAAAGTACCCCGCAGGTGAAACACTCACCTACTCTACAGTGTGAATCACCTAAAACTTGGACCGCAGATATTTCGGAAACATAAAGTGCTATTGATGCGTAGTGGATTGGTGATCAGCAGCTCGTATTGTCAGCCTGTAAACAGATTATAAATATAAAATTGTTAAGGCTTTCCTGACCACTTGTTGACAATCTGCGCATTGGCTTCTGTCTCGGATTTTTCGGCCGACGTTCATCTAATGATTTTACTGACGTTTCGCCAGCGCGAGTGGCTGGCATTGTCAATGCTTCACCCTCCATTGCCGGTGGTGAACTGGAGCCGAGCTCGCGGCCGCTGACTATATGTACCTGCCGCGCCAACGTCCGAGGGCTTCTCCGCGGTCATTTCCGGTACGGTTCTCCTCTTGCAACCTGCGACGGTCGTTCGCTGCAGTACGGGAAACCAGGATCCGTTTACCTTAAGGCTTTCCTCTTTCTTGTTGAAACTGTTCCCGTGTTTTTGTATTTCTACAGCTTCTCTGAACAAGCGCGTGTGGTAGTGCTTCTCTACAGCCAGAACTTCCGTTTCGGCGAATTTTATTACGTGGTCGGTCTCACTCAGTGCGTGCTCAGCCACGGCCGATTTCTCCACGTGCCCCAACCTGCAATGTCGCTTATGCTCTTTGACCCTGGTGTTGATCGATCGTCCAGTCAATCCGACATCAACTTTTCCGCATGTGCATGGTATACGGCATATTCTCGACATTGCAAGTGGGTCCCTTTTATTCCTTAGCCGACCTGAGACACTCTTTGATCTTCCTTGTCGGTTTGAAATAGTCTTTACGCCACGTTTGCGCAATATAGGGCCGATTCTGTCCGTCACTCTGGGAATTTATGGCAGAAAGGCCGTACCTGACATTTCTTTTCCTGATTTCTTACTTCGCCGAGTGTTCGGCTCTGTTACACTTCTAATATAATTTGCGAAATACCCATTGCTCCTCACAACACTTTCCAGGTGTCGCATTTCGCGTCTGAGGTTCTGCGGCTGACATATTCGTCCTGCTCGCGTTACGAGCGTATTAATCATGTCTCTTTTGTGGCTCGGGTGGTGGTTTGACAGTTTGTGTAGGTATATATACTTAGAAAGTGCATTTTTTCTGTACACTCTTTTTAAATGGAGTAATGCCTATTGACATTAAAAAACTAAAAGTGGGGTAAATTAAAATGTCGGTGGCATTTGTCGCAGGGCTCTAGTGCGAGTAGTTTACGAGATATCTTATTTGGAAAAGTTCCCACACCGACACTTGTACACACTAAGGTACATACCCTAGTTATACGAATTCCGACCAGTAACGACACAGCTGGCCATCACAGGTTGTGTCCAAAATGACCACCGTCAGCAGCAGCACACGTGACAGCATTTCAGGGGAGGTGACCGAGCAGGCTGCGGTAATATGTCGTTGCAATACCATCGGGTGTACTTGGTAGGTCAAATCGGGAGAACGGGCCGGCCAAGGTACGGGTCCCCTGCGTCCGGTCCAACGATTTGGATACAACTCGGGAACACAGGCTCTAGTACTTCGTGCAGTACAGGCTGGTCAGCCATTTTGGTATCCCACGGTCCTCCTATTCGGCACAGGAATGTCTCCTAGCATCCTTCAAAGACGGTCTGTTAGGAGGCTTCGATACTTGTGCACTGTCAGTGCTCCGTCTATCAAACATGAGGCTGTGAGCTGATGGTTCACTGCCCCACGACACGCGTTTACACTCCATGGACGTTGACGTTCCACATGACGAAGCCAACGGGCACCAGTAGTGCATTTATCGGCATTTTACCTGGCCAAGATTTGTAATTGCGGCTTCATCGCTAAACAACACTGATTATACATCTGTAGTATTCTTAGTGCCCATGTACAGAAGTTAACACGAGTCTCATCAGCTCTTGATGGGGAGAGAGAGAGAGAGAGAGAGAGAGAGAGAGAGAGAGAGAGAGAGAGAGAGAGAGAGAGAATGGGGAGCACTTATGTCGATGGCGGTTACGTTCGACACCAGTCTGACTCACGCCTCTTCCCTCGTACGATTGCGCGGGAGCTGACGTGCTGATCAAGTGCAGCAGCACCGAGAACATTCATTTCCCCCTCTTCTCTCGTCACTTGTTTCCTTCTGTTGCGGTGTCTACGTTTTACACAACCACTTTCAGGTAACTGGTTGAAGAGGTTGCTAAATAGTTGACGAGATGGCTGACGTCAGTTGGGATGTCTTGCCGCATTCACCGTAAAAGAACGAACTACATTCTTCCTGCACACTCTATAAACTACGAGCATACTGGCTTTTTCTGCATTGGTAAATTCTATCGTCCTCACTACCTACTGCTTAGACTGTCACGCACTGACCAGCAAGTCGCAAGGAACACACAGCACATTGCAAGAAAACATAACATCGTAACTATCCACTACGCAGGCAGAGTGGCATAAACAAGTGTCAGAGTGAAAACTTGTAACATCTATATCGACTAGAAGTAGGCTTATACTATGTAACTGTGTATCTGTGATTATGAAGTGTTTGTTACTTAAGGCCATTGATTTGTGACAGGAAATTTAAAGTTTGTGATGCATGTACAAAAAAAGCTACATAATGTTTAAAATAATGAAATTTTATAATATATGTATGTTTATACATCAACAAAATCAAAACGAGGATAATGGAATGTAGTTGAATTACGTCGGGTGATGCTGAGGAAATTAGATTAGGAAATGAGACACTTAAAGTAGTAAAGGAGTTTTGCTACTAGGGGAGCAAAATAACTGATGATGGTCGAAGTAGAGAGGATATAAAATGTAGACTGGCAATTGCAAGGAAAGCGTTTCTGAAGAAGAGAATTTTGTTAACATTGAGTATAGATTTGTCAGGAAGTCTTTTCTGAAAGTAGATGTATGGAGTGTAGCCATGTATGGAAGTGAAACATGGACGATAAATAGTTTGGACAAGAAGAGAATAGCTTTCGAAATGTGGTGCTACAGAAGAATGCTGAAGATTAGATGGGTAGATCGTATAACTAATGAGGAGGTATTGAATAGAATTGGGGAGAAGAGGAGTTTGTGGCACAACTTGACAAAAAGAAGGGACCGGTTGGTAGGACATGTTCTGAGGCATCGAGGAATCACAAATTTAGCATTGGAGGGCAGCGTGGAGGGTAAAAATCGTAGAGGGAGACCAAGAGATGAATACACTAAGCAGATTCAGAAGGATGTAGGCTGCAGTTGATACTGGGAGATGAAGCTTGCACAGGATGGAGTAGCATGGAGAGCTGCATCAAACCAGTCTCAGTACTGAAGACCACAACAATAACATGTTTATAAAGAAAACATTGTTTATTGGAAGCTGGTTCATGCTGAGGACGCCTGTATTGTATAACGTAAAAGGTATAGGGAAGTCCCTCCGCAACGGAAGTGGCTCGGCGCGACGTAAAAGGTGGTTTTGGCGATCGAACTGGGAGGCTCTTTGGTGGGAACGGCATTCATCAGTGGCTAGCCGTTGCATGGTACACATCGAGGGTGCCAAGGGAGGCAATTGGAAATAGTTTTGCAAGAAATTTTGCTTCGGATGTAGATATTGATGTTGTATGATACTCTTGGCCATAAGGAATGGCTCTGACACGCTAAAAATCCGTCGCCAAGAAGAAATTGTAAAGCGCATTCAACACGAACAGCCGTGAGTGCAGTCAGCCGCCACGTCGCTTGCCACCACTACTTCGCCACTGCTCCACCAGCTTCATGCATACAGATGTGTATCAGAGCATGGACCAGTTAAGTTGTGTGCTTTCAATAATAATCTAAGTGCTATAAACCTGCGTTCAGAACCGTAACTTTTATCCTAATCACGAATCTATGCAGGATCCTCTCGTAAGTGTTCAGAAAACCGTCTGTCCTACTTCTAACAAATTAGTGATTTATTTCTGTGTATTAAATGTGTTAAAATTCACGTAGAGTTTGACTAGTGATACAGTATCAGGTCATGGGTCCCCACCATATTCTTCTCATATTAGAAAAATAATTGGAATATTACCGCTACTGAAGAATATTTCTATAAATGGGAGTATAAATAGAGTAATTGTGGTATTATTTATTTGTGGTATTTATATGTCAGTTAAGTCAGGAGCCCCTCCATGTCCAACTTTAGTTCGGTGCTTCTTGAGGTAACATCTCAATACTGAGTCATGTAATGATAGTGACTGTGTTATTATTAAGAATCGGGTACAATTTTGCTTTTTGTGGTTACTGGTTTGCGCATTAATGGTAACTACTGCTATCCACAACTTAGATTGCCCTGTGTTCGTGTTTGTCCCGTGTGCTATTCAAAGGGAATCTTGTTGAAAGTCACTACAACTACTAATATTCAGTTTTAGTAAACATAATATTTCAAATTAATGTGCCTAATTGGGCTGGCGACCGTCCGATTTTTCATCGTATATGAACTTTACTACTTTCATTATCCACAAAGTAAAAGCCTGTTTAGTTTTTCTATTAATTGCAATATATTCAAAATTACGGTCCGATACTTTAATCCGTTAGACACACGCACGGTCGAAACTCAAAATTAAAAACCCTCCCAGAGGGTAACATTAGTTTGTGTCAAAACAAGCAAGTGTTACAAACTTTCCAAAATACGATATCTAGTAAACGACTCGAACCAGAATCCTGCAACAAAACACCACTAACGTTCTAGTTTACCCTACTTTTAGTTTGTTAATATTAGTAGGCAGTGTTTCATTTAAAAAGTGTACGTTTTCTCAAAAATACAGTACACTTTCTAAGTAGTATTACAATCTGTTTATTGACTAATAACACGAGCCCATGACTAGCAATCTATTCTGCGAAAAGCGCACATCAATAGGACTTCCCATTTCCGCAGTATCAGCGGTGCAAGTTTCAGGTGATTCACCCTCTGTATATTTCTGGATCACAGGGAGGACACGTTACTTTTCACCAGTGTCAAACAAATGGTCGGAGACTGTTTTCCTTTCTGTAAACTAATCCTGATTTCTACAGGGTGAAAAGTATTTAAACCGACAATCTCTGGGAGGCTGTAGGGGACATCAAAACAAATATTTTCCCCTAGTGTCATTTTTTCCTATGAGAAGTATTTAAACCGCTGGAGGCCGTATTACGCTCTTCAGTTTTAGGCAACTGCTGTCCACCAGTATAGTAGTGCATTGTCTCTGGTTACTAATGGAGTCATGCACCTGGAGTGAGTACACTGATACGATTAGTGCGTAGTACGTAGCGCACCACAACGCACGAGCTGCACAGCGGGTTTATCAACAACAATATCCTAATCGCCGTATCCCGCATCATACGACCTTTGCTGCTGTGTACCAACGTCTGCATTAGACCGGGTCATTTAGCAGATTACCTGGACAGCGACGCCGTCGCACGGTAAGAACGTTGCAATTTGAGGAAGCTGCCTTGCAGCATGTGGAGTGGGATCCTTCAATCAGCACTGGTGAAATTGCATGTATCATGGGGACGAATCAGAAGAATGTAAGAACAGTCCATCGAGAGCACTTGTTACGTCCACTTCACTTACAGCGTGTCCACAACCTGGAACCAGTTGGTTATCCACCCAGAGCACAGTTTTCGCAGTGGTACCTGGAGCAGTGTGAAATACATCCTACATTCCCATCCTCTGTGTTGTTTACCGTTGAAGCAACGTTCGGGCGTGATGGAGTCTTCAACATGCACAATTCGTATGTTTCGAGTGAGGATAACCCGCATGCCACAGTTACTAGCGCTCATCGAGTGCGGTTCTTCGTTAATGTGTGGGTCGGTGTTGTTGGGGACTGTTTATTTGGGCCGTATCTGCTACCTAGGCCATTAAATGGCAGGCACTATTACAATTTTCTCGCCAGAGCACTGCCAGAATTGCTGGAAGACGTCCCGCTCCCTACAAGACAACGCATGTGGTTCCAAAACGAAGGGGTGCCGGCACATTTCAGTCGTCGTGTGCGTCGATTCCTGGACCGGCGGGTCCCAGAAACGTGGATTTGCAGAGGTGGTCCTGTACCATGGCCTGCTCGATACCCAGATATGTCCCCTCTGGGGAGAGATGCGCAACCTTGTTTACGCAACTCCTGTTGCAGCAGAAGAGGATCTGGTTGCCCGGATAGTAGCAGCAGCAGGAACGATTCAGGATACTCCTGGGGTTCTTGCCCGTGTCAGACAGAACACAATGCGACGGTGTAACCTTTGTTTACGTGTCAATTGAGGCGTTTTTGAAAATAAACTGTAATTGAAATTGGGTTGTCATAAAAAATGGAAAAGTGTTTGTTGCTTTAATTAATTTGCCGCCAGAGAGATCTTCCTCTACCGGTTTCAATACTCCTCATAGGAAAAAATGACATTAGGAAAAAATATTTGCTTTGATGTCCCCTACAATCTCCCAGAGTTTGTCGATTTAAATACTTTTCACCCTGTGTATTGCTTCGGAGCAACATTGCCCAACAAAGGGTCAAAAGCGTTTTCGCGAGATGTACGGTGATCTATTTTACACAGTACTCTCGCTGCTCGATTCTGCTGAACAGTTTTTCTTTTAGCCGCACTGCCTCAGAATACATCCGTAAAGAAACACAAATAAAAATACGAAACCTCGAAATAAGTCTGCACTACTATCTTCCGGTCAAGACAGTGAGAGGCGTTTCTAAGAACATAAAACACACACAAAGTAATCGTTATAGCTACAGCTTCTCCCATGACGGTAATCATTCTTTTTTTTTACGATATCACAGTCGCGTCGGCTACACGTGTCACTGGGCGACTGGCTTATTGTAAGGCCCGCAGACGAGATCTGGCAGAACTCCTGACCAACTTGTATCTCACGTAGGCGCGACTCCAGCAGAAACAGGCAGGCCTTCCAGCTGAGCTGACAGTAGTTTAGAGTCGGCCTCACGTTTCCCAGCCGATTGCGTCACTACCGGTCGACTGTTTGCGCGAGGCGACACATTTGACAGATAACACTCATTTGTTCCTGTAGTATACCATCCTCGTCTCCACTGTAGGCCTAAGGTCTTGTACCATAGAAAGCAGGGGAGAGGATATTACTATGGGTGGCCCGTATCCTCTTACAAAAACACAAATGCAAAACTGGATTAATATGACTTTATGTAAATAAACTGGTGTAAGCTCCTCAGTAATAGTCCTCTTGTAGACAATATCAGTAATCTTGCTATTACAGACGTTAGTCATACCGGTACTGCTGGAACAGCACGAGTCCCGCTACGCAGCGTCGTAGCCTGTTACTAAGCGAGGCCGCTCTGCCAGTGAAAGATGCCAAACTAGAACGAGTCAGTGACAAAGGCTGCGGCGGCCTAAATACACTAGTGGCCATTAAAATTGCTATACCACGAAAATTACGTGCTACAGACGCGAAATTTTACCGACAGGAAGAAGATGCTGTGATATGCAAATGATTAGATTTTCAGACCATTCACCCAAGGTTGGCGCCGGTGGCGACACCTACAACGTGCTGACATGAGGAAAGTTTCCAACCAATTTCTCATACACTAACAGCAGTTGATAGGCGTTGCCTGGTGAAACGTCGCTGTGATGCCTCGTGTAAGGAGGAGAAATGCGTACCATCATGTTTCCGACGTTGATAAAGGTCGGATTGTAGCCTATCGCGATTGTGGTTTATCGTATCGCGACATTGCTGCTCGCGTTGGTTGAGATCCAATGACTGTTAGCAGAATATGAAATCGGTAGGTTCAGGACGGTAATACGGAAAGCTCCGGTGGATCTCAACGGCCTCGTATCACTAGCAGTCGAGATGGCAGGTATCTTATCCGCATGGCTGTAACGGATCGTGCAGCCACGACTCGATCCCTGAGTCAACAGATGGGGACGTTTGGAAGACAACCACCATCTCCACAAACAGTTCGACGACATTTGCAGCACCATAGACTATCAGCACGGAGCCCGTGGCTGCGGTTGCCCTTGACACTGCATCACAGACAGAAGCATATTCGATGGCGTACTCAACGACGAACGTGGATGCACGAATGGCAAAACGTCATTTTTTCGGATGAATCCAGGTTCTGTTTGCAGCATCATGATGGTCACATACGTGTTTGGCGACATCGCGGTGAACGTACATTGGAAGCGTGTATTCCTCATCGCCATACTGGCGTATCACTCGGCGTAATGGAGGGGGTGCCATTGGTTACACGTCTCGGTCACCTCTTGTTCGCATTGACGGCACTTTGAACAGTGGACGTTACATTTCAGATGTGTTACGACCCGCGGCTCTACCCTTCATTCGATCCCTGCGAAACCGTGCATTTCAGCAGGATAATACACGACCGCATGTTGCAAATCCTGTACGGGCCTTTGTGGATACAGAAAATGTTCGACTGCTGCCCTGTCCAGCACATTCTTTAGATCTTTCACAAAAAGGAAAACCTCTGGTCAATGGTGGCCGAGCAACTGGCTCGTCACAACAAGCCAGTCACTACTCTTGATGAACTGTGGTATCGTGTTGAAGCTGCATGGGCAGCTGTACCTGTGCACGCCATCCAAGCTGTGTTTGACTCAATGCCCAGGCGTATCAAGGCGGCTATTACGGCCCGAGGTGGTTGTTCTGGGTACTGATTTCTCAGTGTGTATGCACACAACTTGCGTGAAAATGTAATCACATGTCAGTTCTAGTATAATATATTTGTCCAATGAATACCCGTTTGTCACCTGCATTTCTTCTTGGTGTAGCAATTTTAATGGCTAGTAGTGTACCTGCTGTGGATCGTTGCTTGCGAGTCGGTCTCGATCCTCTCTCGTGGAAAACGCGCTTGACCCAGCGCCTAATATCGATTTTAGCGCTGCATCTTTGCAGACCGGTGTGCTAGCGACAGCTTACGCCACCACAGTTCCTGCTATCCGCTAGAAGAGACGACGGTCAAATAGTCGCTGGAGGAGCGAAGCGTTCCTAGTGATTGGAAAAAGACATTGTTCACTCCAGTTTTAACAGGAGTCGTCGAACAGACGCACAAAACTATAGGAATTCATCCACAATGTCGCTTTGTAGTAGAAAGTTTGAACATGATTTATGCTCGCGTATTAAGGCATTTCTGGAGACCTAAAATCTCTGTGGGAATCAGCATGGCATTCGAAAACAACGATCGTTTGAAACCCAGCTCCCTCTGTTCGTCCACGAGACCTAGAAAGCCCTAGATGCCGGCACCCAGGTAGACACCACGTTGCTTGACTTCCGAAAGGCGTTTCGAACATAACTACGGAAGTATCCCAATGGAGTCCTATACGTCGACTACTTTCCACAGTTGTGGAAAGGCATGTTTATTCAAATACAGAGGTATGTAAACAGGCAGAAGATGGCGCTGCGGTCGCAACGCCTATGTAAGAGAAGTGTCTGGAGCAGTTGTTGATCGCTTACTGCTGCAACAATGGCAAGTTATAGAGATTTAAGTGAATGTGAACGTGGTGTTGTGCTCGGCGTACGAGCGATGGGACACAGCAGTGGGGATTTTTCTTTGCGACCATTTCATGAGTGTACCGAGAATATCGGGAACCCGGTGAAACATCAAATGTGCGACAACGCTGTGGCCGGAAGAAGATCCTGCAGTAAGGGGACCAACGACGACAGAAGAGAGTCGTTCAACGTGACAGAAGTGCGATCCTTCCGCAAATTGCTGCAGATTTCAATTCTGAGCCATCAACAAGTGTCGGCGTGCGAATCATTCAACGAAGCATTGTCGATATGGGCTTTCGAAGCCGAAGGCCCAATCGTGTACCCATGATGACTGCACGACACAAAACGCCTCGCCTAGGCCCGTCAGCACCGACATTGGACGGTTAATAACTGGCAGCATGTTGACTGGTCAGAGGAGTCTCGCTTCAAATTGCATCGAGCGGATGGTCGTGTACGAGTGTGCAGACAACCTCATGAATCCTTAGACCGCGTCTTTCACCAGGGGACGGTTCAATCTGGAGGCTCTGAAATGGTATGGTGCGTGTACAGTTGGAGTGATATGGGAGCCGCGATACGTCTAGATACGACTGACAGGTGACACACACGTAAGCATCCTGTCTGATCACCTGCATCCATTCACGTCCTTTGTGCATTCCGACGAACTTGGGCAATTCGAGCATGGCAATGCGACACCCCACACATCCATAATTGGTACAGAGTGGGTCCAGGAGCGCACTTCTGAGTTTAAACATTTCCGCTGACCACCAGACTCCCCAGACATGAACATTATTGGGCATATCTGGGATGCCTGGCAACTTGCAATTCAGAAGAGATCTGCAACCCCTCGTATTGTTACGGATTTATGGACACTGTTAAATGATTCGCAAATCTGGGGGACGCGTTTTGCAACGGCTGAAAGCGAACTCCATTGCATCTCTTTACCATGTTCTGTTGAGTTCGCGGTTCCAGCTATCTTTCCTGAAAGAAATATTACAAAATCATAAATCATGAACACTTAATAATTGCGGGGTTAAATATCTTTAAACTAAAACCCATTTCTAACATACACTCCTGGAAATGGAAAAAAGAACACATTGACACCGGTGTGTCAGACCCACCATACTTGCTCCGGACACTGCGAGAGGGCTGTACAAGCAATGATCACACGCACGGCACAGCGGACACACCAGGAACCGCAGTGTTGGCCGTCGAATGGCGCTAGCTGCGCAGCATTTGTGCACCGCCGCCGTCAGTGTCAGCCAGTTTGCCGTGGCATACGGAGCTCCATCGCAGTATTTAACACTGGAAGCATGCCGCGACAGCGTGGACGTGAACCGTATGTGCAGTTGACGGACTTTGAGCGAGGGCGTATAGTGGGCATGTGGGAGGCCGGGCGGACGTACCGCCGAATTGCTCAACACGTGGGGCGTGAGGTCTCCACAGTACATCGATGTTGTCGCCAGTGGTCGGCGGAAGGTGCACGTGCCCGTCGACCTGGGACCGGACCGCAGCGACGCACGGATGCACGCCAAGACCGTAGGATCCTACGCAGTGCCGTAGGGGACCGCACCGCCACTTCCCAGCAAATGAGGGACACTGTTGCTCCTGGGGTATCGGCGAGGACCATTCGCAACCGTCTCCATGAAGCTGGGCTACGGTCCCGCACACCGTTAGGCCGTCTTCCGCTCACGCCCCAACATCGTGCAGCCCGCCTCCAGTGGTGTCGCGACAGACGTGAATGGAGGGACGAATGGAGACGTGTCGTCTTCAGCGATGAGAGTCGCTTCTGCCTTGGTGCCAATGATGGTCGTATGCGTGTTTGGCGCCGTGCAGGTGAGCGCCACAATCAGGAGTGCATACGACCGAGGCACACAGGGCCAACACTCGGCATCATGGTGTGGGGAGCGATCTCCTACACTGGCCGTACACCTCTGGTGATCGTCGAGGGGACACTGAATAGTGCACGGTACATCCAAACCGTCATCGAATCCATCGTTCTACCATTCCTAGACCGGCAAGGGAACTTGCTGTTCCAACAGGACCATGCACGTCCGCATGTATCCCGTGCCACCCAACGTGCTCTAGAAGGTGTAAGTCAACTACCCTGGCCAGCAAGATCTCCGGATCTGTCCCCCATTGAGCATGTTTGGGACTGGATGAAGCGTCGTCTCACGCGGTCTGCACGTCCAGCACGAACGCTGGTCCAACTGAGGCGCCAGGTGGAAATGGCATGGCAAGCCGTTCCACAGGACTACATCCATCATCTCTACGATCGTCTCCATGGGAGAATAGCAGCCTGCATTGCTGCGAAAAGTGGATATACACTGTACTAGTGCCGACATTGTGCATGCTCTGTTCCCTGTGTCTATGTGCCTGTGGTTCCGTCAGTGTGATCATGTGTTGTATCTGACCCCAGGAATGTGTCAATAAAGTTTCCCCTTCCTGGGACAATGAATTCACGGTGTTCTTATTTCAATTTCCAGGATTGTATTTTATTGTAAGTCAGAAGCTTATTCTAAGATACGAGTAGAGACTTACATACATTACGTCTTCTCTGTTCAAAGGAGTCAAACAAAATAGATACCGTTTGCTGACAGGAGCCACGCTCCTCGATCACCTTTCGTTTTATATAAACATAAGACATTTCGTAGCTCGGATTCGTTTCAGCTGCAGACTTAATACTCTGTCTTTCATCTGAATTCACAGTTCATATGTCTTATTACAATTTTCACAGACAAGATGAAATATTTCCTTTTAAAAAAGAGCGCACACATCCGCGCAAAAAAGATTTTCAATTATTTTTATGTTTAAAGAGAGATGACTTTCTTCAAGTAATACTACATTTTGTGTACCACCTGCTTCCATTGATCCCCAATGTCTTCCCCAGAGGGAACAGCATTTTCCAGCAGGACAACTGTCCGTGTAACAAGGCCATAATCGTGCTACAGTGGTTGGTGGAACATGTCAGTCAACTCGCGTTTACGTGTTGGCTACCACGTTCCCCTGACCTGAACCCAACAGAATACACTTGACACGCTATTGGGTGCCAGCTCAGCGCCAACAAACCACTGCACATAATTTACGTGAATTGGCTGTCGATAGACATGTGGTACCACATACGTCCGGAAACCGAGCAACGAATTGCGAATCCGTGCTTCGCAGAATCGCTGCCGAATTGAGTTAGAGGGGTGGACCTACACGCTATTAATGAGCTAATGATAGTGTTTTGGCACAACAGTGTATTTCAGAGTCTGTAATCTGTAACAGTGTACTAGTTTTTTTCGCCCTGCGTGGCCGAGCGGTTCTAGGCGCTACAGCCTGGAACCGCGCGACCGGTACGGTCGCAGGTTCGAATCCTGCCTAGGGTATGGTTGTTTGTGATGTCCTTAGGTGAGTTAGGTTTTAGTTGTTCTAAGTTCTAGGGGACTAATGACCACAGATGTTAAGTCCCATAGTGCTCAGAGCCATTTGAACCATTTTTTACTAGTTTTTCCACTGCGTGCCAATATTGAATAGTCTCACCAGTTGAACGTTTTATTTCGCCGTCATTGTATCGTTGCCCACCTCTCGTTTTGCAGCGATGTTTCGTTTGCGGCTGGTGCTGTTGGTGGCGGCCGCGGCGCTGCTGGCGGGGGACGTTGGGGTGGCCGAGGCCGGGGTGGTGCACACCGTCAAGGGCTGGTTCAAGGGCAAGCCGGCCAACGCCACGGCCGTCCGCAACGCCACGGACCCCGCCGCCCCGCCGGGCACCAGGGAGCACCTTGCCAGATACACCGACGGCGCCGCGTTCCTCAGGGAGACCGGCGTCTGTGGCGTCACCAGAGTCCTGTGAGTACACCAGCCCGTGGCTTTTTGTTTATAAAGTACTCACCCTTGCTGGCCGGGTCACGAGCTGGCTCTGAATTTGCCAGACAGGCCGCTCTGGCTTTGCCATCGCAGCTACTTTTGCCAGATTGTCCTCTTGACTGCAGCAGCTAGGCCGCCACTCTGGCTCTGCCAGTGCAGCCGGCTTTGCCAGGTTGTCCTCTCTGCACCTGTCAACCCACCAGATGTGGAGTCGCCACTCTGGACCCACTGCCATTGTCAGGCCGGCCTCTCTGACTTTCCCATGTTGTCCTTTCTGGCTTTGCCATACCACTAGTTGTGGATTTGCCAGCCAGCCACCTTTGTTAGATTGTCCTCTCTGGACTTGCTGGCCCATCGGCTGTGGCTTTGCCGGCCTCGCCGCTGTGGCTTTCCCTTAAATAAGATTGGCAGAATTTGTAGAAGGCGGGTGAAAAGTCGCTCCCTAGTTTTAAAGGTCTGTATTTTTTTAATTAATGAATATTTGCACATGAAACCAGTTATGTTTTCAGGACAGTGAGAATATGTGTACATATATACTCCTCCGCTGTCAGCCAAACGGTGTAACTGTATAGAAATGTCATCAATTGATATCTGCAGGAAAGTTACAGGTACATTTCAAGGTCAGCTGTGACCCTTCCCTCTAATACGTTCAGAGTGTGAGGCTTTGTTTAACACACCTCTTCTTTGGCCCAACCACATAAGTCACAAAGCGTGAGGTCGGAACTTCTCAGAGGTCGTTCTCGGGGGTCCTCACCATCACAACCAACGTCCTGGGAAGTGTTTGTCCATCCAGTCACAAGCAATGCACGCGAAATAAGATGCTGCTCCGTCATGCTGAAAAAGAATATCCGCAACACTGTCCCACTGTGATACTAGTGGACTAGTGGCCACTGGAGATTCCAGTCACTTTTCATTCTCTCTTTCAATATGAATGGACCAGTGAGACGATCCACAGTCTAATTGGACCCAACTGTCAATGTTGGTCGACTTCGTGATTTTGTCATTCTTGCATTTGTTCCTGCACAGTAATGGCAGTTGTATTGATTCATGAATCCCCATGATGGAACACCACTTCCTCACTCTAAATGTTCTTGAACAAATCTAGTCAATCGTTATGACATGACAGCATAATTCCCTCACAATCCATCTGCCTGTCACAGTTCTATCACGATAACTCCAGATTATAACGGGGTTTCAAGATGAGGTCCTTCTTTAACACACACACACACACACACACACACACACACACACACACACACACACCATGTCACTGCTGCATGGCGTGTAGATTTAGCAGAGCTGTGCGTTGAAGATGTGTCTGCTGCTACATTTTCTGGAGATCACAACACTAAAGGTCTTCGTCCACATGGTTTATGGACACAGTTGTCATTAGCTTGGTGTGGCAATTCCTTACGGTTTTAGCATCAGGTGTGGCATGAGGACCACGAACACCTTGCCGCCATCGCTGAACGAGGGCTGCACATCCCCACACTTCAAACCAAGAAGTGACCTGGGCGCGCTCTTGTAAAGTAAAGTTTCCTGCATTCTCGTCGGCCAACGTTAGAAACTGCTACGGAATATCTTGCAACAAAACACCACGACGTTCCTTAATAAACATCAACTATCACAAAACATGGATATTTAAAACTAGGGAGCGACTCCTCGCCCACTCCATAGATGGCAACGTCCTTACCGCAACGGTAACATCGCTGTCGAGCACTTGCTTGCATGACCGTCCTTGTCTGTCGAGTGCTGTTGACGAGTCGGGGGGGGGGGGGGGGAGAAACTCAGAACTTGGGAGGCCATTCGAAGAGCTACTTGATTGACAAGTAGCAACTCCGATCGGGTAAACTGACAACGGCTGGGAGAGTGGTGTGCTGACCACATGCTGATCCATCTCCGTATCCAGTGACGCCTGTTGGCTGAAGGATGACACGGCGGTCGGTCGGCATCGTTGTCTTTCCTGGTCGGTTCTGAAGGCGTTTGAATTGAGTTACGTGTAGACACATTGAAGCTTCCAGTGCTTTAGCAGACTGATGTGTTGAATTATACTGAGAGATACTGGTGTTATCCTTTCGAAACAAGTCTTTGAATCTGGTCCATGCCTGTGTTCAATTTCGTTTACTTGTGTGAACCGTTTTAAATAAGCGACCTTTTTTGTGAAAAAAGACTACTCATTGCGGGTGTCCGCCGTGTGCCTGGTTGTAAATGAGCAGCCAACCATGTTGCTGGTATGTCAGTGACGTCAGTGACTGTGTCGAGTGGAGAGTTTTGAATCTGGAGAATGCTGCAGAAACGATAGACTGTGGCGTTGTGTAGGAACACCGCAGTAATAACATACTCTCGCAGGGCGCACTTCTAATTTAGTAATAGATTTTGTGCTTTTCTGTCTTTGTGATCTTATTGTTTTCTTTGTTTTTGTGACACACTGCGTATCTTGCACCACAGTCTGGTATTTATTCCTACAAGTGTTGTCCCACTACATAGATGAAGTATGGAAAGCAAAAAGGTATTTACGTTTTACAGTCCCTGCACAAAGAAACATTCTCCCACTATGCATGAATAAGAATGTAAATACGTGAACTTTTTTAATGAAAGTAGTTTCAGCAGTGAAGAGGCAGAAATATTGAACTGGGAAAATAATTGTCGATGTTATTTCGAACTGATAAAGAAAACGAGGTAGAAAGGATAAACTAAAAAGGCCCTGTTTGCTGCCTTCTAAATATCATTTGATGTCAAACTTCCTGGGAGATGTAAACAGTGTGCCAGAGATTGCATGATAATGTCACAATAGTTGAAGGTTTACGGAGAAGACTAAACGTTTCAGTTTGAGGTAAGGGACTCCAGTCCAGAATCGACTGAGTCGAAATTTATTAGCGAAAATCCTACTGATACCTCTGACAGTAGAAAAATGGTACCATTACTGTTGTTGCTAAGATTTTAGGATAAGTAGCTTTCAGAGCCAGGTATGAACACCTGTCCATCTTCGATACTCCAAAACGCATCACTCCTACTGCAAACTCTTCAGTTTACGTATTTTGGGATGAGGCAGTACGGACCAGGACAAGAAAGTAAGTCCAGTAAATATGGGTTCTAAAATGGATACCTTAACTGCAATTGGCACTCGTTCAGTAGGAAGGATGTTTTCACAGTAGGAGAGATGAACAAGTGCTCATACCTCTTAAAGTATGCATTTTAGAGCCCGTATTTACTGAATATTTCTTTCTGGTCTTGGCCCATACTACCACATCTGAATCTTGCTTGTTATGCACTTCTGGCCATTAACATTACTACATCACGAAGATGACGTGCTACAGACGCGAAATTGAACCGACAGGAAGAAGATGCTGTGATATGCAAATGATTAGCTTTTCAGACCATTCACACAAGGTTGGCGCCGGTGGCGACACCTACAATGTGCTGACATGAGGAAAGTTTCCAACAGATTTCTCATACACAAATAGCAGTTGACTGGCATTGCCTGGTGAAACGTTGTTGTGATGCCTCGTGTAAGGAGGAGAAATGCGTACCATCACGTTTCCTACTTTGATAAAGGTCGGATTGTAGCCTATCGCGATTGATGTTTGCTGCTCGCGTTGGTCGAGATCCAATGACTGTTAGCAGAATATGGAATCGGTGGGTTCAGGAGGGTAATACGGAACGCCGTGCTCGATCCCAACGGCTTCGTATCACTAGCAGTCGAGATGACAGGCATCTTATCCGCATGGCTGTAAAGGATCGTGCAAGCACGTCTCGATCCCTGTGTCAACAGATGGGGACGTTTGCAAGACAACAACCATCTGCACGAACAGTTCGACGACGTTTGCAGCAGCATGGACTATCAGCTCGGAAACCGTGGCTGCAGTTACCCTTGACACTGCATCACAGATAGGAGCGCCTGAGTTGGTGTACTCAACGACGAACCTGGGTGCATGAATGGCAAAACGTCATTTTTTCGGATGGATCCAGGTTCTGTTTACAGCATCACGATAGTCGCATCCGTGTTTGGCGACATCGCGGTGAACGCACATTGGAAGCGTGTATTCGTCATCGCCATACTGACGTATCACCCGGCGTGATGGTATGGGGGGGGGGGGGGGTGCCATTGGCTACACGTCTCGGTCACCTCTTATTCGCATTGACGGCACTTTGAACAGTGGACGTTACATTTCAGATGTGTTACGATCCATGGCTCTACCCTTCATTCGATCCCCGTGAAGCCCTACATTTCAGCAGGATAATGTACGACCGCATCTTGCATGTCCTGTACGGGCCTTTGTGGATACAGAAAATGTTAGACTGCTGCCCTGGTCAGCACATTCTCCAGAACTCTCACCAATTGAAAACGTCTGGTCAACGGCGGCCGAGCAGCTGGATCGTCTCAATACGCCAGTCACACTATTCTTGATGAACTGTTGTACTGTGTCGATGCTGCATGGGCAGCTGTACCTGCACACGCCATCCAAGCTCTGTTTGGCTCAATGCCCAGGCGTATCAAGACCGTTATTAGTGTCAGAGGTGGTTGTACTGGGTACTGATTTCTCAGGATGTATGCACCCAAATTGAGTGAAAATGTAATCATGTGTCAGTTCTAGTATAATATATTTGTCCAATGAATACCTGTTTATCATCTGGATTTCTTCTTGGTGTACCAATTTTAATGGCCATTAGTGAACTATCTGAGTAGCATCAGCACCGGTACACGTATTCCACCGTCAGAGATATCAGAACGATTTTCGCTTATGAGTCTAGACATCGTCGGTAAAATGTAGAAAATTCAGTCACGCTATATCATGCCTTCCTCTCTGGCCACCTGTCATCGACGTTATCGGTCGCTCTGGTGGCAGGGAAAATCGGCGCCCGGCTCACTTCCCACGAGGCATTGGGGGGGGGGGGGGCATTGGAGTGGCTACGGCGATGGTCAACACGCAGACAGCGCCGCTAATGGTGTGATGTCGTATTCAGCTGAGATAACGTCCTCTGGTGAGTGCTGACTGCTAGGTGCCGTCGCGTCTGTTGTCCCTGGCAGTTTAGCACGCTCTGATCGAAGCAGCAGTCCAATCTCTCCCCCCCCCCCCCTCCCCTCTACGGAAAACCTAAACCTGGATGGCTCAGTCCGGCTATGAACAGTCATCCTCCCATATGAGAGTCACATTACTTCTCGACATTTTCTCCTTTGAGGGATGGACACTTGGTCCAGCGATCTCCAGCTTTTCATCCCATTGGGAAAATAGCGTCTGCCAAAATACTCACTGAGTGCACAATCACTTCCTCATTTCATAAAATTTTATTCGTAACAAGCCAAAG
The DNA here is from genome assembly GCF_023897955.1 of Schistocerca gregaria. Lineage (NCBI taxonomy): Eukaryota > Metazoa > Arthropoda > Insecta > Orthoptera > Acrididae > Schistocerca > Schistocerca gregaria. The sequence goes on from NC_064929.1 coordinate 211,705,403, forward strand.
TTTCAAGTTAGGGAACAGGGAAAAGTTACTTGGCACAAAATCTGGTGGATAGAGTGGACGAGGGACCAGTTCAAAACCCAGTTCACGCACTTTTGCCACTTTCATTATTGATATGGGGAATGTTGCATTATCCTGCTGAAAGAATACTTTTTTGCGTGGCAATGTTGGTCTCTCTTCAGCCAGCGCAAGTTTCAGACGATCCAACAATGAAGTATAATAGGGTCCAGCCACGGTTCTGCTTTCTCCCAAGTAATCTATGAAGATTATTCCTTGGAATCCCAAAAAACAGTGGCCATCACCTTAACGGCTGACAATATGCTCTTAGCCTTGTTAGGCGGAGTTTCAGCAGCCTTCGTCCATTGTTTTGACATGACGTTCTGACTCTGGTGAGTACCTGAGCCAGATTTCATCAGCAGTTGCACGTCGGCGCAAGAAGTCTTGAGGATTGCGATTAAACATCGCCAGACGTTGTGTTGAAATGTTGTACCGAGTGCGCTTTTGGTCGACTGTGAGTAATCGCGGCATCCACCTTGCAGATAGCTGGTTCATGACTAATACTCCATGCAGAATACTATGCACGCCCTCAGTTGGGGGGAGAGGGGGAGGGCGGCGGCTTACTGAAACGATGAGGGGGAAGGACTAATTATTTATCGCACCGTACTGGTTTTAGCGGAACGAAAACGGGACGCCCTGTAAACTACACAAGCGAATTTCGTCCAAATTTTGATAGCCAGACGAAGGATGGGAAGTGGAAAAATGCCGTATCAAATTCACCAGCGTGAGTTCCAGTCCCCCCCCCCCCCCCCTCCCCCCTTCGCGGGTCCACGGGTAAGAAGAGGCCCGAGGTATTACTGTCTGTTGTAAGAGGCGACTAAAATGAGTCTCACACGTTTAGGCCTTTGTGTGATGGCCCTCTGTAGGGTTTGGCCTCCATTCTTCAAAATTGGGGAAGGGCGCCTTACATGGTGCATCTTGTCCACTGTGCCTTGTGATCTGTAGCCCACTTTCTCGTCGTCGCATTGCAGTCCCACTCATTCTCCATCTCTTGGGCTAGGACACCTTCCTGCTTGCCTTTTCCACCATGCACTATGTGGTGTCGCTTCCTGCGCTGACTATGACCATGGACTTGTTTGCACCTGATATCTAGCACACAGGGATCGCTCTGCTGATACCTGCACCGCTAACTCCCCACGTATGCCAAGGAGCATCTGGACTCCTGACGATGGCCATCCTGCCAGGTGGCCTTTGCTGCGGCTGGGTGGCGCCCATGGGGAGGGCCCCTGTTGGGAATGGGCGGCATCAGGGCAGATTGCGCATGAAGTGTACCACGTCATCAGTTACTGGTGATCAAACACCAGCAGTCTCTAAGCGCTCTAAGTCTCACTACAGTGCAAGGAAGTTCGCACCTAAATCATTCCCCTACCAGGCCACACCATGGGAGGAATGCCAGGCTAAGGATGGCAGCGAATCTTACTCACTCTGGTACCTTGTATGTACAAGAACTGATGGCGTCTCCTTTGTTTTGAAGAAGACAGTTTTTTGTAGACCATTTAGAGGAAAAGTTTGGAGAGGTGGACGTGTTGTCCAAAATGTGGTCAGGGTCAGTCCTCTACCCAGACCAGGGCATTACTCGCTTGTGACAAGCTGGAGGCTGTTTCTGTTACCATCACGCTCTACAACCTAAATATGGTCCAGGGTATTATATTCCACAGGGACCTTCTTTTGCAGTCTTGACGACGAGCTGCGCGACGTGGCATTCATTTTATCTGGCGCGCCCATCAGAGTCTGAGGGATAATCAGGTTGCCTCCAGTGCCTTCATCTTGGCCTTCAAGGGTGACATTGCCCGAGAAGGTCAAGGTGATGGTCTATAGCTGTTATGTAAAGCCATATATGCGGTGCTTTAAGTGCTGGAAGTTTGGCCATATGTCTTCCCACGCCTCCATCGCCACATGTCGAGATTGTGGACGTCCATCACATCCCAATACCCCAAGTACCCCGCCTCCCATATGTGTCAACTGTGGGGAGCATCATTCCCTTTGCTCGCCAGACTGCAGGATTTTACAGTGCAAAAGGGAAATCAAGGAATACAAGACTGGACCGACTGATCTACACTGAGGCTAAGAAACAATTTGAGCGTCTACATCCTGTGGTTATGACTTCGTTTACACCGTCACTACGTGAACAGTTGTAGCCCCATCTGTTCCACGAATTACAGTCGGCTCTCTGAGCCGGAAGACTGCACCTGCCCCCTTCATGGTAGGGGCCTGTTCCTATCTCAGGAGAACTACCCTCTCCCCCCAACCATCAGGGACACCAGCCGGAGAAGCGTAAGTCTTCTTCGGCACCTCTCGCTAGGAAGGGGTCCCTTGGGTCACTCCCTCCCCAGGTTTCTGCTAGTGGGAAAGATGACTCTCGTCAGTGGCTGAAGTGCCCACAAGCAGCTGGTCGTAGGGCTTTACGATCATCCTCAGTCCCGGAGACTGAATCAGACAAACCCTCCCAGCCAGAGAAATCCACGGAGCAGCGAGAGAAATCCAAAAAGAAGACCCCCAAGACCAAGGGACTTGCGGTGTCACCCACACCACCGCTACCTACAAGCTTTGCTTCTGAGGATGAGGTGGCGATTCTGGCGTCCGCTGAGGACCTAGATCTCGCGGGACCCTCACACCATGGATACAGACTGCTAAGGAAAGAAATCGGTGGCAGCAGATGACCCTGAGGTGTAAACAAATGAAATATGACAAATTAACTGTTTGGGACTTTTTTCTTACTTTTATGGCGAAAGTTTGCTGCCTGACAAATTTCTTAATTCTACGTCAACGGGAACTTATCTGTAGGTTTTGATGAGTGAGTTTGAGTATCGTATTTTAATATGTGAAGCAAATGGCCATATCTTTTGATTGCATTGACTTAGCAGCATAAGTGTTCTGTTTCCCTTTTCGGGGCTTAGCTGCTTCACGCATAACAACTTGAACTTGTGTGATCTTTAACAGTCAAATGGGCTTCCTTCGTATGAAGTACTATCAATTCAGGACATTTCGACAACAACCAACGATAGGAAAGGAAATAGTGTCAAAAACATCTACACTTTGTATACCGTTATGTATGTACAGGGTCACAGTTTTTGAACTATATGAAAAAACGTAAATTAGTTACAAACTAGGGCGTGCACCCACTTTATTCAACATGTAAACGTCACGACAGATATTCGGATTTGGGTTATGACGTGTTCCATCTGCCTGCCACCATTGGCGATGATGTGGCGCATACAAGTAGCAAACTTCTGCATGATCCGCTAAAGTGTCGGAACATCGATGCTGCCGATGACGTCCTGAATGGCTGTTTTCAGCTCACCAATGGTTTTGGAGTTATTGCTATCACCTTGTCGTTAATGTAACGCCCACAAAAAGGAGTCGCATGTGTTCAGAGAGTATGGCGGCCATACCAGTGGCCTCTGGGTACCCGAGAGCCGGAATGCGGTCCCCAAAGTGCTCTTGCAGGGCATCACTCTCCTGCTTTGATGGGGTCGAGCTCCGTCTTGCATGAACCACACATTGTCGAAATCAAGGTCGCTTTGGATAATGGTGATGAGATAATCTTCCAAAACCTTCACGTACCGTTCGATGGTCACCGTGCCATCAAGGAATATCGCACCGACTATTCCGTGACCGGACATTGCACACCACACAGTCGCCCGTTGAGGGATGAAGTGACTTCTCGATCACGAAACGCGGATTCTCAGTCTCCCAAGTGCAGCAATTTTGCTTATTGACGAACCCATCCAAATGAATGTGGGCTTCGTCGCTAAACCAAACCATACTCCACATACTAATTTCCATCATGCCCTGCGGCCAACCGTCGGGTTTGAACGTCCTAAAGCAAACCGTTCAGAACTTAAGACGATTTTATTTCATATTGTTCAATAGTTATCACCCTGTATGAACGCATGTACTGGCGTTTCACTGCTGGCTCCAATCAGCCACCGATGACCTAATTTCGGTATACTTAATCTCTTTCTAGCGTTTCCGACACTGGGGAGACACAACCCACAAGATAGCGGTTTGCACAAACACAAATCGCGGTAGTATCCGCACAGAAGGTGTAAAAGGCCGGAGCTGCGATTTGTACTCAGAGGATTCATGTGGAAAGGTTTCCAGTGTAATGATGGCCATACGACGGGACTGCATGGGACATTCCAGTTCGTGAGGGAATTCAGTATTCCGAGACGATCCACAGTGTCAAGAGTGCTGAGAATACCAAATTTCAGGCATTAGCTCACGACTGACAACGCAGTGGCCGACAGTCTTCACTTAACGCCTAAGACGAGCGGGGTTTGCGTAGAAAAATGGCTCAAATGGCTCTGAGCACTATGGGAATTAACATCTGATGTCATCAGTCCCCTAGAACTTAGAACTACTTCAACCTACGTCACACACATCCATGCCCGAGGCAGCATTCGAACCTGCGACCGGAGCGGTCGCGCGGTTCCAGACTGAAGTGCCTAGAACCGCTCGGCCACACCGGCCGGCATTTGCGTAGAATTGTCAGTGCTAACAGACAAGCAATACTTCATGAAATAACCACAGAAATCAATGTGGGACGAACGACGAACGCATCAGTCAGGACAGTATGCCGAAATTTGGCGTTAATGGGAAATGGCAACAGAAGACCGAAGCGAGGGCCTTCGCTAAAAGCACGACATCACCTGCAGCGCCTCTCCTGGATTCGTGGCCGTATCAGTTGGACACTAAACGACTGGAAAACTCTGGCCTGGTCAGATGAGGCCCACTGATGGTGGGGCTAGTGTGTGGCGCAGACCCCCAGGAAGCAGCGGACCCAAGCTGCCAACAAGGTGCTGTACAAGGCCGTGCTGGCTCCATAATGGTGTGGGGTGCGTTTACGTCAAATGAACAGATCACTGACTGGAAGTGGAGACTATCTGCAGCCATTCATGTACCCCATATTCCCAAACAAAGGTGGCAGTTGTAATGGTTCGTTATTTACGTGACCATTACGGCACTCCAGCCCCAGTTCTCGATACCAATAATATCGTACTACTTTTCTTCGACATATTTTTGTGACAAAATTCACATTTGGTTTTATAAATGAATAGGTACTCTGATGTATCGCTATATTACAGTGATATGGTTCTTCCGTGTATTCATTTCTGTGAGACTGTAATAATCTTTGACTTACTTGTAACCGCATTGGCGCGAATGCGCACAGAGCAGTCTTCGTTTCACTTTGCAGAAGTTAAGTTGTTATTTCGCTTTGTAAAAGAACGGCCAAGTCTTGTGTTTGGTTAAATATATGAAGATTGATTCAAAACTGTTTTCTTGATAATGTGGCTATTAAGAAGACGTATATGTGAATTTACAAGAAATTTAATAAAAATGTAAATCGTGAGCAGCAAGTCACAAATTATTTCTACCATACCATTGTTCTAATATGGGATTGTTTGATCATTAAGGATTTCCTGAAAAACGCATTTGTTAGGTCTTCAAATATTGCTAAAATACAGATCTGGACCTTCTATCAGTCAAAGTGGAATCACCCTAGAATCAACATAACAAAGTCGACGAAATCTACGTGGGAATCCATTCAAGATAAGTGCCAAAATTAACGTCTTTTTTTACACTGACTTCTTTATTTCCATTCTGACGATACCATCCACAGTCAATAACTTTGTTGTTGCCCTATAAAGCGAACATATGCTGCGTGAGCAACATTATTAATCTGATTTCTAACCTGCTTTGCAAGAAGTGGTATTGTTAGACAGTGTTCCGTGTTACTAGGCTACAATTGTTCACAACTGGTTCGAACATTCTGGTGAATTCGAGCTATTGATTTGGGACGTAATCGAGAGATCAGTTCGTGAAAGAAGTTATGCACCGGCATCACTTTTACAACTAAGAACGGCTATAGAGGCAATATTTCCTTCCGGCGAGGTGTTGAGTCCGTGCCACATCGAGCTGTTGCACTCCACCTGGCAAGAGGAAGTTCGATACGGTACTGGGGTGGTGGGTGGTATAAGACGACTTTTGTCCCCTCAGTGTGTTGTGACAGACACGAATAAATTGCCAGGCTTTGCTTCACTGTTGCTTATGATCTGGGTGGACTCCCGAGATGAAACTTGCTGATTCCGCTCAGCTTTTTATGTGCAGCAGCTTAGTTGCTGAAAAAGTACTCGGTATACAGCAGACTGATCACATTTTGCTGTCGTAGTAGTTCATACCACCCCCATGAACCATGGACCTTGCCGTTGGTGGGGAGGCTTGCGTGCCTCAGCGATACAGATGGCCGTACCGTAGGTGCAACCACAACGGAGGGGTATCTGTTGAGAGGCCAGACAAACGTGTGGTTCCTGAAAAGGGGCAGCAGCCTTTTCAGTAGTTGCAGGGGCAACAGTCTGGATGATTGACTGATCTGGCCTTGTAACATTAACCAAAACGGCCTTGCTGTGCTGGTACTGCAAACGGCTGAAAGCAAGGGGAAACTACGGCCGTAATCTTTCCCGAAGGCATGCAGCTTTACTGTATGATTAAATGATGATGGTGTCCTCTTGGGTAAAATATTCCGGAGGTAAAATAGTCCCCCATTCGGATCTCCGGGCGGGGACTACTCAGGAGAAAGAAAACTGGCGTTCTACGGATCGGAGCGTGGAATGTCAGATCCCTTAATCGGGCAGGTAGGTTAGAAAATTTAAAAAGGGAAATGGATAGGTTAAAGTTAGATATAGTGGGAATTAGTGAAGTTCGGTGGCAGGAGGAACAAGACTTCTGGTCAGGTGACTACAGGGTTAAAAACACAAAATCAAATAGGGGTAATGCAGGAGTAGGTTTAATAATGAATAAAAAAATAGGAGTACGGGTAAGCTACTACAAACAGCATAGTGAACGCATTATTGTGGCCAAGATAGACACAAAGCCAATGCCTACTACAGTAGTACAAGTTTATGTGCCAACTAGCTCTGCAGATGATGAAGAAATTGATGAAATGTATGATGAGATAAAAGAAATTATTCAGGTAGTGAAGGGAGACGAAAATTTAATAGTCCTGAGTGACTGGAATTCGTCAGTAGGAAAAGGGAGAGAAGGAAACATAGTAGGTGATTATGGATTGGGGCTAAGAAATGAAAGAGGAAGCCGTCTGGTAGAATTTTGCACAGAGCATAACTTAATCATAGCTAACACTTGGTTCAAGAATCATAAAAGAAGGTTGTATACATGGAAGAATCCTAGAGATACTAAAAGGTATAAGATAGATTATATAATGGTAAAACAGAGATTTAGGAATCAGGTTTTAAATTATAAGACATTTCCAGGGGCAGATGTGGACTCTGGCCACAATCTATTGGTTATGACCTGTAGGTTAAAACTGAAGAAACTGCAAAAAGGTGGGAATTTAAGGACATGGGATCTGGATAAGCTGAAAGAACCAGAGGTTGTACAGAGTTTCGAGGAGAGCATAAGGGAACAATTGACAGCAGTGGGGGAAAGAAACACAGTAGAAGAAGAATGGGTAGCTCTGAGGGATGAAGTAGTGAAGGCAGCAGAGGATAAAGTAGGTAAAAAGACGAGGGCTGCTAGAAATCCTTGGGTAACAGAAGAAATATTGAATTTAATTGATGAAAGGAGAAAATATAAAAATGCAGTAAATGAAGTAGGCAAAAAGGAATACAAATGTCTCAAAAATGAGATCGACAGGAAGTGCAAAATGGCTAAGCAGGGATGGCTAGAGGACAAATGTAAGGATGTAGAAGCTTATCTCACTAGGGGTAAGATAGATACTGCCTACAGGAAAATTAAAGAGACCTTTGGAGAGAAGAGAACCACGTGTATGAATATCAAGAGCTCAGATGGCAACCCAGTTCTAAGCAAAGAAGGGAAGGCAGAAACGTGGAAGGAGTATATAGAAGGTTTATACAAGGGCGATGTACTTGAGGACAATATTATGGAAATGGAAGAGGATGTAGATGAAGACGAAATGGGAGGTAAGATACTGCGTGAAGAGTTTGACAGAGCACTGAAAGACCTGAGTCGAAACAAGGCCCCCGGAGTAGACAACATTCCATTAGAACTACTGACGGCCTTGAGAGAGCCAGTCATGACAAAACTCTACCAGCTGGTGAGCAAGATGTATGAGACAGGTGAAACACCCTCAGACTTCAAGAAGAATATAATAATTCCAATCCCAAAGAAAGCAGGTGCTGACAGATGTGAAAATTACCGAACTATCAGTTTAATAAGTCACAGCTGCAAAATACTAATGCGAATTCTTTACAGACGAATGGAAAAACTGGTAGATGCGGACCTCGGGGAGGATCAGTTTGGATTCCGTAGAAATGTTGGAACACGTGACGCAATACTGACCTTACGACTTATCTTAGGAGAAAGATTAAGAAAAGGCAAAGCTACGTTTCTAGCATTTGTAGACTTAGAGAAAGCTTTTGACAATGTTGACTGGAATACTCTCTTTCCAATTCTAAAGTTGGCAGGGGTAAAATACAGGGAGCGAAAGGCTATTTACAATTTGTAAAGAAACCAGATGGCAGTTATTAGAGTCGAGGGTCATGAAAGGGAAGCAGTGGTTGGGAAAGGAATGAGACAGGGTTGTAGCCTCTCCCCGATGATATTCAATCTGTATATTGAGCAAGCAGTAAAGGAAACAAAAGAAAAATTTGGAGTAGGTATTAAAATTCATGGAGAAGTAGTAAAAACTTTGAGGTTCGCCGATGACATTGTAATTCTGTCAGAGACGGCAAAGGACTTGGAAGAGCAGTTGAACGGAATGGACAGTGTCTTGAAAAGAGGATATAAGATGAACATCAACAAAAGCAAAACGAGGATAATGGAATGTATTCAAATTAAATCGGGTGATGCTGAGGCAATAAGATTAGGAAATGAGACACTTAAAGTAGTAAAGGAGTTTTGCTATTTAGGAAGTAAAATAACTGATGATGGTCGAAGTAGAGAGGATATAAAATGTAGACTGGCAATGGCAAGGAAAGCGTTTCTGAAGAAGAGAAATTTGTTAACATCGAATATAGATTTATGTGTCAGGAAGTCGTTTCTGAAAGTATTTGTTTGGAGTGTAGCCATGTATGGAAGTGAAACATGGACGATAACTAGTTTGGACAAGAAGAGAATAGAAGCTTTCGAAATGTGGTGCTACAGAAGAATGCTCAAGATTAGATGGGTAATTCACATAACTAATGAGGAAGTATTGAATAGGATTGGGGAGAAGAGAAATTTGTGGCACAACTGGACTAGAAGATGGGATTGGTTGGTAGGACATGTTTTGAGGTATCAAGGGATCACAAATTTAGCATTGAAGGGCAGCGTGGAGGGTAAAAATCGTAGAGGGAGACCAATAGATGAATACACTAAGCAGATTCAGAAGGATGTAGGTTGCAGTAGGTACTGGGAGATGAAGAAGCTTGCACAGGATAGAGTAGTATGGAGAGATGCATCAAACCAGTCTCAGGACTGAAGACGACAACAACAACAGTAGTTCATAAATCTTGTCATGACAAATTTGGATCCTGTTTTGGCAGCTTGTATCTTATGGTACAATCACTTTCTGGTCCTAAATGTTCAACGCAGCCTGCGGAAATTGACGAGCCGTGTTTGCAGAGAAACAGGCGTTGGTGACGATTTTTACAAAAACTGTAACGTTCTGTTGCACACAAACTCCTGCAACTTTTGTAGCCACACTGGACTCGCATTCGGGAGGACGACGGTTTAATCCCGCGTCCGGCCATCCTAATTTAGGTTTTCCGTGATTTCCCTAAATCGTTCCAGGCAAATGCCGGATGGTTCCTCTGAAAGGGCGCGGCCGATTTCCTTCCCTGTCCTTCCCTAATGCGAAGAGACCTATGACCTCACTGTTTGGTCTCTTCCCCCAGAAACCAACAAACTAACTTTTGTAGCCAGATAAGCCCAGATGGAGCATTTACCATACACGATGCCGTTCTGTCATTCGTCCATCGCGCTTCTTTGTTTCTTCCGCTGATATTGTTGATGTTAAATGCGTTATGCACGGCCCAGAAATACTCGCCTTCTTCCAATGCGCCGCAAGTAAACTAAAAGACTGGATACCTCTGGCTATACTTTCTACTGGCAATGGACTGTGCGCATGCAGAAGTGTATTCATAATGTTTTTGAACTACGAACTGCAGCCACATGTTCGGCAACGCTGCCGCCCATTGTAAACTCCGGGCCGAAAGTGTTGGACGAAATGGTGAAACCGCGTGTGGTTCACAAACTCTTGTTTGTATTCCGCAACGGATAAATAATCAAAGGAAAGGGAATTTGGGCTTTCTTGATGCGTTCTGCCTTTTTCTTTTTTTCTCTTTTTTCAGGTAAGCGAGTTACTTGCGAAACTGTAACGTGTGTACTGAATACACTCCTTTTTTCAGAATGGTGAAACACGATTTTGAATACATAGTTTAAAAGCACTTCATCTGAGAATGGGTGAGACCAATACCCATACGAAAAACGGTACACCGGTTACAACCAGACTGGTATTCGCTCTTCAGTTTTTATCCACTGGTGATTCATACAGATGCCTGATGTGCCTTTTTAAAGTATACTTGTCATCGATGCGCCTCTTTAAAATAAGACAGTAGGCAAGCTGCTTCCCGCGAACGCAGAAGCACATGTGATAAAGCTGAAGAGTTTATAAGTCTTATGAAAAGTCTTATGACCTATGGTTCAGAACTCATCTTTGCAAGACGGTACGAACGAGACTACCCTTCAGGTTTCGATACTTGGGCTTATTACTTTGTGTGTTCCACAGCTCTGGTCGTAGCTATACACATCACATTTATGGAATTCATAGTTCATTTCATTGTCTCCTTTACTCACTTTTACCGGGTGGTTACGATTAACCAGCAACGTGGTATAGTGGTTATGGCACTAATCTGTTGCATGGAGGGTCGTGACTTCAAAACTCACCTGGACTGTACAGTTTTCAACTTACATTTACCAAGAAAAATAAACATAAAACTTAAAACTGCATTTACTGCCAAGGAATAAAGCTGTACAATAAATTACCTAAGGAGATTAAAGAAATTGCAAAAATACAATTATTTAAAAAGGCAGCTAAAAAGTATCTGTTATGCAATACATTTTATACATTGAAGGACTACTTAGATAAAACAGAATAGGGATTTGATAAAAAAATGTTAAACAAATTAATATTATTATTATTATTACTATTATTATAAAACATCCGACATTCCACATAACACCTACACTTTTTGTTTCCTTTCTAGAAACTCTCCCCAGAAGATATGTATAGCGCAATACTAACACCTCTTCCTCTTTCTGAGCTCAACATCTCACTCATTATGGACGGATGCTGACTCAATTTTTTCAGGATAGTAATTGGGAAGGTGCGGTACAGAAAATGGCCCAGAGATCACCTGTGTGTGTGTGTGTGTGTGTGTGTGTGTGTGAAGTGTTATGAAACAATGTGTGTATAGTGTATGCAGTGACTGATTGTGAGCTATGAGTGAACAGTGGGGCATTACATTATTTAATAAGTTATTCGTAAAACAAAAAATATTGTATACCAGGAGTAAAATCTAATGGTTGTCTCTAACTAAAAGTCTGTAAATGTATATGTATACGAATTAGCACATTTTAAATTGGTCTAAACTTGTAAATATTTTGACATGTCCTGTATCCTTGTAAAAAGCGATCTACGGATGAATAAAGCTTCCACTCCTACTAAAAAAAAACCCGAGTTCAAAGTGCTGAAACGCAGGCTGTGTACATGAGAGGACAGTGAAGTATTACAGGTGTGTTCATTGATCGGTGCGTTCGCAGGGTATGCTGAAAAAATAGTTCCACGTTCTGCCACAAGGTGAAAATATTGCGCTGTAAGCAGTCAGAATGTGGAATGTTTCCTGTTTTGACGTCACTATGCTGTTGGTCACTTCTAGTGGCGCATATTATTGATTTCTTATCAGAAGTGACTGTAGGTGTAAAGGTTAAGCGGGTTGAAGGCACACGTCATCGGGGTTCAGGTAGAAGGGGACTCATCAGTGAAGGCAATTCTGTCCGGTCAATGAGGGCGTATTTGGAGATGCCCCGGACAGCAATGAGATACCAAACTGGCTGTCGCCCACCATACGCCACAACCAGGAGTGATGATCTGGGGTGGCATTTCCTTTCATAGCAGGAGCCCTTTCGTTCTCATAGGCCGCACTCACAGCACAGGGGTACGTCGGGATATTGCCCTTCATGGCAAGACATCGTGGGCTTACGTTTCAGCGAGATAGTACCCGCCCACACGAGCGAGAATTTCTAATGCAAGTCTTCATGCTTTGCCAAACCCTTCCTTGGCCAGAAGAGCGCCGGATCTCCCGCAGTTCAGAACGTATGGAACATTGGGACAGACTCGTCCAACCAGCTCGGGAATTTAAAGCGCCAATTAGACAGAATTTGGTACGATATTCCTCTGAAAGGTATCCAACAACTCTGCCAATAAATGCCAAGCGGAATAACTGCTCGTGTAAGGACCAGAGGTGGAGGAACGCATTACCGACTTGCTCGGTTCGTGAAACTCTTTCTCTTCATCCATTTTTTTTTTTTTTTTTTTGATTTGTAATCATTCGCTTGTTGGTATGTGTACATCACATCTATCGATTTCCGTCCCATGTGTCAACAGGCAGGGGTGACATGCGCGAGTAATGGGAGTGCTGTCGAGTCACGTACAGCCGTTAGGCAAATCCCTGAACCGTTCCTCGCTCTTTGGCTGCGCTGTTACGACCTTGGCACGGGCGCTCTGTCTGTTTTTCAGCAGCCGATGACGTCACAGGCGAGGACTGTGCGCGGGTTCCGAGAAGAATTGGACGAGGAAAGCGGAGCGCTTTCGATGTATCGCCGCGCGCAGCGACAAACTGCAGTATCTCGTTGCTCCGACCTCTAAACATTTGAACAGGGGGAAAAAAAAACAACAGTGTCGGACAGGACTGCAGTTGCTTACGCGGGAACGCCGGCAGTTCGTAGCCTACTGTTATCAAACTAGATGTTCTCTGATCAGTCAAAAACAAAGCAGAAACTGTGGATGCTGTAAACCACTCTCATGAACCAGTTTTCGGCTTACAAGACCATCATGAGATAACTGCCGCCGGCAAAGAATTTGAAAATCAGGCAAAAGATGTTGTCGTTGTTGTTGTTGTTGTGGTGGTGGTGGTGGTGGTGGTGGTGGTGGTGGTGGTCCTCAGTCCTGAGACTGGTTTGATGCAGCTCTCCACGCTACTCTATCCTGTGCAAGCTTCTTCATCTCCCAGTACCTACTGCAACCTACATCCTTCTGAAACTGTTTAGTGCATTCATCTCTTGGTCTCCCTCTACGATTTTTACCCTCCACGCTGCCCTCCAATACTAAATTGGTGATCCCTTGATGCCTCAGAACATGTCCTACCAACCGATCCCATCTTCTAGTCAAGTTGTGCCACAAACTTCTCTTCTCCCCAATCCTATTCAGTACCTCCTCATTAATTATGTGATCTACCCCAGCTAATCTTCAGCATTCTTCTGTAGCACCACATTTCGAAAGCTTCTATTCTCTTCTTGTCCAAACTAGATATCGTCCATGTTTCATTCACTTCCATGCATGGCTACGCTCCAAACAAATACTTTTAGAAACGACTTCCTGACACTTAAATCTATACTCGATGTTAACAAAATTCTCTTCTTCAGAAACGCTTTCCTTGCCATTGCCAGTCTACATTTTATATCCTCTCTACTTCGACCATCATCAGTTATTTTGCTACCCAAATAGCAAAACTCCTTTACTACTTTAAGTGTCTCATTTCCTAATCTAATTCCCTCAGCATCACCCGACTTAATTCGACTACATTCCATTATCTTCGTTTTGCTTTTGTTGGTGTTCATCTTATGCCCTTCTTTCCAGAAACTGTTCATTCCGTTCAACTGCTCTTCCAAGTGCTTTGCTATCTCTGACAGAATTACAATGTCACCGACGAACCTCAAAGTTTTTATTTCTTCTCCATGGATTTTAATACATACTCCAAATTTTTCTTTTGTTTCCTTCACAGCTTGCTCAATATACAGATTAAATAACATCGGGGAGAGGCTACAACCCTGTCTCACTCCTTTCCCAACCACTGCTTCCCTTTCATGTCCCTCGACTCTTATAACTGCCATCTGGTTTCTGTACAAATTGTAAATAGGCTTTCGCTCCCTGCATTTTACCGCTGTCACCTTCAGAATTTGAAAGAGAGTATTCCAGTCATCATTGTCAAAAGCTTTCTCTAAGTCTACAAATGCTAGAAACATAGGTTTGCCTTTCCTTAATCTAGCTTCTAAAATAAGTCGTAGTGTCAAAAAAATGGTTCAAATGGCTCTGAGCACTATGGGACTCAACTGCTGTGGTCATTAGTCCCCTAGAACTTAGAACTACTTAAACCTAACTAACCTAAGGACATCACACACATCCATGCCCGAGGCAGGATTCGAACCTGCGACCGTAGCAGTTGCACGGTTCCGGACTGCGCGCCTAGAACCGCGAGACCACCGCGGCCGGCCTCGTAGTGTCAGTATAGCCTCACGTGTTCCTATATTTCTATGGAATCCGAACTGATCTTCCCCGAGATCGGCTTCTACCAGTTTTTCCATTCATCTGTTAAGAATTCCCTTAGTATTTTGCATCCATGACTTATTAAACTGATTGTTCGGTAATTTTCACATCTGTCAACACCTGCTTTCTCTGGGATTGGAATTATTATATTCTTCTTGAAGTCTGAGGGTATTTCGCCTGTCTCATACATCTTGCTCACCAGATTGTAGAGTTTTGTCAGGACTGGCTCTCCCAAGGCCGTCAGGCAAATGATATTAGAGGGAATTTGCACCTTAAGCACGTAAATGTAACATTGGAGTCATGATGTTTCCAGGTTTTTTTCTTCAGGGGTTTGTTAATCATTGATGTCCTCAATATCACTCGTCGAACGTCAAATAGCTGTCGTACCTCAACTGCAGTATAAGATTGGACTTTAGACAGCTTGGTAGACTTGCCTATTCAGATAATGTATCATTAATAAGTAGCTCCAAAACAGATTTAATCAAATGATGTAAAGGGCTTTTTACACCATTCTGATGAAAACTATTTTGTAAAACTACAAAATTGCAGAGAAAACAGGCGTATGTATTAATGAAGGAACGACAGAATATCTGCTCATAACTACGAAAAATCCGAAGTGATGCACCTTTGGCTGTAAATGGTTTCGCTTCGAAGACTGTTGACAGCTTCACCCACTTGGGGATATTTTTAGTGTATACCCGTATGTAATCTGCAAATTGCTGTATGGGTCGCTGAGAGAGAAGTCATTAACTGAATGCAAAATTACTTCATTAATCCAGCATTACGTGTTTCGCCGTTTGCCATAATCAAGATATCCTGGAACCGTAAACAACCACTAGATATAGTAGTTACGTGCTCAGGTTGACGTAGTAGTTATATCTTGTACAGATAACAGACATGAGCAGATGTGTCTGCAGACGTCGAAACGCGTAATACTAGATTAATGATGTCATTTTGCATTCAGTCAATGACTTTTGCCTCGGCGACCTATTCAGCAATTTGCAGACTACATATTTCAAGATGTCTCACTCCTCCTTCGTGAATTTGTCAGGGTTGCGTTAGACTTCTTAGTAACAACACTACAGCGTATGTAGAAATAGGTGCCAATCTAGTAACAGCGATTGAAACACTTTTTACTTTCATCAATGTCTGAAGCACAAGATCATTTACTATGGTGCTAACTCCAAAATTCGCTTGTATAAATAGACTATTAAACCACTAACATTATATACATGTGAAACATTAATATTTAAAAATAAAGATGAAGGAAAAACTATTAATATTCGAAACAAAAACACTGACGAAAAATGTTGCACCTAATTGTGAAGACAATAACATGGAATGGATGATAACAAAGATCGAAGAATTGAGAGTTGTACAAACATTGCGGTATTATTTTACCACTGCCACCACAGCTAGGGCCAAGATCGTGAAAAGTTTCACACTTTTCTATATATTTCATCTGATTCTGAAAACATTCTTCTATTTTGATTTTGGTACCTCATAAACATGGTTTTGTAAAAGTTAAACAGTGTCTAGAGGGGGACGAAAATCTCTGGCCCCATCTGTTTTTGTTTGTTGTAAAAAAACAGAAAAAATGGTGTAGACTGATAAATCTGACAAATTTAGGCAATGAGACAATAACCCATGTTTTAATCTGTCCAGTAATCAATAGTTACACATTGTATGACTGTTGGCATTGCTATAATGAAGAACGATGTAATGCTTTTGATTGGTTTTTGTGATTTCGTCTGTCTCTCATGGCAAACTAACTGTTGTGTAACATTCAGCTTTAACAGTTATTCAGTCCTTTAAAGCAATGTGCACCATACATCCAGTTCAAGCAAATAAACAAGCCGCCATTTTTTAAAGTGCTTAACGAGTCAACAGTTTTCGTTGATTTCGGTTTGTCGAGGATCACCCAAACAAAGATTACTGCTTCCTTTTCCAGCTCGTACAAATACGAGCTAACATTGTCTCCAGCTATGATGTTGTGAACAAATCTTGCATTACCTGAATCGAATGTTTTTGGGCTATTCTTCACACCAAATGACATGAGCCTAATTTTAAGCCTTCATCTAATTGCACATAACCAATCAAGGACATATCTTTCTCACAACTGTGCATTCATGTGATGTCAGATGTACCAAAGATATTTTCTATCATTTGCATCATAACACTGTGAACTCTCTGTGCAATTATTATTATTATTATTATTATTGCTAGTAGTAGTAGTAGTAGTAGTAGTAGTAGTAGCAGTGGTGCTAATAGTCCTCTTGTTGTTGCAGATATAATGCCACACTGGCTGCAGCCAATGGAACAAAAGCAACGCCACCCGCCTCTACAGGCAGTGTGAGTACTAGGAGCAACCCCAACTCTAGCAAGCATGACAAGAATTTTGTAGTGTTGGGGAGCGGCAAGCAGAGAGTTGAGTTTGGGGAGAGAGTAAGCAGCAAGCTGAGCCATGGGAAGGAGATAAGCAATGGGTGGAGCCGTGAGGTGGGGGGGGGGGGGGGGGGGGGGTAAGCAGCAGGTGGAGCTGTGAGGTGGAGGATGGGGGTAAGCAGCGGGCAGAGCGGTTGGGTGGGGGAGGGGGGTAAGCAGTGGGTGGAGCCATGGGGTGGGGGGTAAGCAGCAGGTGGAGCCATGGGGTGGGGGGGGTAAGCAGTGGGTGGGGGGGTAAACAGCGGGTGGAGTCGTGGGGTGGGGGGGGGGGGTTAGCCGCGGGTGGAAGCGTGGGGCGGGGGAGGGGTTACGCCGCGGGTGGAAGCGTGTGGTGGGGGGGGGGGGGGTAAGCCGCGGGTTGGACCGTGGGGCGGGGGGGAGTAAGCAGCGGGCGGAACTGAAGGGTGGGGAGGTAAGCAGCGGGCGGAGCCGAGGGGGCGGGGGGGGCTAAGCAGTGGGCGGTGCCGTGGGGCGGGGGGGGGGGCTAAGCAGCGGGCGGAGCCGTTGGGCGGGGGGGGGGGGCGAAGAAGCGGGCGGAGCCGTGGAGCGGGGGGGGCTAAGCAGCGGGCGGAGCCGTGGGGCAGGGGGCTAAGCAGCGGGCGGAGCCGTGGGGAAGGGGGGGGTGTAAGCAGCGGGCGGAGCCCTGGGGCGGGTGGTGTAAGCAGACGCCGGAGTCTTGGGGTGGGGGGTGTAAGCAGACGGCGGAGTCTTGGGGTGGGGGGGTGTAAGCAGAGGGCGGAGCCTTGGGGCAGGGGGGGGTGTAAGCAGAGGGCAGAGCCTTGGGGCAGGGGGGGGGGTGTAAGCAGAGGGCGGAGCCTTGGGGCAGGGGGGGGTGTAAGCAGAGGGCGGAGCCTTGGGGCAGGGGGGGGGGTGTAAGCAGAGGGCAGAGTCTTGGGGCAGGGGGGGGGTGTAAGCAGAGGGCGGAGCCGTGGGGCGGGGGGGGTGTAAGCAGAGGGCGGAGCCTTGGGGCAGGGTGGTGGTGTAAGCAGAGGGCGGAGCCGTGGGGCGGGGGGGTGTAAGCAGAGGGCGGAGCCGTGGGGCGGGGGGCGTAATCAGAGGGCGGAGCCGTGGGGCGGGGGGCGTAATCAGAGTGCGGAGCCATGGGGCGGGGGTTGTAAGCAGAGGGCAGAGGCGTGGGGGGGGGGGGGGTAAGCAGCGGGCAGAGCCGTGGGGCGGGAGATAAGGAGCGAGCGGGATCAGCAGGGGGCGGATTCGTGGGACGGGGGATGGAGGGGGGGGGGGGGGTTAAGCAGCAAGCGGATCAGTCGGCTGGGGTGGTGGGGTAAGCAGCGGGAGGATCCGTTGGACAGAGGGCGTAATCAGTGTTTGCGTGTGGGGGGTGGGGGGGGGTTGCAGTGAGTGGAGTCAGGGATATAGCGATATGCAAGTGGTAGAGTAGTGATGTTCGCAATAACAAAGTGGTAGAGTAGTGAAGTTGCGGATAAGGAAGTGCTGGAATTTAGCGTAAGGAGACGGAGCCATGAAGCTGGAGGTAAGCAATGATGGGAGAAAAACAGGTGGTGGAGCAGTGAAGTCGAGGATAAGTAACTATTGAATTTGGGGATAACATGTGGTGGAACAGTGGAAGTTAGGAGTAAGTAAGTGGTGGAGTCAGAGGTGTAAGCAATCAAGTGGAAGAGTTGTTGGGGAGGGGGAGGGGAGGGAGGAATTGGTGGGTTTGAAAAATTTTCAGAAAAATACTAGTATAGTTACATCCTGTATTTACAGATTAGTTTCTAATCATGGTGATGTTTCAATATGATACCGAATGTTAGCCAATATTTTTGTAACAGTCTCTTTGTGCAGCCTATATTTGGCATTGAGAGAGCATTACAGTGAGAAACTCATTTGTCGGTGGTATTTGCAGACATTCACGCCGGCCCCCGGCTGGAAGACCGTGCCGTACTGCTGCTCGGGCTACAAGCTGGGCACCGACTACCACTGCCTGCCCCAGTGCGAGAGTGGCTGCCGCGGTGGCAACTGTTCCGCACCCAACGTCTGCACCTGCGGTCGTGGAAAGGTGTGTTCGTGTAGTCACTGGCTCTCCGTTTTGGGTCATCCTCTACTAACTGGTTTTATACGGTCCACTGCTTCTCTATCTGCTGTGCCAACCTCTCGTTGGACTAGCACATACATCTATAGACAGACTCTGTAGTGCACCATCTGGTGCATGGTGGAGGGTTTGTTCCCCTTTCCTGTTCTATTAACAAACGGCGTGAGGGAAAAATTGCCAGCGAGTCTCTCTACAAGGGGTAGAAGCGTGTAACATAAATTTTGAAACTTTCTGTATATTGCCTAACCATTTAGTCATCAAGTCTCATGGCATATGCTTCACCCCTCGTTTGGGTGATTGTTGCCATCTAGACAATCCATATAATCATACATGAGGACTGTTTTTTTTTTCCTATTCTCCAACAGGGTTAGGTATTAAAACGTAAATATCAGAATGGTATTATTTACAGGTACTACATACATGTGTTGGTTATCACTCAGCATAGGTGCACTGGTAGCTGTGAGAACTGCTGTAATTATTTGATTTTCCTGTCTCCTCTGCAGAAAAGTCTGTCAACTTCCGGTTAAACCAATTCCCAAAAAGTGTACCACGTTAAAGTTTTATCAAGGATGGCGTAGAACGGGATGCCGACCGTAAAATCGGTTGTAGGTACCACTGGCTGCAATCCAGTGTTTCCTAGGGACCGATAGTTGGGGTCCAGTCCACCTGTTGGGCCTCTGACTGCTGCCCAACCCATTTTAACCTCCAAACGTGTTTAAAATAATGGTTGGCTGGTGTCGTCCACAGGTACTGGACCTGAGTGGGAACTGCATCCCCACGTGCCCCGGTAAGTGCGCTCACGGCACGTGTACCGGCAGCGGCACGTGCAACTGCGACCACGGCTACTGGCCAGACACTACGGGCAAGCTGTGTGTACCACTCTGCCCTGGCGGCTGCGGTCCCGCCCCCGGAAACTGCACGGCACCCGGAGTGTGCTCCTGCTCAGACGCTCGCTACACGCTGGACAACGCCAGGAAAGTTTGCCTGCCCAGGTAATCACAGTCGTACTTGCCTGTCAGTTTGTATGAGACCTCCCTCCTGTACACATTGTATTCTGTCAGTTTGTCTTGGAGGAGAGCCTACAGCGATGTGGAAAAAATGGTTATACATAAGGAGGTATTTAATTTTATCGAACAATGTGTTTTCAGTGAAGTAATATACACTGAAATGTTTAATTCCAACATAGTTCCATTAGTTTTGTCTCCTTCTCTAGACTGTCAGTTGATACAAAACATACAGTAACAACAGACGGGACAGTAGTGTAAAAGCATGTGTAAAAAATACGACTGAATACCAGAAGAAAGTAGGGCCTGAAACAAAATGTTAAAGATTTAGGGGTTTACATTTTGCCAGAACTTTCCAACTACATTTATAGTGTCAGAACCAGCTATCTTACAATACAGAGAAGCAATTTTTTATTGTTCACCACAGCTTAGTGTTGCTTTTCACAACAAAGATGTGGTAAGTAACATGTACTCACCTTTCTTACATAAAAGTAATTGTAAGTTTCAGACAATTGAAAGTCCAGGATGGAATAATGTCACACACACACACACACACACACACACACACACACACACACACACACACACACACACACACACACCCTTTACTGTCAGGGCATTGAGGTCTGGCTGCGACTTTGTCTGACGTGTGCAGCAATTTGTTTGGTGTGGTAAGTGGTAGTGATAAGGAAGCGGCATGGGGAAGGATGGGAAGGGATAGAGTATAGGGTTGGGGAAGATGCTAGTGCTGCATGTGGGAGTGTGCAGGGATGTGGTGGGGACAGGATAGGGTTGCTAGGTGGAGTGTCAGAGGCTGTCCTAGAGAGAAGAGGAAAGGAGTTGTAGGTGCATTGGCAGGATAGGTGTGTGTGCATACTGGAATGGGACCAGGAAAGGTGGACGACAGGGACAGCAAAGGTTCTCATCTGTACAATTCAGAAAATCTGCAATTGGGGTGAGATCCAGATGGCACAGGCTGTGAAAAGTCATTAAAAGTGTAGCACATCTTGTCAGGTGGCATATTCGACAACTGGGCTGTTCAGATTTTTTGTGCAGATGGAGAGGTTGTCGGTTATCATAACCATGTAAGATGTTGCACAGTTACTGGTAGATCACACAACTGCTTTCGCAGGTGACTCTTCGTTCTATGTGGTACGAGATGCCTGTGACAGAACTGGAGTGGGTGGTAGTTGGAGGATGTATGAGACAGGTCTTGCATCTGGGTCTATCACAGGGATATGAGCCACGAGGCAAGTGGTTGGGAGCAGTTTCGGAGCAGAGATGAATAAGGATATTGCTTAGGTGGGCAGAAGATTACCTGTGTGGGAGGGACAGGGATGATATTTCTCATTTTAGGGTATGATGCGAGGTAGTCAAAAGGAGTGTGATTAATTTCAGCTACACACAATGCGAGATAAAACTGAAAGGAAATAAGTAATAACAAATGAACAATAAAGTTGATCATTTATAAAAACAGATTCTGTATTTCATATGAGAAGTACTAATATTGAATAATTTACAACTTAAAATATAATAAACAATCAACAGAAATAATGATACACTGCAACTCACCACACAGAGGAGATGCAGAAAATCCAACAGGCACAATTAGTAAGAGACTGTTTTATTTCATCTTTCAGACAAAACCCTTTATTAGAGGGAGAAATAGGTACAAACATTCATGCAAGCACAATTCACACAGTGTTCCAGTAATTACATGGAGGGGAGATGTAGCAATTTCTGGGAACATGGCATTGGTATTGTCTGAAGTCAGTTGATGACCGCCATGAATACTTTCTTCAATCCTGTTCACCATCTCATCAAATCATGATTCAGGAATGCCCACATCTTTTGATTACACTCAAAATCACTCCTTCTCAATAAGAAACAAGATTTCAGTCCTCACATCACAGCTGGCAAGATTCAGAATACACACATATATTTCAACACTGCGTTACAATAAGTTTCCATACAATTGATGATGCATTCTTCTGCCAACTCATTTTTATTGAATGCAGTGCTGCTACCTTTGTCAAGAGAAAAAAATCCCTTTGAATGACACAGGCTCAGAACTCTTATTTACTGGACATGCCTTGCATGTACATCTAATTTATCAGTTGCCAGTCCAAGGTATCTATCCAAAATGAGGATCAGGAGAACATACTATATTCTGCCACATCTAATCTTATGAACCTGTCAGCAGATGTACTGTTTCCTTATAGAGCAGAACTAACTTGTGCAGATGCGTCCTTACAACAGTCACACCATGTCATGTTAAAGGGTTTAACATGTGTCCGCAGGTGTGAAGGAGGCTGCTTGAATGGTGACTGTACGGCACCCAATGAGTGTACGTGCCACCCCGGCTACGTGAAGGTGGGCAAGTCCAACCAGTGCGCCCCCACGTGCAAATCCGGCTGCCCGCACGGTCGCTGCACTGGCCCGGACACCTGCACTTGTGACTCTGGATACTACCTGGATGCTGCCACCAAAACGTAAGTACCTGCACACCAAATAGCTGCTTCAATTTTCCAGCCTCCTCTCTGGAAAGGTGCCACAGAAAACTACCTCGGATAGTTGTCGGCACTTGCCGCTGAGTACAGAGATTTGCTTGAATGCCGTGTAGTACCCGATTTCACTCGGACGACGGCGGCTCTTCGTCGAGGCATGTGCGAGCTCCTCGTCGAGACCGTAAAGGTCTGAGGGACGTCTACCGGCCGTCTTGTCATTCCCGCTTTCTGACATCATGCAGATGCAGTGTGGAGGGTTATGTGGTCAGCACACCGCTCTCCCAGCCATTTTGCAGACTTTCCAAACTGTGGAGTCGCTGCTGTTCAATCAAATAGTTTCTCAACTGGCATCACAATGTTGAGTGCACTCCGTAAAAGTCCTACCGCTAAGAAAAAATTCTTGGAAGTACCAGAATTGAACTGCGGTCCTCAGAACGGCAGCCACCTACGTCGACCACTCGACTAAAGAGGCGCACTGTCGAGATGTAGCACAGAAAAGTGGAAATAACTACGTCTATATCTATATCTGTCTGTATCCTCTGCAAACTGTAGTCAGATGCATGACATAGGGAACCTCACATTGTAGAAGGTATTACTATTTCTTGCCATTCCATCTGCATACAGAGCCCAGGAGCTATGCCTCCATAAATGCATCTGTCTGTCCTGTAATTATATGCAGAGTCTTGGGATATTTTGCTGCAGTATTCACCCAATGCTGATTATTGAAACATTGTAAGTAGCTTCAAGAAGTGCAGTGTATGCCAGTTAAGAGGTCACACCACTCGTGTTTCTCTTCTTTGTATATGTTTAATATCGTTTGTATGCATCGCACAATTTTGACCAGTATTCTAGGGTGGGCTGCGAGAGTGTTTTGGAAGCAATCTTCCTCGTGCACTGATTTAATTATCCAGTGTTTTGCCAATGAACCAAAGTCTGCCACGTGCTTTACCCATGACTCAGCCAATGTGCTCGTTTCATTTCATGTCCCCACAAATTTCAGATCCAGGTATTTGTATGAGTTGACTGATTCCAGTGTGACTCATTGATATTATTGTTACAGGATAAATATTGCATTATTCCATTTTTTGACGAGCAAAGTTTTACATTTTTGTATATTTGTAGCAAGTTGGTAGTCTTTGCACTGCTTTGAAATCTAATTAACTGACTGGATGTTTGAGCTCCGTTTTTCAGACAGTACTTCATTACAGATAACTGCACCATGTGGAAAGATTCTGAGGCTATTTTTGATACAGTCTGCTGGCTCATTAATATACAACATGAACAGTAAGGGTCCAAAGACACTTCCTGGGGGCACACTTCAAGCTACTCCATCTGTCAATCACCCTACATCCAAAAAAACACATTGCCTTTTCTCTACCAAAAAATCCTCAACTGAGTCAGAAATCTCACTTGATACCTCATTCGAGCATTCATTAATAAGAGGCATTGTTGTACTGAGCTAAATGCTTTTTAGATATTAAAGTGAATACTGCATCTACGTGACAGCCTTGATCCATCACTTAAACAGCTCAAACAGTCCCCCCCCCCCCCCAATGAACCATGGACCTTGCCATTGGTGGGGAGGCTTGCGTGTCTCTGTGATACAGTTAGCCGTACCGTAGGTGCAACCACAACGGAGGGGTATCTGTTGAGAGGCCAGACAAACGTGTGGTTCCTGAAGAGGGGCAGCAGCCTTCTCAGTAGTTGCAAGGGCAACAGTCTGGATGATTGACTGATCTGGCCTTGTAACACTAACCAAAACGGCCTTGCTGTGCTGGTACTGCAAACGGCTGAAAGCAAGGGGAAACTACGGCCGTAATTTTTCCCGAAGGCATGCAGCTTTACTGTATGATTAAATGATGATGGTGTCCTCTTGGGTAAAATATTCCGGAGGTAAAATAGTCCCCCATTTGGATCTCCGGGCGGGGACTACTCAGGAGGATGTCGTTATCAGGAGAAAGAAAACTGGTGTTCTACAGATCGGAGCGTGGAATGTCAGATCCCTTAATCGGGCAGGTAGATTAGAAAATTTAAAAAGGGAAATGGATAGGTTAAAGTTAGACATAGTGGGAATTAGTGAAGTTCGGTGGCAGGAGGAACAAGACTTCTGGTCAGGTGACTACAGGGTTAAAAACACAAAATCAAATAGGGGTAATGCAGGAGTAGGTTTAATAATGAATAGGAAAATAGGAATGCAGGTAAGCTACTACAAACAGCATAGTGAACACATTATTGTGGCCAAGATAGAAACGAAGTCCACACCTACTACTGTACTAAAAGTTTATATGCCAACTAGCTCTGCAGATGACGAAGAAATTGAAGAAATGTATGATGAAATAAAAGAAATTATTCAGATAGTGAAGGGAGACGAAAATTTAATAGTCATGGGTGACTGGAATTCGGTAGTAGGGAAAGGGACAGAAGGAAACGCAGTAGGTGAATATGGATTGGGGCTAAGAAATGAAAGAGGAAGCCGCTTGGTAGAATTTTGCACAGAGCACAACTTAATCATAGCTAACACTTGGCTTAAGAATCATGAAAGAAGGTTGTATACATGGAAGAACCCTGGAGATACGAAAAGGTATCAGATAGATTATATAATGGTAAGACAGAGATTTAGGAACCAGGTTTTAAATTGTAAGACATTTCCAGGGGCAGATGTAGACTCTGACCACAATCTATTGGTTATGAACTGTAGATTAAAACTGAAGAAACTGCAAAAAGGAGGGAATTTAAGGAGAGGGGACCTGGATAAACTGAAAGAAGCAGAGGTTGTACAGAGTTTCAGGGTGAGCATAAGGGAACAATTGACAGGAATGGGGGAAAGAAATACAGTAGAAGAAGAATGGGTATCTTTGAGCAATGAAGTAAAAAAGGCAACAGAGGATCAAGTAGGTAAAAAGACGAGGGCTAGTAGAAACCTTGGGTAACAGAAGAAATATTGAATTTAATTGATGAAAGGAGAAAATATAAAAATGCAATAAATGAAGCAGGCAAAAAGGAATACAAACGTCTCAAAAATGAGATCGACAGGAAATGCAAAATGGCTAAGCAGGGATGGCTAGAGGACAAATGTAAGGATGTAGAGGCTTATCTCACTAGGGGTAAGATAGACACTGCCTACAGGAAAATTAAAGAGACCTTTGGAGAAAAGAGAACCACTTGTATGAAAATCAAAAGCTCAGATGTAAACCCAGTTCTAAGCAAAGAAGGGAAAGCAGAAAGGTGGAAGGAGAATATAGAGGGTCTATACAAGGGCAATGTACTTGAGGTCAATATTATGGAAATGGAACATGATGTAGACCAATATGAAATGGGAGATAAGATACTGCGTGAAGAGTTTGACAGAGCACTGAAAGACCTGAGTCAAAACAAGGCCCCCGGAGTAGACAACATTCCATTGGAACTACTGACGGCCTTGGGAGAGCCAGTCCTGTCAAAACTCTACCATCTGGTGAGCAAGATGCATGAAACAGGCAAAATACACTCAGACTTCAAGAAGAATATAATAATTCCAATCCCAAAGAAAGCAGGTGTTGACAGATGTGAAAATTACCAAACAATCAGTTTAATAAGCCACAGCTGCAAAATACTAACACGAATTCTGTACAGACGAATGGAAAAACTGGTAGAAGCCGACCTCGGGGAAGATCAGTTTGGATTCCGTAGAAATACTGGAACACGTGAGGCATTGCTGACCTTACGACTTATCTTAGAAGAACAATTAAGGAAAGGCAAACCTACGTTCCAAGCATTTGTAGACTTAGAGAAAACTTTTGACAATGTTGACTGGAATACTCTCTTTCAAATTCTAAAGGTGGCAGGGGTAAAATACAGGGAGCGAAAGGCTATTTACAATTTGTACAGAAACCAGATGGCAGTTATAAAGAGTTGAGGTACATGAAAGGGAAGCAGTGGTTGGGAAGGGAGTGAGGCAGGGTTGTAGCCTCTCCCCTATGTTATTCAATCTGTATATTGAGCAAGCAGTAAAGGAAACAAAAGAAAAATTCAGAGTATGTATTAAAATCCTTGGAGAAGAAATAAAAACTTTGAGGTTTGCCGATGACATTGTAATTCTGTCAGAGACAGCAAAGGACTTGGAAGAGCAGTAGAACGGAATGGACAGTGTCTTGAGAGGAGTATATAAGATGAACATCAACAAAAGCAAAATGAGGATAATGGTATGTAGTCTAATTAAGTCGGGTGATGCTGAGGGAATTAGATTAGGAAATGAGAGACTTAAAGCAGTAAAGGAGTTTTGCTATTTGGGTAGCAAAATAACTGATGATGGTCGAAGTAGAGAGGATATAAAATGTAGACTGGCAGCGTTTCTGAAGAAGAGTATTTTGTTAACATCGAGTATAGATTTAAGTGTCAGGAAGTCATTTCTGAAAGTATTTGTATGGAGTGTAGCCATGTATGGAAGTGAAACATGGACGATAAATAGTTTAGACAAGAAGAGAATAGAAGCTTTCGATATGTGGTGCTACAGAAGAATGCTGAAGATTAGATGGGTAGATCGCATAACTAATGAGGAGGTATTGAATAGAATTGGGGAGAAGAGGAGTTTGTGGCACAACTTGACAAAAAGAAGGGACCGGTTGGTAGGACATGTTTTGAGGCATCAAGAGATCACAAATTTAGCATTGGAGGGCAGCGTGGAGGGTAAAAATCGTAGAGGGAGACCAAGAGATGAATACACTAAGCAGATTCAGAAGGATGTAGGTTGCAGCAAGTACTGGGAGATGAAGAAGCTTGCACAGGATAGAGTAGCATGGAGAGCTGCATCAAACCAGTCTCAGGACTGAAGACCACAACAACAACAACAGAGTGTTTCACCTAGATGTTGAAAGCACCACATAAAGGCATATGTGACACAGAAAAGTGCAAATGTCACGGAGTCTTTGTGACAGCTAAAAAAGTGACCTCATTTGAATGGAGTAGGTTCACAAGGTTCGTAGGAAAGGCCACATGAACTTGGAGGAGAAAAATGAGCATAGGAATGAGGTGGCAAATACCCTTATTCCCGCCCTATGTTTGTCAAATGCTTCAGTAGCACTCCATACATTTAGGTTGTCATTTTATGAAACATACAGGATGGAGGTAAAGAAATGGTTAGCCCTAACAGTTCTGCATGTAGCTTTCTTAGTGTCAACAAAATCTGTGATAAGTCGTTTCAAACTCAAGCCTTTGGGCATTTAAATGGTCAGAGTTTCCTTCTTTCGTAATAAATATAGAACCAAATTTCACACATTACAAAACAGTGTTTGTAACAGGATGAAAGTGGTCCAAAAGACATGAATAAATTTGGTGTTTGCTGTAGAAATTGTCTTTAGTGAATTGTGGGTTGTGTTTTACTCATCTCATGATGCACATTTACAATCGATTTGGTTTCCGTACAGGAAATGTGTCAAAAATTTATAATACAGTTAGAAAGATTTTTACATTGGTAAATAATAGCACTACAATAAATAACAACAATATGAGGATATTTCTTGAAATATGTAAAAGGTTATATCCAGCTGAAATTTCTGGTTTGTCCTGCATGAATTCATCCACTGAGTAATAACACTTCATTGTCAGTACCTCATATAGCTTTTTTTTAGTAAACCCAAATTCATCTGCAACAACTTGTTCCCTTTTAATTTATTACAAATTTTTATTCGCATGTATTGAGGTCCCTGGGGATACAGATTGCGGCGGTGGATGTGGCGCATAAAATTTTCTTTGTTTCTAGCATTGTGTGAATGGACAAAATGGTTTCCCTCAAATAACTCATGTCTGGTGTACAAAATATAATAACCTCATATATGTGTAAGGACAGCAGAGTTAATATTTTAAGTTTTCTAAATAATGGCCAACATGGTTCTTTGTGATTTGCAGTGCACAAATTTCGAATGATTTTTTTTTTTTTAATTTTTGGTATCCGCACAATGTTTGTCGAGCTACCCCAAAAACAATACCGTACATAATAATGGATTCAAAGTAGCTTGTATATGCTACTTTTTGTGTGTCCATAGTAAAGCACAGGTGTGAGATTTTGTGAACAGCAAACATCACTGAGCATGTTCTTTTCCTAAACATTTCATAGACAAGGTGTCACCATCGTCATTTCAAATCTATGAGCAGTAGATAGAATAAAACACATTTAATGAAAGTATGTCTTATACAGGGATGAAGATACAATTTATGCAATTTATTTTCAAAAGAACCATTCAATTTTTAAAGGACACATCTTCTACAACCACACATATACATCTTCCATGTAATGACCATGGTTGACAAAAAGTTTGGTTTGTTTCCTATTACAAACAAAATTATTTTCAAGAGAATTTTACATGCCCATTTGATAAGGCAGTCCCAAGTTCATATGGTATGATACGGTGTGATGATATATCAATATCTGAATTAAACACTTCACAGAGAAGAAAAGGGGAAAATAGCTCTTAAATTAGGGAGTGGTCTTTCCTCTGAAATTGACTTATTAGCTCAGAGGACTTTTCCTATGGATAGATACATGAAATTTTAGAATTACAGTAACTTTTATTACCATTATTTCTGATGAAACAAAATGTCCCATTGCAACCAGAACAATAAACTGATTTATCTGAATAATAAAGTTTTGTGGGGAATTTGTTTCTACCATTGTGATGATGTACATGGTATGTGCTTCATGAAGTAACTTTAACAGTAGGATCTTTAAAAGAAATTTGGTGAAAATTTCATACAGGCCTTAATACATGGAACAGGAGTGCATACAAAACTTGGTGGGGGCAGTCAGCCTGCTCTGTCACAACCACGGTGTCCCTTCTCACCCCATTCTATGGTACATAAAAAGTTGTACTAACAAAGTTAATTACACCAAACCGTTAGCACTGTTTGCTTAATAGATGGTCAATGCACCTTTGGAAAGCAATGCAGTGGCAGTTACATGTGGAACAGATTTGACAAGCCCTCTGTAGGTTTCTGGAGGTACGCGGTATCAAAGGCATGTGCGCATGCGCACACGTGTATGCAGTTCCCGTAAATTACAGGACACAAGTTTGTGCCCAGAGCTGGCACCTGATTGCAACTGACATGTATTTTATCAAATTCAGAAGAGGCAAATTTTCTGGCCGAAATGTTGATGTGAGTTCACTATCGAGCTCCACAAACCACTGTAGCACGAGTCCGGTTTTCTGATACGAATCATTATCCTGCTCGATATGCCATCACCACTGGGGAATATATAAATCATAAGGGGATGTATGTGGCCTGCAGTACAGAATGTGGTGGTTGGGGTCTTGCCTGTCTACAGCTGCTGTGGTGCCCTCAGTTACTACCACAGGTCCTGTGGAAGTCCAAGTGAATGTCCTGCAAAGCGTAAGACGGCCTCCACTGTACTGCACCCGTGCGTATCTCAAACAGCTGTTTGCCCGAATAACGACATATCTGATATGACCACTGACCTGGAATAAAAATATATATGATTCTCTGACTAGGTGATGCGTTTACACAATCCACAGACCAATCTTGATAATCTCGTCCCAGCCATAACCGACGACATCATTGGTTCGACATCGGAACACACCAGTGTCGTCTGCTGTGAAGCTCCTCATTCGACAGTGTGCACTAAATGGTGATCTGTGGAACACTTGTGCCTGCACCAGCATTGTCTTGTGTCATCTGCAACAGACTGCTGCCTGTCCTGTTGTACAGAACAGGCAAGTCCCCAACCACCACATTCTGCACTGTGTGTGGACATCAAACATCGAGTCACCTACTCGTGGTTTCATTGTCTTTCAGTCAATTTCCAGTCATGCTCGTGACAGCAGCATGCGAACAGTAGACCAGCTTCATCACTTCCAATATGCTAGTTCCCTGGTGCCAGGCGATAACACTCCAGCCTTTGTCAAAGTCACTTGTGTCAGTTGATTTCCCTCTTTTTTGGCCTCTACTGTTGCTAGAATGATGCCACTTGCACTGGATGGCGCAAATAAAAATGGCCTGGAGAACAGAGTTCCAGGGCACAAAGAAACACAGCAGAGGAAAGTAAATACAGTAATAACCTGACTACACCAGATGTTGAAAGTGACCACCGTTCATCTCTCAGCACTTTTGGGCCCCAGTCAGCAAGTTGCTGAAGGTGGATCGAAGCTGGGTAGGTCTACCATCCTCTCTTTAATAATAAATATCCAGAAGTCGAGCAGATATGATCTACGCTGTGTTTCTATTGTAATAAACACAGTATTTAACACTCTGAGCTGTATCGATATGAGCCAAAGTTACTCTAAACTGATACGTAACCTGTCATTTTTGTTGCTGCCTCCACCTTGATGAATTCTTCTTTTGAAATTTGCCTGGTTCTGTATTTGCACGTAGAAACTATGTAAATAAAAGATTGAGGTCTATCATAGTTTTTAAAATAGAAAGAAACTTCCACATGGGAAAAAATATATTAAAAACAAAGATTCCAAGACTTACCAAGCGGGAAAGCGCAGGTAGACAGGCACAATAAAATAACACACACACACACACACACACACACACACACACACACACACACGCACACACACACACACACACGCACACACATTGTGTGTGTGTGTGTGTGTGTGTGTGTGTGTGTGTGTGTGTGTGTGTGTGTGTGGGTGCGTGCGTGCATGCGTGCGCGTGTGGGCGCGCGCGCGCGCGCGATTATATACCTATCCTTTTTTCCCCTCCTTACCCTCTGCCTTCAAACCCACATCCTTTCATCTTTCCTTTTCCTTCCCTCTTTCCTGACGAAGCAGCCGCCAGTTGCGAAAGTTCAAATTTTGTGTGTGTGTGTTTGTGTGTTATTTTATTGTGCCTGTCTACCAGCACTTTCCCGCTTGGTAAGTCTTGGAATCTATCATAGTTTTTGTTCTCCACATGATGTAAACAGCATCACCAAAAAGCAGACTGTCCAAAGTACGTCAAGACAAAACACTGAGATGAGTCAGAGACAAAAAGACTGAGTTTGACATAAAAAAATGTGACAAAATACTGAGCATGCCAAAAGCAGCTCTGCTGTGTTTCTTTATACAGAACTTTAACAGTGAATTTCAAAATAACACATTATTAATTTGGTACACTTCTGAAGTTACAATTAAAATTTATAAAACATAAAGAAACTGATAATATAGCTGAATATGATATGAAATGCATAATAAAATGACATTATTTTTACAGTATCATCAGTGGTTTTAAATATGAAAATCAATCTGAACTTTAAGCATAATAATGGCTTTTGTATTTTAATTTTGTAATTAGTTACAGTATGAAGTTTGTTACTAACATTTATTGACTGTACAGAACTTGTGCTTTATCTGATTACAACTGTAAAACTCACAAATATAGCTTCAAATTCTGGAAATTGGAAAGTTGGGTGATGAAAACAATGGAGAGTTAATTGGAAATGTGATTACAAAGAATATTAATTACAAAAGAGGACATAAAAATAAATAACAAATGAAAACACATCACTTGGTAATAACTTTCAAGCTGTTTCACAAAAGTAATGAGGTTTTCTGTTACTGGATTTTTAAATTACCATTTCGTTAATTCAAAGTATTGGTTTTTCATACCAACACTTCTGCCGTCTGTAATTATTTACTGTTACAGAATGATCACTACAATTTTACGAAATGATGACTAATTTGGCATAGGCACAGGTTCTGATTAATTGTGTCGGTCAGTTAACAATTAAGAATGTACTTGGTGGTGGATATGGAATGTTACATTTACTTATATAGACTTTAGAACATATAGAACTATACAATACCCACTTAACTATACAGACAGCATGTGGTATTGGACTGGTACTGTAATGTTGACTTAAAATTTTGGGAAGGTGTAGTATCATAGCTGGACTGCTGGGATTGTTGCAATCTCATCTGAACGTTATGTGCAGTTCTCGAAGAGTACGAGGGTCGTTGCATTACACTTTAGGCATGAGGGTTCCCCACGCAAAATAATCACACACTACTTCCAAAACATAATGTGCATGTCAGAGGATGTGGTTATATTGTACACTCACGTCCAACTGCGCCCCCCCCCCCCCCCAAAATATGCACTTTTATTTGCCCCCACACTGTATATATTCACACACTGCTACCAGACACCATTCAATCTCATAGTACGTGATGGTGATCACGTTGCAGGTGCCGCCCTAACTGCCCCGGAGGTTGTGCCAACGGTCGCTGCACGGGCCCTAACAAGTGCGTCTGCAACTCTGGCTACACTGTGGACCCTGCAGCCCGGCCGGCCGGCTCTCGCTGCATCCCCCACTGTCCCGGAGGCTGCGTGGGTGGAGTCTGCTCTGCACCCGGTGTCTGCACCTGTCTCTCTGGGTGAGTCACCGTTCACCTGCATCCGTAAAGGTCTCAGGGCATTCGGATGAACCGGCGCCCGTGACAGAAGAGGATAATGTGACGGCAACAAACTTGTGCCTTCTTTTTCATCGAGCACTGTAACATTAACCCGTGATCGTAAAATGCGTCTGCATCTGCAGCTATTATTTGTGAGCCACTGTGAAGTGTATGGTGGAGGGTACTTTATGTTGTCGCACATGTGGGTTACTTTTTTTTTTATTCCCATGTGGAGAGCTGGAAAAATGTCTGCTTAGCTGCCACTGTGTGCACCATAACCAGCCTGATCTCTTCTCTGGTGACCTTATGTCAGACAGACACAAGGGGTTGCAGTATTTTCCATGGTTCTTCATTTGACTCATTCTTTAAACTTTGTAATAGGCTTTTGCAATTTTATTGATGCCTTTCTTCAAGGATGTACTAATTCAAGTTTATCAGTATTTCAGTGATGCGCTCCAGAGGATCAAACAAATCAGTCAATATTACTTTTTATACCATTCCCTGTTAGTCCTGTTTGGATGGGTCACACACTCTTTGGCAATAATCTGAGATGCACAAGTGATTTGTTAATAGTCTTCTTTGTAGAGTGGTTGCATTTTCCCAGTACCCTATCCGTGAACCAAAGATTGCAACCTGTTTTGTGTACAATTTAGCCTTTGTAAACATTCTATTTCATATCACTACAAATTCTTACACCATGGTATTTTTGTGTTAACCAAATCCAGTTATGACTTGTGGATACTGTCACCAGCTTATGAATTTAATTGCACAGTTTTACATTTCTGAACATTTGAAACAATCTCAGCACCACTTCCATATATTATTGAGATCTGACTGAATATTGCTGCAGCTTTTTTTTTAGCCAGTACTTTATTGTAAACAACTGCATCACCTGAGAAAAGTGTACACGGTCGTTAATGTACAGCGAGGGTACCGACACACTTCCCTGTGTCACATAGGAAGTTATTTCTACATCTGTTGATGGCTCTCCGTGTGGGATAACGTACTGCGGTGGTATTTCTACCTGGATTGCTCTGCATTGTTGTGACAATAGATGACGCAGATGGTCCAAGTGACCCTGAATTAACTAAACAATTGTGTTCTAGGTACGAGAAAGACGCGAAGAACAAGACGGGCCGCGTGTGTGTTCCACGCTGCTTGACACCTTGCGGACGGGGTGCCAGGTGCACCGCCCCCGACAAGTGCGACTGCTTGCCCGGCTACGTCAGGGAGACCGCACCATCCGGTGTCAAGGTATGCTGTCCACACTGGGAGTACTTGCTCTACTGATAAACTCGTAGGACTAGAGAGAGCCAAAGTGTCTCGAGAAATTGAAGTTGTAAAATTACAAAGCTATTTTCTGTACCTCTTAATTCTTGTATCTTTAAGTCCTCACCAACCTCCTTGCTATGATCATCAGGTACTTAAACAGTCAATAATGATGATTTAACAAATGCTATTAATTTACTTGTATTGTTTCTACACACACAATGATCAGCTTTCCTGCAGAGTGTCAGTACAACTTCAGCAACATAAATCGGTAAACTACGTAGCCTCTGAGTAGTCTCATAAAATTTCACCGGTGACAAATACTGATGTTGCAACAGTTTCTTACTAACAGACAGACTAATAACATAACATAATATTACTTACACAGACCAACATAATGTTTCAACAGATAGAATGCTCACTTCGGACTGACTTTGACTTAGTGTGCAGCACACGTACACTCAGGTGACAAAAGTTATAGGAAAGTTCCTAATATTGTTTTGGACCTCCTTTTGCCCAGCACAGTGTAGCAGATGGCACGGACTCGACTAGGTCGTCTAAGTCTCCTGCTGAAATACTGAACTGTGATCCCTCTAAAGTGATCTACGATCAAGAAAGTGTAGGCACTGTAGGATTTGAAACACAAAAGGCCTCTCAGTTATGCCTCCTAAATGTTTGATGGGATTTATGTGGGGTGATCTGGGTGACAAAATCATTCACTTGAATTGTCCAGAATGTTCTTCGAACCAGTTACAAAAAGTTGTGGCCCAGTGGCATCGTGCATTATCATCCATAAAAATTCCATTGTTGTTTGTGCACATGAAGTCTGTAAATCACTGCAAATGGTCTGAAAATTGCTAAACATAACCATTTCTGAATAAAATATTCTCGGGTTTCCAACCATGTCAATTGCTTAAAACTACACGAGCTTTCGGCCAAGCACTCCTTGGCCATTGTCAAGTCATAACACTTGAATACTCCTTTTGTCAAAAACATTGCAGGGCAGGTTTTCTTAAAGGTTGAAAATTGCACTTACCAACTTCTTTTGAAGTAGTCCCTTGGGCTATTTATACAGTGTCGCCAATGTTACTGGAGGTTTTGGGAGCAAGCAGGTACTGGTAAGCTCACTTGTCACAGCCTGTTGGATATCTGAGATATCTCGATGAAGCTTGCAAGGAGAGAGATTGGGCGAATATGGTGTATGTGGTATGGCAAGAGCAGAATGTGTGGCCAGATACCTGGTAAGAGATAATGCAGTATGGGGCTTTGCACTGCCCCGCAGTAAGAACCAGTCCTGAGAATGCCACACATCAGGGCGACAACACTGAATTGCTTGTTGTAAATGTTTCAAGACTTTGATGTAAATAGTTCGGTTCACTGTTTCACCTGGAGGAACATACTCGTGGTGAACTAATCCTTTAGTATCAAAGAATGGAATCAACACTGTCTTTGTTCTCAAAGGTTGTCATTTGACTTCTTTTTTAGGCTGGTGATCCAGACCCCCCACCATTCAGCACTTTATTTCATGTGAGGGCCATACTGGTAGCACCAACTTTCATTCCCAGAAATAATCTTTGACACAAATGCGGGATCACATCTGGCTCAATCCAGTAGTTCAGCATAAATCCTTCAGCTTTTCTCTTTCTGTTTGTCTGTTAGTATGTGACGGACAAGTTTTGTGTTAAGTTTTCATTCCCCTAAATCTTCATGTAAAATCTTATGACACACATCACAATTAAGTTCTTCTGATATCACATGTACAGTTAAATGATGATCTTCTTGCTGTAACTGCCTTACAGACTCCTCGTTTGCATCGGTATGTGCTGTAGATGGGCGACCAGCTCTGGGATCATCTTCCACTGAATCTCTGATTTCACCAAATCTTTTGTGCCGTTTGAGAACACGACTTCTTGAAAGCACCTCACCTACATGTGCTTGCTTAATAATTGTCCACGTTTCAGTAGGAGTCTTCCCGAGCTTAGCGCAGAATTTATGTTCGTCTTTGCTCACGATTGGCATCCATTGTGTTGCCGTAACTAATGTGTGTTTGTGTGAAAATGTGGACAAGGTCATTTCAGGGATGCACAAATACTATGTAACATTAAAAATAACATATGTTCCATTTTAATATTGCAAACTCATAAATAAAAAAACTGCTCTAAAACTTTTCTGACAGAGTAATATGTACATGCTTTTGTTGATATTATTTGTGTGTACAAAAATGTTTACACATTCCAGATTACTGTAAATGCCTTACAAAAACATTAAGGTGAAACACCTATGGCACAAAAATTGTATTTCATTCAGTTGTTATTAGACAGTGCCAAAGTAATAATTATTGACATACCATAATATGAAAGCAACTGAGGATGAGGCTACAGAACGTGAAGTTCTAAATGCCATCTTCTTCAGACGTGTTTTCAGTAAACTATTGCATGTTTCTAGACATTTTTAAAGTGCCAAATTGTGAAGAAAACCTTCCATTACTAGAAGGTGCATTGCCCTTAGGTCAAGTAGCACTTCCCTCAGGAGTGCCATCAGTAAAAGATGTGAACCCATTCCATCTAATGCCCATCCGTACAACTAATTACTCTGACTAAAGATGATGAGGAAACATTGCTGTCAAAGTAGATGTGTAAGATCTCCAAATACAGTATGCGCAAAGTCTCTCTCTCATCCATCTCAAATAGTTTTTAAAAATTCTTACTCAGAAACAGAAGAATGTAAAAAGATCAGTGTATTTAAAAAGAGGAAAGACCATTACAGATGTGTGCCATGCTGTACTTCATCTGAAGGATCAGCCACGTGTATCAGCTGCAGAAGAGCAAGACCTGTTGACAATGTTGCCATTTCTTTTTTGATGGGGCAGGAAGAGTCACAGCAAACACTGCAACATCTGATCTCGAGAACAGACTTGCATAAGAAAGAGAATTCAATACTGAGGAGTTCATTCCATGTATTTAATTTTGTTGTTGTCTAGAAAAAAAAATTGTAAAAGAAATGAGAAACGGTTTTTGTTGACTACAGTTCTGCTACTTACAATATTAGTGCTGTATTTCTTTACTTGTATTATCACAAATAAAATTCAGTGTCTCAGTATTAATGACACTTAGAACAAAAATTTTCACATTGGCACTTAAAACAAGTCAGTTTCCTGGTACGGCACTTAGAATGTTCTTAATAAAGTATTATTTATTTGCTGTTCTGTCTCATTGTAAAAAGCAATGATGAACTGGCTGCTTAATTCTGTAGTATCAGAATAATTTCTCAATATTGTGGATACAAATAAGTTATGTTAAAAAGAGGTACATCAGTTTTTTGATTCTACTGACAAAACTGAGATATTCCCTGGACCATGTTGGACATGATTATTGCAAAAGCACTGACTTGCACTGATGCTTGTTCGCTGTACTAGACACTCCTTATGTGCAACGGTGTGTGTTTTGCCGCAACAAATGTCTTCCACAACTATGACCTTACATCCTAACATGCCATATAGTCAGAATAAATAGTTCAGTTCATTTTGTTGAGGGTCAGGTCGGTTTTATCGAAGGTCGGGTCAGCTGTGTCGAGTGTCAGTATAAAGTTTGGCTATATTGTACATTATATTTTGTTGCTTGGGCTTTGATTTAGATGGCTCATTGAGGTGTAGAAGTGGAATATTTTCTTTCAAAGAATACTTGTTGCTGTAGGAGTAAGGTATGCACGATAATTAACCTGAATTGGTCGTCCTTACATTACAGGGTAGGAACGCCACAGTGCTGTGCCGCCCGGACTGCCCCAAGGGCTGTGGCCCGGGAGCAGTCTGCTCATCCCCTGGCCGCTGCACCTGCCTGCCGGGCTACACGGAGTCGGCTCCCAAGTCGAACGTCTGTGTCCCTGTCTGCACGCACGGTTGCGTCATGGGTGACTGCACTGGTCCTGATGTCTGCACGTGTAAACCGGGGTATGTACACACAACTTACCAGGCAGCTCCACTGAGACATACATTTTGACTGCTAGTTACTTGCTCACATATTTGTCCTGTTAGTGCCAGAGGTTAGATTCAGGACTAAACGTAAGTCGTGTAGTGACTCGCCTTAACTGTACTGCTGATAGCCATCGTTCTGCAGTCTGCCATTCTGTGAACGTACCTCATTGGTTTATTATGAAAATGTTCCCAGGTAACCCATATCTCTGCTTGACTCACTTGCCTTGTATCATAATGCTAAAGTGAATTTATCCAGAGAAGGGAAGTGTTAAACATATAAGGAAGAGCAAAACAAAATGTTGATGTTGAAAATTTATCAGTGAGATGCAGTGGCCTCTAAATGTTGTATCTGAAATACAACATAAAACATTAACATAGCCCACATCTGGCACCATCGTGGGAAGAGCCATTACAGAAAACCGCAAACTCGGAGTACATCCATTCTGCGTATTCAACTTGTAGTTATGGAACCCATAAAAAATCTTTGCAGAGAATATGGGCTTACTTCTACATTAACAGTTTGTACAGTTACTTTCTCTGCCACGCAGGTCCTGAAATAACAATAACTTAACACTTCCTGTTTTACTACACATTTTGAGAGCATTGGAGAACTATTACATATTCACTGAGCACACTGTACTGTGCCTACATGGGGATTCACAGGAGTCTGTTTTTCGCTGTAGTTGAGTCCTTCATGAATAAAGCCGTATTTGGGTTACTTTGGACCAGTCTTGTCTACTGTGTACTTGTGACAGTCAGTGGTAAAAACACTGATAAAGCGAAAAGAAGCAATGCAAGGCAAAGCATATAGTGTAAGCATACTTACTTGGTCAGGAGGGACATGGAATCTTTTCTTCCAAATTCAAAATACACTTTAAACAAAACTCGGCATATAGAATGAATCTAAGCCCATTGAGTCATTTACTTCAACATTTGCAGGAGACACTAAACAACTATTGCATAATCTTTGTGGTCTCTTGAGGAGCTTCCAAGATGTCCGTCCTCAGCCATCCCACTCTGCCAAGTGTGACTCCACCCTCTCCACATCAAACTTGGGCCATCTGTGCGCTTTGTCTTTCACACTTCCCCATTATTGAATCTGATAACACTTCACACATTTACATCATCATTCCCAGATGCCTCATTTCATAATAGATTATGAAAAGTTTTATTCTAGTTTTAATGGTTAGAAAAAATTAAAAATTTGTACTGCACTATTTTTTTTTTCTTTCTTTCCACTCCCACCCAAGTCATCCAGCCACTACTTGGTGGGATCTTTTCAAATTGTGCAGACAGGAAGGCCACTTAAGCAGAATGTTGTAGGACCTTTGTGTCATGCACTGACTGCATTTCTCTCCATCTTCAAATTGTGTAGCACTTATCTCATACTTTGTATTCTGTTGCCCTGCTTAAGATGAGTACAAAATTGGCCTCCTGCACTTCTTCTTGCATTATGGCATCTTGCACATTTACATTAACTTAGTTAAAAATCTACTTTTGTTCTTACGCATATAATGGTTACATCAACTGATTCAAATAATTGATCTTTTGTCTGGATGCATTAGAATGGTTATTCCCTTCACTTTACCATGGAATTTAATGACAATAGAATGAAAGTATTTGTGGTGATAAACCAGCATTTATTCTGGAGAATAATTCACCTTCTTCTTAGAAAAGTTTTATCCTAAAATGTACTCTTACATCCTTGCTCATATTTGTATTTAATGGAACTGAAAGGAATGGCTGGGGGAAAGGGGGGGGGGGGAGGAATTGATTAAAGATAGGGCAGTAGGATACCCAGGAAAAGAGCTGGAGGAGGGGAGGGTTTTATAGAAGCTAAGCACAATATCTTACAAATTAAAACTCAAAACTATTGAAACTGAAACTGTTTATTAATCACCAAACATGTTAAGCTTACTACTTTGTACTAGGTACCTACCACCTACAATGAGAGAACACAGTTTATATCTCACGCCTCATAGCCATTATTTTGCAACACATACCAGCTTTGGCTCTATATATGATTGCATTTAGAGGAACTCGCTTCTGGACAAGGTGGTGAAAACTCTCTGGATTCAGCAATAAAACAGTGAGCATTGGTTTGGGGTTTACAGAGTGGCTGAGCTGACCATCTGATTTTCGTTTAACTGAAACGTCTAAAACTGGCAGCCTTCCAGATCTGACAGAGACCAGGAGAATCTTCTCCATAGTATAAAACTACACCAACCAGT
This sequence comes from Schistocerca gregaria, assembly GCF_023897955.1. NCBI lineage: Eukaryota > Metazoa > Arthropoda > Insecta > Orthoptera > Acrididae > Schistocerca > Schistocerca gregaria. Next base: position 211,745,869 of record NC_064929.1, read on the forward strand.
CTGTACCTGTAGCGCGGTGTAAATTAGTAGATACCCGGACACTATCATCTACTCGGTGTAATATGAAATGTTAAATGCCCGACCAGGAAACATCGTAACCTCGATAGTGCATTGTCCACTGTAGTCTGTAATGCTACAACTGGTCACCTTCAGCATCAATACTGATACAAAACAGGTCAAAAATAGAGGTTAAAAGTCGTAAGTGATGTCATCGGGTCAATTCGGTAACATTTAGGCATCTACAGAGCAGTCGAGCCCCACGTTTGCCAATGTGTGCCGAACGGTGTTGTCTGCACCAGTGTTGTACACTGTCGTCATATCTGCTACAGACTGCTGCAGATCCTGCTTTATGGAGCATAACATTCTATGATGAGGACAGAACATTGAAAACTTTGTCACGTACTCACAGTTTCACACTGCTTCAATCATTTTCCAGAGATGCTCACAACAGTTCTGTATGGACATCTGTCCAGGTTTGGTGTTTCAGAGATACTCATTCCCAGGCATCAGGACATAATAATCTGCCCTTTGTTAAAGTCGCTTATGCCAGTGTGTGACAAAGCAAGTAGGGATTTTTAAGGAATATAACACCAAATATAATTTTGTGCTTAGTTTTATGTATGTTATTGATTTTCTAATTTATTTTGACTATTCCTAGTTAGTGTCTTTCATTATAGGGTGAAGTCAGTAATTGTTTTGTAACTTAGTCTATTGTAGACATATAAACAAATATAAATTCTGTACTAATTATAAACATTTGCAAGATGAAACACTAGTAATCTTAAAGTATCTATTTGGCTCTATTCTAAAGCATGTTAGCAAAGCCAGCCCTTAATTAATTCCAGAGTAATTTACAGTTTTGTCAAAAGTATTGTTTGTGTAATGATATTTGTTAATTTCACGATGTAACAAATAATTCGGCCTAAACCTTGTAACAGAAGAAACCGTTAAAAAGATTTAATTTTTTCTATGTATTCATTTAATTTAATGAGTTAAGTTTTAATTGTAATTTCTTCAAAGTTAACTTTGAACAATGTGCAGTTTCAGCATCCATTATTGTGATGATATATAACGGCTTAATTTTTGGTCACGAGACAGTCCACGGCCAAGTTTCAGGCAAGGAACCTGTGTCGAGTAAAACGACGATAGTGCATCAGCTTAAGAGTGTGAAACAATTAGGCCTTGTGTTAAAACAGTGGCAGTGTCTGCTCCATATGTACTTTTCTATTCTTCAAGAACTGTGACCTTTGTTGTTAGGATTTTAATGCTCGTAGATGTTCAACATGAAACTATTGTAGCAGTATGTAGAAGTTCCCCTGCTAACTATTAATGAGGCTTATGGGAAGTTAAACAATAGTGCACTGGCCATATAAATGTGTATTATTGGAGAGTTGTGAAAAGTGAAAGTAAAAGACTGTGAAACACAACTGTGCATCTGTCAGCACCATCATTTACAGTAGACAGTACTGCACGGCCACCCCTTATTTTTTCAGCCAGTACGTCGATACGGAGGAAAATGGAGGAAGAAACAAAAAGCGAGGCAAACTGCTACAAGTGGATTTCCTGATTTTTAGCCCAATGAATGATTCTTGTCTCGCATCAGCTCCTCTTATATACAAAATGATCAGTAAAGACTGTGCCTGATTCTTTTCACTGATGTTTGTCACTCCATTTCAGTGTTTGCAAGATCTTTTTCACAGTGCTCCCATCCTACTCGTATGCACTTTATATAGCATCTCAGCTAGTCCTCGAGCACAATTGCAGGCCATTCTTTTTCAGGTTCTTGAGAATCGCCTCACTTTTCTGAGTTCTCAAAACGAATGCCCCAAAGCCTTGCCTTTACTGATGAGAATAAAAATGAAATAAAATAAATAAACAAACAATTAAGGTGTGAGATCTGGGCTATGAGGCAGATGTGACACTCAGGTAATGTTGAACTTGCCAGAAACTACACTACTTTCATTTGCGATGTGAGACTGTGCATTGTCGTGATGAAGTGGTCACTCAGACTGAGAAAGATCTGGTAGTTTCCTCATAATCTGCTTCACCTGTTTAGCTGATGTGTGGTGTGCTGCTGTAACAGTAGTGTGAGGGAGAGTCAAAAAATGTGATCAACATCACCTTCCCTGCAGATGGAACAACTTTTGGATTTTTAGTTGTTGGAGAAGCAGGTGATTTCCACACAGTGCTGGCTCATTTTCATTTGGGGTTATAATGATGCAGCCTTGACTCATCTCTCGTGATGATAAATTCCAGAAATGCATCCCCTCAATCAGCAAGAAGCCGCAGGCTTCTGTTCGGGAGTCGACAGACGCGACACCCGACCGGCACAAACACAGGTCGTACGGAGACGACTGTGCATAATTGTAAGAACACTGGCATATGAAATTCTTGACACTTCACTGAGGTTACGTAATGTTGTCTGCCAATCCTCATGGGCAATCACAGCAGCTGTGCTGATGTTAGAAGCTGAAACGACAGGCCCACTTTCTTTGACACAGAGAAGTTGGCCTTATTTGAAGTCCTACACACTGTTGCACAAGGTAATGGATCTTCACCGTTCGCTTGCTGCAGCTTTTTGTAAGTTTCAGTGGTTTAAACGAACACAGCATCTTATCGTGCTGGGTTTGCTGCTCTTGTATCACTTCCACTGTTCGGTATACGCAATGCGAAAATCATCATTATTTAAGACTGATTATGCCTTTCAGCGTTCAGTCTGGAGCATAGCCCCCTTATAAAATTCTTTCACGATCCCCTATTCAGTGCTAACATTGGTGCCTCTTCTGATGTTAAACCTATTACTTCAAAATCATTCTTAACCAAATCCAGGTACCTTCTCCTTGGTCTGCCCCGACTCTTCCTACCCTCTACTGCTGAACCCATAAGTCTCTTGGGTAACCTTGCTTCTCCCATGCGTGTAACATGACCCCACCATCTAAGCCTGTTCGCCCTGACTGCTACATCTATAGAGTTCATTCCCAGTTTTTCTTTGATTTCCTCATTGTGGACACCCTCCTGCCATTGTTCCCATCTACTAATACCTGCAATCATCCTAGCTACTTTCATATCTGTAACCTCAACCTTGTTGGTAAGGTAACCTGAATCCACCCAGCTTTCGCTCCCATACAACAAAATTGCTCGAAAGATTGAATGGTGCACAGATAACTTAGTCTTGGTACTGACTTCCTTCTTGCAGAAGAGAGTAGATCGTAGCTGAGCGCTCACTGCATTAGCTTTGCTACACCTCGCTTCCAGTTCTTTCACTATGTTGCCATCCTGTGACAATATGCATCCTAAGTACTTGAAACCGTCCACCTGTTCTAACTTTGTTGCTCCTATTTGGCACTCAATCTGTTTATATTTCTTTCCCACTGACATTACTTTCGTTTTGGAGATGCTAATCTTCATACCATAGTCCTTACATTTCTGATCTAGCTCTGAAATATTACTCAGCAAACTTTCAATCGAATCTGCCATCACAACTAAGTCGTCCGCATATGCAAGACTGCTTATTTTGTGTTCACCTATTTTAACCTCACCCAGCCAGTTCATTGTTTTCGGCATATGATCCATATATAATATGAACAACAGTGGAGACAGGTTGCAGCCTTGTCTTACCCCTGAAACTACTCTGAACCTTGAACTCAATTTACCGTCAACTCTAACTGCTGCCTGACTATCCATGTAAAGACCTTTAATTGCTTGCAAAAGTTTGCCTCCTACTCCATAATCTCGGAGAACAGACAATAACTTCCTCCTAGGAACCCGGTCATATGCCTTTTCTAGATCTATAAAGCATAGATACAATTCCCTGTTCCACTCATAACACTTCTCCATTACTTGCCGTAAGCTAAAGATCTGGTCCTGACAACCTCTAAGAGGCCTAAATCCACACTGATTTTCATCCAATTGGTCCTCAACTAATACTCGCACTTTTCTTTCAACGGTACCTGAGAATATTTTACCCACAACGCTGATTAAAGAGATACCTCTGTAGTTTTTACGATCTTTTCTGTTTCCATGTTTAAAGATTGGTGTGATTACTGCTTTTGTCCAGTCTGATGGAACCTGTCCCGACTCCCAGGCCATTTCAATTATCCTGTGTAGCCATTTAAGACCTGTATGCGCAATGTGCAAAGTGTCTACAAAATAGAGCATTACTACCAACCTACTGACATGAGTGTGCTGCTGCTTATGGGTATAATACATAAAAACCTGGTCTCTTGAAGTATTCATGGTACAGATAGTAAACTATCACAGAAGCTGCAGGGAAAGATCAATCCGTCTTTGAAGGGCTCTCTACTTTTTGTACCGTGTCACTTGCTGACGACGCTACTAGAAAGCATTCGGTCTTGTGGTGGGCAGAGGTCATAAAGTTCTGGTCCGTAAGCATCTTTGCTACATCAGACGTGTCCTAAAAACTTGCCCGGTGTTACAGATACGTGAAGGACCCGATGGACCTGCGCGGGGCGCGCTGCATCGCCAACTGCCCCGGCGGCTGCATCAACGGCATCTGCTCTGGCCCGGGGCTCTGCCTGTGCAATGCGGGATTCGTCAAGGACAAGTCCGTCAAGGCGGGCAACAAGTGTGTGCCACGCTCCGGCTAGACGTGGTGGAGCATCTGGCGTGCGGCGAGCACCACAGACTGTGCATTTTGAAGTTGCCATTTATTGACTTATGCACCAGTAGCAGCACCAAAGTCTGAATATATATTTCATTTGTATCAAGTATTCCTAAAATAAATAACATTCTTCAGCACAATGTACAAATTTGTACTGTGCATTTAATCCCAAACACCCTGTGTTACTTTTGTACTCAATTCCAAAAAAGACTGTTACTTCAACACCTTCCTCTTCTTGAACCTATACAAGGGGTAAGTCGTACAGATTTAATTATTACATCAAGAAATAGTTATGTAATTAATATTTTCTCTGCTTACAGGTACATGTCTGCTAGTCCTGGTTAAACAGAAATCCCCATACCAATACCATAGCATGCTGTTAGAAGAGTGTCTGTCGCCACAGTAGAACGTAATGTGGTAATTTCAGTTCTGCGTTTGAAGGGGACAAAGAGAGTAGGAATAATGCTTAATCGTGTGACACAGTAGTTAGGTAATGTAGACACCTTGCGTTGAAAGTCTCGTTGCCTGATCCTGAAATCAATTGATTCAATATTCCAGTGATCCAACTGTCCGCCATCTTTAGGACAGTACTGCTATTGTTGAGTCCTGCTGAAACTTGATGCCAGGGCTGCAAATTGTTGTACTATGCAGGCCTCCATAACGTACACAGCGCATGCACCACTCGTCAGTTGCTGTCTTCAGAGACAGGACCGTTGGCACCGCCCTGAGGGGAACACTGGTGGCAGTGATATATCACACTCGGAGTATTTTCAAAAACTCAGACTGGCCGGACTGAAGAACATTCTGTTTTGATACAAGATAGCACAGGGTTCTATGTCCTTCTAAGAGGAAATCCACTGTTTCTATAAATCAAATTGTCACCAGCCTAATTTTCACACACCGAGCAACTGTACTCCACTGGAAGAAGTCAGAGTGCAATTCTAAAGGTACAGGACACAGTCCTAGAATTTTTCATCACTTAACTACGAGTATGTCTAAATTTACAGCTGTGTTTGGAAAGTGCATAGCAGCAGGTACTTCCAAATGTACCAGTTAAAAGGCTGTGATTCATGGACTAGAGGGGGTACGTGCCTGCCACCAGTCTACTTCAACAGACGTAGACAGCAGACGATATGACACACAGTGCTGGAAAGGACCACGAGGGAAAGTGGACCCGAGAGTTGGACACTCTCTCTGCCATGCACATCCTTGCAGTAGTTCGGAATTCTTCCCAGAAAGGCAGGCAGCAGAAAGTGCTCCTGTACCAGCACTTGCCACGGAGACACCGAGTGACCTGCATCTCCGTTTAAACGAGATACATGTTTTTCTGAGTGTTAATTCCAATGTGTTCTAGATTAGAAGAAAGAAAGTCTGATGGCCTGCCATAACAGTGCTCCAGATTGTAAACACAATACCTCTGAGTCAGTACCACATGCTTTGGCCAAACTGAGATTGCTGGCATCTGCAAGCCTTATTGATAGCTAGTGGCAGAGAGCTTCATTTACTCTTGAAACAGACCCAAGTTTTGCTATCAGTCCGTACGCACCACCGAGAAACTTCATTTTTGCAGGTTACAGCTTCTACCTCGTGGAATCCCTTGTATCAATGTTTACATCTTGCTGGACGTTATCACTCTTGCCACGCGTATTATCAAAGGGTGCGTATGTGCACCTGCACAGGACTGTTCTTCCAACAATTACCAGTAGTTTCCTTCTCCATAGTAGCGAGTGTGTTTAATCGTACTGCCTTACTCAATTATAATTATTATATAGTAAATTCATATGAGGCTTGTCCTTTTATCTGCCTGTTCCATTTGTGTCTCATTTATTTAATGGTATTATTGTGTAATGGTACTTTCACAGATAGTAATTGTATTCTTTCTGTCATGTGTGATTAAGCTTAGAGCAAATTTACCCACGGTCACTTTGTCCACTTCCTCTTGTCTTATGAGTGCACAATAGTGTTTTGTTGTCACGATAATACTCAAGGGGCCAGTCTGATGACAAACTATGTACCAATGTATTTCTCCAAGTTATGTAGACACCATGAGTGTGTTTGTAGGTTACAAATAGTTAGTGCACTGTCGATGGGCTTGTGTGCAATAAACAGTGTCCCCGTGTCAAACTGCGAGCACCCAAAGTCCGTCATTCACTGCAACTTACTTAACTTATTTGCGGTTTGGTGTCTGCCCTCTCTAAGCCAAATACACACAGCCCCTCTATAATCACGTGTACATTGATGAGTATTATTTTAAATTATATGGACACTTTTAAGCTAGTATTCAGTTTTGCTTTGTTATGCACATCAAATCCAGGTGCACGCGAACAGTGAACAGTGGTATCTGTGAGGATAGAAGTAATGTCCCCCCCCCCCCTCTCACTTCAGCTGTAAAAGTTAATCCTACTGGGTGACAATTATTGAAATGTATGGGAAAAAAAATGTCAATTGGTTACAAACTACAGAATGCACACACTCTGTTCAACATGTAAACATCACTACAGAATTCGGATTTAGGTTATGACATGTTCAATGTGCTTGCTATCATTGGCAATGATGTGGTGCAGACAAATAGTGAAATTCTGCACAACTCGCCGAAATGTCGGAACATTGATGCTGTCGGTGGCCTCCTGAATGGCTGTTTCCAGCTCAGCAATGGTTTTGGGGTTAAAGCTGTGCACTTTGTCTTTAATATAGCTCACAAAAAGGAGTTGTGCGAGTTCAGATCCGAAGAATATGGCAGCCAATTGGGGCTCGTGCCAGTGGCCTCTGGGTACCCCAGAGCAGAATGTGGTCCCCAAAGTGCTCCTCCAGGACATCAAACACTCTCCTGCTTTGATGGCGTTGAGGTCCATCTTGCATACACCACATTTTGTCGAAATTGTGGACACTTTCAATAATGGGGACAAAATCATATTCCAAAACCTTCACATACCATTTGGTAATCGCCGTGCCGCCGAGGAATTCGCACCAATTACTCTGTGACTGGACACTGAACACCAAAGAGCCACCCACTGAGGGTGAAGAGACTACTCAATTGTGGAATGCAACTTCTCAGTCCCCCCAAGTGTTCCAATTTTGCTTATTGAGGAACCCATCCAAATGAAAATGGACTTCATCAGTAAACAAAAATATATTCACATCAAAGTCCTGTTTGTCAATTCGGAGGACAGTAGTGTTGGTGAAACACAACTGCTGTACTATGGCCCTTCAGCTTAAAGGTGGATGGGTTTGAATTTTGTATGGGAAGAGATGCCGGTCTTCAACAATTTCTCACAATGTCTCCCAGTTGATTCCCACCACTTGTGCAGCTCATGCGATCAATTTCCTGGGGTCAGTTTGTAACATAGTGCATGTCCTTTCAAAGTTGTCAGATATTTTCATCCTTTTGGATGACCAACATAGCCAACACTGTCATCGCGAAAAATACCAATTCCCTCAAATGTGGGAATCAAATTCTTGATTGTTACCACACTTGGACAAGGGCTAGTAGAGACCCTTGGGTAACAGAAGAAATATTGAATTTAATTGATGAAAGGAGAAAATATAAAAATGCAGTAAATGAAGCAGGCAAAAACAAATACAAACGTCTCAAAAATAAGATCGACAGGAAGTGCAAAATGGCTAAGCAGGGATGGCTAGAAGAAAAATGTAAGGATGTAGAGGCTTATCTCACTAGGGGTAAGATAGATAATGCCTACAGGAAAATGAAAGAGACCTTTGGAGAATGGAGAACCACTTGTATGAATACCAAGAGCTCAGATGGAAACCCATTTCTAAGCAAAGAAGGGAAAGCAGAAAGGTGGAAGGAGTATATAGAGGGACTATACAAGGGCGACGTACTTGAGGACAATATTATGGAAATAGAAGAGGATGTAGACGAAGATGAAATGGGAGATAAGATACTGCGTAAAGAGTTTGACAGAGCACTGAAAGACCTGAGTTGAAACAAGGCCCCCGGAGTAGAAAACATTCCATTGGAACTACTGACGGCCTTGGGAGAGTCAGTCCTCACAAAACTCTACCATCTGGTGAGCAAGATGTATGAGACAGGCGAAATACCCTCAGACTTCAAGAAGAATATAATAATTCCAATCCCAAAGAAAGCAGGCGTTGACAGATGTGAAAATTACCAAACTATCAATTTAATAAGTCACAGCTGCAAAATACTAACAGGAATTCTTTACAGACGAATGGAAAAACTGATAAAAGCTGACCTCGGGGAAGATAAGTTTGGATTCCCTGGAAATGTTGGAACATGTGAGGCAATACTGACCCTACGGCTTATCTTAGAAGAAAGATCAAGGAAAGGCAAACCTATGTTTCTAGCATTTGTAGACTTAGAGAAAGCTTTTGACAATGTTGATTGGAATACTTTCTTTCAAATTCTGAAGGTGGCAGGGGTAAAATACAGGGAGCGAAAGGCTATTTACAATTTGTACAGAAACCAGATGGCAGTTATAAGAGTTGAGGGACATGAAAGGGAAGCAGTGGTTGAGAAGGGAGTGAGACAGGGTTGTAGGCTATTACCAATGTTATTCAATCTGTATATGGAGCAAGAAATAAAGGAACAAAAGAAAAGTTCGGAGTAGGAATTAAAATCCATGGAGAAGAAATAAAAACTTTGAGGTTTGCCAATGACATTGTAATTCTGTCAGAGACAGCAAAGGGCTTCGAAGAGCAGTAGAACGGAATGGACAGTGTCTTGAGAGGAGGATATAAGATGAAGATCAACAAAAGCAAAACTAGAATAGAAGCTTTCGAAATGTGGTGCTACACAAGAATGCTGAAGATTAGATGGGTAGACCACATAACTAATGAGGGGGTATAGAATTGGGGAGAAGAGGAGCTTGTGGCACAACTTGACTAGAAGAAGGGATCGGTTGGTAGGACATGTTCTGAGACATCAAGGGATCACCAATTTAGTATTGGAGGGCAGTGTGGAGGGTAAAAATCGTAGAGGGAGACCAAGAGATGAATACACTAAGCAGATTCAGAAGGATGTATGCTGCAATAGGTACTTTGAGATGAAGAAGCTTGCACAGGATAGAGTAGCATGGAGAGCTGCATCAAGCCAGTCTCAGGACTGAAGACTACCAACCACACTTGTCTTCAGCTTGAACTCGGTTGGGCTGTTGTTTCATGCACAGTGGGCCTTCACAAGTGCTATATGCTCAGTGGCTGTACCATGACATTTTCAGATGCAAATAGCCGTCAACAAGAAGGCTGGTGTGCATATGCACACTAATTCCTATCATGTGTCACAGCCAACTGCGCAGTTTGAACATCCTAATGCGAACTATTCAGAAGTTATGACAATTTTATTTCATATAGTTCAATAATTGTATGTCATCCTAATATATGTTACATAGTTGTGTCCAGTTCCAGTGGAGGAACAGAGCAATCATTTCTGTGTACCATTATTTCATTCTGCAGACTCAGTCCTGGTGTGCTAGCATGTGGCACAATTGGAGTGAGATAGTAAGGGGCGTATTTCCCACGAGGCCTTCTGCCCTTTCTGTTTAAGTATGGAGTGTGGGAAGAAAAATTACCTGAGAGACTTTGTGTGAGCTGTAATCTGTCTACATTTGTCTACACAATCTGTTCTGAAACAATACATAAGGGACTGTAGTATTTTCACGAAGTCTTCACTTAAAGGTGATTTATGGGATAGTTCGTATCTATCTTGAAGCATCTGCCAGTTCAGTTTTCTAATGATCTCTGTAAGACAAACAAATGAGCAAAATGATAAGAATACATAGGTGAATATGAAGGAAACATACTAGAAGACAACGGGTGATGCCATACTGTGAGAAGAGTTGAGGAAAGTAACACCTAAGTCGAGACAAGCCTTCTGGAGTAGATGACTTTTCCACAGCATTGTTGATATCTTTGGGAGGACCAGTCACAGCAAGAATATTGTGCAAGGTGAAAGATAGCCAAATATCATCGGACATTCGAGAAGAATGTAATGAATCCAATTCCAAAGAAGACTTGTATTTACTTGTGTGAATATTACTGAACAATCAGTTTAATATGTCACGGTTGCAAAACACTGCCAAATTATTTACAAAAGAATGGAAAGACTGATAGAAACTGACCTCAGAAAATTAAATCAGATTGACGTCCAGAAAAATGTAGGAACTACACTGCAATGCAGACCGTAAGTTTATAGCCTTTTATAGATTTATGGAAAGTTTTTGACAATATTGACTCAAATACCTTCTTTGAAATGCTGAAGATAACAAGGATAAATCCCCGGGGGTTGTACAGAAAACACACTGCTGTTATAATGGTCAAAAGACTTTAAAGGGAAGCATAGTTGAGAAGGGAGTGAGACAGGGTTATAGCCTATCCCCACTGTTGTTCAGCCAGACTGAACAACCTGTGAAGAAGAAACTTGGAAAGGCAGTTACAGTTCATGGAGAAGAAGTAAAAACTTTGAAGTGTGCCAGTGATATTGCAGTTCCATCAGAGATGACAAAGAACTTTGAAGGTCAGTTGAATGGAATTTGATAGTGTCTTGAAATGAGATTAGAAGCTGAGCATCAACGAAAGTAAAATAAGGGTAATGGGAAGCAGTCACATAAAATCAGATGATGCAAAGGGAATTAAGAGTAGGAAGTCACACATTAAAAGCAGTACATGAGTTTTACTATTTGGACAGTAAAATAACTGGTAATGGCAGAAGTGGAGAGGATATAAAATGTGGATGGTCAATAGCAAGAAAGAGCATCTGAGGAAGAGAAATTTGTTAACACTGAACATAATTGTGGCACTGAGAACCATGAGGACCTACAGCACACTGTCGTCAATTTTGAGATTTCAGCATACATGCATGCTCCTGACATATGCTGTTCTTATGCTGAACCAGCTTTACTTACGGATGTGGGCCCACACCGTATATATGAACATTCATGAAAAGCTGTCTCGCCCATTTCTCTGCTGTTCATTTCCATATGGCCTACAGCACAAAGCATAATTTTGTTGCTCTTCACTACTCAATTGTTATCTTTGGATGGCAACATAGTTTAGTGTCTACACCATGTACATAGCAGTACTACTTCATAATCAGAGGTGTACCAGTAGTTTTATCTGAACATCAAGCCACAGAATCAGCAGTGCATCACGCCACATTTACCCGCCAGAGCCCGCCTGCAGTTGACGTTTTTTTTTTTTTTTTTTTTGTGTTGCCCGCGTTGCAGGTGGTAGAGCTCAGCTGTACCGACAACAGTGTGTGTGAGCCGCGATGTGCCATTGAGGCCCGTGGCTTGTTCGGGTACCCGGCTGAGCCCAGGTATCAAGAGGGCTCGGTGCAGCAGAGAAACAGACAATGCAAGAGTGACTGGTCACGTACAAGAGGATATGGTTTCTGAATCATCTGTCTTCCTTTGAGAATTGTGAAGATTTGATATGCTAGGAATAGTGTGTTCTTGATCCTTTGGAAAGGAAAATAACTTGTAATGTAAAATAATGGAAGTAGCAATGTAATGGGCAATACAGCAATGATTGGTTAGTTTAGGGGGGAGGAGACCAGACTGTGAGGTTACCGGTCTCATCGGACTAGGGAAGGAAGGTGAAGGGAATCAGCTGCCCTTTCAAAGAAACCATCCCAGCATTTGCCTGAAGCGATTTAGGGAAATCACAGAAAAACTAAATCAGGATGGCCAGATGCGGGATTGAACTGTCGTCCTCCCGAATGCGAGTCCAGTGTGCTAGCCACTGTGCCACCTCACTCGGTACAGCAATGAACATGGTACAAGTGACTTTCTGTTTATTTATATGAGTAGCCCAGATGCAAAAGCTGCTAACTACATGATAAGCAAAATTGAGATAATCATGAAAAACTCGTCCCATCTGAACTATTATAATTAAGACTTCATTTCTTTTCAAAAAATGAGTAAAAAATAATTATTACATGGTATTAATGGCCGACATTTGTGATTATGTTTTATTATACTTTAAAATCTTAAGTTAAATATTAACTTACTGGTTTTTGCACCCGATCCATGTAGTTAGCAGGTTTTGCAGATGTGTCAATCCAAATACAAAACAAAATCCACTACTCATTGATATGTTAGGAATGACAGAAAGGTGGAATTTAATTATTCCAAATATAAACAGAATTTGTTTTATTTCAAAGAGAAGTTTGAAAATTCTGTAAAATCGGCATACAAAAATACGAAGGTGATAATATTTTGTCAAGAAAAACTGACTTACTTAACGTCAAAAAGAGAACAGATGCGAATATTCAATATTAGGACCTTTCTTTCTTTTTCTTTTCTTTTTTTTTATAATTACACTGTCACGTTTTTGACATCACAATATACTGTAGAAAATAAAATAAGCTCAAAATTGCAGCTTAGTAAAACACTGACAAAATTTTAGAAAATAAATTGGCAGAGTGTTGCATCTTAGTTAAAACACTGACAAAAAAATTCTAGAAAATGAAATTAGCTGAAAATTGCTTTTAATTGACATCAAACTCAACACTGCCCATCGACTCAAAATCACTTCCGGCTTCTTCAGATGGTTCACAGTGGCAGGAGCTACTCTAGGAGTGCCTTCTTGCTCAGCATCTCAGTATAGAATATGAGTTTGTCATTAGTCACCCAGTCTTCACCAAAGTGGAGCTCCAAACTCCGAGTATTTTTTCCTCTCTTCAGGATGCTCTCCCCATCTTCAGCTTCAAACTTAAATAAGGACTCTCCACGAACTAGACAAATCTTCTTGTTTTTGATTTTTGTGAACACAATTTTTTCTTTTGGCTTTTTGAATTTGGAAATGCCAGTTACCAGTAACTGTCACTAATTCTTTGAGATACGTTATAACAATTAGTGTCAATGCAGTATTCACTGCATAAATTTTTTTTCTTAATGCTTTTCATGTTCTTACCAGCCTGTTTTGGAAACATTTCTTTTCCACTGGTCAGGACGCCTCTTCCTTCTCTGGGAGGGACAGTCAGTCTGTCTCAGTCTTGTTCTGGTCATTTGCAACTACAACAATGGCTTCAAATTCTTGAAGAGTTACTACTATTTCAGTTACTCGCACTTGTTTTTTTACCATTTTTTGCTTTTAAACCATTGACATTTCCTTCAAACACACACACAAATACGCCAGCAAACATTCTGCTGATTAGTTGAACTGTGCATACCAGCTTATATTTTGACAGTTTCTCAGCAGTGACCGCTTCAGTGTTGCATATGCGTTTGCTACAGCACAGACAACCTTTCTCTGAATGAGAAAGCTATCTTTTCAATTTGTAACAAACTGAAAGGTAACTTTGAATGTCTAGACTGGTAAGTCTGATGTCAGTTGGCATTCTTTGCATCCGGACATGGGACATTGACCGCCACACCTGTTGACATTGGCGGGCTTTGCAGCTGGAGACAATGTGCAGCTAGCGGCTTTTTGGAGCTGACCACAATTTTCTACAGCCAATTTCAACAATTTACAGCGTGTTCTGCATCCTGAAACCTATTTCATCGTGTTGGCAAGGAAAAATCTATGCAGTAGTGTGCTCAACTAAAAATCAATAAAAAATGCATTTAGCATCTTTTTGCATCTGAGCTACTCATATAATTAATTCTTCTCTTTTTCTGCTTCTTTCTAAAGCCTCCACGTTCCTGAGATCTTTTTTGAAATGTGATCTCAAACTTTGTAGCTACATTTTTATGACACTTTGGTCCACAGTTGGAATATTGTCCAGAAATGTTTCAACCAGCTCTTCATACAGCCTGTTTTTTATATTCTTGTTCATGTAATGTTCCTGGGTCATTTTGCACAAACAAGGACTTTTGTGCTACAATTTTATAAGAGTTTCGATGTGGTCAGAGGGCCACTTCATCACCATACTGGAAGCAACTAGAACTTGCAGCCACATGAAAACCCCAGGAAAACTCGTGAACTTTCTGCTCGTGGCATGGCCTATTGAAGCAGAAATCTGCACGTGTATGCCCAGGTAGTGAGACTGAATTGGCTGTTGCATGAACCAGAATCCATTGGAACATCTCCTTGAGTGTGGACAGTTAATGCAAACATATGCAGACAATTCAGCATAAGACACTGAAGTCATCAGAGAAAGGTTTAGGTGTTCGTTTTTCCCGCTCGCTGTTCGGGAGTGGAATAGTAGAGAGATAGTATGATTGTGGTTCGATGAACCCTCTGCCAAGCACTTAAATGTGAATTGCAGAGTAGTCATGTAGATGTCTAAGCAACTCACAGCTGTTTTTGTTTCCTTGATAGAGCTTTTGGGGAGTCATATATTATTATTATTATTATTATTATTATTATTATTATTATTATTATTATTATTATTATTGTTATTGTCAGAAATACATAATGCACAGCAAAAGTCCACCCAAAGTTAAAGGATCAGAAATGTGTTAAAGAGAAAAATGAAGTTTCCCTGAAACTGAAATAGAGAACTTGCACTGGTCTGATGTAATCAGGATATAGCATGGTACAGTAAAATTTTACACAGGTTGCAGATAGTCCAAATAAATATGTAGTTTTTGCAGGGTGCTCAGTAATAGAAGGCTTTCAGGATCTTGAACACACTGCTAGCGCAAAAGATATCCTTCATCAACCACAAACAAGTTGCAGCGGAATACCCTGTGACTATGGTCCTCCAAAGGTAGCAGGATATGGAAGGTGGAGTGTTTGCATGTACAATTGACTTGGACACACACTTACACCAAATCAGATTATTTTACTTTTACTACACATTCAGTCTCAAGAGTTACAATAGAAAATTCAGGCCATGTTTGTCACTGAATTTCTGTCTGATATGGAGAAAAGTGCTACAGATATACAGCAGGAAATTGAAAGTAACATGAGCAAGTTAGGAATATTTACGAGCCAACTGTTGAGGGTTATGATCTTTACCTATCAGTGGGCAAATGTGAAAAAAGCTCTTCTGAACTATTGTCACTTTCCACGTAACAACCAATTCCGTAGCACTATTTTATGTGGCATCCTCGAGGATAAATGGTTGTGGGAATATTGTCTTCATGTTTACACTTACTGGAAGCAACGAGAAATGTCGTAACTTATTTAGAAAGGAGTGGCCATGTGAAAGATTCATGGTTGCATATTACCATAGAGCAGCACATCGAGACTTGGAATATTTTGTTTGTTGTGCTAAAATCCATGTTTATGCAGCCGTGAATAAATACTTGAAGTTTCATGTGAATTGGGAAAAATGCACTTGTTTGGAAACTGGGATTACCAGGTCGCAGAGAAATTAATTCAATTTCTCGAAATATTTCACGAGGCTACCCAAGCTACAGAAGCCGACAATGGTCCGACGGATGCTGCAGCTGCTCGTCCTGTTGGTGTACCAGGTACAGGAACACAGTGCTGAGAATTCAGCAGACAGTGCTGTAAGCATTTTCGTATATGTAAAATGATGGATTTCTCAACAAATAATGTTTAAATTTTTGGTTTAATGTTTCTAACTCTAAAAATTGCGTAAGAGATTGTATTTGAAGAATACTGTGTGCCTCAGTACTGTCAAACATTTACAAGAAATTTCAGGGTTGAAAGCTTGCGTTCAGAATTTCTTAAGAGAAAGGCAGTGCATTTGCTAGCATTCCGTCTAGTACTGCAGGGGTGTCCTCTAAAGCACTTTTTGTTAAGTATGAGAGAAAGTTTATACTGCAGCAAGTTCCAGATGTGCTGCACTTCAAGGTAAATGAAATATTACATATTTTTGCTAGTTAAGTACGGACATACTCGAGGGTTGATCGTATATTAGTGAAAAGATATAAATTCTGGTGAACAGTGCACCAAATTTGTCAGCAGCTATGTGGTGTAACACATTTATCCTTTGCGCTGGTATGTTGCATTATTTGCAAAATGTCGTGCAGAGTATGAAGCCTCAACATCGAGGCTTTCAAAATGTGCAAAGAGTGTCTTTCAATCGTAGGCAGAAGAGGAATTGGAAATCCAGATGAACAGTGCCTCTGGAGTAGTGAAAATCGAGAGCAATAACTTACACAGACTTTCTCAAGTGGCACGAAAAGTTCTGCGTAGACTTTCCTCTTGTGCTTCTAGTGAGAGGATATTTAATAGCACTGGGCTTGTCATTACTGATAAATGTCTATTTAATGATCACAAGCAACGGAGAAGATTTAGGGATATTACAGCCGTGAGTTGGTTTTTGTGTAAGACTGTAGGAAAATAATGTGCGAAGGTAAAAACTGCTAGCAAATGGGGCACAGAGATCTTTTTTTGCACCCACCTGGCCAGACTGTGGCTCTGCTTGGCCGCCACTAAACTCGGCCCGGCAAGGGGGGTGAGTGAGGAGGTGATCAAAGCTTGATTACAGTCAGGAAGTGAAAATTTCTGTAGCTTGCAGTAGTTATAGGGAACTGAAAAGGTTTACAGAGTGAGCAGTGTAGTGAGTTGCAGCAAATCAGTCTTTGAACTTAAAACCACAACATATGGCATTTATTTATGTTGGGAATGATACCCGGTATAGATTTTATACTCTGCAGATTTTCCTACATTTCACTACAATCCATTGGCAGTTCAACACACACACACACACACACACACACATATATATATATATATATATATATATATATATATATATATATGACGATGTAAATAAAACAGAAAGAAACTTCCACATGGGAAAAATATATTAAAAACAAAGATTCCAAGACTTACCAAGCGGGAAAGCGCTGGCAGACAGGCACATGAACAAAACACACAAACACACACACAGAATTACGAGCTTTCGCAACTGGCAGTTGCTTCGTCAGGAAAGAGGGAAGGAGAGGGAAAAATGAAAGGATGTGGGTTTTAAGGGAGAGGGTAAGGAGTCATTCCAATCCCGGGAGCGGAAAGACTTCCCTTAGGGGAAAAAAAGGACAGGTGTACACTCGCACACACACACACACACACACACACACACACACACACATATCCATCCGCACATACACAGACACAAGCAGACATATTTAAAGGCCTTTAATATATATATATATATATATATATATATATATATATATATATTAAAAACAAAGATTCCAAGACTTATCAAGCGGGAAAGCGCCGGCAGACAGGCACAAAGAACAAAACACACACACAGAATTACTAGCTTTCGCAACTGATGGTTGCTTCTTCAGGAGGGAGAGGGAAAGACGAAAGGAAGTGGGTTTTAAGGGAGAGGGTAAGGAGTCATTCCAATCCCGGGAGTGGAAAGACTTACCTTAAGGGGAAAAAAGGACAGATATACACTCGCACAAACTCGAACATACACAGACACAAGCAGCTTGTGTCTGTGTATATGTGTGTGTGTGTGTGTGTGTGTGTGTGTGTGTGTGTGTGTGTGTGTGTACACCTGTCCTTTTTTCCCCCTTAAGGTAAGTCTTTCCGCTCCCAGGATTGGAATGACTCCTTACCCTCTCCCTTAACACCCACATCCTTTCGTCTTTCCCTCTCCTTCCCTCTTTCCTGAAGAAGCAACCGTTGGTTGCGAAAGCTTGAATTTTGTGTGTATGTTTGTGTATCTATCGACCTAAGAGCGCTTTTGTTTGGTAAGTCACATCAACTTTGTTTTTAGATATATTTTTCCCATGTGGAATGTATGTAAAATTAACAGTACCCTTCCTAAACACTCCTTTAAGGTATACTAGAAGTTCGTATTTGCCAATATTGCTCCGAAGTGAATGATATGCTGAATGCTATCTGCTAGTAAGTTCTGAATCCAACCACAAAGCTTGCCTGATATTCCATATATATCAGTTTTTAGCACCATTCTCAGAAACACAACTACAACAAACGCTTTAACAGCCTGCAGCTGTCAGCACCTCCATCACAAGGATATTGCTGGACACTTAATTGATTCTGGGATGCAATTTCACACTTGCCCGTGAAACACTCTAAGTTTCTGTAATGATAGTGTACATGGTAATGGGTAATAATGGTAAAAAATTTAATAGCACTCTACTTCCACCATTTTAACTTAGCCTTAGGCAGTATTTATGACTGGCTCCCGAGCTATTATGCTGAGCTAGGGGCACCACCACGGTATTGCTGAGTGAGAGATGCCAACTGTCTGCCACAAACACACCAGTGGGAGGACCGTGTGCCATCATGTGAAGTACAGAAGAGGGTCAGTGAGCTAGCAGCTAGCTCTCTTGCCTGCCAACTTCCTTACCCTCTGGATGTCTCCACAAAATTCCAATTGAGGGTGAAATGTTCTTTCTGTACCACATGTGATTCACTCCACAGCCATAGACAGTTTTCGTGAATATTGTACCCCTTATGGCAGTTCTTTGGAATAAAACCCATTTTTTTTCCTAGATCCTGTCATTCCTCATTTTACGTGTAGAAAAACCACCCCGGATATTCACCTGAGCTACTATACCATCCTGACAAGTACAGTAACAGTTGACTTGGGCAGTGCCGAAAACCGATAGCTACACAAGCGACACTGAGATCGAATAAAATCTTATCACTTTTCAAGCCACATCGGTTAAAATACTCCTCGAACTTTCGATGACTATCTCCACTATCACCACTGGGAGTAAAAATCACTGACAAGATTTTCTACTTATGTGGGCACGATCGTAGCCTCCGGCTCCATTTGGAAAGGGCCAAAGAGGTTCGTACATAGGTGAGCTGGCAGGTCCAGCGCCGCGGAGCCGAGTGATGTCGAGTGGCACAGAGCAGGGAGACCGGCGCCACGTTCGAAACTGCCGATCCCACCTCCGTACTAGCGTCGAGCATTCATCGTAACTGCATTTCAGCATCTAAAGCCTACCCCCACACATTATTAGATGTGTAACCCCTGCTCTCTGTTAAAAAATCTCACACACGTCCTTTAAAATTGGAGCTCAATATGATGCTCCACGAGTCAAGACTATGGCCTTGTCAGTCTGTATTTTGTGTCCATTTTCGAGGCAATGCTCAGCTACGGCCAACATGTTGAGCTCCCTTTTTCACAGTCACTCGTGCTCAGTACAGTGCTCCGCAATTGCGTGAATTGTTTCACCTATATATTTGCTGCGTCAGCTGCGAGGTACGCCATACTCACTGGACACAGAGAGCAATCTCATCTTCAACAGGGTGCAGCATATCTCATATGTTGGGGACGGATGGGAACACTGGTCTCGGTCCACGTCTCTGCAGCACACTTGCTAACTTGCTGTCGTCACCCCACAGTATGGCTCAGCTCGTGCATAGAGATGTTGGGATTCCGTTATAAAGGAAGCAGCTGACATTACGAGGTGCATTCAAGTTCTAAGGCCTCCGAATTTTTTTCTAATTAACTACTCACCCAAAATCGATGAAACTGGTGCTACTTCTCGATGTAATCGCCCTGCAGACCTACACATTTTTCAGAATGCTGACGCCAAGATTCCATGGCAGCGGCGAAGGCTTCTTTAGGAGTCTGTTTTGACCACTGGAAGATCGCTGAGGCAATAGCAGCACGGCTGGTGAATGTGCGCCCACGGAGAGAGTCTTTCATTGTTGGAAAAAGCCAAAAGGCACTAGGAGCCAGGTCAGGTGAGTAAGGAGCATGAAGAATCATTTCAAAGTTGTTATCACGAAGAAACTGTTGCGTAACGTTAACTCGATGTGTCGGTTCGTTGTCTTGGTGAAACAGCACACGCGCAGCCCTTCCCAGACGTTTTTGTTGCAGTGCAGGAAGGAATTTGTTCTTAAAAACATTTTCGTAGGATGCACCTGTTACCGTAGTGCCCTTTGGAACGCGATGGGTAAGTATTACGCCCTCGCTGTCCCAGAACATGGACATCATCATTTTTTCTGTGTGCTTCCATTGTCACAACCGACGAAAAGCAAGTCCCATTCATGCTGTCGTTGCGCGTCAACATTGCTTGGCAACATGCCACACTGGCAGCCGTGTGGTCGTCCGTCAGCATTCGTGGCACCCACCTGGATAACACTTTTCGCATTTTCAGGTCATCATGCAGGATTGTGTGCACAGAACCCACAGAAATGCCAACTCTGAAGGCGATCTGTTCAACACTCATTCGGCGATCCCCCAAAACAATTCTCTCCACTTTCTCGATCATGTCGTCAGACCTGCTTGTGCCAGCCCGAGGTTGTTTCGGTTTGTTGTCACACGATGTTCTGCCTTCATTAAACTATCGCACCCACGAACGCACTTTCGACACATCCATAACTCCATCACCACATGTCTTCTTCAACTGTCGATGAAATTCAATTGGTTTCACACCACGCAAATTCAGAAAACGAATGATTGCACGCTGTTCAAGTAAGGAAAACGTCGCCATTTTAAGTATTTAAAACAGTTCTCATTCTCGCCGCTGGCGGTAAAATTCCATCTGCCGTACGGTGCTGCCACCTTTGGGACGTATTGACAATGAACGCGGCCTCATTTTAAAACAATGCACATGTTTCTATCTCTTTCAGTCCGGAGAAAAAAAAATCGGAAGTCTTAGAACTTGAATGCACCTTGTAGAACAATTGGCAACAATTTTAACAGAAACCAGACATACACACTGAATAAGGCACAGGGACAGGAAACAGACGGGTGCTGGACACTTGTAGGTAGGTGGGAACGGCAGTTTTAAATGTGATGCCGCTCCAACTCGCTTGGTCACTCGGTCCCGCTGTGGGCCGCAGCTGTTCGACTCGCATTCCTCTGATTCGTGTCAGTGGCTGCAATTTAGCCTACGTAAGTACAAAACCCTACCAGTCGGTGACTTTTACAACTGACGACAACGGTGGAGACGATGGTCAAAAGCTCGAGAATTTTATATAAGTTGACACAGATTGAAAACTGAGACTTTTTTCATACGTGCCACTACCTAAGACTCGGAGGACCGAAGACTGATAATGTCACTAGTTGTCAGATGAATCCTTCCTGAGAGCTGTGAAGTATATGTATTATATGCACTTGCACAGTCATATTGTCTGAACTGACTACATTATGCTGACATTGCAACTGGACTTGGTGTCCACAATGTAATGAGTTGCTACAATGTAGTCATACGGGGCATGTTTTACATGTATTTTAAAGCCCTCAGGAAGGATTTGTGCAAAAGCTTGTGACACTGTTTTCTTTAAGTGCCTGTAGGAGACTTGGCACCTCAGCTGTTTGACGAGTTGTTACATTTACTCTTTGAATCTATATTACTAAACGGCTAAACCCATTGGTGCTTCCTAGTTGCAAAGTGCCCAACTAACAGGTAACAGGGGCAACAGAAATTTGATTTTCAGTTGTTGTTGTTGTTGGTGTTTCCCCCCCCCCCCCCCCCCCCCCCCCCCAATCCTGAGACTGATGTGAGGCAGCTCTCCATGCTACTCTATCCTGTGCAGGCTGGTTCACCTCCCAGTACCTACTGCAACCTACATCCTTCTGAATCTGCTTACTGTATTCATCTCTTGGTCTCCCTCTACGATTTTTACCCTGCATGCTGCCCTCCAATACCAGATTGGTGATCCCTTGATGACTCAGAACATGTCTTACCAACCGATCCCTTCTTCTGGTCAAGTTGTGCCACAAACTTCTCCCCAATCCTATCCAATACTTCCTCACTAGTTATGTGGTCTACCCATCTAATCTTCAGCATTCTTCTGTAGCACCACATTTCAAAAGCTTCTATTCTCCTCTTGTCCAAACTATTTATCATCCATGTTTAACTTCCATACATAGCTACACCCCATACAAATACTTTCATAAACAACTTCCTGACACTTAATTCTATACTCGATGTTAGCAAATTCCTCTTCTTCAGAAACGATTTCCTTGCCATTGCCAGTCTACATTTTATATCCTCTCTACTTCGACCATCATGAGTTATTTTGCTCCCCAACTAGCAAAACTCCTTTACTACTTTAAGTGTCTCATTTCCTAATCTAATTCCGTCAGCATCACCCGACTTAATTCGACTACATTCCATTATCCTCGTTTTGCTTTTGTTGATGTTCATTTTATATCCTCCTTTCAAGACACTATCCATTCCGTTCAACTGCCTTTCCAAGTCCTTTGCTGTCTCTGACAGAATTACGATGTCATCGGCAAACCTCAAAGTTTTTATTTCTTCTCTATGGATTTTAATACCTACTCCAAATTTTTCTTTTGTTTCCTTTACTGCTTGCTCAATATACACATTGAATAACATCGGGGAGAGACTACAATCCTGTCTTATTTCCTTCCCAACAACTGCTTCCCTTTCATGCTCATCGACTCTTATAACTGCCATCTGGTTTCAGTACAAATTGTAAATAGCCTTTCGCTCCCTGTATTTTACCCCTGCCACCTTTAGAATTTGAAAGAGAGTATTCCAGTCAACACTGTCAAAAGCTTTCTCTAAGTCTACAAATGCTAGAAACGTAGGTTTGCCTTTCCTTAATCTTTCATGTAAGATAAGTCGTAGGGTCAGTATTGCCTCACATGTTCCAACATTTCTACGGAAGCCAAACTGATCTTCCCCGAGGTCGGCTTCTACTAGTTTTTCCATTTGTCTGTAAAGAATACGTGTTAGTATTTTGCAGCTGTGACTTATTAAACTGATAGTTCGGTAATTTTCACATCTGTCGACACCTGCTTTCTTTGGGATTGGAATTATTATATTCTTCTTGAAGTCTGAGGGTATTTCGCCTGTCTCATACATCTTGCTCATCAGATGGTAGAGTTTTGTAAGGACTGGCTCTCCCGAGGCCGTCAGTAGTTCCAATGGAATGTTGTCTACTCCGGGGGCCTTGTTTCGACTCAGATCTTTCAGTGTTCTGTCAAACTCTTCAGGCAGTATCGTATCTCCCATTTCGTCTTCATCTACATCCTCTTCCATTTCCATAATATTGTCCTCAAGAACATTGCCCCTGTATAGACCCTCTATATTCTCCTTCCACCTTTCTGCTTTCCCTTCTTTGCTTAGAACTGGGTTTACATCTGAGCTTTTGATTTTCATACAAGTGGTTCTCTTATCTCCCAAGGTCTCTTTAATTTTCCTGTAGGCAGTATCTATCTTGCCCCTAGTGAGATAAGCCTCTTCATCCTTACATTTGTCCTCTAGCCATCCCTGCTTAGCCATTTTGCACTTCCTGTCGATCTCATTTTTGAGACTTCTATATTCCTTTTTGCCTGCTTCATTTACTGCATTTTTATATTTTCTCCTTTCATCAATTAAATTCAGTATTTCTTCTGTCACCCAAGGATTTCCAGTAGCCCTCGTCTTTTTACCTACTTGATCCTCTGCTGCCTTCACTACTTCATCCCTCAAAGCTACCCATTCTTCTTCTACTGTATTTCTTTCCCCCATTCCTGTCAATTGCTCCCTTATACTCTCCCTGAAACTCTGTACCTCTGGCTCTTTCAGTTTATCCAGGTCCCATCTCCTTAAATTCCCACCTTTTTGCAGTTTCTTCAGTTTTAATCTACAGGTCATAACCAATAGATTGTGGTCAGAGTCCACATCTGCCCCTGGAAATGACCTACAATTTAAAACCTGGTTCCTAAATCTCTGTCTTACCATTATATAATCTGATACCTTTTAGTATCTCCAGGCTTCTTCCATGTATACACCCTTTTTATGATTCTTGAACCAAGTGTTACCTCTGATTAAGTTGTGCTCTGTGCAAAATTCTACCAGGCGGCTTCCTCCTTCATTTCTTTGCCCCAGTCCATATTCACCTACTGCGTTTCCTTCTGTCCCTTTCCCTACTACCGAATTCCAGTCACCCATGACTATTAAATTCTCATCTCCCTTCACTATCTGAATAATTTCTTTTATTTCATCATACATTTCTTCAATTTCTACGTCATCTGCAGAGCTAGTTGGCATATAAGCTTGTACTACTGTAGTAGGTGTGGGCTTCGTATCTATCTTGGCCACAATAATGCGTTCACTATGCTGTTTGTAGTAGCTCACCCGCATTCCTATTTTCCTATTCATTATTAAACCTACTCCTGCATTACCCCTATTTGATTTTGTGTTTATAACCCTGTAGTCACCTGACCAGAAGTCTTGTTCCTCCTGCCACCGAACTTCACTTATTCCCACTATATCTAACTTTAACCTATCCATTTCCCTTTTTAAATTTTCTAACCTACCTGCCCGATTAAGGGATCTGACATCCCACGCTCCAATCTGTAGAACGCCAGTTTTCCTTCTCCTGATAACGACATCCTCTTGAGTAGACCCCGCCCGGAGATCTGAATGGGGGACTATTTTACCTCCGGAATATTTTACCCAAGAGGACGCCATCATCATTTAATCATACAGTAAAGCTGCATGCCCTCGGGAAAGATTACGGCCGTAGTTTCCCCTTGCTTTCAGCCGTTTGCAGTACCAGCACAGCAAGGCCGTTTTGGTTAGTGTTACAAGGCCAGATCAGTCAATCATCCAGACTGTTGCCCCTGCAACTACTGAAAAGGCTGCTGCCCCTCTTCAGGAACCACACGTTTGTCTGGCCTCTCAACAGATACCCCTCCGTTGTGGTTGCACCTACGGTACGGCTATCTGTATTGCTGAGGCACGCAAGCCTCCCTACCAATGGCAAGGTCCATGGTTCATGGGGGGAGGATGTTCATCTTATATCCACCTTTCAAGACACTGTCCATTCCCTTCAACTGCTCTTCCAAGTCCTTTGCTGCCTCTGACAGACTTACAATGTCATCGGCAAACCTTAAAGTTTTTATTTCTTTTCCATGGATTTTAATACTTACTCTGAATTTTTCATTTGTTTCCTTTACTGCTTGCTCAATATACAGATTGAATAACATCAGGGAGAGGCTACAACCCTGTCTTACTCCCTTCCCAACCACTGCTTCCCTTTCATCTCCCTCGACTCTTATAACTGCCATCTGGTTTCTGTACAAATTGCAAATAGCCTGTCGCTCCCTATATTTTACCCCTGCAACCTTCAGAATTTGAAAGAGAGTATTCCAGTCAACATTGTCAAAAGCTTCAGTATTTTCAGTATTTCATATAATTACTGACAGAATTTAAGATGCTGTCACTCCGCTCATTAAGAGGTATATAATCTTATGGTAAGGTGTAACACAGTAATACATCAGTGTGTACCCATCTTGAGGTACACAAATTGAGTTAGCCAAGCTACATTCTCTTATTATTAGAGAATTGAAGCATTTAGTAACAAACTTTACATGTAATTTCAAATCTGGATGAAACTTCTTCTGACTTACACTGTCCATAAAATGATGAACGGACAAAAATTTTGTCACTTTTACATGTTCACTGATCATACAGTAAAATTTCAGCATCAGGGATGACTTTTAAATTAATGCCTCTTTACTACCGACTCCACTTGCAACACATTATGCAGACACTATCCACTTATACCACTGAAGGTACCTGGCAAATTATGTCACTGCAGGACACACAAGTCAGGAGATAAATTGTTGTAAGCATTGAGATGCATAAAATGGAGTGCAAATTAGGCAGACTACATTGATCCAGTGTTTGATAATTAGATCCAACCGTCGCCCTGACATGGAGCTAGTAGGCCATGTGACTCTATGACCCAACTCAACCGTTGACACACATCACGTTCCAGCAACTTACAAAGAATGTTGGAGAGGCTGATGGGCCGATAGCTGTCCACATCAAGTGGTGTTTTACTGGGTTTAAGCACCGGACTGATGGTGCTCTCCCACCATTGCGACGGAAAGATGCCATCGTACCAGATCCGATTGAAGACGACAAGGATATGTCGCTTGTAGTCAGATTGGAGATGTTTAATCATCTGGCTGTGGATCTGATCAGGCCCAGGAGCTGTGTCGGGGCAATGTTCAAGAGCACTGAGGAGCTCCCACTCTGTAAATGGGGCATTATAGGATTCACTGTGGCGTGTAGTGAGTGAGAGGACTTTCCCTTCCAGCCGCCGTTTGAGTGTGCGAAAGGCTGGGGGGGGGGGGGGGGGGAGGTAACTCTCTGACACAGAGGCTCGAGCAAAGTGCTCGGCAATTGTGTTTGCGTCAGTAGATAACACGCCATTTATGGTAACACCGGAAACACCTGTTGGATTCTGGTACCCGAAAATAAGTTTCATCTTTGCCCAGACTTGGGAAGGTGACATACGGCACCCAACGGTTGGGACAAATCTCTCCCCACACTCCTGCTTCCATCGTTCGATAAGTTGGCAAACGCGGGCACAGAGCCATTTAAAGGTTATGAGGTGCTTCACGTAAGGGTGCTGCTTATGCCACTGTAAAGCTATCCAACGCTCCTTAACTGCTTCAGCGACTTCCGGCGGCCACAAAGGGAATGTCTTACATCGGGGCACCCTAAAGGGCGCGGGACCGCATTTTCTGCCGCAGAAATGATTTCAGAGGTCACCTGCTCAACCATGACATTGATGTTACCGTGTGGGGGAGATTCAACAGTGACAGCAGAAGTGAAAGTTTCCCAGTCCGCATTGTTTAAAGCCCATCTGGACAGGCATCGGTGGGATTCCGGGGCAGTGACAGGAAGATGGGGAAGTGGTCACTACCACAAAGGTCGTCATGTGATCTCCAGTGGACAGATGGGAAAAGTCCTGTGGTGCAAATTGATAGATCAATGGACTTGTAACTATGTCGAGCCGCAATGAAACCTGTGGCGGCCCCAGTATTTAAGCGGCAGAGGTCGAACTGAGACAGTAAAGTTTCGACATATCTGCCTAGGCCAATAAGCATAGTCCCACCCCACAAAGGGTTATGGGCATTAAAATCTCCCAAAAGTAGGAAAGGTTTAGGGAATTGATCAAACAGTGCAGCTAATACACTCAGGGGTGTTGCACCAACTGGAGGAAAATATATATTCTGACGGCCACAGCTTCAGCAGGGGTTCGAAGGGGCACAGTGTCACTACAGACTGAGTTTAGGACATAAACACAAACTCCACCTGACACTCGTTTATAGTCGCTGCAGTTCCTGTAATATCCTTTAGAGCCATGGAGGGCAGGGGTCCGCTTTGCCGGGAGCCAGGTTTTCTGGAGGGCAATGCAGAAAGCAGGTGTAAGACTTAACAGTTGCCGTAGCTCAGCCACGAGGTGGAAAAAACTGCCGCAATTCCACTGGAGGGTGATGTCGTCATGAGACTGGGAAGGCATGAAACATTCAATGAGGCAGTTTATGCCGAAGAGTCACCTGCTGCCACCGACTTATTGCCTGAGCAGTCTATATCCATTGTCTCTGAGGGTCTGGCGAGATCTAGGTCAGCAGCAGATGCCAGAATTGCCACCCCATCCTCAGATGCAGAGCTTGTAGGTAGCGGTGATGTGGGTGCCACCATAATTTCCTTGGCCTTAGGGGTTTTCTTTTTGGGTTTCTTTCGCTGCTCCTTGGGTTTCCCTGGCTGGGAGGACTTCACTGATTCAGTCTCCAGGACTGATGATGAGTGTGAAGCCCTGCGATCAGCTGCTTTTAGCTTTTCAGCTACTGGTGAGTGTCGTCTTTCCCATCTTTACATCACAGCAGTAGACCCTCACCTTGACCTTCTCATGCAATGTATCACCTTCAAAGCCCAAGACGAAGGCATCGGTGGCAACCTTATCCCTTGGACCCCGAAGCTTTTCTCAAGTGAGTAACGTCCATGACTGAGCAGAGGATGCTGTTTTGATCAAGACTGATCCAGATCTCATTGTGGACAATTCCTCCACCTACCCAAGCTTTTCCTGTAAATGTTCAACAAAAAACTGAGGTTTCATCGTCATGAAAGATTCCCCAACAGCTCTTGAACATACAAAGTACCAGGACGAATAAGATCCGCTGCCATCCTTAGCCTGATGTTCCTCCAATGGTGTGACCCAGAGAGGGAAACGATTTGGTGTCACATGTCGGTGCGTTCAATTGAACTCTTGAACGCTTAGACTGCTGGTGTTTCACCGCCAGCAGGAGATGATGGACTATGATGCTTCATTGCGTGTCATCCTCCCTGATGCGACCCACTCTGACCAGGGACCATTCCCACGGGTGCCACCCAGCCACAGCAAAGGCCACCTGGCAGGATGGCCATTGCCGGGAGTCCCGATGCCTTAGGGGGATGGGCATCTACCCCTTGGCATACATGGGCAGTTAACGGTGCAGGTATCAACAGAGCAATCCCTGTGTGGTCAGGAGCTACAACCAACAGGGTACAAGGCGGCCCCACCACAACAGACTGGCTACCGTGCTGGATATCAGATGCAAAGAAGTCCATGGTCATCGTCGATGCAGAAACCGACACTGCATACTGCATGATGGAAAATGCACCCAGGAAGTTGACCTCACCCAAGAGATGGGCGGGACTGCAATGTGACGATGAGAAAGTGGGCTTAAGATCTCAATGCACAATGGACACAATGCACCATATAATGTGCCCTTCCCCAATTGGCTCGCTCTTCGGGAAAATTTGGAAGAATGGAGGTCAAACCCTACAGGGGACAATCACATAAAGGCCAAGACATGTGAAACTCCTTTTAGTCGCCTCTTATGACAGGGGTACCTCGGGCCTATTCTTACCCCCAGACCTGCAGGGGGAATTTTACAGATATCAGGCAGTAGGATTACAAGGGTTCTTTTGCACAAAGTATACCACTAGATCCCACGCACACATGCCCTGCTAAAAACAACACACCAATAGCAAAGACGGTTGTGGTAGAGAACTTCATAAAATTGTTGCCAGCATATCGGAGCCATTGTGCACGAGCGAATGAAACAGTGGATCGGAAGTATTTGTCACTAGACCTGAGCACGGGGAAGTTACACCATTTATATAAAGCCGAGCTTCATGATCCGATCTTGTACTACATGTTTCGTCAGATATTTAATACAAGATTTAATTTGTCCTTTCATCCCCCTGTAAGCGATTCCTGCCGTGAATGTGACCTCTATAACATCAGTCAGGTGACACAACAGAAGAAGAGTAAATGGGAACGTCAAAGAGAGTTACGTCAAAGAAAGTCCGAGAACACTTGAACGGGAATGCATTGCAATGCAGAAGAAGCGAGGCATGAGGACAATGACATGCCCGTGATTGCCTTTGATTTGATGAGGACTTTACCGACTCCCGTACTTACGACAGGTATCTGTTACTACAAGTGGCAATTGTGGATGTACTGCCTTGGAATATATGACCTATGTACCAAGAAAGCTACCATGTATGTATGGAGTGAGGGAGGGCAAAGCATCCAAGGACTGCAAGAAATTGGATTGTCTCTCATGCATTACATTAAACATAGCGTCCAGGCAAAATCGGAATATAAAAAAAACCTTAATGTGTCAGTTCATGGTTTTGCATGCAGACTTCACACTGGAAGTAATCCACCATAAATTCCTACTCAGTGAGCATTCATACCTACCATGTGACCAGGACTTTGGGTGAAATTTCCTGTTCTTTGCAATGATACCAAACACACACACACACACACACACACACACACACACACACACACACACTCTGGATGAATGTCATTATCAATACACAAAAACAACAACCCTTCACCGCTATGCCGATGACAAGGAATGATTTCATGTTCACAGTACATTTAAAGAGAAACATATGTAACCGCAAAGTGTCGACACAAAATAACAGGGTGCAGTGGTTCCATATTCAGTGGCTTCAGTATAAAGCATCCTCTCTCTATACCATGTTTCATATGTACGCCAATGAGCCAGATGTCCTGTTTGCTGACGTCAGTTTTGCTAAATGAGGGTTGAAAGTAACTGAGACTCTGGACGTACTATATCCCAATGGACACGTTATTAGTGCATTGAGAAAGACGAATGTAATGACCTTGCTGCAATTTGTACCCCCAGTGTACCATGGTTATTAGTGTAACTTTAAGACATCTGGACACCATCCCTGTAAATGACGATAAGGATGATTAACATTGTCTCATGTGTATCTTGTCCAATGTTTGACTACAGTGTGTAAAGTAATAACAGCCTATTCTACACGATTCATGTATTATGACCAAGTGTGCCGAAACAATAGTGGCCTAACCGACACAAAAAAGTCTAAAAATACTATTACAATTAACTCTAAGTATAGCCAATTACCTGACATCGAACCACTTTTTTATACCACAATCACTGCCATACGCCGCGCTCTGCAAACGTCAATATCTTCCAGTGGGCAATCCTACAAACCAGTGTGCTATGGGTTAGGCCACTATAGCGCGGATAGCCTCATATATAAGGAATAGGAGTGGACGCAAAATTGAATGCTGTGAGACTTCTTTTTGATTTTACCCCAGCCACTAAAATTTTCTACCTTTCTGGCACTGTCTGAACTATTCAGCACAACCTTTCGCATTCTGTCTGTCAAGTAAGATTCAAACCAAATGTGTGTAAAGCCATCAATTCCCAACTGGCTAATAATAATAATATTGTTATTATTATTATTATTATTATTATTATTATTATTATTATAGGCTTGTACTATCTGATGAGTGAAATGTTAAATAGCACTCTCAGTCCAGCAACCTTTCTGGAATCCAAACTGTAATATGTTAAATATTGTTTGTACTTAATCGTGCAATTACTTTCAAGTACATTACTTTTTTGAATATTTTCAAAAAAAAGTCAGTAAGGAGATAGGACAATAATTGTTTAAGTACATCTTGTCACCTTTCTTACAAAGTGGTTTAATGCTCCCATATTTTAACCTGTGTGGAAAAATTTCCTGTGTCAGTGACACGGTGCATGCATCATTGATGACCTTACTTGTTAAGTTGTAACAACTTTTCAGAATTCTGTTTGAAATGGCTTCAACCCCCAACCAGCTTTTGTTTTTTATAACTGTATTAATTTCAATGAAGGGTGTTGGTGTTACTTCTAGTTGGTTAAAGTTTTGTGGAATGATCCTGTGTTTGTTGATACAATCTTCATCTTAAATGTTCTGGGATTTTTTCAAGTACGAGTAAACTGTAAACGAAACAATACAAAACAGTGACATGTGATACTGTGTTGTAAAAGATGTCCTGTGTCCATACAGAAAAGATTTAGCACCATGTTACATCACACAAGAAATCGCAGGTGGGAATTCAGTAACACCACAGGCTGGGTTTCTATAATTTCACGTCTCCATACTTACCTTTCGCTGTTTAAAAAAGTATGGCTGTCACCAACCTGAAGGTTAGCTTGGACAAAACACTGCTTTAAAAGACACCGTCCTATTGGAGAGGGCACGCCTCTGCCTTTCTCTGAGCCCTAAACTGACAGACCCAGTCAGTTATAGAGGAACCAACAATTTAGCATGGACTCTGAACCACGGAGGTACTCGGCATTATTCATATTAACAAACATTGCCAGAGGGGAAAGAAGTGATTAATGATAAATGAAAATCCTGGGCCCGACAGGGTTTAAACCTCAGACATCTGGAGCCATAATCCAGCACTTTGACTTGGCTACTGAAACATCAATTCTTTGTTTATATAGTTCCTTAGCCTGCATTTTACATTTTCTAAGCATGTGTTCAAGCTTATCATCAGTTTTCTGACATGCTTACTCTTCCTTTCAGCCTTTTTTTAAGGCATACGTTTCAGCTCATTCCCTGCTTCGGTTCCCATGTAGCAAACAAGTATGGCCCTGGTTTGAATGTTTTTTGCATTCTTCTTCATTGTACATACTCGTATCTCTGTTCCTGTTCTGTCACAGAATAAAACTGGAAACTTTCAGATTTTCATTCTTGTGCAAGAGTTACAAGAAAATACATGAGACAAACAATAATTAAATCCAGTCACATGTGCATATGCAGATGATACTGCAAATGTTCAAGAGATGTAAACACTTTTAATGAAATGTATGAAATAACAGAAGCAGGAGGGGCAAAAAATAAACAAAAATGAGGTCAAATACACGGCAATGTCCAATTCTAAGGCAAGAACACCACCACATGATCTGAAGGCCTCTAATAAATGTTTTAAAGCTGTCAGCTGCTTTCATTATTTAGGTGTCCTCTAAAGCAGTAATAATGAGACAATGTATTAAAGAAAGGATACAAGCAGGAAACAGAGCCTAAGCAAACTAACAGGTATTCTAGAACACACTGCGTTAAGAGAACTGTTTCTCTGTGTGATCAGAAATTTGGATGGTAACACAAGCCGATATGAATAAACATCGAGGCATTCGAGAGGAGAATCCTGCCACGAGTTTGAGTCAGAAGGTTAGAAATAAGGTGTTGTGTGTTGTTGTCTTCAGTCCTGAGACTGGTTTGATGCAGCTCTCCATGCTACTCTATCCTGTACAAGCTGCTTCATCTCCCAGTACCCACTGCAACCTATATCCTTCTGAATCTGCTTAGTGTACTCATCTCTCGGTCTCCCTCTACGATTTTTTCCCTCTACGCTGCCCTCCAATGCTAAATTTGTGATCCCTTGATGCCTCAAAACATGTCCTACCAACCGATCCCTTCTTCTAGTCAAGTTGTGCCACAAACTTCTCTTCTCTCCAATCCTATTCAATACCTCATTAGTTATGTGATCTACCCATCTAATCTTCAGCATTCTTCTGTAGCACCACATTTCAAAAGCTTCTATTCTCTTCTTGTCCAAACTAATTATCGTCCATGTTTCACTTCCATACATGGCTACACTCCAAACAAATACTTTCAGAAACGACTTCCTGATACATAAATCTATATTCGATGTTAACAAATTTCTCTTCTTCAGAAACGCTTTCCTTGCCATTGCCAGTCTACATTTTATATCCTCTCTACTTCGACCATCATCAGTTATTTTACTTCCTAAATAGCAAAACTCCTTCACTACTTTAAGTGTCTCATTTCCTAATCTAATTCCGTCAGCATCACCCGATTTAATTTGACTACATTCCATTATCCTAGTTTTGCTTTTGTTGATGTTCATCTTATATCCTCTTTTCAAGACACTGTACATTCTGTTCAACTACTCTTCCAAATCCTTTGCCATCTCTGACAGAATTACAATTTCATCGGCAAACCTCAAAGTTTTTACTTCTTCTCCATGAATTTTAATACCTACTCCAAATTTTTCTTTTGTTTCCTTTACTGCTTGCTCAATATACAGATTGAATAACATCGGGGAGAGAAATAAGGTACAACCATGAAATACAAGGGACAGATATAGAGAAATTTGTTAAATCTCAACGAATATGTTAGTTAGAAAGTATGGAGAGGATGACAGGAGGCCTAAATGAATAATGAAAGGCAGACTGTATTACACCAGAAGGAATGGTCGACCAAGAGCTAATGACTGGACAACACAGGGGCAAGTACTTTAGCAATTGAACTACCCAAACACGACTCACGATCTGTCCTCAAAGCTTTACTTTCACCAGTACCGCACCTACCTCCCCCAGGCTGCAGCTAAGCCATGTTTCTGCAATACAATTTCTTGCACGAGTACCAGTCCCAGGTTTGAGACACGGTCCAAGAAACAATTTTAATCATGTGTGCGTGTTTCAGTTGTGCTGAAATGTTTTCACGGTATCTACAACCAACTTTTTCATTCAATCTGAAACCTTTGCACATATCACCTGTCTTACTTCTATTTGATAAAAAACATAGCTCCATCTCGTAATTTCCCTCGTACAGAAGTCAGCTGCTTTTGCACGTTATTACAGTGTTTTGGGATTACTTTAATTTTTTGCTTTTGCCATTGTGGAAGAACACTAAGGGAAAAAGGTGAATGCAGTTACACTGATATTTTTCAACAGTTGGAAATTCATTTAAATGCTCTTTTCCTTTCGTTCACATTTACAATTTTCCGATGCTCATTATGAACTGATCACAGTAAAACAGGAAATGTTGCCCATGAATGTTTCACCTTAAAAATAAGATGACACACGTGACCAATAACAGAAAAAAAGAAAAAGCCTTCCTTCATTTACAATGAATAAATTACAAACAACTGAACAATTTCACAGCAAAAATTAAAAAAAAGTTTTATACATTTCTGATGCATATGAAGCTCATTTGAACACCTGGGAATGACTTGAAACAAACTGCATCTGCAAAATTTATAAAATTGTACAGATATGTTATAAAGATCACCTCGTGTATAATGCTGACTACCACAAAATTGCACAAGAAGAATGAAAACATTTACACTGCACATGTAAAGAGCTTCACTTCATCTGTTCAAAGAATTTTCCGTAACAAGTCTGTAAAGGTAATTCCACATGTAGTCCCCACATTACGACAGCACCACCATAAATAGAATGGCAAACTTGGTACACTTCCTTACACAATTTTCTAACTGATATATCTCAGAAGTCAATAAAATGACTTCCATCTGAGGTTCTATAAAGCCCAAACATAAATCTCTCATCTGGATACTAGATATTAGTCATCATGATGCAAATAACACTTCAACCGTTCTGTCTCACACTCAATCTTTTGACAGTTTTTACCATAATAGTAATAATAACAACAACAATAAGGCAATTATTATTAGGGCTAACGCAGTATCGACAATCATTTGTAGCACCAACGACTTACATCAGCTTTAAAGATGGTGCATTTAGATTTTAATAGAGAAGGATGAACAATAACTAGTACCCAAATTAATTTTCAAATTCACTCTAGTTATCAGCTACCAAAGTATGAACACTTTGTAAGAAACAATGCCTCATTTTCCTATAGCAAAAGACCACAATGCAGATAAAATTTTGAAACGTGATCCAATTCTGATAAAACCAAGACACACATACACACAGAAAATGTATGAATCTGCCTTGCCACATTTAAATAAACAAGCTTTCTAGAAATATGTGTATTTTTAGCTGGTCCTGATAACCACCACAGTAACATTCTATGATGATACTGCCCCAAATGAACAAGAATGCTGGGGAAAAACCATAAAACAGAATTATTTTGTGGCCCCCATTTTTACACAAGATCTAGAGCCCTGCAGTCTCCAAGCACATGGGAAGCTCTGTAAGATTAGCAACTACAACACAACACATTACACCCATACATACATAAAAAAAAGGTCACCTTATCAAACACAGAGTTACATACACACATAGACACATACAAGCCAGACTCATTCTTGCGAAGTGTTCATGTGACAAGTTTAAGTTGTCATGTTGTGGCCACCTCCCCAGCAACTGGAGCAAACGTGCTCGGTGACATCCCATCGCGTTCCTCTCAGGAAGGCGAAACATATCACAGGTGGTGTCGCTCGAAAGCCGGCGTCTGATAGCATCGCGCACGGGCTGCAGTGGTGAGGAGAAGTCGGTGCAGGCGGCAGGCCACACGCAACGATGTGCCGCGCACGCCACACCCCTCTACTATTCTCGATGTACCAGCACATACAGTCCGAGACATGCCAGCACAGCTATCTGTAAGCCGAAGGAATCGAGAAAGGTCAGTTTAAGACATTCAATTTGACAAATACATACTGTGTGAACATTTTTTTCAAATGCTTGATTCTAAGACTTACCAAGCGGGAAAGCGCCGGTAGATAGGCACAATGAATAAAACACACAAACACACATTTTTCCCATGTGGAAGTTTCTTTCTATTATATATATATATATATATATATATATATATATATATATATATATATACTCTTTGCCTTTACAAGTGTGTGTGTGTGTGTGTGTGTGTGTGTGTGTGTGTGTGTGTGTGTGTACACCTGTCCTTTTTCCCCCCCCTAAGGTAAGTCTTTCCACTCCCGGGATTGGAATGACTCCTTACCCTCTCCCTTAAGACCCACATCCTTTCGTCTTTCCCTCTCCTTCCCTCTTTCCTCAAGAAGCAACCGTCGGCTGCGAAAGCTAGAAATTCTGTGTGTGTGTTTTATTTATTGTGCCTATCTACCAGCGCTTTCCTGCTTGGTATATATATAAGACTTACCAAGCGGGAAAGCGCTGGCAGACAGGCACATGAACAAAACACACAAACACACACACACACAGAATTACGAGCTTTCGCAACTGGCAGTTGCTTCGTCAGGAAAGAGGGAAGGAGAGGGAAAAATGAAAGGATGTGGGTTTTAAGGGAGAGGGTAAGGAGTCATTCCAATCCCGGGAGCGGAAAGACTTCCCTTAGGGGAAAAAAAAGGACAGGTGTACACACACACACACACACACACACACACACACAAGGGCGAGTTCCCATCTCCGGAGTTAGGATAGGTTGGTGTTGGTGGGAAGTATCCAGATAACTCGGACGGTGTAGCACTGTGCCAAGATGTGCTGGCCGTGCATCAAGGCATGTTTAGCCACAGGGTGATCCTCATTACCAACAAACACTGTCTGCCTGTGTCCATTGATGTGAATGGACAGTTTGTTGCTGGTCATTCCCACATAGAAAGCGTCACAGTGCAGGCAGGTCAGTTGGTAAATCACGTGGGTGCTTTCACATGTGGCTCTCGCTTTGATCGTGTACACCTTCCGGGTTACAGGACTGGAGTAGGTGGTGGTGGGAGGGTGCATAGGACAGGTTTTACACCGGGGGCGGTTGCAAGGGTAGGAGCCAGAGGGTAGGGAAGCTGGTTTGGGGATTTCATAGGGATGAACCAAGAGGTTACGAAGGTTAGGTGGACGGCGGAAAGACACTCTTGGTGGAGTGGGGAGGATTTCATGAAGGATGGATCTCATTTCGGGGCAGAATTTTAGGAAGTTGTATCCCTGCTGGAGAGCCACATTCAGAGTCTGATCCAGTCCCGGGAAGTATTCTGTCACAAGTGGGGCACTTTTGGGGTTGTTCTGTGAGAGGTTCTGGGTTTGAGGGGATGAGGGGATGAGGAAGTGGCTCTGGTTATCTGCTTCTGTACCAGGTTGGGAGGGTAGTTGCGGGATGCGAAAGCTGTTTTCAGATTGTTGGTGTAATGGTCGAGGGATTCAGGACTGGAGCAGATTCGTTTGCCACGAAGGCCTAGGCTGTAGGGAAGGGACCGTTTGATATGGAATGGGTGGCAGCTGTCATAATGGAGGTACTGTTGCTTGTTGGTGGGTTTGATGTGGACGGATGTGTGCAGCTGGCCATTGGACAGATGGAGGTCAACGTCTAGGAAAGTGGCATGGGATTTGGAGTAGGACCAGGTGAATCTGATGGAACCAACCTCAACTCCTTTCAAATATGTCTGCTTGTGTCTGTGCGGATGGATGTGTGTGTGTGTGTGTGTGTGTGTGTGTGTGTGTGTACACCTGTCCTTTTTTTCCCCTAAGTGAAGTCTTTCCGCTCCCGGGATTGGAATGACTCCTTACCCTCTCCCTTAAAACCCACATCCTTTCATTTTTCCCTCTCCTTCCCTCTTTCCTGACGAAGCAACTGCCAGTTGCGAAAGCTCTAATTCTGTGTGTGTGTTTGTGTGTTTTGTTCATGTGCCTGTCTGCCGGCGCTTTCCCGCTTGGTAAGTCTTGGAATCTTTGTTTTTAATATATTTTTCCCATGTGGAAGTTTCTTTCTATTTTATTTACATCATCATTATATATATATATATATATATATATATATATATATATATATATATATATATATATATATATATATAAGCTGTAGTATGTCCTCATTTCTTCACTTGTTCATTCTTGACTCACCCATGAGTAAAACAAAATTGTGGCTATTTGTGGTGTGCAGTCAGTATACCCTGTTACTCCTACTGAGTACTGTTCCCACACCTATGAGCAATATTCTAGGTTGGATCGAAAAAGTACCTTGTCAGTAACCTCCTCCTGTGGATCCCTAGTCCCATGAATCAAACTCTGCCATCTGTTTCGTCTACGACTTAGCCTAAGTGATCGTTCCATTTCGAATCCCTATAAAATGTTACATCCACTCCTTTATATTACCTGATCGATTCTGACTGTGGCCCACTGATAGTGTATGAGGTGTGGGAGAAAAGTAATGAGTCTGACAACACTGCAAGCGATCTGCAATGCTGTGTCATTCTACTTGCACATACCAGTGTGTACATCTCTTCCAGATGCTCAGTCCGAGTTTCATCTCCGTACAAGCATCACACGATGCTTGTGTTGATCAACTTGAGAGGATTGTCAATGACCACAAGAAGTTCAGTTGTGTGCTCATACATGATAAAACCTAATTTTTTTTTTTTAGTATGGATCCTGAGACATCTCCTTGACCAAAAAAAAAAGGACGAGTGAGTTAATCAAAGATCAAAACAAGGCTGATTTCCTTTTTTACAGTAGGGGTATCAAGTTTAGAAAATTTGTTCCTCCAGGAAAACCTGTCACCCACATGTTTTATGAGGATATCCTCGAACGGTTCAGGCATTGCAGACAAGTGTGTGCTGCATCATGACAATATCCCATGTCACATGACCACTCCATCACAGAATTTTTGACCTCAAATAGCATTCCTGTAGGTCCACAGCCCCAATATTCAACTGAACTGCCATTCGTCTTCACGAAAAATGTCTTGAAAGCATGTCATTTTGGAACTCTGGAAAACGGTCAAAAGAATGTGATCAACATGTTAAAGGTCCAGCCAGTTCAAGCCTTTCAGCACTGCCATCACGACTGGGAGCAACTACTTCACTGTTGTGTAGTTGCTGAAGGGGACAATTTCTAAGCAGACAATAATGTTGGCTGAAAAAAACAAAGTGACGGATAAAAAGTAGTCTCATTACTTTTCCCACACACCTCGTAGTCATACAATACTATGATCTCTCTTCCTCGTTCCGTGAAGTGCAAGATTTGAAATAATACAAAGATCATATGACTAGACAGTTATCGAGCTTTTTTTTCAGACTATGCTTCATTATACGTAACTGCACAATCTGCAAAAGTCTGAGGTCACTATTAATATTGTCTACAAGGTCATTAACAATGCAACAGACACAAGAGTCTTAACATATTTCCCTGCAACACAAGTGAATTTACTTTACCTGCCTATGACTCTGAATCCAACATCCTTGCTACCAAGAAATCTTCAGTCTGGATAAACATTCCATTTCATACAGTGTATGATCAAGCTTTCACTAACAAATTTGGTGTAGTACTGACTCAAATGTTTTTTGACTACCGCATACATTGAGAAATTCTGAAAAACTTCAAAAGTAACACCTGAACTGTACCCCAGTTACGCTGGCACCTCTTCTCCTGATGTTGAGACACACATTATCATGTTACTATTTCATCAATTTCCTGACATTAGATTGTTGAAGTCATCTATGAAGGCTCTCTCAATACCACTTTTTTAAAATTTTCATTAAAAACAAAAAAGGGCAGTGTCATAATTTGGCAACTACAATTTTAAAATTTAGTTGCGTTACTGAATTTGCCACATTGGCTGCTATAGGTTGACACAACCAGATCTGTGTGTGTTTAAACAGTTCTGAATACTTTTGGGGTGGTCACCCTGTATCATGCACAAGTAGCTTGCAAGAATGCAGCTGGATAAACTCATTGAACATTGCTAATACCTGCAACTTTAAGATCTTCCTAGTCGAGCATCATATTCAATACATCCACAATGAGCTTTGAAACTGAAGAACTATCGACAACCTAGCTTCACCATTTCAAACACTCATGTAAATGAAACTTCTGGACAGACAAAACAAAAAGCTAGATTGGGACTTGAACCCGGACACTCCAGAAATAGTGTTACATCTGAACTATCCAAGTAGTACAGCTTTGAGGGCAGGTCATGAGACATGCCAGTATAGCTCAATCGGTACGAAAGTTTACTGCTAACGGCAAATTCTCGGTTCAAGACCACAGGGCTCATACACCAGGAAGTTGCAAAGCAGTGCACGCTCTACTACAGAGTGAAGATTCATTCTGATTTCTGTAAAGGTTTTGCCTCCTTTTACACAAAACTTCACATTTCTATCTGCTCCCATCGGGAAATCACCACATACACTATTATCATATTTCATGGAAACAACAATGATCTGAAACTAAATAACAATGTGGAACAATTAATAACAAGGCCACTTGGGTGTTAAGTCTCTCTCTTTTTAACATTCCTCATGTATGGCATCACAGTTATTCAGATCCCACAATTACAAGAACATAACAAATTGTGATCATACTGACCTTGAATTTAGGGTATTCGTTCATGTATATTGTGACCATGCCGACATACGGAAGGAATCCACGGGCCCGCCCGACGACGTCCTTCTTGGTCAGCCACATCTGCCCACGGGCGTACAACCCTCGGTCATTCACATTATTGTTATCACCTTTTGTCAGAAACTTTACAGTCCCATTCTCCCTGCCAGGCAACAAGGTATTGGAGCATTAGAGATACAAAAGTACATGCCTTAAGTTCATTTACAAATAATTTTGCTATCTTGTTATAAAAAGGAGACACTATATCATCAAGTTTTCAGATCCATAAACTGAGAAAACAGAGGAGTACTCATTAATGGAACATATCTGAACTACCTTTGTTCTGCTAACGATATTGTATTGTTTTCCTCCAGAGAACATTAATTTTCACTCCTAATGAAAGCATTAACTGAGCAAGTTTAAAAGTACGACAGAAAATAAATTATAAGACTAAAATAATGTAGACTGTTCATGACAAAGTAGTTCCGGCTCATATGCCCACACAAAACAAAAATGAAGAGGTACATTATGTGGATCAAGTGGAGGTGGGGGGTGGGGCGGTGG
Source organism: Schistocerca gregaria (assembly GCF_023897955.1). Taxonomy (NCBI): domain Eukaryota; kingdom Metazoa; phylum Arthropoda; class Insecta; order Orthoptera; family Acrididae; genus Schistocerca; species Schistocerca gregaria. The sequence goes on from NC_064929.1 coordinate 211,786,995, forward strand.
GGTGGTGGGGGGCGGCACAAAATGAGGAAGGAGTAAAGATGATGAAGGGAAGGAGGGAGAGATGGGTGGGGTTAAGGTTAAATTTGTCCTCCAAGTCTTTCACGGTGCCATGCCTCTGCAAAATCTTCTCAGTTTATGAGTGCATCACATCAAATAAAACACTTGAGCTGGCTACAGTTGTCTCAAACTGTCCCATCATCATCAAGAGTAAAAACTACCACCTGCCAGGGCAAGCATATTGTTCAGGTAATGTACGCACAATAGCAGCATCTGGAACCTTCTAGAGGAGGTTGAAGTGATGCATTGACAGGAAGGCGAGTTGGGCAGCCAATAGTAACTCCGATCTTCTACGAGTATCTGTTAAAAATGTTGTGGTTTATTCTAATCTCAGCCACCTCCTTTATAACTGAATACCAATATGATAATGTACAAAGGCAAGACTCATATTTTAAAATTTTATTCCATATCTGCTTTCCAGGCAATGAACGGATAGAATTTCAAACAAGACTAGTCACATCATTGTGAGGAGGACAAGGTATGAGCTTAATCTTAACATCAAAAACCTACTTGACTGTCATCTGTTTCTGTCAACATTCTCGGCATTCAGTTAGATTAGATTATATTAGATTAGTACTTGTTCCATAGATCACGAATACGACACTTCGTAATGATGTGGAATGTGTC